>NC_138825.1:23850840-25050840 GCF_965183815.1 Platalea leucorodia | reverse complement strand
GTCAAAGTTACCATGAGCACAATGACAACCTGCCATAACACATTTTCATGTTCACTAAAGAACAAGGATTTAGTTGGTTAATATTCCCAGCAATACTCTTTTTCATAATTTACAACAACTAGATGCTGATAGGTTATTTAACATTTATGAAGTTAAGATGTAATCAGAAAAACCCTGATTATCTTTACAAATAAAAAAGTTAAATTATTCCACTTTTTTTCTCTGCGACTTCATTTCACAGCAGGTGCACATTTTCCAATGGGACAAGTCAATCAAACTAAACCTTGGTTTTTTGTGGGCATATTTGGATAACATTTAATGGACAATTCTGTGCAAAACTCTGCAAATTAGGTTTGACGGCTCTGTGTACTTCAAAACTAGGGTAGTTCAAAAATAGAATTTGCAGCACAAGATGCTTAGAATTGGGGGAGAAAAGCCACAGTCTGTTTTACAGACTAGTCACCAAAAATCTGTTTGAAGTCAATTGCTGAAAAATTGTTTAATATGATATGAAACCCAATCACAATTAAAGAAAAATAGTTGCACTGTTTCACTTATAGTAAACAAATACTAAAATAATCTTTTATTTAAAAACAATTAAGAGTAAAGTTATATTTTAATATTTAACGTCACAAAATAATACAATCTATTTGGCTTCCTGAGATTAAGTATTTACATTAAGCTTCAAATATCCAGATATCTCATTCTCGTTGTATCAAGTATTCCCAACAAGATTCTGAAGAGACTAACAGCTGGAGATGCTGACTGCTTTCAAGATGCAGAACTTTGGACATTAAGCTTGAAAAGCTTGTCCTACAGTGATGTGGGGCAAACAATAATTTACATGAGAAAAGAAAAATGAGGAAATGTAACATTGGCTTAGCAAAAGTAAGAACAATTTGTTAGGCCACCAATAAAGGAGAAACCAGGTTAGCTGGGGAAGCTAAGAGACAAAGCTAAGAGACAAATAAATGTCATTCGAATACCAAAGTTGATCCCAAGAAGAATAAAGTAGGAATCCAGACATGTTACACAACTTTCATTCTAATTGATAAGCAAACCCAGAGGTGGATGAAGTAGAGTGTTACAACGTGATGAAAGAAGACATTTTTATCCAGACAGTCATTAACACATGAAGCAAGTAACCTAGGAGCAGAGGACAGGATCCTCTTTTGAGCATGTTCAGCTTTCATGGTATCACCAGCAGCTACTGAAGATATCTAGAAGAATCAGGCCCCCAGTGAGGACCAGTGGGGTTGTCAATGAGTTGAAATGCAGGATGGCTGCCTGCCTACCTATCAATAACATTTATGGATATGCCTTGGGAGAATTATGTGTTGGGTTTTTTTTTTCCATTCAGCTTTTCTGCGTCTATCCATGGCACTAATAGTTGTTCCATAATAATTGTAACATATCCTTCTGTAGCATATCAGTGAAATGTACCGTACCTTTGAGGTCTGTGCACTGAGGCAATGCAACACAAGATAATGGGATACCTATTTCAGAAAATAAAGTCCTATTTTCCATAGTGAGTGAGGTGTGTCAAATATTTTTTCTGAATTCATCACTTTAACCACTACTCGGCCACCTTGCTATTTAGCTAAGTCAGGAGTTTTGAAATGCTACATATCTATAGAGTCATAAGATTTAGATACATTACGGATGTTGAAACATTATAATTAAAGCCATCCCAAAGGAAGGTCTGTGTAATGTGATGCCCATAATTAATCCTGAGGGTGATTATTTGATCCAAATTTATTACAGCAGATAAAAAGATAGAATGCCAAAGCATCCCTGATATCCACAGACAGGAAGACACTATGACCAACTACCCTTTCATCAAAACTTGGTTAATAAAAAGCACTTTTTTCATGGAGACTATACCAATTACAAACAACTGTCTCGTCCAAGAGTGACTGCCAAGCCTGACAATCCGTATAACGAACTCTGCATTCTGGGTTTATAAAGGAAACCTGTATTATCTCAGTATAGCCTATCGTGAAACAAGGACTCATACACAGAAAAAAATAGATCAGGAAAAAAAAAGTTACTCCACGCACAATGGCATAAATAAGAATAAAAAGTTGTAGACCCTTTAGGCTAATCCCACCAAGCTGGGGATGTATGTGGCCCTAGACGTCTGCATGCATAGGACCTGTTAATGGGATGTATGCCATTCCAGAAGATCAGAACCTCCAAAATAAACCTCCACCTGCATCCCCCACAGTCTTCCTCTTGGCAAAAAAACACTAGGAGCACAAAGGTCTCAGAATGAGCATGAAGCAGGATTATGAAGGCTCAAGAATTAATTTCCTAGCTTCTGCATATACCTATGCTTCTTCACATAGGGTTTCTTGTAGTAACATTAGTAGCATTTCTCTGCTGTTAGTACTCCCCATTCCTGTACGATCAGCTGGTAGCCCTGAGGCACTATAATAAAAGGAACAGCAAGTTTTGCTTTCCTGTCTACCCAACAGGGGCACTGTATGAAAAACAATCCCTTATTCATACTTAAAAATGTAAATAATTGGCCCCGCAACGAGAAGGCAAAGAGGAAGGGACTGAGTCACCAAATATCTATGAAAGTGAGATAAGCATTCAAGGTATGTCCCAGTACCTGGGAAGAAGGACATGTGCCTTCCCCTGACTGAGGAGAACGATTCCTACAGCCGTACAACCCTGTATCCTCCACAGAAACATAATGTCCAGCCTCCTCCTCACCCCTCTTATTATGTTGTTTCAGGAATACATAAACCTTTGTATGCACAATCTTAATTGCAACATAACCAAATGTACTACCCACAGCCTGATTCTCCTTGCAGGCTTGTAACCTACTGAGAGTAACAGGAATTTGGGCAGCTGGGAAAAAAAAAGGTCTAGAACAACAAGGACAAGCTTTTCTGGGAAACACCCCACTCTTCACAAGCCTATGCTATTCCAGTATATTCTTATGTTTTACATCTATTTATAATGTTGCTGAATATTTTGTACCTTAAATTATATTTATTATCAAAACTATAATACAGCATGAGTCACTTTCCAATAAAACCAACTGTAGATTATATGCCATTCGAATTCACCTGCCTTCTGCTGGGTTCTAAATCCTTTCAGGCAGTAGGGGGAAAAGTTTAATTTAAGATTTTAATCTTTTTCATATATTATAGCGTTTCTATAATGGATTTTGTGCTTCTGAAAACTAAAAGATTGACAGCTCAGGGTATTATAGATTTATTAATCATTGCTTAAATGGGTAGGGTGAACGCTGCTAAGCACTGCCACTATACTTGCAATCCCAGCCTTGAAGGCAAAATAATTTTTCTAGGTGACTTTATTTTTACAGCCAATTGACTCTACTGTGACTGCTATGCAAGGAAAGAATATCTTAAATAATTAGGAAGAGGAGACATCAAAAAATTCCCTGAGTTCATTGATAAAACACATAGTGTTGTTATTGCAATATGCAAACATCTGAAGTTTCTAAAAAAATCAACCTCATTTTAACTGAAAAAAACAGTATCTAGAAACTGCAAAACACCTCACTGGAGATGAACTAGACTAGACAGAAAACTGTTCATTTACAGTGCTCTCATTGTCCCACAATAACTACAGCACATCATTTTTATAACATCAGTAAAGTACACCAATCACTTAAGCTATGATCTATATTAATGAAACAGAGCACAGTCTCATATAAAAAGATGCTATTATTCAATTATTCCCTCTTCGCCTACCTCTATAGCAGGCCAAGACAACCTGGTGATGTTCAGGAGAAGAGCAACAAGAGTAAAAATATTTCTGGGCCTTTGCTGACCCACCCTCCTGCAAGGTAACATGTCCATATAACACTACAGTGCTCTGGCGAATGAAATTTACTCAATCAGGTCAAAGCTAGCACAGGATCTCTTACACCTTTTGTTGAAGGAGCTCAACATTGCATACCTGCAGGATAACGGGACATTTTAGTTGCCAGGATAGCTATCAAGACATCACCAACCCAAGAGCTTGGCAGGTTTCCCTGTCAATAACTCAGGTTAGTCTGAACAGAAGGGAAAACTTATTTTCAGTGTAATTGGTTTTTTTTTCCTTAATACTTGCACTCAATAATAGTTTACAAGATCAAATTAACATAAGGATTTTTGATCAGCTAATCCTCACAATACCCATGTCAAGTGTATAGGTCAATATTATTAAAATAATATGTCTCTAGGAAACAGCAGCTTTAGAAACTGGTTATTTAAATCACACAAACACTAAAACAAAATATGAAGAATAAAAATATCCGAATGATTCAGCTGCCTGCCTGAATATACTAATTTTTCCATCCTTTCATTTTGCTACAAAGTACTACATAGAAATACGTTTTTACCTGGCATGTCCCAAGCTAGAAATATAGAATATGCATCAATTACTGTGACATTATATGGGACATGAATTTTCTCTGGTGTTCCTACTGGTGTTTGTATAACATATTTATCACTCGTGTTGCTGCCGCCCCAAGTGCTGGCTTCCAGCTGGTAAACATATCTGTGCAAACACAAAAAGATCAGTAGACACTATGGTTAGAAGCTTTAGGCATATCAGTATAGAACATTTCCATTTTCACTAATTTAAAGTGAACAGACTATACAAAGATTATTACAAATACTGCATTAGTGAAGATTTTCACCTTTAAGTTTTCTTAATGTGAGAAAAGTAACTCTCTACTTATCATAATAATATTTTTAATACTAAAATTCACATTAGCTTACATAAGTGAGAGAAGTATTGACTCAAAAAGCATCAAAACCAATTTCAGAATGGCCTCTATAAAAATATCAGCAGCTGCTACTTTTGAGCCAGTATGTTCAATATGCACAGAAACATTACAAACCATGTGCAGTGCTGTCTGCCTTAGAAAGACTTTAATTTTTTTAAAGTATATTCCATGAGGGAAAAAAAGCAACCAATGAGCCACCAACAACCACCCAAGGGAAAAAAAAAAAAAGCCCCTCCCTCTTTGAGTCAGAATGACCTATTCTCAGAAAAGGAAAAAAAGAGAAGTCCTTTGATTAAGGCTTTCCAACATTTGGAAGCCCCCTAAAAGTGCTCTACCAATTTTTCAGTAATTAAGTAATAGTATAAGATATTTCTCTTTTGTTAAAAGAGTAACTTATATTTTGTACATTTCACAAACTCACGTACATATATTTTGAACACCTTTCAGATAGTACCAGAGCTCTTTAACATGGCTTACCTACTGTTAGGCTGCAGGTTAACATCTGTGAAATTCAGGTCTGGACTGCCACCCAAGAAAATCTGTTCTCCATCACGAAATAATCGATACTGAGTAATGAGTCCATTGGATTTCTTTGGTTCACTCCAGTAGATTTCCACTTCTGTTGAGCTGACTATGATATGATGAGGTTTTGGCCATACCCCTATTAACATCACAATGACACCGTTTTAATTTTATGACAGAAACATAAAGGGTTGTTTTTCCTTTCCCACAGTTTGTGCTGTTGCTTTCAGCAACATAATGAAAGCATAAAACATTGCCAGAGAGAATGACAGAATTTAACACACTTTCTGTATTTATCCTATATCAAGTGCAACCAACTAGACAAGGTACAGATTAATGGGGAAAAAGGGCAAAGGCTGCAGCCTTTATATGCCCAGTTGTCTCTGAATATTTATTTCTGCTTTAAAAAATACGCATCTGCTAATTCTAACTTCGCTAACTTAAAGATGAACTTGGGTAAACTGTCACAAAAAGAAGGCAGAAATGCAGTGCCAGGCAGTCAGTATAAAGAGTGTGTTAAGATACAAATATTCTGAGAGAGATGGATTCTCTTGTGTAAATTTATACATGATGCCTTGATGGATGATAGTGGAGTTTTGTACCTTGTTAAACCATCAGAAAATAAAAGCCCATATGACCATCTCTTTGCAGTTCTATAAGAATGTCTTCTTCCCTTACCATGAGGAGCAGCTTGTAAAGTTTGACCTGAAAGTGGTTGGCTAGAGGCACACCCAGCAGATGTGCATGCAGTAAGCATGAAACTGTAATTAGTGTATGGCTGCAGACCTAGAAAGAGCAAACAGAGGTTAGACTGCGATGTTGACATCAAGCATCCCAAGAATTGTATCACCACATAGAAAGTTGCTGGACTTAAAAGTTAACTTTTCATATTTTTGGCAAACATAAAATCTGAACCATTCTAATTTTACATCTGAATAATATTGAAATGGTGAGTTCTTGCTAATTTAGATATGTATCCTGTACTAGTTTAAAAGACCTGACAAAACAATTCAGACTGAATGTGTATCTATGCTGCAATGGATCTATGGATGTCCCTCATATAGACATATCTGAATTAGCTTCAAATCAATTAACTTAGATGGCACTTACAGCGTAGTAACAACAGTCCAGATCTCAGCCCAGATTACCATCTGAAAATTTACCCAGTCTCTAAGGTGTGTTTCCCTGGCTTTTTTAACCTGTACAAAATGGTTAAAAATTAACTGGAAGGAACCTAAACATTCTTGGCACAGACATAATCTCCATCACTGGTAATGGCCATAGAAATTCAAAGGTTTCCAACAGATAAGCACCTGAAAGTGTAATTGCTTAGAGTTTTGGACTTGAAAAACTGAAGAGCCTGCAATGTTTTGAAAATTCATTACAAATGTATTTGCAACAATAAGACAATAAAATACTCTCTTACTTGAACATGAAATCTTCTACTATATTGCAAACAAGTCCAAAGGTACTCTGTTCTTGCCCCCTTCCCAACTTCTGTTTTTTCAATTTTTTCCCTATTTTTTCCTATTTGTTACAAGATTTTACTATAAATGCTGTAAAGCAGTTAAGAAGCAGGATTGACAACCAAGCCCTCCCCATTACAAGATATTAATTTTAGTTATCTGTAATTTTTTAAAAACTATTTTTTCAGCTCCCACCTTCTATGCAGGACATCCTTGAATGAGACTAAAAGAGAATATATTGCTTTGACCTTTCCTTGGAAATTTTCAAACATCCTTGTGCTGTGTGTCAATGACTTCAGATTTGATATCAAGTTGCCTGCAGCTTAAGAATTTGATTTTAGGACGCCTCATAAAATTGTACCCAAAATTTGGCTAAGATACGAAGCTTTTAAAATAGCCATTTCTGTACACCCATTAAAAGCTTCCTACAGTTAAATCATTAAAGATGCAGACCTCTGTGAGCCTGTCTTGAATACCTCAGAGCTCAGCTTTAACTGCTGATCAGACTGCCTCACAGAGCATGCTCCAGCCCAGGTTACAGGGCCTTTGCTAAACCGCTCTTTTGGGTATTTCTCAAAGTTTATCTTAAAAACGATATGACCAGGCACAAACACTGAAAACCTCTCTCTCGCGTGTTTTGAAGGACCCTCTTGTTAACACCTCATAATACATTAAAAAAAAGTTCCTGTTCCTGAGTGCAAAGGGGACAAACAGTACAACAACAGGAAGCAAATTATACACAAAAACTCTGTGAAAATATTAAGATTGCAAAACTCAACACTCATAAACTAGGAAATCCCAGCATTAGGACATTGTACAATACAAATTGACCCCCTTTGTATACAGGCTCTGTGGCACAGTTCTATCTAAAATTCCCTCCAGCATGCGGTCTCTGCCCTGCCTAATTATGTGCAATTCGAGACTTCTTTTGTAGCGTCCACCCCTAGAGCGTGCAGTTGCTTTACTAACACCAACCAGCTGAGCATTGCAAATGGCTTAATGCAGTCCCAGAAGAATTTGGGAAAAAAAAAAAAAAGGAAAACAAAAAAAAACCCACAACATTTCTCTGGCTCAGAAACAGGATGCAGACACAAAGAGACTGAGAAACGAAACCCCCCCCCCGGACGTGCCAGGAGGCCATTTGGGATGCCTGGGACCCGGCTGTCAGCGTACCTGGTGTTACGTGAAACTTTATATATCTGAGCACAACCCCTGGTGCCTTCAGCTGCAGCTCTGAGAGCTCAGGAATTAGCAATTCAGGCCCTAGGTCTCAGGCAGGGTGTCCGGAAAATAAAGAAGACATAGTTGTGGCAAGCTGTGAAAGCTTAAGGTGTGTTTTCCTCAGTACCACAGCCTGAGCAGAAATGAATGCCCTGCAGAGCCAGGACAGAAGCCAACTGCCTCGATCCAGAGACCACCTCTCCTTTGGGCTGTCCCACACTCCATTCGCTGTAGCTTTCTAATCTGGCATCCCACAGGATTTATGAGACCTGCCAGGGCCTGTCCCATTGCCCAAGCTGGGGAGCAGGGCAGGCTGGGGGCAGCCCCAGCCCAGGCACTTCCCTGGGGATGGGGCTGGGCTGGGACACAGGCCCGCGGGTGGCTCCAGCTTGGCAGGGCCCGTGGCTGGGCAGGGCAGGGCTGGAGGCCGGCACAGCTGCGAGCAGGGTTCGAGGGCAGCAGGCTGGGCTGAAATGGGGTCCTGGGCCCATGGGCAGGGCTGGGGGAAGGCCCCAGGGGAGGCTGGCCACTTGGCCATCCTCCCAGGACGCTGCCCCTTCTCCTTTCTTCCTTTTGGCAGCCAATGCCGCCAGCCCCTCAGCAATCCACATTTTATCCCTCTGGGTTGGCACCATCCCTGTTGCCTCCCTCACTGTGCTCCACACGCACATGAACTTCAGGCTTGTCCCTCCCTGACTTCTGCTGAGCAGAAAGGAAATTTAGCTCTGGGCATAGGCAGAATTAGGCCCACCTACACCGAGATTCCCAGAAGGAGTAAACCTACCAAACATAGCAAAAGCTGAGGCAGCAGTCCTACATGCAGGAGTCTTTTTTTATTTATTTTTATTCCTCCCTGGAAGAGACACAGCTTGTGGACTGAATGAGGCAGTGACCCTACGTACAAATGACTCTGCTGCTGTGTAATGCAGACTGCTTGTGTGGAAGAGGCTGAATTAGGATTATACAGGTCAATTCATAAGTATTATATAGGTCAATTTTTAAGTGCTTGGCTTTGTGACCTTAATAACGTACTTTTGATGTAGCTCATGTGCCTAATTGTAATTACTTCAAGAACAATGCAATTCTGCGACAAGAAAAAAAGTCTGGGCAAGATCTTTGTTTATAAACAAATCCTTGTTTATAGCCATTATGGAGATACTTTAATTAAAATATATTAGAAAAAAATAGAGAGAAAGAATAAGCAACAATTATGTAGAAAGGTAAAATACTGAATGGAAGACATGCAGGCTGCTTACAAATTGAACAAGACGTGAAGGAGAGAAAATAAAGAGATGACTCAGAGGGACAGCCCTGGCTGTAACCTAATCATGAACTGGAGGAGAAGAAAAATCATCTGAACGCTGCGTATAAAAGTAAGAAGGGAGAAAATGACAGTTGCAGACTAGAGAGAGGCAAAGGCATGGAGGAAAGCCAAGTATTTAACATTTCAGGATAGAAAAGATTACTGTGGCAACAAATTACTTGAATTCCCCTAAAGGGAGTCATGTTCACTTTTAAAGGAAACATGCATAATAAAGCAATACTCATTTACAACTACACTTTAAAGAGAAAAATGGGCATTAAAAAGAGAGCACATGGTTTCACTAAATTTATTGGTGAAATTCTGATACCTGAGACCTCTAGTCGTACATGGAGCAGTCACAGCAGATTTTTATCTAGATTATTAAAGCTTTGCATTAAATGCCTTGTCTTATGCATGCTTTGGAAAGCTCTGTGCAAATCTATGTATGTGATTAATAATAAAAATAACAAGTAAGATAATCTTGAAACATAAACAGCATTTCGCTTTTCTAATTTCTCTACTTGATTGTTCACTAGAGGATACTTCTCCCCTCCTTTTCTTTTTTGGTCTCTTATTGTGTTTTTTTTTAATTCTTTTTTTTTTTTTTTTTAACTTAGCAGTCTGTTTTGTTATTGCAGCATTTGTCATTTGCCAAAAGGCTGTGAAACAGTAGGGTTTTTTAAAACACATTCTTCTATTAGCCAAATCAATTCCTTCTGATACTGTTTGTCTCCATTTGTGGGTATGGCTCCAGCAAGGTCAGTAATTAGCTCCTAGGTTAACACTCCAGGGCCCTGCCACGGGAATTTTACTCAGGAGGATGTCAGATTACTGCCCACAGCCTCACACAACCCCTCCACCCCCAAGAATTTCCTTTAGATAAATATTACTAATGATTCAGTCCTGCATGGAGATAGAGTTGACCAGTGACAACATTTCTGTCTCTCTTCAGTTTTCACTACCCTAGAATGGAAAATATGTTCAGATGAAAGAATTTCAAACCATTTCAGTCATAAAGTGTTTCTTAATATTGTTTCTTTTACTAAAATAAACATCAGTGATCTTGCTTGGCTTTTACTTAAAGATGATTCATCCCACATGTTCTCGATAAAGCCTCTTACTTGGGATATTATCTTTAGTGTATTAAAAAGGGAGAGTTGAAGAGAATCTTTACTATATACCCACCTGATGCTGCTGAAGAGGGCACTCTTAGCTTTCTTTTACAATTGCCCTAATTATTTTCTTCAGTCTTACCCTCTCCCTGGCCCCCACTGCAAAGCATTAGCAGGCCCATTTGTAAAGTAGTAGTAACACAAAGTGAAACAATGCCATAACTGTCATCCAAATTGTTCTGTACAGGGTAGTGGAAGTGTTCAGTAATAAATGATATAAAAAGGTCTTTTATTGACAAGCTGCCATGTGCTGTTTGCATTAGAGAATATGAGAAGATGATGGCTGCTGCCCCTAGGTCCCAGTGGCATTCAACTCAGTGAGATAGCAGAAAATGCTTCAGTTTGCTTAAAGCATTGATAACACCTCTAAATAATTAACTGAGGACTTCCTGTCTTCAATTACTTAATGCTTTTTTTAACATCTTGAGAGGATTATAAGCAATTTATGGATTTCACATGATGAGCACATTCACCGCTATTCCCATAAAGCATTTGTGGGATCATGTTTCCAAAGCTTTGATGTAATTAAAAATAAGCAGCAAGACAATGGTGCAGTGGCAAGGTGCTAGCCTTCTCGTCTGTTATGTGAAAGACCCGAGATTCAGAGTCTCAAGAAATACTAATGCTACATCTTCATTAATGTTCAACTGTTGCTCAGGGAAGAACAGACAGTTTTGGAAAAAAAAAAAAATTAAAAAAGGAAGATGAGAAAAATCAAAACATGCATCCACAGGGAATAAGACAACAGTTCAAACATTTGAGATTATCTATGAAATAAATTTGATTGGTTTAACTTATTCTTTTAATTTAGAGAGCAATAATTATCCACATTTCTAAATCACTGTCATGAATTCTGTATTATTACCCAAGAAATCTCCCTCAGAAAACAGCACAAGATTTGATTATGTCTGTCAGGAGGAACAATCATTTATTTCACTCCTGGCTTAATGTAGCAGCATTGGACAGTGGCTTAACGAAACAGGCACACAAATGGAAAAAAGATCTTTGTTTTTCAGAAGGTAGTTTCATTTCCTCTCCCTTCCAACTGGTAAGAAAAACAGTATTGTTTCTATTAAAATCTCAGTTACTCTGGAGGTATAACTGCCTTTTGGGAAGGAAGTGGGAGCACAAGAAGTATTTTTCAAATGGGTTTGATAAATCATTCCTTGTTGGTATGTGTTCTTTACAGTATAAACTTACAACAGCAATTCTAAAACACGTACCACCAACTGGCATACTCTAGTTAATATCTCATGTCCAGAAACACTGAATATGGAGACAGGTGTAATATACAGTTGATGAATTTCACACTTGAGCATGATATTGTCAAAGAGGAACAGCAATCCTTTACTCCTCTGTGAGTGACTACAGCAAGGACGAACTCTTTTAATGCACTAAAGGATCCATTCTGACTCAGGACTCATGCTTTGAGGGGTGGTTGAGAGTGCCATATATGTTGTATAGGTTTTACTTGCCCTGAGTCAACATTTACTCTTTGGGTGGCTGTCATATGGTGTGTATAATATATGAATCTCTACGTTTCCTACTTGGATGAAAAAAAAAAAAAAAAGGAAAAAATAATATATTTATGAATTCCTAAAAATCATAGATACAAGAATTTCATAAGCAACCTGAGGTCAAAGAGTGAAAAAAGATATCCCAGAATGTTTATGTTTCCATTTTGTGTTCAACAGAAATATTTCTAAAAATAATTTTGCTTCAGTGTAACATTCAAATTTTGTTTGTTTGTAACAACCAAAAATCAAATATGTGAAAATAATACATTTGAGGTCTGAGTCAAATCTTCCCCCAAAATCCCTTGACTAAAGTTTCTTTCAGATACACACACACTAGTGAAATTTCACCAAGTATTTAGAAAATGGCTATAAGCAATACATAAGATTATAAACAGAATCCAGGATCTTTCCCTTTCTGTCTTCCTTTCCTTTTTTATTATCTCAGGCATAAAGTACTGGATCCTTCTTGCTCCTACACTGCTACGCATTCACAGCAGCACTAGTGACTTCAACTGCATTACTGCACATTAATGATGGTAAAAGAGAGAGTTGAATCTGTCTGAAGGGATGGCAAGCCTACACAGAATATCTGGGACCTCGAGCACACCACAGTCATGAAACTTAAATTGAACTGGATAGATTTATTTTAAAATTTTGAAATTAAATCTATTAATATTTTAACAAACAGCAGCCAGAAATGAGAGAGATTGAAAATAAAATAAATTTAAGATATGTGAAGTCATGATAAAGCATTGTAAACTGTGCACAGTACTAAGGATTTAAAAGTTACTGACAAATAGCATTTTTAACATGTTAATACTGTCTTATACCTTAAGGACAGGACATTAGCCTGTCAGAGAGCTCTGCCTCCTTACCTGATACTGTGTGCTGCATTCTGCTGGCAGTGTCAGTGTATATAAGTCCTTTCCCTACTTGACTGATCTGGTACTCTTTGATGATACCTTTTGGTTTCTTGGGTGCAATCCAGCTTAAATGTAATGCTGTTGAGTTCAAAGCACTGACGTCTGGTGGCTGAACACTCTCTGGGACTCCTTGGACAGTGACTGCAACTACCTGAAGACATATGAATTAAACAGCAATTTAATGTAACAGTGCACTAGATACCATGATCAATGAGAATGTCACTTTTGTTTTAAAATGTTGTTTGGCCTGGCATATCATTACCAAGGGCCTGGAGAACTAGTTACTTTTTCCTCCTTTTTCACAATGAAATCTGACCTTGAATACATTACATAAGTCTATGTCTACAATTTATCACAACAGGTTCACCACGTTTTAGCTGCAGTGTATAGCACAGGGTGAAACAACAAAAACTGTATTGCTTGAAAACTCTTGATAACTCTCTTCCATATGGTTTGTCAGTGTCTCTGCATTTTAACTGCCTGATTTCATATATTTTAAGCACCAGTAAACATGGGGCTAAGCCTCCATATATCCGATGCAATCTGAGCTCTATTGTAGTTATTTGCAACTCCATATTTTTGTAAGGAAACCAAAGGTTTTGAAAGATAGAATAACTTTGCACTTGTTAAGCTCTTTCTACAAAAAAAAAGAAGAGAAAGGAAAAAGCTAATTTTCTATTGACACATCTCTACCATCTCCTACAGAGGCATTTCCAAATTACACTGGTTTAATAAGTGAGTCAGACCTTTTTCTTTTTGAGAATCACTTTTCTTTTTCTGTTATTACCACCATAAAGTATTTATATTATGCTGTAAATATAAAATGTGCCCTCTATAATATATTGTCTTAGTGCATTTGTGGAATCAGTCCCTACTTGCAGACTTCAGTGTTTGCAACAGTAAACTCCTTAATTACAGACAAGTGAAATAAGCAGGATTTATTAGCTCAGGATGATGGTTGCAGCAACTATGCCTACATAGCTTCCAGACCATGGCTCTGTGTGCAGGTACAGGACTATGCACCTGTCTCCATGCCTCTGCATCAGTGTTTCTTTTCTTATACTTTTGGCTGAGATTTGCACCAATAAGAAAAACAGTTAAACACCTGAGAAAAAGAAATCAACTTTTCAGTCCCATAGATGTTATAATTATAAAGCACAGCCTACCTATTCCCTGCCTCTGCCCCACAGACCTTACACTTGCAGTCCTAGAAATTCATTTCCATAGAGGCAAGAATATTATTGTGAAAAAGAGGTCACTTAAGAAATAGTTTTTCCAAATGATGAGTAAGACTGGTACTTTGCAGAACAGAAACTAGAGCTGGTCAAATAGTAATACTGGTGAAAGGCATCTGTGATTCAAAGTGATACAAGAGGAAATGAAGCAGTGACAAAGGATGGGAGGAGATTCTGTTTGCTTAAAACTGAAGCAGAGGCAGGTTGTACGCAATAGGAGTGTAAAGCCTGAAGCAGGTGCAGACATGGAAAGCCACCGAAGGGTAATATAGTGCAAGGAGGCTCTAAATAAGAAGGTTGTTGGACAAATTGACAGACTAGAGCTGAAGCAGATGAACTAAGAAATACCAAGGAAGAAGAGGCTATAGACCTCCTAGTGAGAAGCAAAGATTTAATTTCAAGGCTTAGAGAAAGTGTGTTTTAATATTCCTTACTCTATTCTATCATGTGCAGATTTCTCTTTAACAAACATCAGTTCCTACAGTGCAATTTCAGCTTTGCCAAGACTGAGATACTGCTTTCTTCTTCCACTTGCTTGTATCAACCTTAGGTTCCAAATAATCACCTGTCAGTAGTTGAATCCAAATAAGATTATTGATGTTTTTCACTTGCTTACTCAATAATCATCATGTCTTCAAATTACACCTTTCCAAAAGCATTTTTATGTTACCACACTGGCTGATAAAATTCTGGCACCAGTTCCATGAAGACCAATTTACTAACCTTGCTGCTGTCTGTGCAACCAGCAACAGTGCAGGCTCGCAGCTGGTATGAATATTCTTGGTATGGCTGGACACCACTTGTGTCTGTGAAGCTCATTTCTGTTCCTCTAAAACGCTCAAGTCCATTTCGGAGAACGATATAGTGAATAATAAGACCTATTGCAGAAAGAAAGTTTTCCCTTTTGTTAGCTGAGAAATCCTGTGTGATGGTATACTATAATAACCTACTCTGTACCCAGAAAATATTAAATGAAATCTCTAGGCGACCACTGTAACAGACAATCATCCTGTTTAAATGGCTAAGGTCAATTACCAGCTACTCTCCTCAACCTCTACATCAACATCTCGGTATTTCTCAATTTTTATTGAGAGCTATTCCAAGTTTTCTCACTGTTTGAAAATCATAAGCAAGATTTCCTGAAAGAAACATGAGTATCATCCACTCCCCTCCTCCTGAATCCCCAAATATTTTGTAACATGATTGCGATTTTCTGATCATATTTGCCAATTATTATTACAACTGTTCTCGAAAGAGGCTTCTGGGCATTTCTTAGAGACGTATCAAATTGTCTTCTGTGAAGTTAGACTCTACTCTTATTTGCAATGAAAACGATCTCAACCTAGAGCAAATTCTTCTACATTTCAGTACCAGTGATTAATTAAGAAACATTTTGTGATTTTGGAACACTGTCAGTTGAATGACAGAACATACTCTTTTTTCAACATATAGCAATACCATTTGGTTGAAGTGGTTCCTCCCAGTTTAGAAGTATCATGTCTTCCCGATTATCCACTTTGGCCCATTTTGGTGGACTTACGCCCTGTGGCACATCTTGCTTAGTGACAGCCCTGCTAATTTCACTGAAGCCTCTTCCATAGCTATTCCAAGCAGCCACTCTGTACTCATATGTGGTAAACGGTTTGAGGTTCAGGTCTAGAAAAAGAAAGTTAAATATGGATCATCTCAGTCTTATCAAAATGCAAAATAACTTTTGTTTATTTTTTTCTGTGCCTATGGGACTACTTCTGTGTTTAAAAACAGATAGATATGGAAGTTGTTCCTTTAGTCAGGGCCATTTTCTGATATAGCAATACTCCTATCAGCTTTTGTGAAAGCAAGTTGAGATCTTATGTATTCACTGAACTTCTTGCTACTCATTTCATTTCCCTGAAGATACTGTCCTGATTCTTAAAGAATGCTACTTCACTACAATTGCTTCACATTTAATTAGAATACTTGATAGCATTCAGGACATCTTTTTCTCCAGAGTGAATGAAATACACTAGCAAATCACCCATCTGATATGCCACTTTTCCTTACCTGTAAATGAATACTGGTTTGGAATTCCTGTGTAGACAGTCTCCTCTTCAGCTGGACACACACCTTCCTTCATCTCCTTTTCTGTAGCTCTCTGTGAACCTTTTATCCACGCACAGATATTCTCCCTAGGATCAAAGTCACACTTTCCACAATGTGCTGTTGCCTCCATAGATAAGGGGCAAAGGATATTAGCCTTGCATTCTTCTTTTACCTAAGGAATACACATACAATTGTAATATATTTACCACATCTTCCTTTCTTTACAAATGCTTCCATTTGTATTTCTCTGTCTTTATACAACATACAAATCAAGCAACCACATTGAGTACATTGATATTTCTAGGCAGACCCTTTCAGCCTCTGGCCTGTCTACTGTCTTTGGTTGTTAATGCTTTTATAATCATTTCTTAAAGAAATATTTTTTTTTTTTATAGCGTTCTTGCATGAAAACATCACAAATGTTAACCACTGGAAGCCCAAATGGCTGGGTTTGTTGAAAGTAGAAGAGTCTATAATCAAATGAGAACAGGATTTTATCTGGGAATTTGAACATTCTGCTCCTGCAAAGGCCAATCTCCTGTGGCAAATCAGTAGCGAACTCCCAGCCCCACACAGCTTGCCAAGTACACAAGAGGGCTCTCTGCAATTCCTTGGCAGCTGTCAAGGCTGAGAACTCTATCCATGGGCAATATAAATCGTGTCCTCTACCACATCACTCCTAAACAGCAGTTTTGCTGCAATAAGAGGACCTCTGCAAACGTTGATGCAGGTATAAGATTTAACCCATAAAGAACAATTCACAGAAATAGAAATACACACTGAACATCCACAAGTTTCCATTAAAATTCATGAAATAATATTTTTGCCAAACCGTAAGCTAGAGAGCAGTAATTCTCAAAAATATAGGTTGTTGCAGGAAGAAATGTACTGCAGTATTTGCTACAAATATTTCTGCCCATTAGGCTACAAACTTTAGAAGGAAAAACAAACAGAGTATATCTAATGCTTCCTTAATTCACCTACTGAAATTAGTTTGCTAGCTGATTATGAACTTCAGCTTATTTAATTTCCCAAACTTGGCACTCTCACAAAAATTACATTGTGATAGATATCAATATAAGATGTAGGATATAGATGCAGTGGATTCACATATAAAGTAGCTCCAGAATATGTCTCAGAATATCGGTCCTTTTAATGTTAGTAATTCTATACATATCAGAAAGCCAGCACTGCTATCTCTTTTCTACTGCGGGTAAGTGAAATACAAAGCGCTTCCTTTGTTTATACATTATACCTAAGGCATGGATCTAGCATGTTATCTACCAGAATGCATTAACCTATTCTCAGCCATTTTTTGCCTTGCATGAACTACTAATACAATGCATAGAGGAACTGTAGCTGACTCATCACAACACTTGGATTTTCTCTAGGAGGAAATTATTTAGTCTGAAGATGAAATGACATGAAAACCTTGACATGAAAAGGAGAAGATGGAAGAAATATTCGTGTATTAACTTAGTAGATGAATGCAAAGGATAGAGGAACACCTGTATGTGGCAAGATGGGGTCTGCTTTTCTTTTTACTTTAGTGATAAATTCGACAACATCCACCTGATTTCCATATCATAGAATTCACAATATCCAGTCCTCTTTCCTTCTCTCTCACCCACTTTCTCCCTCTCTAAATATGAATATGAATATAAATATAAATATATATTTATATGAAAGAATATACATATATATATAAAAACAGGTTTTCCATCCTTTGAGATGTTCATTTTGTTAAAAAAAAAAATTGTAATAACAGTTGACAATATTTTTACAGTTTACATATAACACCAAGATGCTAATTCTTGAAGATTTCTATTGAATTCAACTGGAGCTGCGAGACTTGTCCGCTTTGAAAGTTTGGCCAAATTGTCTCATGCTGATACCTATAGTCACTGGCCACTCTTAGAAAAGATGGAATTAACCTTTATGGTGCTTAGTTTACTCTGACATTAAAACAGAGTGAAAATAAACTGTATAATTCATTAGGTGTGAAAGACACCAAAAATATAATACCCTCATTGTTGCTAAAAGTTATACAGGGACCTATCCTAGTACTGCTGAAACTTATGCCAAAATTGCCACTGGTTTTCTATAGGATCAGGAGTAATTCCATCAAGAAAATATAAATTGCTTTATTTTTATTTATATTTTTTTAGGAGGTTGGGGAATCTATGTCATACTGCCTGCCCAAATTGAAATGTAATAGCATTTTGATACTTCAGAACTGGCCACTTCAATTTCAATTTCCACTTAAGGAACATCATCAGGAACTGTGGTCACAGAACAGAAGCTGGCTCTACATGCCAGTCTTGTTAGTATGCCAGCTTTTAGCCACTGTACTAATCTGAAGTGCTGGGCAACACTTCACAGAGGCAGCTAATCATTATTAATTCCTTTAGAATTCATTGCAATAACATCAATCATGGTGAACTCATTCGGTATTAATATGGATGTAATGTGAAAATGAATAATGCACACAAGAGTTTTTATATTCCTATTTTAGAAAAATAGTTATGAACAGTGTATTTCTCTTTCCATCGTCAAATCAGAGCTACCGAGAGATTTTCTATCAATTACCTTCATCATCATTCCAGCTGAAATCTTGTCAGAGCAAACATATTTCAAAGGATTATATCCAACTCCATTACAGCATTCTTCGCTCTTTGGAATAAGTTCAGTCTCACAGCATTTTACTGGCACTTGGTCATTCTTTCTAACATGTGCTAGGAACTCACCACTGGAACCTGAGCAGCATATGGTATCTGACATATTCACATATTCCTGCCCACAACAGAACATCCCTGAAATGAACAAACAAAAAAAAATATATCTGAATAGGAAATGTAAGTAAATAAATAAATAGATAAAGAAAGGAGAAAGCTCAGAACGCAATATAGCTTGGCATAAAACCATCATCAACTGGAATTACGCAGATTTAGCTAAAGTGAGATTAAATTCGAACGTGAGGTGACTGAAGTAAGCGTCCGGACTTCTAGACCTGCTGAAAACAATCAAGAATTGGAGGAATAAACAGGGATCCCCTACAATCAACTTAAACCATTGCTGAACTTTTGTAAGAACCTTTGCTATGAAATACCATACCAAAGTACTCTGCACAGCAGGTCAAAGACAGACTGTTGATGAAAATTTCCTGTAGAATGTAGAAATTGAGAAAGCTTCTCCATGTACTTTCCAGTCAGGTCTCATTCATCCCCCCTTACGTGGGCAGTCTTCCAACAGTGCATCTTAGCATTCCAGAATGTTTCACGTTATGTTTTAAAGTGGGGGTTCATACTAGGTACATAGAACTGAATGGGTGACTTGCCAAATACCCACAGTGAAGCTTCCGTCATCTGATACAGAGAATTACTCTTTAAGAAGTCACTATCTAAATATAATTTGCATTTCGTACTGGCATTGATAAGCTGCCAAAATTAATTCCACAGTCTTTCCTCTATTTTTAATAATTTTATTTTAAAATTAAAAGCTCATCATAACCACTGTAATTTTCCAAATATTCACATGAATGATTCTGCAACTGTGAAATACCAGTGCTGAACCCCACACCATTTAAAGAAAGGGGTAAATTTTAACTCTGAACCAAATGCTACAAACACCTCTATAATTGGCAATGAAATGTTATTGCTAATTCAACTAGAAAGACATCACCAAAAAATCCCATGGCTATGATATACTGTTACATCTACAAAGTAATTGGTATTTGACATAATTTTTGTAGTATGTAGACATTTAAAACACATGCAAAAGCAGTCACTTTTCTCACTGCCATTTATTGCAGCAAATCTCTCTTAGGAAGTCATACATAATGAAAATTACTCTTTAAGGGTATGATCCTGCTAAAGCATTCAGAGCATTTCATTCCAATCACTGGAATGACTCAAAATGGTGATGTTACTTGCATACTTCACCTATTTTCAGGGCCGGTTCCATTCACAGAAATCAAACTGTGATCACCAGCTCTCCAAGAGGTAAATATTTCCCCCTGTTCACACCCTTTCTCCAAATTGTCCTCGGATTCTAGCAATTTTAAGTAGAGAATTAATGCAGAAAATGACTCAGTTCAATACTAATAAGCAACTCAGACAGCCCCAAGGGACTTTTGACAGGCAAACTAAAATTTTGATAATGACCTGTTTTTCTATTGAAACAAACAAGGCTGTATTCTTTCACTGCGAACCTCATCTTTGTTTAACTGAATTAAATTTTTCAGCCAAGATTTCACTCACATAACAAGAAGTGACTCCCTTTCTAGTTTCTTTGGTAAACCATTACTTCTTTAATTATTATCAACCTTGTTCCAGTGTGATAAATTGCTAATTACTTAATACCCTAATCAGCGTTCATTCTTTGCACAGATAAACTGTGACAGCGCCATTAATTTAAATAGTAATTTCACTTAATGGCCAGAACGGCACACCAGATTTTTATGCAGCATTTTCTGAAGACTGCATCCATCACTGCAATATTCTGACATAAAGATGTCTGACGTGCACTAACTCACTTAGGGAGAGCAGATGTTGCAGAGCAGAGTTTGGTAGTAATTCCCATAGTGCATCACTTCAGCATGAATGAGCTGCAAAGGCAGAGGTAGACAATCTTCTGAAACTGCATTGCATAGCCTCTGACCTTTGCTTAATTTATCACATGTAGCACTTGACTCCTGAACCTTGACACCTCAAATGTACAATTTTAAATATGCTCCAAGAAAAACAAAATAGGACCATGGGATATTGATGGATTGATTTGCCTTCTAAAAATCACTTTATTCAGTTCCTTAAGGATCCAGAAATTCCTATAAATCCTTGCTGAATTCAGCAAAATACCAACACACAAACTATTTGTTTGTAAATCACTTGGAATATGTGTGTCATGCTTTATATATTTATGATTCATAGGCACATAATGCATTACAGCAAAAAGCAAATCCATGGGCTGGAAAAGACACTTCCTGCTAACAGTGATTTCTGTCAACAATTATTTCATGTTCATCCCCAGCAACTGAAAAAATTTACAAACATACCTGAGTGATGAATTACTAATTTAGTAAATCTGAAAAACCAATGCTTTCAAAAAGGAAAAATGAGTATTAAAAGGCTTAGCCTTTGGAGCCAGAATAGAGGATCAACAAAATACAGAGCCAGTGTACATTGCAAACTACTCCAAAAATCCTTGGCTTACATGTGGGTATTGCAACTATTACAGATCAGGAATCACAACAGTACAAAGCATCATCTTTCATGAGTCTGGGATGTCAGTACAGAGGCATTTTACTCGCCTTTTTTTTTTTTTAAAGAGAATATCCAAGAGTGGTTTTAGCTGACATTATCCTTTATAGCCACAAGTAGACAACTTTGGATAATCACATTGCAGGCATGGGGCTCAGGATGTGTGTACACAACGGCATCACTGCCAGCCTTTGCCAGTAGATGTCTCTATGGTCACCCCACTAAATAAGGCCAACAAGGGGCGAAAAATAAAACCTAAGAAAATAGAAATTAAAAAAAAAAAAAAAAAAAAAAAAAGAGTAATGTGTAATGGAAAAAACATCTCTTTTTGCAGGATAGACTCTCTGAAAAAGGTATACAATGGCAAATGAAAAAGTTCTACCATTCAAGCCCTTAAACCTTCAGTGCGAACCTGGATCTAGATTCTGCAGAAACGTGCTGCTTTCAAACTGGTCGTGAAACAATAAGGCTGTGCGCAAGGCTTGCACTTCTATTGATCATGTTTTTCTTGTATGATTCTTTTCAAGGAACTAAAACTCCCACACAAAAGCTTTAAATTGTCATTATATTTTTTAACCATGGCATTCATTGCCAACTACAAAACAGAGCTTCAGAAGCATTTCAGCTTTTGCATAAAGCCATCGCCATTACTTCTTCTCCTTCTAGACAATAAGCTCAGCTTTCCAATTACCATATTCTTGCAAAATTCTACTTATCCATTTGCCAATGATAAGTAAATTATGTTTTTATGTGAGAGTATTTTTTCCATTAGAATCATTATAATAATAGGGATAGGGAGCAGGTAGATTTTTGTGCCTGGCTTGTGCGTTTTCATGATGTGTTTAGCAAGGCTGAATTACTCTAAGAAATTAAGCAAAAACCTATTGAGCATGATGTATATGATACGATAAGAAACCACAATCTCTTCTATGCTTAATGCAAAAGAATATGATCTCTCCATCTATGGCGCTAATTCATCTTTCAAATCCATATTTGTGTTCAGCTGTATGCTGGCTCGCAGCATAAAGTCCTCACAGAAAACCTGTGAACGATGAAAAAGCCACTGTTTTCTTTTTTAATAGCCAAAAATATGTCATCCTGACCCATTCTCAAGAAAAATGGTGTAAATGATAGAGCGTTATAGGCTAAACACATTTTAAAAAGAGGATTATAAAGGTTTTTTAAATATATATATTTAAGGAAAAAAACTGTTAAGAATACATATATACTGAAATGAAGAACATAACTTTCATCCCAAGATACCTGTATTACACTCCTACACAACTCATCTGCCCAGAGAGAGCAGTAAAAACATAAACGCTACCCCAGCAGTTCTGTTCCAACAACATCTGTTAATTCACTCCATTTATAAAATACATATTGACAAAGACAACTGAACTGGGACCAGGGAGATTTGATTTGGTGTGAGAAAGTCAATTCAATGTGATTTTGTTAAAGGGCTCCTGCAGGCAAATAAAAGAGTTTAAGTAATAAAGTACATAAAGAGATGGTTTATGAGCCAGCCCCGTCTTGTGGCAGCCACACAATGCGCGGCTATGCGAGAGGGCCTTGTTCAGAGCCGATATTGTGAGCCCTGCATTGACGCTGTAGATCAGGCACAATTAGGGATCACAGTGAGGGGGAGCTAAAATCGCGCAAGTGGTGCTGTTCACAGCATGCACTCCATGAGTCACCACTGGAAGGGAATGATGGTATAGAAACTGCAAAAAGCATTGCAATGGCTCTTCTGATTAGCCCCTTCCTGAAAGTCAACACAGAACTAGGGTACTTCTAATACCACAGCGGCTGAAGGATCCAGTGAATACAAAAAATATGCTGAAGACAGAGCTCATTTTTTGGGAGAGGAGGAGTCCAGCCTCCAGCCTCAGATCTGGATTCTTAGTTATATATTAAGAGCTTCAGTTGTACAACTAGAGGCTCAAACTGGCACGCATATGGTGAAAACGCTGCATCATTCATCTTTGTACATCAAGCAGAATTGGGTACTAAACCTTCATTATTTCTGTGTTTTGAAATCAGGCTCCCCTTTGAGACTGCAATTGTTTCTGAAGTCTTTTTGTCAGGCTGAGAAAGCCTAAGGCTGATGGTACATAATTTGTCTAATAACTGTAGAAAGAAAAGACACATGAAGATATCTGAATATGGTTTGAAATAATACCTCCAATCTCTGTCACCAGCTAGTCACAGAGCGCTTTACGGGGAAGTAGGGTTCAGATTGTACCTCTGAGTGACGGAGTAATTTCCTGTGGCGTGCAAGAGATTAATGGGATACACCAGATGAAGAAGTGGCTAGTGCTAGGGATTAAGTTTTGTTAATTTTAAACTGCAGTAGGTTTACCCCTATGTAGATGAACAAGTGAGGGACATAGACCACCAAGCAGATAGCATTGTAATCTTCAATTTCTAGGTGACTAACCCCACATCTCCAGAGCAAATGGGAAATCCCTCCACTGGGATGCATGGCAGCATAACGCGGCCAAGTCTAACCTCTGGTCTACTCATTGAGAGGGGACTGGTCCTGTTTCCTGACTGGCACAATGAAAGATCATGCACTCCTTTTGAATTTTCTGGTGTCTCCAGCCCCCACAGCCCTTTGGACAAAGGCAGAGAAGTGTTATTGAAAGCTCACCATTTTGCAGTCTATCAGAATAGGTGAGTAAAGTGCAACATCATTTTAACAAATTGACATACACACCTTAAATCTGAGTGCATCACTGCTGAATGGTTAGTGTCACAAGAGATTTAGAAAGATGAAGACCCTTTTTTTTTTTTAATTGAAAATTTTATCACTTACCTGTGAGAGGAGTATGTGCAGTCCCTTCTTCTTCGTCACCACAACAGACCAAGTCTGTACTTATGACTTCTCCACCACAACACTGCTGATTGAAACTGTCATGGAGGGATCCACCACAGCAGATTTGATTGCCTGATGTGGAGTAAGGCATTCCCTGGCAGCAAGAGTCACCAACTCCAACTGAAACTCTGTTTTGCTCTTCATTAGGGCAACATACTTCTCCTGTCAATTTAAGAATACAATTAAAGATTTTATGCATTTATATCTCTTGAAATCCCTGAGAGGCTTTCATCTGATCGCAACAAGTCTGGGTTCACACACTAGTAGCTTTGTGTACAAAACATTCCACGTGAAAGCATGGAATCACTCGGTACTTTAGAATGCTATAAAAGTATTATATTCATTTGTAATAATAATTAAAGAAACATGCATTCATGAATTCAGGGCCAAGACTCTGTAAGATATCAAAATGCAAGCATGACAAAGACAAACTGAGAAGAGCAACAAAAATAATTTCTGTAAATATGATAATTATACAGCTGAAAACCTTTAAGTAGAAGCAGCTACATAGTAAAGAGAGTTTGTTCTTGCTATGATTAACAGAACAGTCAGCCTACTTATTCTCAGCAAAAAACTTTCTTGTCTCCTCCAAAATCATTCCAAACTTGTTTTGAAGGACTAATTCACATTGCTTAAAGAGTTTTTCAGTGTCTTTCAGGGCTTCATCTCCCAAAGAATGTAAGGATTAAACTCACTTTAAAAATTAAATACCACCATCACAATCAGTGGGCTTGGCTGCTACTTAAGCAAAAGCATTAGCTTTTGCAGGAAAAGCCCTTAGGATAAGACTGCCAGTGAGAATGACGCTATAATGCTGGGCTGGGCTGGCATAAACTGTGTGCTATGATCGGAGTAGATACTGCTGTAAAGGATACAAGAATTACAGTAAATGGCAATAATTTTCATTCACTAGTGTCTGAACTTGATCTGATCCAGTGTTCTAAAAGTTACATTTTCGTATTATCTTTCTGTGTTGCAATGTTTTCTGTGGCTCAAATGTCATTACGAAGGAGTAGGGTTTTTGTTCTGCTATTGAAGATGGGTAGTAGAGGTGATTAAAGTATTTGGATTCCTGATTGTTAAAAAAAGAAATGTGTTTTGATTTTTAAAACTCATTTTTCTCATTGAAAGTAGTATCTCAAGTCCTTTTCTTCTGAAAGCTTGGGAATTACAGACAGAGCGCCCTAAACCCAATGCAGCTTTTGTCAGAAATAAACATGTGATGTGATTGTAACAGATGAAGGAGAACATTGTTTTCCTTCCCCCTGAGATTCCTTGCCAAAGAGGTGCCTGGGTGGTAGTAGCATTGTTTGTTCTGCTCTGCTTTAAGAATCTCTCCTCCCATCTTAGTTCTAGGATAGTTGTTTGCACTTCTTTGTGCACTACGGTTTCAGAAACTGAGATTTCTGCCTTCCTAATTTGTAGTCTTCATGCCTTCAGCCCAGTGTGCTTCAGTACATCTAGAGCTATCAAGCTGGCCAAACAACATCTGGGAAATATGTATGCTTGGAGAGTTTCCTGTATAAATAACTTTATCAAATAAAGTCAATAATAAACAAAAAAAGATGAGAACAAATTTTTAGAGTATAATAGATATAATCTGTTTGGATACTTCATCATATTTTCCTGCATTCCTTGGAATCTAATTTAGTTGCTACACAGAGAAAGTATTAAAACACAGAATGTAGCTTATGTCTATTGGAAATAAAACTGTTTTTTTTAAAGAACTATTAGACATAAGACACAAAGGATCAGTAACCTTCTCATTAACCTCTCAAAATGGGATCCATTCCAAGCTAGGCTTGAAAATGTTCTCTCTCTGAAAACTACCATGCAGTCTTACCAGTTAATTGTTATCCTTATCAAAGAATGACCCACATTAACATTTAGCTTGAGGTTATTAGCATATTTATAAAAATAAAAAAGAAAAAAGTGACCAACATTGTTCATGTTGCTGCCCTTTAGAGTATGGAAAAAGAGAATGCAGCAAGTATACTTAGGAAAAAAAAAATGTTTAAAATCATGTTCAAACATTCACTGTTTCATGCTTGTGGACTGCTGACTGAACAAGAACTACTTTCAGACATAAGACATTTTGTTTCACTGTGCTTTTCTTTCTTGATGTAAACAACATTAAGCTAGTTAACACAGACAACTGGATGGGGACAGAGGTCACAGTATAATCTCTCCATTTCAGTACATTGAGACTAATGAGGCCAGCAAAATACTCTTCTCTGGTTCTCCATGTGATAGCATTTTTCTGATGACATCATGGAAGGCATTCTAATATGGTGATATATGAATTACTTTTCAAAGGATCAGAACTTGCAATGTGCTGAACATGTTGGCAAGTATTCAAGCATTTCTGAACCTAGGGAATGTGTGCCAGCTCATGAGTAATGGAAGCATTTTAGCTCCTGACCTGACAATTGCCTACAAAGAGATATATGCTCTGAACACTGCCCCCTGAAAGGGCTCTCCTCCCCTTTTTCCTCCCCTCTCCCTGTCAAAAACCCACTGATAAACTGGAAAACCAAACTCTGGACAATAGCACAGAAGCACAGTTTTGGCAAACTTCCCAAACTGTTCTGAGAATAAGAGTACAATCAGCCTTAAGAAAGGGATAAATTCCCATCAAACATAATACATGTGGGATGTGTACTTTGATCTGTAACATTGGTAGAAACAAAGAGTAGACGATGCAGAAACAGGTAGAAGTGACGTAATCCGTAATATCAACCCCACATGCTAACAATTGTTCCACAAAAGAAATGGCTAGGGAAAATCACATGGGGTCAAGTCAAGCAGAGAACTAAGCCGCACCTCTGAATTGCCTGATGGTGTTCCTATTAAGCAGAACTGCCCTCCCCATTATGCAGCACTTACTGCAATTAAGTATAGTTTGGCATAAATTAGTTCTCTGGGAAATGACCCAATCATCAGGTTTCATCAATTAAGCCTTTCTTGTATAAACAGTGTACTGTGTTTAGAAGGCAAAGTCAGTGCAATTTTCTTTGCTTATCCCACTGAATGCAGGTCTTGAAGACATCTAGAAATCTTGATAAATCCCACATTTATTGCTATGTTTTCCTTCTCCTTGGTTTAACAGATATATCAGTTGGTTTCTTTCTTTCAAGCACTGGAAAGGAGTTGTCTCTTACCTACTAATACCCTAGTGTAATAACCACCACAGCACCGATGTTTCGGTTGCACAGTGTGTATCTGACCACCACAGCAAACCCCTGGTGAATTAAGAATAAATGGAATGTACTTGTCCTCGCAGCATTGGAAGCCAGGTTTATTGTCGTGCAGAATCCCATTACAACATACCTAGAAGTAGTTAAAAAAAAAAAAAAATCAGTAAGGCAATATCTGTTAAACAGAACATAATGTGTTCTCTGGCAAAACAACGTATATGAAAACGTGTACAACACATCCTAGTACCGACGCTAATATGACTGCAGTCAAATAAAATGTAACTTGGCTAAAATCCTGTGCCCTCCAGCATTATCAGACTTCAATAAACTACTGTGTATCTGACAGAATGCTGCTATTTTGTGGCCTTCAACCATACTGCACCTTAATGAAATAGTCCATTAATATGAATCATCTTCAAATGCCTTGCAGGCTGTTTGAGTCTCTCAATGTGGAGTAGATTGCAATATGTGGATATAATCTACCATCACCTTATCCTTTTCTTTTCTCCCCAATTCTTACTTATTTATTTATTTGTTCATTTATGATGAAACATGTAATCTGACATCCTTACAACTAAAAAACAGTATTTCCCAATATGAGCTCTTGGGTTTTCTTTCACATAAAAATAAGTGGAATTTTCTTCTTATAGCACATGATCACTTATTTATGACCACAGTTCTTCAGACAATGTGATCTCAAGAGAATAGTATTTATGTAAGAATTTTTTTTCAAAATAAAATTTACATGGAAATGAATTTTGAAAAGTCCTTTTAACTGTGGACTTCTTTCTAGGTGCTGTCAAGAAAATTATACACTTGAACAATCAAATAATTATTTGTACGCTTACTCCTGTGTCGATGGAGTGGCACACTGTATACACAGCAAATCATATAGAACAGTCAGTAGAATCATCGTAAAAATTGTAAACTCAGAACCTACAGTCAGTGCAACTTGTATTAGCCAGAGGGGTGCCTCTTACAGCTAGACAGAAAATGCAGTTGGCGGTACAGCACAGATGTTGGAGCAGAGTTGCTCCTTTGTTTTCTTTTGACATGGAGCATTTCCACCCCTGACTTTAAGCACATTCTAAATCAGGTTATCTGAGCAGCAAAGGAAGAAAATGTTCCTCTAGAAGGATCTTTTGTTTACCTAGGTACTTTAATTACTAGCTGACAAAAAACTTTAAAAAATTGTATATTACTAGGCTCAGGACATCTAATTTGCATTACAGTTATAATGTTAACAGAAATATATACATACAGAAAAAATATTATTACTTAAGTCATAAACAAATTCTTTCTGACTTCAGAAGGATGATGCTTTGTTTTGTGCACTTTTGAATGGCCTTTACTCAATCACCCTTGGGAGTATTAGATTAGGTTGTGAAGTTACAACTTACAATACGTAAAGAATATGTAACCCAAAATTAACATGAGGTAGGGCAGAAGGTGTTCTTGTTTCCTCATTATATTTTGAGGCTTTCTAACCTTATATACTTTGAATTGTCACACAGTTTTCTGCTTTTCCAGCGCACTTTCTCATTCAGCATCTGTTTTAGACTACCAATGTAGCTGAATTTTGTAATTTTCTGTTCAGGAATTTTGAGTCTCTGTAGGTCCTATTATATTATTTTGCTGTCCACCTTGTCACTGGTAATATAATCCAATCTATGAATTTAATTAACGTACTGTTCTTTCTTCCAGATCATTAGTTAAGATGTCAAATAAAACTCCGATTTACACCTCTTCTATGCTTCCTATCTTTTGGATATTTTTTTTTTATGACTGGCACACACTCCAGCCTGAATTTTTGTTCATTTACAACTGGCTCCAGAGCAACCTAGAAGATTACCTGGTCTCTCTGTATTTCCAAGTCATTTAAAAGCATTCTTAAAAATATCAAATCAAGTACTGTCATGCCACTGTCCTCAGAATAGATCACATTTAGCAACAATTATTGACACTTGTAAAAAATGGCCTCTGTCCTGTCCTTTTTACTGCATCCTCAGCTTGAGACACCAGAGCCAGTAAATGCTGTACCTGCCTGCATGAAAGGAGGCCAAATACATGTTCCTCACACATTCTTGGTCCTAATTTGTGTGCCCCTTGGGATTGTGTCTCCCTCGGTGATCTGTCTAGCCCCATTTCTCCTTTTCATGGATTTAATTTGTCATCCCTGTACTGTTTCCTTCTTTTCAGTGATGCTCACCACTCAAATTTCACCTGAACACAATCTTTCCATCATTCAGATAAAGAAACTTGTATATCTTTGGCATTATCCAGGCTCAAATGCTTGAGCAGCCATTTTACTTTCCATGAGATGTTTCCACTTTTAGGAAATGCCCCTTCTCTGGTGAATCCTCAATAGAAACAGCTGCTCTGCCTATTTCACACAGACACTGGGAGGGCTGTTTTAGTCCTAACTCTAAAGCATTCTGGTTGGAACATTATTTGTAAGATTGCATTATTACTGGTGTCTCTCCTTTTCCCTCCTGAATTCCCTCAAAAAAATCCCTAGCTGAACACCCAGGTATATTACAATATTTGCAGCAGCTGCTTTTCCTTCTTCAAAATTATTTAAGGTCCTCAGTATTTCTCAATACCCTATAGACAGCTTCCAAAAAGGGGTCCAGTCAGCTCTAAAACACATTCAGGCTCTCATTTGGCATTACCGACTGATATAGTTGGTGCTATTATTATGTAGCTCCATAACATCCTCTGCAGTCAGCTGTAAATTGTTAAATAACACTTTTTTGGCAGTCCTCTAAAGATAGTTAGTTTCTATTTGCATTGATATTCAGCCCAAGGGTTCTGCATTATCAATCCATAAAATGAAATGCATTCAAGTAATGCTAAAATTATGTCATAGACAAAGAAGAAAAGCAGATGGATTGAAAGTTATAGTGGCAAAAGGTTATTATTATCTCATCCTCTTCGATCTAAAAGTGACAGTCCCAACTGGATGATGGTGTTACTACGTACATGAAAGTAGAAGCCTCGTAGCAATCAGACACAGTGACACCAACGTTTTAGGCAGGTCGGAGATCTCACCCTCGTACAGAGGGTTGAATGCTTGACATATGCTTGCTAGCCAGAAGATCTTTACTATCTATGGGGATGATACAAGATGTTCATCCTTAGCTATCATGGGAGTCCTTAAAAATATTGGTAGACTGAGTTACTCACAAATCAATCCTGTAGTTATCCTCCCATCCAAGCCCACAGAGGGACTGTGACCCAGGAGCACAGAGATTGGGAAGGGCTGGACATAAAGAAAGGCTTATTACGATACCTGAGAAAGGCCCAGTCAGCCATGACACTAGCACAGAGTAGATATCAAATCTGGCAGGCAGGATTACACAATATTTCAACAATTTTTAAAAATACTCCAAACTTATCTATGCAACTGTCTTTTAATTAAAATCGTGTCATCCCTGATCCCTCTGCTTGCTGAAGACTTTGCTGAAGGATATTATCTGGCCTTATGGACACATGCCAGTTGAGCTAGGACTGATTTACTCAAATAAACAGATGTGCTAGGCAGCCATGTTTATCCTTCTTGTCAAACGCTTGCTGCCAGAGCCACTTTGTGAAATAGCAATTCACAAAACACTCTAAGGAATTCCTATTAGCTACAGGAGTTCATTAAAAATTTCTGCCTGTGGAGCAAACACCAGAGTAATGATTGACCCATCATGTTCTGATGTGAGAGGGAATATTTTAAATTAGCAAGGCTCATTCCCTTTTACTTAAATGATCTCTGAATCTATATAGACACCCATTTTGGCTAAGTATACTTACTTACCCATTTCTTTTCCCAAACTGCTGTTCTCTTTTGGTAATTGGTACATCCTTAGATCTAAAATCCATGGGCAGAAATTATTGTTATTCTGTTACAAAACACTATGTATTATCTTACTAAAATGAGTTCCATTTCCTGTCTTTCAGGTGTGTTACAAGACACACTATACAAGAAGTGTTATCTTTTTAAAGGTTCTCTAAGCCTGAAAGAACTTGAGAAGAATTTGCACAATATTGCTAGCATTAATAGTAAATTTTATATAAATATTGGTGGAGTAGCCTTCACCAGTGTCGAGATGTCTTAGTTTTCACTCCTGAAAATAGTGCTTTTGAGGCTAGCTGTCAAGCCACCGTTTTGCTCCTCTTGTCCTTAAAGAGAAGAGTCCTGCTGGTGTTTTTAACAAATGGCACATGCTAATTATGATGAGTAAAGGGGTAAGCCTGTACTTCTTAGCAATGTCAGAGTTATATTTGATTAGTTCATTAACCGCAGATTTATACAGCTTGTTGCTACTGAAAATAAAAAGTGCTGAAGCTGTATTAACACCTTCAGTCAGGACCCTTTTAACCGTTGATGTTCATACTCATGATCCATTGTGTACAGAAATTATTAGCCTTTATGCCACTATTTTAATTGCTTTTTTACTGTACCTGTCTCATTATTTTCAGTGTTCACCTCAGGATGCCAGTAACAACAGAAGGACAGTTTGGTAGCTACGAGGATAACACAGGAATGCCTTCGCCATCGGTACTGAGATTATGCTCCCTGATGGGCGAAGCTAGGGCACATTTGCTTGTTAATTGAAGTACATCTCTGCAGATCTCGTGGTATGTGCTCTGTAAGCTGATGTCTGTTTTGAGATTTCGAATATGGATAGAGTTATGGATCGCACCTTACTGAAAATGGCTCGGAAAAGACTGTCAATTTTGGCAGCTTGGAAACACCCAAGCAGCACCGGGCTGTTACTGTACAAGGTACAGAGGACATCAAGACCCTCCTGACAGCTGACAAAATTCATCATGAGTGTATTCTCAGCTTTTCTGCAAAACTACATACAAAAAACCCTTTCTAAATTCTGTCTGCGCTCAAGAATTATAAATCCATCCAAGTCTGATTACAAACACCAGGGTAAGCAAGCACATACCAAACACAGCACTGTGTTAGCTTTAGTTAAAATAACACAGATTTCTAACATTGAAGCAGAAAACTGGATAACAACTAGAAACAGTAAGTAGGGATCTGATGCAAAGGTTATTTAGGATAGCAAGAATCTTTTTTGGTCTTCATTAGGCTTAATATCAGGCCTACATGAGCCCATGAATGTGCATGTACACATGTCCCTTGTAGTGAAAAGGTCATTTGCTCTTTTAGAGATTCCCAAGACAGCTCTGAGCAAGTTGGTTTATTTACATAGCACAGTGCTATGCAGAGATACTAACCTGGATCCCTAATGCAGCACACACATACCAGTGCAACCCTGCACCCGGGATGTTCAGCGCTGCCTTTCTGATAGAACTGTGCTACTTAGCTGGACCCAACTCAGCCAATGTTAGCTGAAGAGCCTCTGCATCCCGCTGTGCTGTGCAGTGAAAACACACCCTTGTATTCCTATTACTGAAACACTTTGGCTTCTATGGATGGAGGGGATTATATCTCTTATGTAGATAAGAAATAACATCCCTCTTTTTCTGCAGTGTCTTACAATAGCAAGCTGATAATGCCAAGTGTCACCCATAAATCCATAAGAAAATATTAATAAATAGCCCAAGACATATCTACAAATTATTTTTGTATAAAAGGCCTACTTTTCCTCTCACTTCATATTCCTGAATTCAAGGAAATTCTAAGAGTGGAATTAGACCCATTGTGTCATGTATACAAGGTGCCATAAATGACCAGAGCAAAAGCGAGAACTCCACAACCTGTTTGTCTATTGAAACTATATATATACAATCTGCCTGGTTTGCTGACCAGCCTATCATCAAATGAACAAAAAACTTGTTTATTATTAGGGATCTGAATGTTACTTAAGCTGCTCAGTATTTAACTCTCAGTGGCATCTCTTCACATTTGGCTGTGCCATTAATATATGGCAAATAGCAGCTGGCACTATGATAAGAGGCTTTCTTTTCAGAACAAGTGCACGCTGGTCACTGTTGCTTTTTTTCCACTTCTGTCCAGTAAACAGTTGAATCTAAGGACCACATATACTAGCAAAAATGTTTCAGTGTTACAGCTGGCATAGACTGACAGTGTCTATATAAAGTGTGACAGAGGGCTGCCACATAAGCTCTTATGCTGTCCCTGTCACAGACTCTAGATTAAGAGGAACATGGATGTGCCAGGAGCTTTGTGGATATCTGTCGTGGTTTAACCTGGCAGGCAGCTGACCACCACATGGCCGTTTGCTTACTCCCCCCCAGTGGGATGGGGGAGAGAACAGGAGAAAAGGTAAAACTTCTGTTGAGATAAAAAACAATTTAATAGGACAGAAAAGGAAGGGAAAATAATAATAATGATAAAAGAATATACAAAACAAGTGATGCGCAATGCACCACCTGCCGACCGCTGCCCAGCCAGTTCCTGAGCAGAGGCTGTGCCCCTCCCGGCCAACTCCCCCCAGTTTTTTTGTTCAGCATGATGCCATACGGTATGGAACGGCCCTTTGGCCGGTTGGGGTCAGCTGTCCTGGCTGTGCTCCCTCCCAGCTTCTTGTGCACCTCCAGCCTCCTCACTGGCAGGGCAGTATGAGAAGATGAAAAGTCCTTGACTTAGCGTAAGCAACACTCAGCAACAGCTAAAACATCAGTGTGTTATCAACATTATTCTAATCCTAAATCCAAAACACAGCACTATACGAGCTACCAGGAAGAAAATTAACTCTATCCCAGCCGAAACCAGGACAATATCTCTTACAGGCATTTTGGATGGCCAGGGTGGATGCACATAGCAAACCAGGCAAAGCATTGGGAGGGGAATTTTAATCAATTCACCCACAGAAATTACTCCCATGTCATTTTATGTATGAGTGCTTCAGTTTCCTATGGACCTTCCAATTGTTTATTATATATCCATCGCTTAACCAAATAGCACCCACTCCTAAACACAGTCTCTGAGAATACACGGAGACCATTATAACAAAATAACGCAAAACTAATTAGAAAAAATTAGGAAGTCAGGAAGCTATAAAAATAAATGGACACACTCCAAGCTCAAAGTTACCCTAAATGCACAAAGGCTGAAAAAATAAAAACAGAGAAGAAAACTTCTAAAATTAATATAATACAAATTTAACTTATACATATGCCAAGATCTATTAAAAATTCTACCATGCCAGAAGCCTAAAATAAGTAAATTTACCTTTTAGAACAAAGGACTGCCCATAATTCACTCACAAGATTTCAGAAATACAAATGTTTAGTATAGTATTGCTGTCAAGGGAACTCAAAAGCTAAAGCTGTGTTGGCTGGAATAATTTATATTTTGATTTGAACCCCTCACATAGCTCACTTCCTTAATTACTGTCTTGTCTGACAGGGAATCTTGTGAATACATATTGTTTGCTTTAGTCACGGAACATGTGATGATGCCTTTGACAAATAGGGACACTATTTCATTACATTAAATCTTACTTTCAAACTAAGAGTTTTCTACCTCATTTGTCAATAAAAACCATTACAGACTCCCGCGACGCTATTGATCCTACTCGTAAACAGGAACTCATATGAAGATTAACCTGAAAATAGCCATAATTTAAAAATACATCTGACAAATCGCAATGGATCCCATTCAGAGCTGCTCATCATTGTCATGTAACAGCCACCCCCTTGTAGCTGAACCTAAATAGATTTTCCGTACTGGAGAATCTGGTCATTAAGCATTTAGCCAAGGAAGAATTTGGGGCAGGGGGGGAGCAGGGGAAAAGCAAGTCATGTTAATAACCACTATTTGCCATGCAGGGTTTGAGGAATGATTCCTCACACAGAGAGAAGCTTTATAATTTTACTAGTGTTTTTGAAATTCTGCATACACTTAGAAAATTTCCTGTGGCCTTTAAGTGGTCCAGTGCGAACACTTTGTGCCAAAGGAGCCATATGAACTACCATTATGTGCTCCACAGATACATGAATACTTGACCTGACAAAGAATCTCCTCTGGTAGTTTGCAGTGTGTGACCTATGGCACGCAACTGAGTAAAACCGATTCTTCCAAGTGGGATGCAAAAACACATACAGAGATCTATATACATATATACCCACCGTGTAATTTGGCACAATGGGATTGGATCAGTGGATTCAAGAGGTTGGTACTGAGATTCCTCACACTTGCATTAAAAGTGGCTTGTGAGATTTACTTTGGATCAGATACAGCCTAATTCCTTGGGATGAACATCTGCACTATGCATGTGGAGCAAAGCTTTCTGAAGGGAAGAAACTTCAGATGCGTGCTTGTGAAGTGAGGTGGTCCACAGACTGGTTGGGAGCCTAAAGTCTCCATCCAGAGCTGGAGCATATTTGAAGGGTTTTTGAAAGACAGGTTCTGGCTTAGCTTCCTGTGCAAGGGATGTAGTTTGCATGCGTTAAAACCAGTTCTACCCTGAACCAGCACATAGTAAATAAAAACAATCTGGGGATTCACTTCAGAACTGTGCTATTGCTCCAAACCAAAGTGTTCATGCAAGACCCATTCATAAATGCTAACCAATTCGTTTCTTCTGAAAGGAGAAATAAAGTCAACAATCCCAGACTTAAGACAACAGGATCGCCTGTCATCAACTGACTCATATACACTGCTGGAGATTTTTGCACAGCTATCCCTGTATTGAGCTCAAACATCCATATTTGATTTTTAAAAGTTTCAAGACACATATCAGAGCCTTGATTTAAAAATATCAAAACAAGCAGAATCCTCAACTTCCCTTCCCATGATAACTAAAGAAGTTTGGTTTACACACTTATTCCTAGAAGTATGATTTTACATTACATTGCTAACTTAAGAATATACATGTACCTTCAACTCTGGGTGATAACACGCTTCTCCACAGATATTTTCATGCTTTTTACATTCTAATGACATGCACATTGTATTACTTTTGCTGCTCCTTGGAGTCTTTGATGGGGTACAGCTCTGCCACGCTTTACGTAAGAGTTCATATCCCAGGATAATGCCATTTGGCTGTCCTGGTGATGCCCAGTTGATTTGAAGAGATCTACAATAAGCAGAAAATTAACATCTGTTAAATTGTTGAAAGCATTTATGCTTCTATGGATACTTACATTAAAGGAGTAGCATACAGTAGTTCCATTTTATACTAGTTCACATGGAGTGAAATATTTTGAAGTGTCCAAAATGTTCCCCTGGATAATGAATTTCACAGCTGCTTTAATAACCAAAAGGTGTAAAAGTTTGAAAAAAGTGTCAATATGTGCTAATACTCTGGGAGAAAAAAATCACACATGCAATCAAAGCCCTTAAAGTTTGCTATTTAAAAGACATCTCATTCATACTTCTGGAAGCTTATGTGTAATAAACTTTCTAGCATTTTACTCGTTTCATTTCAGTGGTAGGAGAAAGGATTCAGCATGCCTTCCTGGTGCTACTGCAACGGCGTACGTGAACTATTGTCAGGGCTGGCGCAACTGTTCCATTCTTAGACAGGAACCTGGTAGAGGATGGGCAGCTGGGGGGCAAAAGACCAACCCTCCCCTCTGAGCTGTCACCAGTGCAGCTTACTCACATTGTGCTCGGTCACCATGCAGAACAGATTTGTATTCATCTTGCCTTTTCCCCACTTTCAAAAACATTATACCAAAAATGTATGTTGCTTTGAAATGTATTCTTCAGCACAGAATTAAAAGAAAGAACTCATCACAGCATCAGTAAGCACTAGTTCTCTTTTGTGCTTAAATATTTTCATTGACATAAAATTAGAAGTAACAAATGCAAGGGTTTATCACAAGTAAGACTCAAAACTTCTGACTTTGAGCACAAAAGCATGACGGCAGCAGCCCGCAAGAGAGTGTAAAAAAAAAAAAAAAAAAAATCCTGTTGTTGATTTCAGGTTTGATATCAGACCATCATCAGTTTAAGGAAGAAAGTATCTTAAGGGAAAAATCATGTTAAACTGTAGCATGCCTGTCACTACTAAAATGTGCAGATATTGGCTCCAAAATCTCACTTAATATTACAATTAAAAAAAATAAATGTCAAAAGGGACATTTGAAACAACAATTTGCTCTGTCTTTTATAACGTACACATTTTACATTGGCATTTCAAATGAGGATTTCATTTCTTGCATAATCACGCTGGTATGTTGCATAAGACACAAATTTCTTTCACTATGACTCTCTTTGGGTAGAGAGAACGAGATCCCAATGCTGCATGTAGATCAATCAGAGTGACTGACAACATTGCATAGTATATACTTAGGCTCCAAGTACCTCTTCTTAATCTCCATGTCCCAATTACACAGCTACTGTCAGAATGACAGTGACATCATAAATTAGCATTAATTTAAAGTGAAAATGTTACAGCGAAACAGCAGCTGCTGAGATAAACTTTGACATCGTAACAGAATAAAAATAACTGAATTATTATTTCACTTCCTTGAGGTACAAACAGAGGAATACACACAGCAATAAGCCTTTGCAGAACAGGCATTAATGTCACCTATGAAAGAATAACTTCATAGGTGACTTGTAGAGTCACCATTATCATTCCAAGGTCTTCTTCTGAACCATAGATTTAATTCCATATTCCGTACATGGCTATTTTGTATTCACTACATATTCTATCACATGCACATGAACACACACTCGCGCACATACACACGTCTACGTTTAAATAACGTTACAGGACCTAACTTAAAAATATAAAAGCAGGAAAATATATTGTATAAACTTCAGAGAAAAGATAAAAAGAAGAGAAAAAGAAGGGTAGTACTTCAATCTTTATAAATGCCATTGTAACTCTCTCCTGGTCTTTGCACAATACAGATCACAGGAGCAAAGAAAGCATTTCCAGTCATATTTTTGAACTATTTGCTTTCTGCAAGTTTCATTCAGACCCTCAAGGGTATATTTTCAAAGTATTGTGCCAGTTTTTGCAGTTTTGCAAGTCATATTTCTCTCTAAAATAATTTCAAATTAGGCCTAAGAATTGATGCAATGATTTGAACATTTTGCCTTTTCTGCAGAGTTCAGCATGTATTTCTTTCTTTTAACAAGCAATCACTTGATTATTATTACATTTATAGATACACATTTGAGGTGGGCATAGCCTGGTATCGTGTAAAGCTGCAGCTGCACAAGAAAATTACGTGGCATGGGAGTTCACTGACCAGTGCCACCGAAAGGGTAAGACTTAGCATGACCTTCCCAAAATGACTCACAGATAAGCAGACTCCTTCACAATTTTATGAATGTTTCAGTTATGTCCACACCTTCTGATTGTGGTGGTTTTGAAAATATCACAGCAAGAACAATGCATAGCTCAGTTTAAAAAAATCAGCAGGGTTTTCACAGGACTGCAGAGGCTTTTTGACACCCCCTCATCTGAAAAAATACCTGAGGCTGAGGCAAGAACCTTCACTTTAGCATGCATCGAGCTGTATCACGTATGGTGCATTTGATACAGCCGCAGAAACACGGGGATGGAGCCTGTCCACCCTCTCCTTCCCCTCATCCCTAGATACTCCATCTCAGGCAACCTGGAGTTGTGTCTATGCTGGTAAGCGCCCACAGCCCAAACTAGAGAAACGGACATGCAAATTCTGGACACAGATAGATGTACAACACCTGCCACGTGGCGTTTAGTCCTTGTCTGCCCAGAGAAAACTTCATTTCAAGCGTGTGCCACTTATGGTAGTTCAAATGCCACGAGAAGAACTCCTCCTGATTTTTTTTTTTTTCCTCGACTCAGTAGTAAAGGCTTAACCATCAAGATTAAGGATATAGTAAGTCCTCACTTTTGAATCTTGAGAGCAAATGTTGTATTAGTCTCATCAAATACAAGGCTTAAATTTTAAAAAATCACATCAAATCTAGGATTCAATGACTTTACTTTCAGGAGCTGGAATTAAAAAAAAAGTCACAGAAAAATCACGAGATTCACCTGACATTCTTAAGATAGGGAACACTGCTATTATTAATGACCAGTGGATGAAATACTTTCCTCATCAGAAGATCACACATACTGAGCAACTGCTTCGGCATTATTGTGCAGGAGTTAACTACCTGGTGTATCGTGGACTGCAGCGCTAACATAATTGGAGAGGCGGTATGACACAGTACAGAAAGTCTGATAAATAGCATTATGCTTCTATTGTTGCTACAAACTTCTTTGTGAAATCCTTGTGCCTTGTTTATCCCATCACTAAAGTAGGGAGAGTGATCAGGTTTCCTCCATGGGAACACTGCCTTGGACACTTCAGGTAAAGGGCTATAAAACTAAGCATACTTGAGAGACCTGACTTTATATGTTGCATGGACATGACTCTGCAGCAGTCTTCCCCAGCATTTCATGTTTATTCACATCAGTTATGAATCCCTTTCCTTATTTGTACTTTCTGCCCATTTTCCCAGTATGGAAAATCAGACTTACTAGTCTTTAGCTTCCCAGATCCCCTTGGAGAAATCTGCACTACATTGTCTCATCTTCCATTCCTGCAGTACCAAGACCAATTTAAAGGATATTTTACACAGCACGGTAGTTAGACAGTTTCATATTTGAGCTCCTTTAGAACTCATGAGCAAATACCATCATCTCAACAATTTATTGCTATATGTTTTATCCAATTGTTCTAAAATCTTTCTCACTAACATGAGATAGTTCCTCCAGCTCATTCACCCATGAACAGCATCTGATACAGAAATCTTCCCAGGCTCCGTGATACTGAACATCAAACCAAATAATTCACCTAGCTCTTCTCCCATGGCTTTATCTTCTTTGAGCTTTCTATTACACCCCAACTATGGTTTCTGGTTCCCCCATGGTGCATACAGGGCCCTCTCTTCCTTCATGAAGCTCTGAAGGGTTTTCCCTCGTTTATGCCACATGGTGTTTTCAGAGCCATCAACCTTTTAATTAAGCACTGAACAGAATTTCTAGCAGGGTTCCTCTGCATTGTGCCTCAGTTTTCCAAAAGGAATAAAGCTGCTACTAAGCATACTGTATTACAAGGAACGAGAGAAAGAAGAAAAGTATTTTAAAGGGAAATGAACTATTTTCCAACACACCACGAGAATTTAATCTACTACACAAACTTTAAGTCAACATCCACACGCATACAGTACTCAGAGAACTTTCTAATCTGTGCAATAAAATACAATACTTCTCTATAGAGACAAACCCTGAGGTCCTAACTAAAAAAAAAAAAATGCATACTTGATTTCAATAGGATTTGTTTCTACTGAAAGATGGCCAATGCCACCCCCCTCCAAAAAAACAAAACCCAGACGAGAAACATAACAAACCAAAACCTGACTTTGGACTTCAGGACTGGGTCCTGCACTGTTTTCTATTTGAAGTTTGGCATTATAAAACAATCATTCCAGGACTGCGACCTTTTGTGCCAAGTTTCAGCCTGAAGCTGAGTTATTAACTGTAAAGGATGGAAAAGTAAGGTATTTATAATGGCTCCGGTGGTATAACCTTCATTAGAACAGTGTGGATGGAGCTGCTATCAGAAAGACTTCTAAGAAGTTGGTGGGTGAAATTATAATTTATGTCATGCAGCACCTTGAGGCAAATTTTAAAACAATTATTTGTGAATGCTACAAAGACATTATCCTACAGCATTCTCATCAATAATACAGCCCCCCAAACTGATTCAGAAGAGGGAAAAACGCCATGATTCCAATTAAAGACAATAAACTGCACAGTCTGTATTATATCTTAGGTATCCCATGAGCCTATACTCTAGAAATGCCTTTTTTCTCTGTCTGATGACAGATATGTATTAAAATGTCCTCTTGTCTACACAAACTGTTTTTTTGCCCAAGCTTTTTCTTTTATGGAGGATAAATAAGCAAAATTCATATTCAGCCCAGCACCTGCTGAAGCTGTCAGCTGTAGTGTTTGTCATATTTCAATCAAAGCTGAAGCCAGCCAGTCATTTTTATACTGCACAATCCCTACATACTCGAGGACCAGAATTAATGAATTAGCTATTGATTAAATTCCACTCTAGCAAATCCACCGTGGCAAATAAATGAACTACCCGGGGCACGTGTAGGCCACGGCCAGACATGTCCGGGCAATCGATCAGTAGTTAGTATTCTTTTGGGATATAAGAACAGCTGATGATAATATGACATGTAGGAAAAGGCAGTGTAGAAACAGTCTGTTTCTGGCTGAGCAGATTATAAAGTAGGAAGGCATTTTTGATCCTTTTGCATTCATGTGTTATGACATATTTAGTCTATATATAATAGCAGAAACATGCGCAAGTATTTGCAGTACAGACAATACAGACAAAGGCATACATAAGTTAAAGCCAAGGGCAAAAGATGAGATCCCGAATTGAGTTCTTATCATCAAACAAGCTTTGACTATATCTGTATGTGTGACAGAAAAACAGTGAGCTTAATTTCACCCTTATACAGAGACAAATGCTGAATTCAAGCAAAATGTAGAAATGATGAACGGCAAACGAAAGTCCTTAAGAGACTGGAGAAGCAAATCCATTCTGTTGGCCATTTCTGAAGGCTCAGATGTTAGATTTTTGTTATTTAAAAAAAAGATTTGCTTTTCTTTCTATAAAAGAAACCCTGCTAACGAGCATACTCCACCAGAAGTGTAATAAAATCACATGAACAATAACATATACACAGGAGGCTAACTTTTATTGTTGGTGTAATTCTGAAAAATGTGTTAGCGAGCTTAGTTTTAGTCTGCCTTTGGAAGATATTAACTCCCAAAGAATCACTGTATATGTTAGTATTTGGCTGCTTCTAAGGACTGCAAATCTGATGCCCCCTTATACAATTAAGAAGTTTGCCCATGCCTGTGGAAGAGTGGATAGGCAGATTGCAAACAGTGGTTCAAGGAGACATAGATATGCATGCCTTTTAAGATAGCTTACTAATTCTTACTGTTGCGGTAGGTGACTTTTTTTTACGCACAATTATTCTAAGTTTCCATTATCAGCATCGCGCTGCTCCCTGAGCATTAATCTTCCTCTTCTTAACTGACAGCAAAATGTGATAATTTTCATTCCTCTACACTTCTTCTCTAAACTACTTCCACTTTTGCTTTATTTATTATCACAGCACAGTGATACCCAAATGGGTATGTACAATCAGCCAAGGGTGAGATTTCTTCAATTGCTCTTTTGGCCATAAACTCCAAGACCAAAAATAACAACCATGAAATATGTTTTCAAAGTGTATACTGAATTCTTTTATGCACCTTATTCAGTTGAGAGAAGACAACCTTACATTCTGCTCCCCGTTCCAGCCACAAATAGCTCTGATATATGAAAGCCACCTATAGCACAGTACCTTGAGCCAATTATGTGAATAATGGGTGCTGACAGCTGCTTTGGCTCATCTTCCACAGTTGTAATCTGGGTTCCATTGCTTCTCACACAGGCATACACCGTGCAGGCTTCAATCTGATGAAGAAGAACATGAGTTTCACATACTCAGCTGCAGAAATTATTCAGCTCTGCTACTTGTTTAGACTTCTCTCTTCACCCAAGATTTTATTCTTTTCTATTTAACAGATCCCACACAGCAAGGAAAATACCGCAGCTTTGAGATAAGTATATCTACCAGAGATATACTGTGCTGTATCACATTTTCCCCCACCATTTTCAAAAAAAAAGGTACAGGCAGCTCTCTGGCACTGACTGCTATTCTCTATCAAATTATCACCAACCGAGTTGCAGTGAACTTGTTTTTCTGTATGTGTATGTAGAATCTGGTACACAACACTGGAAAAAATGTACTTTGGCTTGGGGCCTTGAGTAAGTCTTCTACACTTACCATATATTCTGACATAAAAATAATGATATTTTTTCCTTAATGTTTTCTATTACTTCATGTATATTCTGGAAAATTAAAAGTTAAAAATGCAAATAGGAATCATACACTTTGTTATGAAAAATGCCACAGAAATAAAAACTTATTCCTTCAATTCTTGGGATTACAACTAAGCAGTGGCAAAGTGAAATAGCTAGTGAAGGATGGTAACACTGGTTCTGTATGGTCAACAGAGAAGTTACTCTAAATAAAAGAGCACAAAAAATGAAAGATAATACAGTAAGATTACCAGTGAGATGCACATGCATCCAAGATAATATTGTTTCCAGGACAAGAAGAAAAAGAATCGAAAGGGAAAAAAAATTAAAACCAGCTAATTTTGGTTTTACCTATCATAATGATGCAAATATAAGTCCAGTATAAAGACTAGGAAAGCAGAAGAGAGGAATAAATAACATCTCAAGCAACAGAAGGTGGCCATGGTAAATTAATATAGAAGGTCTATAAGTGAGGCAGTACACTGAATTTGCATTGTTATTGAGAAAAGACAAATGTGTTTCCAAGCGGCATTCAGAAAGTCATATGTGTATTCATGGATGGAGGTTTGCTGTTTCAGAGGGGCTGGAACATAGAAATCTGTTACAGTGTGCCTGTCTGTGATGTTTATTTATGGCATGTAGTAACTGGATGCAAATTTTCGGAACGAAGTATACATGGTACTACTAAGTCCTTCTCATATATAATGCAAACAAAACCTGAACGAAATAGACAGGTATAGTTACAATTAAGTGTCAAACTGCATTTCTTGAATATATTAATACAACTTAAGGATAGAAAGATTTTTTTTTTTTTTTTTATTCTTCATGCAGTATTTTGCCTTTCATTAGATATATGAATAGAGAGGCAAAGAGAGAGACAGAGAAAGGGAAAAACAAAGAAAAAAATACTGTACTTATTAACAGCATAAAAAGTACTACTATGATTTCAGAGATCAGCTCTGCTTCCTCCTCAGAAGGATAAGGAGAAAAAAATGATAAAAGGATGACAAATGCAATATCATTATTTCTCTGTGCTGATATATTATGCATGCCTGATGTTTCTAAAACAATTGCAATTTTCCTTTAATGAGTAGGAGTAGAATCTTTGCCTCTTTGTAATATATGTTGAGGCTTTGCTAATGTTGTAGCACAGAGCATTTAGGGGAAAGTAAATGGAGTTTTGATGGTTTGAAAAAAGATAATGGAAACTTGCATTATAAAAAGTGTACACAGACCTAAAATATGCTGAAAATAAATTTATGTCTTGTATGTATATACAGACAAACATCAGTGCAAATATATGTCCATGTATGTAAAGAAATTAATGAAACAACATTCCACTTGGAAATATACATATTTTATGTAAAATTAAAGTATATTACACAACCCAGAAAAGATATTCTAACCTGTATATCATATACAGTGAATGGAGACAAATCTGCTAAAAGAAAGGACCCCGGCTCGTTCATTCCAGTCTTGTACTGCTTATTATTTACATAGATAGAGTACTCTGTGACAACACCATTTGGGTTTGAAGGCGATGTCCAGATGACACGTACAGCTGTACTGTTGATGATGACAACCTCTGGAGGGAACATGCCCTCAGGCTCTAGAAATAAAGGAAGAAACTGAATAAACTCCAGCTGTCTCTGCAAAAGCACTTGTTTAACCAAATGCAGATTAGTATTTAGGTTTAGCAAAGGGTTCACTGCTTATCTGCTTTCCTCTGATGAAGTTATCACAGTCTGTAGTCTTCTGTAAATTGGCTTATTATACTCTCAGTTAGAAACCATGAGAGCTGACGGTAAAATGCTTTATACCAGCAGCATAGTGTCAATCATCAGTAGTATGTGGCCAGTGAGATACAATGATAAATTATTCACCTATCTGCACTGCCAACATACAAACATTATTTTTATGTCTCCCCAATCCTAATCCTTCCAAAAAAAGAGAAAAACAGAGCGTTTTGCTTTTAAAGCAAAACCTGAGACCAAAATACTTTATGTCTGGTGAAACGTGACGTTATCAGCCTCGTAGCTGAAGCGCTATGAAGCAATATGCAATATTGTCATTATGTAAATGGTTTTGAATGTTGATTACTATAGGTAATGATGAAGTCTAACACTTATTAAAAAAAAAAAAAAAAAAACAACACCTTCCTTAGCGTTAAATTACATAATTATCTAAGCATGTCAGAAATAACCATGCAAAGACCTATTTTTATCATAAGAACCCATCTTTACCAGTAGAAAAATTGTCCTTGTGATCAATTCTATTTTACAAACAAAAGGTGCTGACCTTTGGCATCAGAAAGGAAATGGAATCCTCACTTAAAGTGCTTTGCTAATGACCTGGAACACTTGCTTCTGAGGTAATGATATTATAATGTTTATAATGAGACTTTATAAAGCAAAAAGATTAGAAAGACCATTCTAAACACATTTCAGATTCACAATTATTTTTTTTATTTTATTCCTCCCCCCACCCTTTCTCCCGCACTTGCCCACTGGCATAGAAATGACTCATAAAGAATCTACTTTGAGGTTGAACTTACACCTAGAGTTTCTGGTGACTCAGGAAAGGCCCTGTGTATGACTGTCATGTCAAAAGCATATCGCTTCACAGAGCAAATCTTTAAAAAAAAAAAACCATTAATTGTTTCTAAATTCCACCATTTATTGATATGAACTCAGTTCCTAACTTAGTGCACACAGATAGGAGTATGCAGGAGCAGATGAGAACAAACTGGGTTAATATCTGCTATTAGAGCTTTTGCTTCTGTCTCAGTGGGACCGTTTATTGATCTACCACATGATGACAACCAGCACTTAAGCATTTTAGCGTTTTAGCCCTTTTTCCTTTTATACCGGAAATTTTATAATGGAAGGATGACTGATCTCAACCCTAACAAAAATCAATCAATTTCATTCTCAGATTTTAAGCCAAGCCGCATTCACTGCTAACTAACCTCCATCTGAAGTAGTCACATGCACAACTTCACTGTTGATGCTGTGGGCTCCATTAAAAACTTGAAAAAATATCTGATACTCTGTGTTGGGCTGCAAATCACCTATGACTATAGAGTTTACATCAGCCTGGATCCTCAGAGATCTTCTATCATCAGTAGAATTCAAGAAGAGGGTGTAATATGCAACATCTCCTTGCAAATCTTGTAGTGCTAAGAAAAGAAAGGAAAATATTGGGAGATCAACCGGGAAATATTCAGTCAGCAAGTTTTTTATCAACAACATTTACTGTGAAGAGAAAAAACAATTTTTATGCAGGCCCCCTTATTAAAAAAAAAAAAAAAAAAAACAAAGGCAAAGATTCCATCAGGTGCCTTCAATTTCACCCTTATAAGTAGAGATGCAGACTGCTCTTCCAAACTTGTCAAAATCGTTAACAGTTCATCATCCTATCTAACACTGGAGAAAGCTTTCTTTCTCTAGACATCACCTTCATGACAATGGAATCCGTGAAGTAAACAAATTAATAGGTGAAACCCACTGCTAGCAGTGGTGTGCAGCTTGCCACTGCGAAAGGATAGCTTTCACCCAGATAGAAGGAAGAGAGCAAATCAGATTGCTCTATGGCACTAGTTTAAGATGGAAGCCTCAAAGATTTTGTCCCTTTTTGCCCCTTCCCTTCAAAAAACACATCCCTACCCCAGACCAAAAGTACTGAATTCCTGTGTTAGTCCTCTAGCCATGAATAAGGGGCAAGTGCTTATGTCTTAAATTATAATTACATTCAACTTTACACAGACGACCTTTTGGCCATAGTGAAAATGAAAATCTACGTGTTATTATTTTAGAACAAGCATGATAGCATCATCTGCATGTAAAGCTGTAATATACTCAAAAGCATTATATTTACAGGGGAGAAAAACAACTCCTCACTTTTTTTCCTGAAATGTGTTTTGCCCAGCACCAGCTTCCCCAGTGAAAGGAAGAAAAGAAACAGTACGATTTTCTGGCTACACGAGGAAGGACATTCATTGGTCTGAGCTGGTGGATAAACAAGGATTCCGGGCAAGCCTTGCTTCTCCATTTTAGTAACCCAGATATAGTCTGTTATCTTATCTGTCCTTTGTCAAACAGTTTAAGTTCAGATCAGATCAAATGCGACTGCGTTTCCAGTAGGCACCAAGATGAAAAGGATAATTATGACAAAAACTTGAAGCACTGATACATATTGCTTTAGATGACAAACTGTACCACTGAACAGGACTCAGCTGACTGGGAAATAGCATTGATAAAAGCCAAAAGCATATTTTCAGGTGTAATAAGTACACGGTTTTGTCATAGAAATTCTTAAGCAAGAGTGATATGTTATATTTAAGTGGTACAGATACAACTCCTAAATCCTTAGAAGTCAGGAACCTTCAGTATGTTTTCCAGAAAAAGAGAACTAGCAAGGCAACTTACATTAAGGACTCCCAAGTTCTCAAAGAAAACAAGAAAATAATTTAAAAACTAGTATTATGAAAAAACGAAACATGGGTATACAAAATAGTTAATATGCTTATTGCAACATAAGAAGTAATAAAATACGATAAATTTTTCAAATAACGAATGGCCCTGTCTTGGTGTTTAACCTTTGCATTCACAAACATATATGAAGAAAATTTCTAAGGTATGAATGAAAATAAAACCAGATTGCATTACCTACATCTAGAAGGTCAGGGGTTTAGATTACTAAAGTAATGAAACTTCAGTGAGCTGCTTCAGATCTATTACATTTGTCAGTTTTTATAAGCATGCATACTTCAGGCATGCAATTATAAAATAAAGAGACTACATTTGTTGCAATCCAGCACCCAGTCCTTATAAAATCATTTGCATGTAAGTCATGAAGAAATTCCCCACTGCTGTATTAGCAAACCAGCTACAGAAATTGGCTAAATTCATTTTAAGGAGCAGAGCAAAAAGAGAGAGAAAGGGGATCCTCTCATCCTGAAGGAATGTATATGTAAATTTTCATACAAAGAGATGAAATATACCACAAAGACAACAGGATTTTGTGTACTACTACTTTATAGATTTCTCATGAGTTTGCATTAACTATTTCTTCACTTTCACTATTCTCATTCTGCAGAACCAGCATATAATAAATACAAACATGACTGAGAAATAGCAAAATGTGCACCTTTTTTTCACTATTTTTTTCCTCTCCTTTCAAGGACACTTAGGTATATTATAAATCAAGACAAGGACTGTGTTTCCTATGAGAGCAAGGGAGACCAACATAAGTGATGGCAGGTTAACATCTAGTTACTGGAATAAATACTAAGCACACTTACTTGGTTTTGACCATTCCACTTCTACAGCAGTATGATTAACAGCACGTGCAATGAGGATACTTCCTTTCACTGGTAATCCCGCTAATGTAGTAGCTATCACTTCTTCACTTGATGTATATCCTACCTCGTTGTGCACTATGAGCTTGTACTCGTATGTTGTGTACCTAAGACATTTTAAAAATAATTAAATGGAACGAAAAATGCAGACGTAGAAAACATTAGCTGTAAACCTTCTGCCTGTGCCAAAGTTTTGCTGTTTCTTCCCTCCCTCTCCAACAAGTGCAGCTGCATGGTTTGCACCAATGAAGACTCTATAAGAAAGTGTCTATTTTTTGGAAATAACTCAGCACCATTAACATAGTAACAAAAATAGTAACAAAATAAACAACATTATTTCACTTCTTCGTAGTTGTAGCTTCTGAGGTGTTGAGAGATTATAGCTCAATTCAATATGTAATTACAGCAGTGGCAACCTGCCAAAATTTGGATCAGAATTTAATCAAATGAGGCTTTTTTCCTCTTTTGGGAAACCCATTGATTTTAACTTGCAGAGTCTCATTTGTAAAAGTGATTCACCACACCAGGACTCTCCCACTACAAAAACGTCAAAAAAAGTGCCTAGGAATGCAAACTCATTTAATAAAGCAATTTTCTTCAGAACTGTGTATATTCAACTTACGCAGTTTTACTAAACACTTCATGTATACTTAGTAAACCAAGTGACTGTCACTCCATAGTTTTTCCTCTATATCAAATCGCATATTAATGTACTTTAAATGGGATTTCATAATCTCAAAATTAATTCCATCATAAAAAGCCCCCCACAAAACTGCGCAACCATGGAAACACAGGATCATCTTGTTCAAATTTTCACTGAAGCTGCAGCACTTTGGGATAGCTGTCTACAAATGTGATAAAGGAACATACAGTAAATGCCTAATATTTGGAGATCTCCCTACAAAATGAAATCACTCTCATAGTGTATTTACTTTTTTTTTTACTGCTTTACTATAGCACCTTACATTATGCAACCATCCAGCCTGATTTTCAAAAGAGCTAAGCTTTAACAGTCCCACTAAGAAGAAAGCAAACTAATGGGAGCTCACTAGCTCCAACTGTGATGATAAGCATTGTAGAACAGTGACAACATACATAAGACATTTCCCTCTCTGCACTTCTGTTGCTTGCAAACATGTAGTATTCTCTTGGACATTGTAGCAGAGGTCCAATCAAAGATGAATGGAATCTACTCTTACAATTTAATGATGAGAATTTGAGATTCATTTTTCGATCCATATTTCCAACAATGGAAAAAAAAAGAAGTTTGGCTTAGCCTACTAGAAATGAAAAAGTCAACTAAAAAAAAAAAATCATTGTGAAAATAGACTTCTAGCAGGAATACAATAAAAAAATCACTAATTCTGAAACATGCTTAAAACATGACACAGATGAAAATAGATGCTGATACATGGATTTTCTTTCTGTGAAAAATAAGGCTTGCGTCTCTCTGCAGCATCTTCTCTCCAGCCACACACTCCTCCTGAGTTGTTGACTGCAAAAACATAGCTGCAGGTTGAAAAGAAGCATTGAGGTGTATCTAAGGGTTAGGCACACTTTTCTGGACATAGCTTATTCAACCCAAAAGGTCATTGTGCCTAATGACTTGTCACTGAGACCCTGTCACAATTTATTGCCCCCTCTGAACTGCTAACATAACTGCTGCACACATCAGCGCTGCTGAAATGAGCTAAACTAAAACCAAAGGGAACTCTATGTAGAATTTCAAACATGGTTTAAGAAAGAAATGGACACTTGGGTGGGATTGGGTAAAGGAACAACTCCATGATCAGTTATTGCAATGGATGAAAATGAGCAATGACTTTCAGCAAATAGGCAGTGACAAGCCACAGGCAGTAGCCCTTGGCTTGGTTTGGTCTATACAAGAGTCTGGAGCAGAGGTCACGTTCTGCTGGTTCACATCGTGCTCTGGAGGGATGCTCACACAGCTTTTATCAAAGTAGAAGCAACGTACAGATATTTGAGGGGCAATGACTGACACGCAGTCCTCAGAAAGCACGCCAGCACGCAAGCACAGAGAACACACACATCCTGAAACCATCCATGAATGTTTTCCCAAGACTTTACCTACAAAAAAACCCATGCAGAATCCATGTTGAATCTTCCGTTACAGGTTTTTAATGTGTGTTTGCTTGTCTTAAGGGTGGTAGCCTTGACTTTGAGGTGCAGAAACTAAGGTTGATCGAGAGCAAATGCCTTGCTCTATACCACACAGTAGGTCTGTAACCTACTAAGAAACAGAACCTTCCGTTTCCCAACTCTTAACACTCCGCATTTAACTATAATGAAGCTAACACAAAGCTGCCTTTAATTAGATTGCTGAGAGTGCGATAAATACTCTTCTTGCCTTTAGAGATATTAAAGCAATTGTTAATTTGCATTTTAAAACCAGGTAAGAAAAACAATGCTGAAACCAAGTTTCAAATGTTTCCCAACTAGGACTTCTCAAACATTCATTCTGCCTGTGCTATGACTTTGCCAACACACAAATCTAGAGCATATGTACACATAAATCTAAATGGTTTGATTGCATGAGCATATCAATGCTAAAATTTCACAAGATCTTTATTTTCATTTGTTTTTCAGAGTAAAACAATATACGAGTCAAGAATGACAGACTAATAATAAATCCCTGCATATTAGAATGATTAATACCAAAGATGATGACAAAAAATATTTCATTACATAATTAATATGTTCACTACATAAAGACACAAGAAATACTTTGAACTATTAAACATACACTATACAAAATGCCAGCATTTGTTTTTATAGTTTTTGTAATCTCACCTGCTAAGACCCTTATCTTCATAAAACCAGTGAGTTCCTGAGTAAATATTGTGCCACAGATTTAAATCTTCAGGGGGATTTGATGCAAGTGGTTGCTGGATTTTACGTCTCAGGAGCTCATATCTAACACAAAAGACAAGCAGAACACCAGGATTATCTCAACTAATGTTATTACACAAAAAAAAAAAATCAGTTGTTTTTTTTTTTAAAGCCACACATTATTTTGTTTTTACAGCTGTAAACTTTCTGAGATAAACATTCTTTTTAATGTTTCATGATTTAAAACATTCAATTACTTAAAAAAACTACTTTGAAAATGGAAAATGAAGCACTTCCATTTGAAAGAATGAGTTTATTTAATGATTTACAGATTTTAAACTTGTGGAAATGTTATGAAGACCAAGTCCAAATAGCCCAGTAACAGTGTCTCATACAGACTTGACTGATGCCATCTGATATGCACAGACTGCTACAGAATATGAAATGACAATGTGTCTCTCTTGCAAATGTGCTGAAACATACAGCATTGCTATTACTACTTTACTGGTAGCAGCAACTTAAGCGTGCATTTGTGTTTAACATGTGTTTGCAAATAACCACAGTGTAAAATATGGGTGACAAACAGGCGTAGAATGAGTTAACTCTTCCATCTGTAGACCTTTGTATTTGGGTAGACATTCATGATGTGAGCTTGAAAGACCAAGATATTTCATCCTGGTTTTAATTGGTATCTGAAGCTGTATTCCTGCCTCTGTTTCAAACAGCAGGTCAGCTAAAGCCCATCTTTCATCGGGTCAGCCATGAGACTGCCTGATTCGGACAACATGCCTTCCACCCATTCTGCATCACTCACCCTTTGTCATCTTTTACGCAAAACCTTTATGGAATTTATCAAAGATTAAATCACTTCATGTCTACAGAAACTAAAGGGGATAACGTATTTTGCATTTCCTAATCATTCTATGGATTACATAGAAAACTATATGCTAAACGAAACAATATAGAGTTGCTCAAAATATTTAGGATTATTATTCTTTATTACATTTCATGGGAGTTTTTTAATAGGACTTTTGTTTCAGTTTGATGGTACTTTTTTAAGGCACCAGATGTTTGCACACTTCCTACCAGTTACAGAACCACTCTGGAGTTGCTTTCAATGGTGAACTGCAGTATTACTCAAACTGTAGTTGCAATAGTGTTTCCACTGATGCCCAACAAAGTAGGGTCATATACATATGTATTCATTTAAATACACAACTTGATTCTCTAAAGTACTGAGCTGCTGTGTATCATCCTTTCCCTGCCCCCCATTTTGGAAAGGTGCTACTGTTAAGTTCCAGCCAAACGTGGATACTCAGGCAGATATTAAAGACTCTCACTTTAAGCCCTTATTTGTGAAAATGTTTCCTTCTGTGTTTAAGCATTCTGCAGAATGCCTTGGTATGGATCACCACCTCGTTGCAATGATCTTTCTGACCACTGGCTTCATGTGTAATTTGACACTTATCTTTTTTAGGTTAAGATCATCTCCAGTCGGATGAGGAAATGTTAGACAATACCATTCCAGATTTGAGACACTGAATTAACAGGGTATTTAATAGGTACTGCGTACAGTGATTTCGCGTTGCTTCAAAACCAGAAGTCAACTGAGAAGCTCTCTTACAAGAGAGCTGAGACTTCCTATGCTCCATGGCAGCTAGGATGTACGTGTGTGACTTCCAATAAATTTCAGCCTTGAGTTTGGGGAAATAATCCTCAACGGGTACAAACAAGCATTGTGCCACTGACCTTAGTGATGCCAAACCAAATTACTGCAGAAGTTGAGAGTACAACCTCAGAAATTAAATAGTAAAAACTAATTAAACTCCAACTCTATCAAAACATTCAGATGACTTTATACCCGAAGAACAACTCTTACATGAATGGTTCATCAGTGTCAACAGAACCCAAAGACAGATCATTACAGTTTTATTAGGAACAGTCCTGGCATGTTCTGTCCAATATATTTCATGAGTGGTGATCATGTGTAAATCACCTCCACTGGCAGCTGCTGCTGCTACTCTGCTTGCTGCAGACTTCTTGCTCCATCATGCTGTACAGAGCAGCTGCTTCAGTGGTTGTTCTTGTTGAGGGCAGCATGGCACACCATGAAGGAAATGAAGTCTGCAGATGTAGGTTGTGCTGAATTACTTCAATAATCTATGGTAAAATGGTCATGTTGTTAACCCCAGAATAACAGAGACTGCTTTTCAAAAACTTCAAATTTTACTGTAGAGCAATCATCATTTCATTCAGTTGTAGTGTGCCCTAATTAAGCCTGAAGAAAGAGTCAAGCTACTGTGCTGTAATAACATACACAACTGAAACGGCATTACATGATAATTATTGAACCCATCAGTGCACCTAGAAGAGAGCTACTAACCAGAACATATGGAGTACGGAGATATAATTCCATGCACAATGTTTCCCAATATGTTACAGCACTAGAATGAAAGATTTGTTTGACATTTTTTATTGTGTATGTGTAAAGATATATTTGTCTTTATAAATCTTCATGCAGTCAAATACATATTTTTTTAATGTATACACACACACATACACACACTCAGTAATCAACAGATTCAAGTCAAGATCCCTCATCCCATCTCTCTAGACAAATCTCAGGAGAGATGCCTTTCTCTAGCTCCTGTGGTGAAATCCAGCTGGCTATACCCAGCACTTCCTTGCATTTCCCAGTTTTGACTCTGCCACTAAACTTGTAGTATTTTAACTTCCCTTTTTCTCACACACTCTCTCATTTCCAATTTATTAAATCCATTAAGGTTTGAAGCTTATTTCATGTCCTCACACTACCATGGTCACTTTCTCTTTACGTAGAATAACGCCCACAGAGTATTGAGAATATTGAGTGTGTTAAATATTTATGTTCACAGAGATCTCACACTTTTCTTGTCATTTTGTTGGTGGAACATGTTGCCCAAAGTGATCACATGTTTGGCATGTTTTGGTTACCAAAACATGGCTGATGCTGCAGCCCAAACCAGTTAGGACTTTGCAAATAGGCTGTGTTTGGTCCTTCTGGCTCTTCAGACAGCACTGATCTGAAAGACCCTGAGCCTTCCCAAATGTGTTCTGCAAAATAAATGCCACAGTACAGACACCACACTTGCTTTAAATAATCCTGACTTCTCCTAAATTCAGAACAATTCAAAGCTCACCCTGCTATCTGCTTCTAGACACACCCACTTTCCACAGGTCCACTCATGGACTCCTGAACCCCAAAGAGGAACTTCAAAATGTCAGGAATTAAGATATCGCATCATAAAGTTTGCATCGCCTAGAATTTTCTGAGTCAGATTTAGGTAAGAAGACGATGCTTGCCATCTCAGTTGCAACTAAAAGCTTACCTCAGATGAGGACCATTCGGCCTTAGCGGTGGTTGCCAAGAAATGGCAATAAAGGACTCGCTGATTGGAGTCACAGACAATGGACTAACACTCTGAGGAACTGTTGAAGGTGTAGTCACGCTGGTAGGCAAACTCTCTGTGCAGCCTCCTAGGAAGCCATCACCCCCAGAGCAAGCTATTACAGTGACCGAGTAGTTTGTATAGGGTATAAGATTAGTCACCAAATGACTTAACGTTGACGAAGTATTCCCAGTAATGACAATTCGTGGATCAGGCATGCGAATCTCATAGTTAAGGATTTCACCATTCTGTATCAGAGGAGGTTTCCATGAGACCTGCAGGAGAAAAAAAAAAATTAAAATAACAGAAGTCTTTCAGTCAGAATGCAGAAATACAGACAGAACATGCTACAAATGGACACAAGTGTGATCTCAAGAAGTGCTTTTCTTTCTTCTTCAAGACAGACTTTGCGTATAACCTTTCCCAGGTAATTGAAATTTGATTTTTAAAGGTGCATCAGTTACAAATCTAACCTCCTTTAATTTTAGTGAGGGTTGCAGTAACAGTTGTAGCCATTGAAAGATCTACTGTTTAGCTTCACCAGTAGAATGTAAATGCTCAACTTCACTCAAAATTCTGAGATGTTCAGATGTATTAGCAAAAGTACACTAATTATCATGAGTATCACTAACTGTCATTTATTTTCTTATGGTGTATTGCCTGGTGTGCTCATCTATTAGTGGCAGAGTAAAGTGAAACCTTATTTTGTGTTTGCACAATTTTCAGAAATGTGTAACTGCCTTAGCTCCTTTGAGAAACAAGATTCCATATGATGAAATATGCAGGTTTTCCCTTTTATTTTTCAGTAATAAATTACAGATACTGATACTGATAAGTATCAGACAAAAAACAGGCACAATTTTCCATTTTTAGAATTATAAAATTATGCTGAGAAAACTTTATCACCAAAAAACTGGAAATTACATACAGAACTCATGTTATATATACATACATACTGCTACACTTCCTGTGGTTTTACTCTTACTAAACTGACGTCAGGTGGGTTTTTTTTTTTAAGTTTTTCTTTTTTTAAGTGTATTATTCTATATATTTATTCTTACCAGCTCCAGTGAGGAACCACACTCAAATCATTGTACCATAAAGTGCAAGGATATTCTCAATTCTTTTTTAAGGCTTTTTGCCACTGTCATGACAGAGGGGACTTTAGACTGACACAACCAGGACATGTAACTGTGTTAAGAATCTCAAAGTTTCATAAAGGTAGTGTAAGAGCATCTATCAATCCTTCCTCCCCTAGAAGTCCCAGTGTAGGAAATATACCAGCTTGGCTTTGTTCATCCCTGGGACTGTTTTCCTTACCATTGACCCACTCATCTATAACAATTGCTGTCTCTTTTCCTCCCAGGCGTGGGATAACTAAGGATTGAATCCAACATTGCAAAGAACACAGAAATGGAGAAAACCTAGATGAAGGGATATGCAGAATAAAATGAACAAAGATAATATTGAAGTGTTAAATAGTAATACTGAGATACTTTAGTTTAAGTTGAACTTTTTCCTTAATTCTCTCCATCCTCCAAAGTAAGTATCTTTAAAAAGGTATATGCACAATTACACACAACCATGGAAACAGAGAAGCTTGATTTATTAAATGATTTTTAAAGGACCTTTGGGGATTAGGAAATGTTATATCCTAGGTACAGAAGGACCTCTTAGGCCGTCAGACTTGTAAGAAACCTGGCAGCAAAGTACTGGAGAAAGCTGAAGGATTTTGATAACAGAATCTGGAATACTATTAAACAGAGAATTAGAAACAGGGTGATCTTGAGTAAAGACAGCACAAACAAGATTATTGGTGCCCACATACAAAGGCTTAGCTCTGGCTAATTATCAAATGCTGTATTCACATTTCTGTTACTTCTGGCCCCAAATCACGATCAAACAAATAAAGAAAATACTATTGACAAAACCAGGCAAAATTTCACAGAAGGTAGGAATTGATTCTGCACCATTCTCACAGACATTGAGCAAAACTATCATTTTGAAGTAGTTCATGTGATCTAGCCATAAGCTTAGGAAGCAGAGAAGAGTGGATGATTAGCAGAGACAACAGAAAGTGTTGTTTTCAAGTGCAGGTAGAAAGCATTCAGGTCAGTAAACTTCAGGTGAAATTTCCAATCCCAATGCTTTTTGTTGCTACCATACTGCACACACTGGATGCACTGTATATGTCACAGAAAGAGGGGAATGTGCATGGTTCACTTTTATTTTCACACTGCAGCAAAACACACGTTTCTGCAACCATAATTATGTTATTCTTTTTTGAAGTGTACCGCCTAACCTGAAATTCTGCCTCAGGGAAGTGTGATTAAAGATAATATATTCAAGGTCTTTTTTAGGACCTTATTAATACAGTAAATCTGTCATTATCAGTGAAAAAAACCCTCTTACTTGTTGCTTAATGCAACAAGTGGTGGTTTCAAATGCAAGGTGGTTTCTAATAAAAGAACTGTATGTCAAATGCTTTGGAAAATTCCAGGTACTACCCTCTCACAACAGAAAATTGTCTAAAAATGTTCACCTTGTACCAAATCTTGTTTTGTTTCCTGGAAGAGAGGAGGAGTTATCTTTTAATTACATTACATTTTAGATGCCTAGCTTTTATGCCTAAAACCACAAAATTACTCTAATAGAACTTGCACAAGATTCACCATGTACTGTAACCCCTTCACATAAAGGAACAGATAAATAAGATGGGCAGGAGAACAGATGCTGCTCCAGAACCTCAGCTCCTGAGTTTTATACAGCATGTGCACTAGCTGGTAAAACTTGAAAATCCCAGGTGTTACTTCACAACATTTGCTGTGCGCTAGCAGATAAAATACCTCATACTGTACATAACATAGATGCTTTGTGGGGCTTACACTGGGAAATGTCTCTCTTTTTTTTTATTCCTAAGAGAAATGAAAAGCAGGCTGAACAAAAAGAATATTCAGTCAGCAACACGGCACAGAACATAACTTATTTTTGTCTGGGCATGGATATCTCATACAAAGATATGTAGATCAGTTATTACTTTGGTTAGTATTTTTTTTAAACTAGATAAAGAGGTGACCAAGCATACTCACAGTCACTGCTGTGTCACTTGACCTGCTTTGAAAAATGTATGTCACCTGGGAATAACAGGACATGCAGTCTCTGACAAACCTCTCTTGTCAAGTGGCAAGGGACTGCCTGACCCATACAGTGTAAATGAAGATGATGGAGCCAGCCTGGTTAACACACATGTGGCACTACTGGACCTCTTCTCCACTTTGATGTGCCAAGGTTTGAGGTAAGAGTTTGGCAATGCATGAAAGCAGGAAAGCTCACTAGACAGGCTGTGTTGGAAGCAGTAACAGTTTGTTCATTGATTTGAAGCTCAGCACCGAGACCATGAAAGAGGATGCCCATGAGGAAGAGAGAATAAGGTAACTACTGGGAGAGATTAACTGATTCAATGTAATGACTCTGGAAGCTGTCATTTAAAGATCAAAGCACCTTATTTTCTCCACCACAAAATTTAAAGAGACAGAAATTAGCCATTTTCCCCCCATTAAACAGTTATAACCTTGGATTTTTTTTTTTTTTTCTTTTTTTTTTTTGACAGCAGCTGGAACCCTGCAATTTAATTCTGAGCTACATGAAGAGAGGCATTGGCACGTGGGTAACTATTTTACTAGTTCAGACCTGGCTTCAACAGTTAATTTTTAAATCAGCGTGTTGGGCTTCATTTTGTTCTCATTTCTCCTAGCTACTGCTTGTAGCATCTACAAACAGAATGTAATAAATAAACTACTGAGAGCTTTTCACTGTTGGCCTCAAAGCACGTTGTAAGTCTCAAATTGCGAGTATTATTATTCCAGTTTTAGAGATGAAAATACTAAATCCCAGACTAAATTCATGTATCAGAAAGAAGGAAAACTGGAAACAAAGACCTGCTAACCTAATTCTGCATTCCAACCACTGGACTACAATCCTCTGCCAACCCCTCAGCCCCCCCCAAAGTAGTTGGAGGTGAATTCCTCATGAGTTCTTATCTGTCTTAACAGAAATTATAGTGGGATTCAATCAAGAGCCAGTGTCACACCAGAAAAGCAAATCCTGACAGAGGTCGCTGATAATTGTTCTCATACACTTTGCACATGAATTACATCCAACTTCAGCCATCACTGCCACCGAAGAACGGCACGATCAAGTTTGCGGTAACAGATTGCTATTACAAAAACTTCTAGAAGTACTTAACTTGAGCAGGGGAAAAACAGAAAGAACACTTATTTATGATCCTAAACACCAACTACAGTAAAGTATTTAAGTTATATCAAAGGCAGGGGGATAATGCTGATGAAACCCTGATTAGTTCACCCCACTGTATGATCTGTACCAAATGAGCAAGCTGTGCAAGAAATCACAGTCCTAAAATGTGGAAAACCTCTAGTGTGCAAGTTAAGGTTGTTCCTATGGGTGTTGGAGTATCCTAAGTCGCTCAAGCAGCACTTATGTGGCAAATAAACCAAGGTCTCACTGACCTTAGCAGCATTACAAGGCAATCTTCACACAAGGATTGATCGCTCCTAAACAATCTCCCCAATGCACCAGGCATACCTGCGTAAAACTGGAACTGCGGTGAATAAAGTCCAAACTCTTTTTTTTCTCCCCAGCACGAAGCTGCTATGTGGCTTACTGCATCTCCCTTCAGCGTACCAGGCCTAGGTATCAGGGTTGTTCGCATTCTCAAAATTATGTTCTTAGGCAACTGCAGTCTGAAGCATTTTGAGAATGAAATAGCAACAGGGGTTTTAGCCTGGAAGAGAGGAAGGGTCTTCACAGCCTCTTTCTCTACCACACAGTGATCTGCAGAGGTAAAACACTGAAGGATCGATCACCTCTCTGTTAGTCACCAACTTTAGTGCCCATGGAGTTATTACCATTGCATCCAACGTTCTGTAATCAGAAGCAACTTCACAGGACAGCAAACATTAACGTGTGAGACAAAAAGCAACCCCAGAACATGTGCCTATAACTGTAATTCCACAGGAAGTGGAAAATACATAGAGAAAACACCTTCCTTGTCATGGATGATACTCAAGCTGTAACTACAGGATATATTGCTTTATATGTGTCAGTGGTATCCATTCCACGCAGCTGAAATCTTTCTCCCGCATATTTTAGTCACAGCCTATTTACAGAACAACAGGCATTTAGCAGTCCACTGTCCAGCTTCTGAGCTAATGAAGAACAGAATACAACTATAAAAACAGAGTCTTGTTTAGTTGTGTTTGCTCACTTGCTTATGCAATTTAGTAGTCAAATTTGAGAAATAACTATTGAAAAAATTTATTGCTCTGTAGCAATAAATTATAATCTTCTGCAAAGAAAGAGTGCTGACTGCCAACTCTTGAAGGTGCTGTGGACGGCAAACTGATGACATTTTTCAATCTGTAAGGTGGAATACCAGCTTTCTCTGCTGCAGTTTCTTCTATACAAAAGAATGGCAGGTGAACTGTAAATTAAGTGATTGTCATCTCTGAGGGTAACAACAAACCTGAATGACAATGGAATTAAAAAGCCTACAACCCTTCCTCAGTCAGAGAAGTCATGAGGAGATACTTATGAAAAAGAAATAATCCATAGAAAATGAATGACATGATATTAAATCAATATGCAAAAAAAAAGAAATTAGAAAGAAGAATGACAGTTTGGTGCTACAGAATCACCATGGCCCTTCCTTTCTAGCAGGCAACATATATAACATATATTAAGAGAGAAGTCAATGAAATCATCATAAATTTTTATTTTTCTCATTTTGCATCTAATCAAACTGCAGGAAGTTTCTGTAACTGATGTTATTATGAAGGAATAGCATGGCACAAGAAATATATGTCAATAAGGTACGTACTTCATCCAACCAGGATGAAACCGTTCGCTTATAAACTATCTGAGCACCAAAAAGAAAAAAAAAATTCCTTTCCCCTTGAGAGAAACATCAGGATTAAGTACAACTCATGCCAACTTCTATCCTGAAAAAGAAGTTACGCAAAGAATGACAGGAAATGGCTGCAGCTTCTTGTCTTATCAATGGTCCAGTTGGTGGCACTGGCCAGCAAGGGAGAGCAATACAGGCAAACATGCATCAGTGTCCTGGTTTCAGCTGGGATAGAGTTAGTTTTCTTAGTAGTGGGTATAGTGCTGTGTTTTGGATTTAGGATGAGAATAATGTTGATAACACACTGATGTTTTGGTTCTTGCTGAGTAGAGTTTACACTAGTCAAGGACTTTTCAGCTTCCCGTGCTCTGCCAGGTGCACAAGAAGCTGGGAGGGAGCACAGCCAGGACAACTGACCCAAGCTGGCCAAAGGGCTGTTCCGTACCATATGACGTCATGCTCAGCATATAAAGCTGGGGGAAGAAGAAGGAAGGGGGGGGACGTTCAGTGTGATGGCATTTGTCTTCCCAAGTAACCGTTAGGCGTGATGGAGCCCTACTTTCCTGAGGATGGCTGAACACCTGCCTGCCGATGAGAAGTAGCGAATGAATTCCTTGCTTTGCTTTGCTTTGCTTGTGCGCGCAGCTTTTGCTTTACCTATTAAACTGTCTTTATCTCAACCCATGAGTTTTCTCACTTTTACTCTTCTGATTCTCTCCCCCATCCCACCAGGGGGTAGTGAGCGAGCGGCTGTGTGGTGCTTAGTTGCTGACTGGGGTTAAACCACAGCAATCAGCAAGTCTCCAGTTAAGCCAATAATCAACACTACATCTGTCTTCCCTAGGCCGAAGCCCTCAAGGGACAACCACAGCAGTGAAAGGGAAGTTTTCCTATTGAAAGTTAAATGGCCAAAGTTGGAGAATTTGCATAGTACAGTTAATTTAGTTCAGCGTACCCAGCCACATAATGCTTTTCCTAGACAAAGAACTCCTGTAAATAATTATTCACTGTGTAAACCAGCCTCTTTCTCAAGCCACTCAACCTAGCTACATTCCCGAATGTCATATCAGTGCGAAGTGTGAGATTGAAGCAGCACAGCAATTGTAACCCTCACAAGAAAAGGAAACAATTTCTTTTATACTTCTGTACATTAGGGTATAGCAAATCTTGTGTAACAGGAATAACGTTCATGGCATTGGCATACACTAAATAAACGTCTTTTGCAGTTGCTGAATACCTCCACTTCACTTTGGCATTTAATCAGCCACAAAAGCAGTTTATTGCGCAGTATACTCCGCTACCATGAACATTATCAATTCAGCAAATATTAAAAAATATCATGCAGGTGTCACAGAAATGGGTATTTTAAAAATTATCGACAGCTTTACACTTTCTCTTGCACAAAAGAAAGCAAGCTAAATGTTATGGAGAAATATCGGTCCATTCTGATTAAAATTAAATGTTAAAGGAGCACGTACATATCAGAAGTGTTTATGCTAAGAGTGACCTGCTGTGCTGATATTTTCCTCCTTGCAGAGTGAAAGCTTTGGTCTATGAAAATAAGCTGTATACTCAAGTGAGTACTATCCTGGAGCACTTTGAATTCTCCACATCCTCAAATCATTTATATTGATTCTATGACTAAATAAAGGAATGGAAATATGTTTCTCTTTTTTTGTAAATTCTCTCTGTTTTCAGTAGAAGCAAATATTTGCACTCATGGTTTAGGGATTGGTTGCACTGACAGCTGAAAGCCTCTATTGATTTGCAACCGTGGCTTGGTAAAGGAGCCTCTCACTAATCTTTCCCACAGTGCCCTTCCAATACTTTCTGCTCTAACCTGGGAGGACAGCTCTCTCTAGGGTAGGAGGTAATTAAACTCTCCCTCCCAAAGAGGCGGCTTGTTTTCCATTCTCTGCTTAAGAGTTACCGTCGTAGACACTGAATAAGATGAGCGCATCATACAGCCCAAGCAAATTCCACAAGTATGATTTGAATGCTGCATAGGTGATATATGCATTGCAGGTGTGGTGGGCTTGATCTGCTCAGGAGGGAAATATGCCTTTCTGGGACTCTTGTCAGAGTTTAAAGGCACCAGTGTAAAGCAATCCCAAACCAGATCCATCCTATTTCCACACAGGAAAACTTTTCAACCACTAAGTGGCAATCCTGGCACAATACTTCACAGTCGTTCTGCCTGTGCAACAAGCATACCTCTGGGGTGAAGGGACGTTGAGAGGTTTGCAGAGCAGCTATTCAGATCTACACCCTAGTTTGAAAGAGCAGGGCAAAAAAACACAAATGTTTTTAAAACAGGTGCTACCTTGTTCTTCTTGTGTTCTCCTAGTACAGAACGGTCACACGGGCCACGAGACAGCCTCAGTGCCACGGCACAGCCCACTGGGTGGTCTCAGAGTCTTACTACTCTGATGGGAACTTGCCGTAAAATTGATGAGAAGGAAACACCACCACCACTAGTGAGCTAATCCATTTGACAGACCTGTAAGAAGACTAACAAGTAAGAGGAAATGCCAGTCACTTCCTCTGGTGCTCCCATCTGCAAATAAGCAGAAGGCAAGAAAACCACTGGGTGCAGCAAGCCTTGTCCATAATCTCTTCAGTTACGAAGTGCAATGAGCTCTTTATTTCAATTTTTTGAAGATATAATAAATAATAATAAAAAAATGATAATAAAAGCTAAAAAATATAAATCTCTTGCTGTCCTGGACAAGTAAGAGAAATTTAAAGATTTTTAAGGAGTCTTAGAATCTTAGAAATCAGAAGCGAAGTAACGCCTCAGTCACGCAATTTCCTCTGCACAGGAACTGTACCAAGTACTCCCAGCTCTGCCCCAATTATGATGACTGTCAAATTAAACAACACTAAGTAAAATAAAATACTAGATAAATCAGAAGAATTTATGTCTGTGTCAGCAAAGGATACCAATACTCTGTACACTGAGACAGAGAACTTTTGCTGAACGACAGATACTCAGAAGAGAGTATATTTGGAAAAGCATATACATAAGTCACTTTTCTCAATTAAATGCTGCCACCTTTAATTATTTTGAACATTTTAACCTAAATATTGACAATCAAGAAAAATGAACAGTAAAACTGAGTCATGGAAATACAAACATCCAGGCTTCAGCATCTTCGACAGAAATTAGTCTTAACAGACCAAACATATGTGTCTCCAGGTGGGAAAAACAAACCTGAGACTACAAGAACAGCGGTGACACAAAATATGACCACCACTCATACAGAAGGTCATACAATGTAGACATTAAAGGGCTTTAAAGAGCTTTGAATGTTAATGATTGACTGGGGAAGAAGAAGGAAAAAGAAAAAAGCATTTGAACTCTTCAGCAAGAAATGAAAAGAAATCTAAAAAGCATTGTTACATTGAAATTAAATTATTACAGAGTGAAGACTGCACTGCCTGATTTCAGGTTTCAGAAGTAGTAAATGATCAAACTGACTTTCACTATTGGTAGATTACTTAATCTTGGAGCTAAGCAAAAGACAATAAAATTACAACTGAGCACACACCTCTGATCTCAAGAAAAGACATCCAGTAAAGAATGACAAGACCTCTGATAACTCACAGGCTTTTAAAATTAGGATTGGATGTTGACTGCACTTGGAGAAAGAAAAAATATGGGTAAGATATAAAATTATTATGCCCTTATCACATTAACAGAAGCATTAAAGGTTGCAGGGACTTCTTTGTGCTCAGAGTTGAAGCCAATGTGTAAAAGCTCATGCAATAAAATGTGGACATGTGTGTAAGCATGCCATTGAACTAGGGCTACTGTTTACTCAGCATTGCTGTTTCTGGTAAATCCATGAAAAAAGCTTTACTATAAATTGTGGTGGATATTAAGATATATCTACAGAAGCACAGAGAGCAGAGTCCTGGAAGTAGATCGCCCAAATCTTCAATAAACAGTCTGGCAATTCATCACAATTACTAGTGGTCGATCATTATTAATTCTTACGGTAACCATTGTACTCATACTGAACTCATTTGCTATTAATATGGAGGTAACATGCAATTCCTTAGACATTAAAACATAATTTTAATTATGGATTTTTTTGTCTAATGCTGAATAGCTTTTTTCATAGCTTAAAATTATGTGTGAACAAAGCAAAAAAATCAGCATTGGTTTACTGCTTAAATTCATACCCTCAAACTATTTAGACTGCATTGGTAACACCACTCTGTTTACCTTTTGAAAATACAGTGTGTACCAAAAATAATAAATCTAACAGATGAACTTCAATCTTATGCAAATGTCCTTTGTTTTGTGCTCTGGTGAGCAAGCTACTGTACCAATACTTTTGGCATTAGTACAAGACTGAATCCATGGAAGCATGTGTGTATTTACACAAAAGAGGCTTCTAAGCTACGAAAATCCCTCTTGTTTGGTTACACTAATTTCCCTTGAATGAAGTTTGTATGCAAGCCAAAACAATGGTAGTTATCCTGTCCTCTAGAGTTCATTCCCAACAGAACGATGTGAATAATTGAAAACTTCCTAGGTAGTCCTGTAAGACGACTCTTTCATAAATCAGGAGAACCCAATGCTATTTTTTTTTTTCATTAGCTATTTTAAAAAAAATCCAATAATTATATACAAGATTTAATTACATAAAAAATATTTTTACTTCTTAGCATTTAATGAAGTCTTGAAATTTTGGAGAAGGTAGTAGGTCATTTTCTGATCTGATTAGGGAGTTAAAAGTAAGCATTCAAGTTTAATGTTCAAAATATGTTAGGTGTATAAGGAAGAAAATGAACTGGAGTATAATGCCAGAGGCTGGTGTAAAGGAAAAAAATGGAAAGGAATCTAATGCTTTTGAGCCAAAGGACAGACACTAATTATTCAACTACCCCTGCAGCAATGAAATCTGTTGGCTCAGCCGGTAGATGTCTCTCTTAAATACACAATTGCTACACAGAAAACATGTTAAAGCCATGAGGCAATGCGAATTATTCCTACCTTAACCGAATGCGGTCCCAACACTTCTGCATCAGGTGGGTGAACACCAGCAGGTCTTGATGGTCTAGTGGTAACTTCTGACCATGCACTGCTGTTCGTGCCTCCGTGAAGAGTGCTCATCAGCATTCTGTATTCAAATTTCTGCCAAGGGCTCAGAGCCGTACTCTGGTCAATGTAGCTCATGGACTGACTGAGAGGGAGAGTCACCACAGTCGATATTTGTTCTGTTCCTTTCACCCTCCTTTCTATCGTAATGTTTTCCACCAAACCATTTGGGTGAGCAGGTGGTTGCCACGATATGACCACAGAAGTTGGAGTGTCAGAATAGAGCTCTGGAGCTGCAATATCCTCAGGCGCATCTGGAAGAGTCCGTATTGCTGGGGTCTCGGGTGAAAGAGAGCATCCTTTAGAGGTGCATCCTTCTACCTGAAACACATAGACTGTGTAAGGATGCAAGTCTTGCACAGTGCAATTAGATCTAGTTCCTAGCACTGTAGCATGCAGTTGGCCATTTTGGTAAATATTATAATGAGTGATAATGCCATTTTGCTTTAAAGGATGCTGCCAGGTGATGCTTGCTGCCCTTGCTGTAACATTCAATAGAAGCGGTGGATCTAAAGGTCCAGGTTCTGTAACAGAAAAAAAAAAAAAAAAAAGGAAAGGAAAATTACTAATAGTCTGTGGTGTGCAAAAAGTCAGCATTAGCAAGCAGTACTCATCAAATGAGTCTCAAAATGACAAAAGAAGTTCAAATCTGCCAAACAGCCTATTTCTTCAGAAACTGTAGGCCCAGCTATTCAAGGGATGAATACGGCTGTTATCAAAGGCAAGCTGCTCTGTAAGGACACCTTCCCTCCTCTCAACCCTCCTCCCTCCTTCTCTGCATCTTTTTTCCTCCCGTGTCTCAAAAGCGTCCTCTCAATGCTGTTACCATGTGGAGAAAGTGTATGGCTAAGTATCAATATAGAACTGCAGTTCTAGCTTTTGTTGATATTTTTCTAGAGCGCTAGCTACTAATTGCAACCAACGGCACAGGCATAACAAAGCTGCATATTTTACAGCTCAGTAAGCCCCTACTGCATCTCTCATTATATATTCAATATTTTACTTCATTCTGTTTATAATTCTAATCCATTTTTTGCAATTTATCTACTCCCTGTTAATATTATAGGCGATTTTTTACTGCGACTGTGACAGAAGCTGCCGATTTAGCTCTTTCACCTACTGATAAATAAACAATGCACAGATCTGACCTTTAGGTTAACAGGTTTTATGCTTGCTCCACTCAGCACTCTAACTGATTCAATTATCATAAAGGTTCAGGAGCTTCCATGAATACTGAAAAAGACCGACCATATGCCTGCATAGGTGTTGTGGAACAGCAAATACTCTGCAGCCCTCCAGAGAAATTCCTTAATTGTAAATAATTTCACCATGCGACACAATCAAGTCACCTTGAATGCAAAACCCTCAGCCTGTGGAGGCAAAGTGTTATTTAAGCTTTACTGGGCTGCGTTAAATTCTGCAATTTGAAGGGCTGTTAAGTTTTTCAATTGAAATTTCATTTAAAATGCAGGTGCTTTTTATTATATTGAGGCTTTACTGCTCTCTAGGTACAAGCAAGAACATGGTGCAATAACACAAATCTGGCTCAATCACTGATCAGTAACAGCTGTAATTCCAGAACATTTAGCATTCTTATAAACCACGTCCTGAAATCTATAAATTGCTACAGCAGATCAAGAAAATACTATATTCCCCCCTATTCTGCCCATAGCAATTTTGACATTTATGAGATTTTTCTGTGAACATTACATTTTATTGAAATCTTAAAAAAAGATATACTTGGATTTAGTAATTGTTTGAAATAGCTTTAGGTTTGGGGATTTTGGGGGGGTTAAGTTTCAAATGCTAAGGGTTGAAAAATCTAAAATTCATTAGTGATTGTGGGTATGATAAGACTCCAGGACACACGACATAGCATATGCTGAATTCCACAGTAGTCAACACCACCATCATTTAATTCCTAGTGTGCTGTCCAAACCACAAGGAACAGTATCTCTATAGGAAGAATAATTTACTTTGCTAGCAGTTAAATAATTCCTGGTAATTTTTAAGTGAAAAGACAAAGGGGGGGGGGGGGGGGGGAGGAACCCTAGAAAACAAATCCAGCATAATGAATGGCTCCCCCTATGTTTTAGGATAACAGCTGAAGCAGTCAGAAATCCCGATTCTCCTGTTACATACAAAGAGAGCTAAATCAGGATTATTCCACTGATGTCTGTGGAAACAGTGATGTAAAATTGGGATAGCAAGCTTTTTTTTTTTTTTCTTTTAAATTTGAAAAAGTAAGTGTTTTTTCTTTCATTATATGATGCATCACAAAGCAACTCCATAAAACTCATCCATATCACATATCCTGTTCTACTCACAGTGATACTAAGGATAGAGTTTTATATTTAATGCTTGTGCACTCTAGGATTAATTTAGATCTCTGAATTTACAAGTATAAAAGATGATCTGTTGTAAAGAGCAATTCAATTCTATTTGCATGTACTCTTGGGCAAAATCAATTAGGTCATAAGCTGGAACAAAATTTGGTCCATTATTTAGACTTCACTGAAAGATGGAGAGGTGGAGGTGTAAACCTGAATTAGACGTATACTCTGTAAACCGAAAATTTTGCTGGGGTGAAGGGGAAAGAGGAAAATCTGCTTTGGAATTGAAGACCTTGAAAATAAGTTGCTGCAAATTCTAGTTTAATGGGGGAGGGGAGTTGAAAGATAGAATATTTACCACGGAGCTACAAACTTGCATTTTATCTAATTATACCTCATAAATACGCTATCATACTGTGAGTTTCTGCTGAAGGAAAAAAAAAAAAACCAAAACAACAAAATACCCCCCACAACAATCAAGCAGTTTGTTGTGAGGGAACAGATAAGCCTTTTTATTCCTACTGAATACGTTGCTGGCATTACAGGTGAAACATTCATGGTAATTAGTTGAACCTCTGCTTCAACCCCCCCAGAGTTTAGATATATTCCTTAAGGACAATCTGTAATGTATGGGAGGAGCTGTCAAACTTAAACTTTGGGTCCCCCTAATCCCTCCCCCTCCTCTCAAAAAAGCATATTTTGGTAGCTAGCATACCTACCCACACATTCCCTACTGCCCTTTTAAAAGAGAGACTTTTAAGACTCTCTGAGTTCAAACAAGACGTTTGAGAGATGCTTAATTGGCCCCACTGGATGGGAAAGCATTAAATCCTGGTCCTCAACACTCATTCAGTGTAGCTTCTTTTTAAATGGCAAGCAGAATCATCTAATTCTATATACAAATCAACTAGCACGATACTGCTTGGTTGAAAGGGTCACCACAATTATGTAAAACATGAGTATTAACTATAATTGGGATAGTTTGCTAATACAATAAAAAGCTCTGAACATGAGAAAAGTTATGCTCACAGCAGTAGCTATCACTTTCTAAAGTAAGAATTCATGGATGAAATGACATGAAAAAGATGGTTATAAAATTTTAATGGAATGATAAAAGGCAAAAGTCAGCCTCTCAGCTGAATTCTTAAAATCCCTATATATCACAATCAGCTCCTTAACTGTAAAATCAATGTGGAGTATAACATGTTGTCAATGTGGTTGTCACTGGAGGGAAGACTGCAAAGTATGACAGCTACACAGCTCAGCCTGACAATGATGAAATAAAATCATAAAGCTTTTTACATGGATGTAATTGTTTATAGAAGTAACTACTGAACATGGGAACAGTGGGCATCTTTTTCCTTAAGATTCTTAGTTCATATTTCAAACCATTTCATTACAGCATTAATACTAGAAGGTAGTTTCATTTTGGCAAATGAAATTATCTTTTATGGCAGGCTATTTTGCTCATCTGCTTCAAAAGTTCAGACTTGACTTAAAATGTAGGCACAAAATTGTCATTCATCTTTTTTAATTCCCTGACTGGAACCACACATTTGTTTACTTACTGTACAGACTGGGGGAGCGAGGAGCTATACTCTCATGGATGTATTTTGGGGGAATCTATACTTTCATTAATATACTGAGACATGTACCTGGACTACTGCCCTTTAAAGCTAATGAGAAATACCTGATTTGCTGGGAAACGCTCTCACTAAGCAGAATAGAAATGCTGTGCCTTTTATTCTTGAATCATTTACTCTTTTCAGGAACATGGACAATGAATACATATTAACATATTAACAAAATGTGGTGTCTTTCATATACTACCGACTGTATCCAGCAGAAAATCCAAATTGTGTAGCTCTGGGCATGAGGGACCACAGGAATCTTTTATCACATCAGGTCACAGAACTCAAAAGTTGTTAAGCTGTTCATGCAATGACATGCAGTCCATATGAACCCCTTCAAATATGTATTAAGAGCTGTCTTCAGAATATTCAGACTTTTTGCCCTTTACTGCTCCAAATGCATATTGGTTCCCGGACCTCAGCCTACCAGTTAAGAAACAACTTCTAATTCCTAATCTATAGGCATGGATGGGCAGCTTGTACTATTTATCATACGATCATCGTATCATATCTGCCATTATACTACTTCAGCTTAATTTGTTCTGTCCTTTTGCAGTTCACCCTGTCATGTATTTCACATGACTTTCTCTTCCCTTTATCACCTCACCAGATTTTGTCTTCTCTTGCCTCAGTTTCCATTTATCTTTCCTGAGCACAGGTAACCACATTCACACCAACTAACTATGGATTCATTTATATGCCTAAATTGTATGGACCTGACTTACATAGCTAAAGTAGGAGACTCATCTTCTCAGACAATGAACGTAATCAGCAGAGAAAGCAAGTGCTTCCAAGAGCTGAGAACTGCATCATCTACCCTCTTGTCCTGCATTGCGTCTCTCTATTGTCTGCATAAGGAAGCTTTAAGAGAATAGGCCTCCTCATCCTGGAACCAAAGCTTTGTGGTAAGCATGCCAGAGGAGCACGCCATGGCACTCTATATGATAGGAATAACGCTTCCCTTTTTGTCAAGAAATAGCTCAGCTGATACATTGCAGGAGCTCTCTTTTTTTAATTGCTTTTTTTTTTCCTAGCAACTTCCATACGTAATGATCTCAAGTGACTACTGTGTACTTTTGACATTACTTATTGTGAATAAACATTGGACTCGCCTATAACTTCTTTGTACATAAAAGAGATGGACTTGTAGTCACTTATGTAAGAACTAAAAAGTAAAAAATTGGACTGCCTGATAGGCAGCTCGCAAAACCTTCTCTCTCAACTAGTGCAAGCCAAGCACTTACAAAAGGGCTTCAGTAAGAGCTCTCCATACTGGAATTGTACGCTGACCCACGGGACTGAAATGTAGCCAACGTATAGAACATGCTGGTGACTGAGATGTCCTGCAGACAGTTTCTGGGACATCCAAAAGAAAAGAAAGGAACAGGCAGCTTATCTTTAAAGTAGCAATTCTGCTAACTTAAAACTTGTCCAAATCAAGATGGATTTTCTCAAGCACTAGAAAAAGCAGCTTTCTTATTTGGGAACTATCTCCCTGATCAAAGATTACACTGTGTGGATTGCTACCAGCCAATATAATTTTGCAAATCATAAAGCTACACCATAAGAACGCAGCAGCTGCCATTGGGCCAGCTTCAGGTAATTGTAACCAACTCCTTTACAGCTTCCTTCTCAGATAGCTCAAAGACTTGCCATAACAAAAGGGAAAACTTAACTGACATCTCCTTTTTTATATCTAGAAAATTTAACTTTATTTCTGAATGCAATAGATGAAATTCTGCTCTCAGTTCAATGGTACATACTGACCTCTCAGTTCAGTGGTGATTACACTGATTGCAAGAGAGTTATCTTAAATTTACATTCAAGTTACCAAAAGCACGATCTAATCCAGAAGCTTCATCAACTGTTTCTATTTGTCTGTCAGTAAATAGTCTGATGCTATACTGACCAAGATCACTGGAAGAAACAGCTTTTATTAACACATGTTTAGCAGGTTTTAAAATATTCATAGGTTATGTACATTATTGTTATCTGGCACAGGCAGGTTAGACTTTAAAAAATGCATGGAATCAGTTACTAGTGCCACACTCATATAAATGGAAGGATTTGAAAATTATTTACGGCATTTTTTCTTGCATTAAAAAATAACCCAAACCTACTAATCTGTATATTAAGACATTTTATTATCAGATACAACTGATTCTTATGGCAACATTTGCTATTTTTTCCTTAATCTCTCCTAATATCCTCCTAGTTTACTAAATATTTATCATAAATAAAATATAATATGCAGATATATTGTGAAATCATCAGCTTGTATTAGTAGAACTCTATTGACTTTAAAAGTGGATGTGTTGATTTACATCTGTTGCTATCAGGTGTATGCGCACATAAACACACACACATGCATATATTTTATTCCTACAGATATTTTATGCTTTGGTGAAACAAAAAAGACGTATATTCACTGCATAAAATTCAATAAGAACATGTGTACATACATATATTTCAATAGAGTAAGAGATATTGGAAATTTCTACTATCACATTGTACTTTAAAAAGTCAAAGTCTATTGGTTAGCAGGGCCAGGAATTAAGTGTACTTCTGCTAGAAGCTGTCAGTATAGGCAGTTTTACGAGAAACATATTGAAACCTTGACAGAAATACTGCTTATACCCAATGACAATCATTCAGTCTTAAGCAATTGAGTTGAATATCCTTTCACAGGTGGCAGCCCTCCACAATGACACCAAAACCAGACTCCTTTGTCACCACTGAAAGTTGGCGGTTTTTGTGTAAATTACAAGGGGTGTTGGCTACTGGGGACATATCAGCACGTATTCTTTAGCAGTATCAATGCAAATGGAAGAGGACATTTTAATGAACATAATTTTCCCCTTGGAGACATGGAGTTTATAACTGAACTACAGAAGTTTGTTTTAAACTAAGGAACGAGACGCAGCATCATAGCTCAAGAGGAGAGTTTGTTAATCTCAAAATATTTTAATTGCGTAAACTCTGGCAGAGGCATTATATTTTTCTTTCTTGTTCTTAAGTTTCCTTTGGCAACATCTACCTTCGATACTAACTGAAGGCATTTTTGCAGCCAGGTTTTGCAGAGGGTAGCATTACATGCTAGTGCACAAAGACCATCCAAGTTCTATGCAGCAGGTAACTTCTACATATATGTTCAAGGAGATTATATAGGAATGAATGTCCGGTGTCGGCCTTCTGCCCTATCCCTAACTCCCAAAACCAGAATTTTAAAATTCCACACCTACTACTTTGCACAAAAAATAATTTTTACCTATACTAAGAAGTGATGCCTTTTAAATGCACTTCTGTGCTCCTTCTATCTAAAAAGAAACAACACTATGTGAACTATCTGACCAGAGCTAAATAATCATTGCAATTTGAATGAAATAGTCACGGGAAACTGGCTGCATTTAGACCATGAATGTAGACAAGTTTAATAATATTGTATCCACTTTTGGTAACAAACAATTACAATAAAGCAGTTGAATCTCAGCAAAGATTTTCACAGGTAGATAACACATCTCTGGTACGTAAAGACCAAGTTCAGAACTTACTTTTATTAGGTGATTACTTATAGGTAATGTGTTCATAGAAGCATTTATACCTTTGGAGCTTAAATGGATTTATCAGATACATTTCTGTTGTGAATTATTTGCCCAGCTTCAAAGAAAAGTGTTTTACAGTTGTGGGAACACGTTTTCTTCTGGGTGTTTTCTCGAGATAGACAGCTATCCATTTAGAGAAGGGACTAAAATGAAGTTGAGTCACCAGCACTGAATATTTGCTACAACAATTGCATATGAGCATCAGGTTAAATTTACAGTCTGAAATGCAGGTCTCCTGTCAGTGTAAAACAGAGTAAGACCACAAGGCACTTTGGTGTGAAGGCAGAGAGAGCAACGTAGTAATGACTCCAGTAATGAAACACCCCCCACCCCCACCTCAGAATTTCCTGCTCAGAATGACTTACTTTCTTATTAAACAAGATATAACAGGAAAAATCTCTTTAGAAAATATTTAATTTCTCTAAAATTTGGTACAATAGGGTCATCCATTACTGATTAAAAAAAAAAAGTAAAGAATATATTTGAAAACAACAGATTTTTCCAAAAAGTGTGCTGTTAGATATCCTGCTACACTGTAAGAGAAAACTAATAGCTCAGTTTCTTAAAAAAGCTGGAAAGTATGTATTTTGTATCTGTATTATGCATAACAAGCTCAAGTTTTGTCCTATGTTTCTGCTTAAATATAGTATCAGGTGCAAAATCCTACCTTGCCAACTAAATGGCTATACCTATATGCTGATACCTGTTTGTTAAATCAAGGGACTGTTGAACAAATTACGTGGAGTAAGTCTACAGAACATAGAACTATTAATGAGGAAAGTGATGGGACTGGCAATGACAAACTCAATTTCAGACCAGTAGATCACCACTTTGAATTAACAAAGATCACTGGGAATGAAAAGTTCTGTTCAGCTGTGGTGCAGCTTACGTATTCTCAACACAGAGATAAGACAACTGTCATATACTATTAACTTCAACTTATTTTTTCTGATATGACTGAAATCAGAATCAAGTCCCAGAATATAAAGGAATACCACTTACAAAGCTGTACTTACCAGTGTATCTTAAACTAACCACGTATGAACACATATGCATGGAGGGGTATTATATAAAGAAATAAGATACTACTTCACAAAACATATTTAAATATTCATGTTTTATGAAAATCTAAGACAACAGATACACGATCCCTTAGGAATTATTATTGCAAATTAATATTCAGGAAGGAAATACATTAACTGAGAAAGCTAGATAACCAAAAGAAATTACATGCAATGGCAGTTGAACTCTTATTTATATTTTCTGCTAAAGGGAGTTAAATAAGATCGGACTGCTTACTGTCCTCTGCTGTAGTCATTGAAGTCCAATTGCTATAAGCATTGCCATAACCATTGGAGGCAACCACTCTCATCTCATACTCAGTGTACGGCTGAAGATCTTCGACCCTGTGCTGTAAGGAAGCAGTAGGGCTGGAAAGCAAACTGCAAAGAAAAGCAGCATGAGTTACATCATTAAGCATCCCAGCACCTAAAGAAAGACTAAAACATTACACATCTTGTAACAAAAACAGCCACCCTAAAGGTGAGCCATATTCAAGGTAACGGGACTTTTCTTGCTCAGCAGTTGATGGTGGCCTTGCTATGGTCTGCGTACTCTAAAATGTCACCAGCAGAATGCCTCCGCCGCATCTGGAGTCGGTAGCTGGGCATGCCTGGGGCGTTGTTGCGAACTGGTGTAGACCAGACAACCTGAAGACTGGTCGGAGTGGCAGATGAAAGCCTTGGAGGCATCATGCCATCTGGAGCTGTCGAAAAACATGGATGAATTAGAGCAGAGAAAACCATGGAGAACATATGCCGGGTGGAAACAAAATGCTCCATATACTGGAAAAACTGTTCCTCAGGATCAACAGCAATGTTAACATGGTCCTTTTAGTTTAACATTTTCACTACTGAACAATGCTATTTCTTTATTTTCTTCTTTCCAATACAGTTACATGACTATCACTTTGCTAAAAGCAAACCTCCAAACACCAGAAGTAATTCAGAAGCAACATATTCTCTACCACCTGTTCAAATATTACCTACTTCTCCTTGTGCCCAGCTCTGCCACCCTGAGAAGCTAAAGAAATGCTCACAGAAATGTTACCCAGCAACAGTAAAATTGATCAGACTTTTTATCATTCAGATACGTTCTCACCCTTATAAATGAATAATAATTTCAAAAGAAAACAGCAGAAATTTTAAGGGAAAAAAGGTCTTTAGGTAGAAATCAAAATAGATTCACTGAAGCGTCAGTCTCTAGCCCACTGTTTTGTTAAGGAAATTAATTTTTATGAAGTCCAGGAACTGCAGATCAAAATCTGTCAGTAATGATACCACCAATGACCTTTAACTGCTGCAAATTGCACTGCATGCAGTAAAAAGCACTATGCCAATTTGCACCCATGAGTTTATGGCTTTGTTTTTTCTTTAAGAAGAAAACTGTTGAAGAAACTTTCTGTATATAAACACATCTGGAACTTTTATATATAACGCATGTCTGTAGCCCTAGCTCTGTAGCTCTTTTCCAGAGAGTTAAAACACTGGAAAGTTACTGCCTTTGTCATTTAAACTCTTGTATAATAGTTTTGCTTTTCATGGTCCAGTAGTTACCATTTGCTTCTTTCTTTGGTCTTTCCAAGAGAAATTTTTGTTGCTGTTATTTTCTTCCTTCTCTCTATTGGAAAAAACAATCTCACAGATCTGTAACTTAAGGTCTAGTTGTAAGTCTCAGGGCATAAGTTGTAAGTTGTAAGATGAGCGAACAGTATTTTACAGTAAGTTTTATGGTTTTCATTTACCACCTGTATATAAGGTGGTAACTAAGAGAAAGTAACAGACTCTGTGATACTGTCTGAATCATTCTCTCCCTGAAACAGATGAAAGGATGGCATTGGCTCAGAAAAAAGAAGTCATCAGTCATATACAATAGTTTTTATTCATACTGACGTATATATTCAGACATATGTGAACTGGCACTTGGCTGGTTTACTCTGATTATATATACTTATGACTGGAGAACTTAAAAATTCTTCAGCTCCAGCTCCAAATTGTATTATGTAGAAAGACACAAGACATGGCTTGCTCCAATCTAGAGACTTGTTCCCTTTCCCTTAAGTTCAAGGTCTGCCAGTTCTCATAAGAAATTTTTAGTAAAAGCTGTCTGCTGGGGTGCTTGAGTTATTACCAGGTATTTTACTTCTGAGAATTGGCCCCTAGCCCTGCAACCCTCCTGTTTTTTTCAGGACAAAATGAAGTGGAACAGGATCTCCAATTTCCCTCACTCCCTTCCCGTCCGCTCTCTTACTGCGAAAAAGACAACATAAAATTTTTGGGCTTGAACCAGCCTGGCTGCCTTTGGATGCTCCCTCCTGCTGCTGTTATCTAGACCTAGGCAATAAGGCTCCAGTACATCCCAGGTAAACTTGAAATCTTCCTGTTTCCAAACCCAGGAGATGTCTGAGACTAAGGTAATTCATGGTCTGCAAATCCCTTGCCAACACCTTCAAGGCCAATCAAGAGCTTGTGAGCACCTCAACTCAGAGGGAAGAAGATGGCTGATTTAACTTGAACAGCCCCCAACATCCCTCCAGCTGAGCCATCAAAACCAAACATCTGCACACCAAATGCCTCTGTATGTGAATTAAATTTCACTCTCAGAGTAAAATGGAGAACATATATTTACCTCACTTAACATTGTTCTGTTTAGCAGCAACATAACTAATGTTGGAGTTGAGTTGTGCAATAAGGGTGTTTAAATCTTACGGATCTGAAGTACAGTACTCGCAGATAATAATGAATTATTTTGGCACCCCTTTATAAGGTGATTCCTGAAGCTGTTAGCAGGCAAACTCAGACAACATGAGAAAGATGGCACAAATAATGTAAAAACTTTAATTAGAGGGTTTTAAAGTGTTTTCATAAGCTGACCCTAACAGAAAGACTCAATATGCCTTCAAAGCAGGGTACTACCTCATTTAGAACTGAACTGTCTATAGCTTAAAACGCACTAGTTGTTTAAGGGTACACAGAAATTCTACACAGCAAAAAAAAAGCTACATCTAAAAATGAATCTAATTAGCTGAGCTGTAATTTGGCCAGGAAGCCAAAGTTCACATTGTTATTGAGGAGAGAGTATGAGCAACTCACTGAGGAGGCAAAAGCGTTAAATTTATTTCCAGTTCTGTCAGGACACATCACTTCACCTTTGTCTTTCATTTCTCAATCTGTTAAATGGAGATAATCATACTTATCCTTCTTTGCAAAGCTCTCCGAGATCTACAAAGTAAAAGCTCCGATTAAGCTTTAGGTATGTATAGTGGTGGTTATAGCGATACAGGAATGTTCATCAAAAAACAAAGATGTAGCTGTCTAAATGTCAATAACAATTCACAGTGCGGATGTTATTTTAATGGCGTAGGTAATCTCAGCTAAATGTTCAAATCTCTTCTACCAACAAAAGCACAGCATAGGGAAGAGCAGGAAATTTGGACGAATCTCTTCTGTGAAAGTCAACTGACCTGTAGAACAAGCCTAGCCAACTACTTTCAAACCAACATGTTAGAATATAGAGCAGATTTATTTAATCTGAAAGACTTCCTGTAGCTCGCAGAGAATGTCCTCAGCTATGCACTAGCGAGTGTCCTCAGCTATGCACTTTCAAAGGAACGGGGCAGGGCGGCAGGAGGGTACAACAAAGAAATTGTCAAGTCTCTGCTGAGTCATAATGAGAAAGGTGCTCTATTAAACTAATCATGCTTTGATCATTAAAACCACAGAGCACTTCCCCCCAAAAATGGTAATTCTAAATTGCACACAAAACATCCTTTGACTATTTCAAACACTCCTCATCACCAACGTCTTCAGTGTAACATTTCCCTGAGTTTAACCCTTTTTATCCGATCCATACTCCCAAGAGACTCCTTACTACCCAAGTAATAACTGGCAACCAGCAGTAATTCTACTGCGAATTTCTCAACAGAAGAGCCATGTATCTATCAGCTTGATATATCGTCTTTAAGATTCAATGTTGCTCAAAAAGCTCCCCTCAAGCTTTAATATGACCCTCAGGGGGCAACCACTCGACTTGCAACCTACTGAATCAACATCTAGCCCAGTAAATCCTCACTTAGCAGGGCAGAAAGTCACGCTTTGTATATGAAGAGACTACAAAGGCAGAATAAAATATTTAATCAGAAGTCAATTTTAATCAAAGAATTAATAAACAGCCCCGCAAAATAATAAAAACTGAAGACCGTTGCAAGCTGACAATGATATATTGTATTCCAGATACTCAGGTACACGCAGATGAGTCAAGAAAGATATAACCCCTGCTTGGCCACTAATGTGCTAAGCAGTCTTTGAAAAGTGTTTCAACTTCTTTCCTAAAAACATACGCAGTAGTAGCCAGCTTTGTAACTATTTGTTTATTTTAGGACAGCAAGCATTGTGTTAAATGGTTGTGCTTAAATGTTTACTCCATGTTGAAAGCCTATTTTTCTGAGAGGTATTAATTACATTTATCATAAGGATATATCTGAAATTTAAATTTTCTGAAAGTAGACAACTTTAAGTAGGATTATTAAAAGTGAACTATCATTAGGACAATAAATTATTATTTAGTTATAAAAATGCCCGTACTATTAATCTTTAATAAGAGGAAGAAAAGCCAGTAGAGCTCGATTTGATATCTATCAAATTGTTGTAAACTCACACCAACTTTGAAGCGACACCACTTTTAACAGTGATATTGGCCCTTCTGTATCCATAATATCTGTAGATAGACAACTAGAAGAGTTTGGAGCTATGTAAATGTAACTCTACAATTTGCCACATCTGCATGTGTAAAATATTTAGCACAGATGATGCATTTGCATCTAATTGAAATATTTTTCATACACATATATGCAAATGATAACTGCAGGTATTTAACTACAGAGAAGGAAAATAGGCTCTCCAGAGTTTGTGCCATAACAGCAAAGAAAAGTTTCAGTCAGACTGCCTTTAAATGAATGTCTCGCTCAGTCATGCCTACTCTCACTCTTTTCCAGGTTCAATTCACAAACCCCATTTCTTTATCTCATTGCAGTGGTTGTTTAGATACCCCTGATTCATTTTCTATTTTAGGTGCCCATACTGAGATCATCTCATTACGGCACTTTTTATGGCAATATGTTCTGCACGTTGACATTTGTTTCTCCCGATTTTCCCAGGTATGCCTGTTATCTAGTTGTTTGCTCAGTCCAAATAATTCCAGTCATTGCACTCTCCATAATTCTCAATGTGGCCATGTGTTTTTGTTTCATTTAACTGAAAGACAGGCCATGATGCTGGGCCATATGTCATCACTAGAAGGGCATGCTAGTTATAAACCTTTATCTATTGACAAAGCAGAAGATTGCTTTTTTTGTTTCTTATCTTCACAGGTTCATTGAAGTTTACTCCAGTTTGGTTTTTAACCCTCTTTTCCCAGTTATCTTTCCTACTCAGTGTGTAGCAAATACACACAGTTTTTCTTGATTTTTCATTTAATATATATGCTCAACCATGTTGTTTTCCACCTACTCAATGCCTAAAGAATGCATAGAGTATTCTTGGATTTTCTTTTTAATTTTATAATTTCACTGATATATGTTTTCAGTTACAGATATATCTCCATCTGGTAATACATACACCAGGGACAACGCACCCCTTATTCAACACACATGCATGCACTTTGGAATATACAGTGTGAAAGGTCCACAGTGGCCTTTTCTTGCCCCTTTCTGGCATATGGGGCTTGGGAAGAAAGCAAGCTGTGCTATGGGAAAAAGCAAGTAGAGAGACATAAACGAGTAGCTTAAATCCTCCATAAACTTCCCAGTAAATCCAAACCTGTTCACACCTCATGTTCATGAAATTTTCGTTTCAGAAGTATCACATAAACAAGGTACAGAAATATCTTGTTCTCTCGTCATGATCTATGCTGTTTTATACATCGGATCTCTGCTGTAATAGTAATTTCATTTGAAAAGGAGTGGCTTTGTAAATCTTTTCACTTTTAGCATTATTTTTTAATGTTACTTGTACTTGTAAGGCACAATATCACTCAGAAAAATGAAAATAAGTTTGAAAAATCTAAAATTTATCTTTATCTGGATTGAGTCTGTAAGCTCTGACTGCAAATTTTCCTCCACTTGCACTATTTGGTATTCCAAGCTGCAGAGTACAATTTTAGTAGGGCCCTGAAAATCAACTCGGGCTTTAATCCATGACCTGCAGACCCAAAGTTTAAGACAATTGTCATTTGCAATCCCAGAGCAGGCTTACTTATTCCTCATTAATACTGCTCCAGTGAAAAACAAAATCAGACCTCCCCCTCCTTTTAATGAACTTTGCTTCAGGTACAACCTCAACATCTGCAATCCAGATATGGGTCTCAAGTAAAAAAAAAGAGATGCCCCTTTCCTAAGTGTTATATTTTATTGAGGTCAACACTATAAAAATGTCTTATAGATTTGTCACCTTTACCTTTATATAAAAAGTAACATGCCTCCTGCTAGATAGATAGAAGTTTATCCATGTTACTCAGCAAGAACTTTGCGAAACTCTAAAAGCTACAAAAGAATGCCAATAAGCAATTAGCTGAATGATTAATGATTTTAATACCTGTCATAAAGACATTGAATGGAATTTATAACTGCCCAGTAAAACTAATTATTCATCAGACTGTTTAAAAGGATGCCTAGCCAATAACTGTCATATCGCAAAATTATTTTTTAAAAAAATACTATGAGGAAAAAACATAAGGATTGGTATTATGAAATCAGGCAGAAACCACAATTAAACAAACAGCTCCTGTGGGTTAATTGTGACTCTGGTTACTGGAAAATGAAATATCTCTGTGACGTAGCTGTGAGAAACTATCAGATCTGCCTCTTTTTACTTAGGGCAATAGGCGTGGCAAGAGCAGAAGGAACAAGATCCTGTCTATCTTCATGCAATAGCTTCAGCTTCCTGCATGAAGCAGCTTTAGAGATGAATTTCAGGACTTTTTTCTTTTTTTTTTTCTTTGAAAGGAAGAAGGTGAAAGAGCTATGACCAGAGGCAGGTATATATTCCACATTGATGGAAACATCTCTGGTGAGAGTCTCGTAGATTGCTGGTGGGAGACTCTTGACTAAATTGAAGTTTCTTTCTTAATGTTGATGGTACAGTTTCAGAGACCTGCAGGCTGGCTTTCAAGCTTTTTACTTCATGTTTAAAACTAAACAGTTCTTAGATAGCTCTGGCAATAGGTGATTCCTGAAAGCAACGAAAAAAGCAAATTATATCGCTGATGGTTGGGAAAAGACCAGGAAAGAACATTTAAACCTGTGTAGCTTAAAGAATAATAGAAGAGCAGAGGGATAGACATACAGAAATCTTCAACTTCACAGAAGTTTTGCAGACAAAGAGAATTTCTGCATCCTGGAAAACCAGACATGCAGTAATGGGATTAAACTGCTGCAAGAAAGATTTCAAATCTCCATCATACTAAACAAATGTTTTACCAGAAATGAGACAACTCATGGTTTTGAGGAAAGAAGATGCACAAGATGATTTCCTGATGAACTTTTTTTCATCCTAATAATTCAATGAAGAGGACCCTTAACATCACAGAAGATAAAGAAGGAACAAAGAAAAAGGAAAAGGCACAGAGGTGGTGATGTTACAAGAAGCATACACCTCAGTCTGAAGCATAAGTTGTTGAAAGGTAATTTTTAATATTGTTTTATTCTATGACTGAAAGCAAAAGCATAACAATGGATATTCAAAACCAGAAAACAGCATTCTACTTCAACAAGCGGACATGGTTTCTGCAAATGATTGTTGCTGTATCTCCACTCAATGTGGCAAAAGAAACTAAGAAAATATAGCAACCCAACCGAATGCTAAAGTCAAATATTAAAAAGATGTGAATGTTCTTGTTAAATGAGAAGTCCCCTGGTTCAAATACTAGCATTATGTGCACTCCTGCAGTATGAATGTGCCAGTGGTCTGTTACTCACAGAACAGTCTACCCTGCCGGCAGAAAACTAAAGTGTTACCAGTTGATGTGCATTTTGACAGAAGAATCCGTTTATACATGCCTAAACGTACAGACTGAAGAACAATGCAGGTTTGCAAATAAATTAGATCTGCAATAAGATTACCTGTAGTTATTTTTAATCCATAAATTTCTCTGCAGTACACAGAGGATGGTGTGAAATACTACCATTTCTGATGGAATGCAAGCTTGAGAGTGTCCATAAATAGAAAACAGATCTGACAAGACGACAGATTAGCTGGTGTTAGGGAGCAACTACGCACAATGGGTGGTGCAGTCTTATTACATCTGGAATGTGCTACAGGTATCTATGAGATCCAGGTCCCTGGACTACCATTTGGACATGAAACAACTGAAGCCATAACAGACATTTCCCCCCTCAAATTCTTTCGTTATTTGCAGAGAGAGGAGGAAAAGAGGTTCCCTCGAAGCTTCTGCTCCTAGTAATCCAGGCAACGCAGAGCTGGATTTGGTTTGCAGCTGCTAACTTCTTTATGCCATATGTGGTAATAACAAAATACTTCTGTCTCATTGTCACTGTTTTTTTATAGAGAAGATGGGAGTCAGGTGTTGAGAATGAAGAAAGGGATTCTTCCCACCTACAGTTGTTGTCCCTATCCCTCTCATCTCCTCCACAGACAGCATAAGCAGAAAGTCTGACTCTCCATCATGCCTGGAGGGTACCAGCTCTCTGTCATGGCTCTGCCAAACCACTGCACCCCTTCAAGCTGCCACCTCTTCTCCTTCCCTTTCTGTAACATAAAAATGTGCATTTACACTGCCACATTTCCAGTGGCATTTACATGTTGTTTTGAAATGAATACTATGTAGCACTATGCTTTATAAATAGAGAGAACATTTAGAAAAAGAAAACCGTTATTGTTAAATAATAAAAGTAAAATCTTGGTTATAAATGAGGAAAAACAATCACCTTACTTTTAACTAAAAATATCCATTGTTTTTACTAATAAATAAACCATTCCTCACAGCAGACACTCATATTAAAGGATCAGATGAGTTTATCATTACTGGGAGTTGCAAGGTTGCAAAGACCAAGGCACTGCCTCCTTGGGTGTGAGTACGTTTGGATATCTCAGCTGAGGAAGTACTGTCATTAATACATCTCATTACAGCTTTGGTTTTGGTTCTAGTCTCCTGATGGTACTGATATAAAGCAATACTAAAGCTACAAACATAGCTGGTCTTATTGGGTTTCAGATTTTGTGATGTGTTCATGGTATAATATTCCCCACAATCGCTGTTCATACACCATTGTTTTCTACAAGGAGCTTGCAGAGTTTCTGAAAGCTTTTGTATATTCTAACTTACCTAATCTTCTGAAATATATCTTTATGAAATATATGTATATGACATATGAGAAAAGCAACTAGTTCTTGGATATTTTGTTCATATATCAAAAAGCGCCATAGGAGTGCACTAGGGAATATGTTGTCAAAGAAACCATGGAATTTTATCTTCTCATTTCCAATTTTCTCTAAGGTGTAGGTGCTTATCACAACAATATCAAAGTGTCTTCTGTGTCAATGCACTGAAATAAATATATTCCCACTGAAAGCTGTGAAGGAAATTCAGAAATTGGGAATGCACAAAATCTCATAAACGTTACAAACTCTAACTTTACAGACTGGGAGTCTCCTCTTTGCTTGCAAGAAGTGTTGTTCACCTAAAGACAGTGGAAGTCATGCCCTTAAAATACCAAAAATATAACTCTTTGTAAATTTACCTCTTACAGTTCAGTTCAGTGTCTTCTAAAATTTTGGCCCCTGGAAGTCTTTTTCAGTGGCAACCGTACTCTCACAAATGGAAGTTAAAAAAAATATCATTTACTACTTTGCTTCAATCCTCAAGCTATTAAAAAGCATATTATCTTTTCCTGTTCACCTGATTTGGACAAGGCTGAAAACAAAAATATCAAAGCAACAATACTTATTAAGTAGAAGCTCTGGTTTTTGTGTTATCTTAAACTGCTTCTCAGTTCACTCTAAGGCATTCAAAGCATATAGCCTTTGAAGTAGCCTATACTCTCTGGTTTTCTTCTGCAAAGTACAGCATATGTCAGGTTCAGACAAAATACCAAAAATGACTGTATATTTTATTAAAAGCCTATTTTTTCTCCTCTCTCTCTTTTTAACAAAAGTCTAATTTAGTTGTTGTTCCCTTAGGTACAAAGTACACAGTTCATAATTCATTTGATATAAAATGTCAGTTTAGATTTTTGCACTTCTTTGATAAATGAGAAAAAACATGTACATTTCAATTTCCTTCTACGAGCTTTTACTAGCAGAAGTCCCCCTCCCATTGTGCTGCTCAAAGACCTTTGTGTTAAATTAAACATCAAGATTCAGAAACTGTAGGGAATGATATTTCCAAGACATACAGTACGAATATATGAGACTGGGAAAAAAGGTAATGATTTTTCCTACCAGTAAAGTGATCTCTCCCAAAGAGCATCTTTGATCCTTGAATTAGTTCTCAGTTATAATTTAATATATCAAAACTGTCAGCAGCTTTCCTTACATTTAGACATAAAGTGATATAGTCAGTTCCACAAAGAGCAAAATACAACATTCAGGGGCTTGCTCCCCTCCCAACATGTGCTTGTGACTCTAAAGTCCATCAATATTAATGGAAGAAATCTGTGTACATCAAAGGAGATGGCAGAGAACTAATTTAATTGTATCTGTCATCATTAACGGTATGGACAGTTATTTTTCCTATATTACCAAATCCTGCCATTGATCAACACGCAAAATTCTCAGGGAGGTAATCTGTACAACGGCAAAGAGCAGAATAAAAAATTTAGTTCTGGAAATAAAACCATTATAGTTAGGAAAATAACAACAAAACACTGTATATTATTCTTTTATGTAACACATGAGGCCAAGACCAACAAATCTGAACTATCACATTTACAGAGTAAACAAGAATTCTTATCACTTCTCAAAATTGCCAGCTGCAATGCTATGGCTGTCACTTCACGTTACAGTCTAGTTCAACAGCTGCAGTATCAATAAATTAAGCTGCATTAGAAAATAGCAATAGGATCACATTCTGATGCTCATGCTGAGTATCAGCGCTGATGAACAACATACATCCAGATCCACAAATGCCCAGAACTCAAGACCTGCACCTCTTGCCCCCTTTGCTGCTGACATGTACACTGCCTCACCCTGACCAGAGAAGTGTCTTCAGCCCTGGGTTACAATAGTACCTGCTCTGTCTTCTCCCCCAGTAAATAAGCCTCTTTTTCTTTTTTTTTTTTTTTTCCCCCACAGTAGTAAAGTTTCAACAGGACTGATGAGCAGTATTCCACCTTCCTTGATTATGAACCCTGAGGTTGGTACGCTGGCTAGCAAGTGGGAGACCGGAATGTCAGTCACTTTAGGATGAATGATCCAGATCTCCCTTTTTCGGCCAGTGATCTAACAGATATAAGCTATGACAGAATATGAAAGGTGACACCTCCGTTCCACCTAACTGTGGCAAAAATCTCTAACTGTTCTTATGGATTGGTCTCCCACTAAAAATAGCATTTCAATTGACAGAAATATGATCCAGGTGTTATCCGCTGAAGCAAAATATTTAATATTTAAGGTGAATAAAAAGCAATTCAGACAAGCCTATTCACACATGGAAATAATCCATCCAAAATATACAGTTGACTTATCTGATGAATAGGGTAAAAGGATTACAACCTTTTATACCTGACCTATCCACATAAGAATGTGCATACAGCATTATTAAGTAGCTACTCCTTAATGTTAATGTCGTGTTCTAGATACTTTTAACAAATAAACCATTTATACGAATTAACTCTTGGCTTCATTTCCTCAGATAATGCTGAAGAACACATAAATCCACTGGAATTGGTGGAAGTGTGTCAATATACAACAATGAACGATCTGTTCCCAAGTATTTTTACTGAAAAGACCTTGGCTACTGTCTTCTTGTTCAAAATTGGGTAGCCTAATTGATTAAAAGTCTTAGTAACACCATCACGTTTTATTCAAACCCAAGCGAGGCTGACTGTGTTGTGCCTTATATGCCACAAGACGTGTCACAGCATTTACTCAAATCTGCACATACAATTCACCATATGTTGAGGTAAAGGAAATACCTTGGCAATACTTATTCTCTACAATGCAGGTTTTCTTCAATCTTTTGACAAAAAGTAAAGAGGCAGGGAAAACTTCCTGTCCTTTGCTCGTTTTTAAAACATAGACTGAAAAGGCTAAATCGTCATCACAGAAAATTTACAGCTGCTTAATTCAGATTACAACCATCAGGAACATCCTGTTGAATTTTTTGGACAGCACTATCAATTTCTTACGAATAACCCTCTCAAACAGGCTTCTTAGTATGTAAGAGCACTCACAACTTCAGTGGAAGGAAAAATAGAGAAAAGAGAAGTATTCTTTCTTTATATAATGCCATCTGTTCACTCATTCAACTTTTCTTTCTATGTGTTCTATTAGAGCTGTTTAGATAATCTAAAATCAGTCAACCTGAATTCATGTATTTTCTATGCACACAGTGGTCACATTCAACTTTTGTAATACCTTTCATGGAGAGGCAATCCCCCAGTCTAAGCTGAGGGACAAGAAGAGAGGCTGACAAACTTTCTGACACATATATTATACTTTTCAGCATGAGGATGAATATAAAAATCTCTTTTACCTTCCCTTGCTAACAAATGCCTGTCTTTCTATCTATCTGTAAAATGGGAATAACAATCCTCAGCCACTTCAGAAGCCTGAATTAGTAAATATTTGTAAAAATCATAAAAGTAAATACGTCAGCATACAAATAGTACAAATTAATATAATTCAATACTGGACATATCCCACTGTAACATGAAATACATGAATTCCCTTTCTCTTGTATTTTACTAACCTGGAATTAATCTAAGAGCATAGTATTTCTTTGTCAGAAGAATAAATAAGAGCTGCATGCAGATCCAAAGAAAAAAAAGACAAAAATCCAGCATGTATGCATGAACGTTCATATACTAATATATCATATACCTATCTGTGTGTGTGCATCTGCACATGTGTGCAGACACAAAAATAAATGTTCAGAAAGAAAAGCACAGTGAGGAAAAACTGTCAAATGTCAGCAATCACTAAGGGCTATAGACTCTTACAGTCGCCTTTGTTGTAAGAAAGAGGTTAGCATACAACACCACTGCATTATAGGGACGCCAGAGGAGAAATGGTGACTCTAATGACTGATTCTCACTCAACTTCCCTTTTCTCTCCCTTTCTGTCTTTATAGAGAAGCTTATTTCTCCTTAGGTCAACTAGGCCAAACGTAACTGCATAGATGTTACATAATGAGGAGCACTAAACTAGGGAAAAGTTGTGAAAAATCAAACTTAAAACACCACCAGAACAAATAATTAACTATATGGAAGAAAAATATTTAAATTCTGCAAAGTGTTTTAAGAATTCAGATACAATGTTTAAAATCTTTTAAATTCAATTTCAGATTTCCAAACTACACAGAAAACTTCCAAATAGGAGTTAATAGAAGTTATTTTTATCTATAAAGGAAACCAGCAAAAAAAGCAAAAACACTTTTATGGCCATGATGTTTAAGAAAGATCATCTCTGGTTTTGTCCCCAGCCAAAGAGAGGAAAAGAATAGTGATTTGATTCCCTCTACATTTCACCCTCAGCAAGATCTTAAGAGACCCTTAATTTTTCACCCCTTAAGGTTTTTTGGTTTTTTTGTTTGTTGTTTTTGTTTGTTTGTTTGTTTGTTTGTGCTTCAAGTGTAGAAAATACAGAATGAAATGACAAAAAAACAAACAAGCAAACAAAAACAAACAACACACACCCCACTCAAAAAAAAAAAAAAACAACCAAAAGAAAGCAACCCAAAGACCTTTGCCTTTGCTGACAGTTAATGAAAATGTCATTTTATTCTGGAAACTATAGGGGCAGGAGTTGTCAAAAGTAAGTCTAATAAAGTGAGCTTTTTAGAAAAGCAGTGCAAATCATAGTAGCAAATTAACATAAAAATTTATCCTATTCCTAATACTTGCGTATATCTGGAAAATAGTTCAAAAGACAAAATTAATGGTGTGATTTTTCAAATGTCTTCTGTATGTTTTCACTAGGAATTTCAATGTCATTTTATTGTAGAATTCCTTCAAAAGAAGAACCTAATTTATCACACAAAGAATGTTGACTTTAATTACAGTACTGAACAATCTAGTTCAGATTTACACAGAATGAAAAAAACAAAACAAAACAAAACAACCGACCATGAATAGGCTTAAGATTATATAAAAATTTCACACTTCATCTAAATTGTGTCCTTTTTTATGTACAATTGAAATTGGTCCGAAATAGGTTTATGTGATGGTACGTAATCATTTTAAAGAATGATCTGCTGCTAAATGCCACAGCAGCCGATTTTTCCCACTTTTATATATTCTTCTGTTTTCAGAAGTACAATCAAGCTGTAGTTTTCCAGTGTGAAATCTGCTTTACTGCAGATTTCTTCCAAGAGATCTTAAGTACCACCTGGACCTCATGCAAAGGCTAAGGTTTTGGAAAGACCTGGAGTGAGACCTCTACAATGAGGTTAATTGCCTGCTTATAGATGATCAATTGGCTATTTCAAGCTGTTGCATGGTTCTCCATTTCTCATCTGGCACTCCCCAAGCAAGCAAAAACATCCATGTTCATCTAGGCAGCTAAAATTGCAGTTTTGATCTTCTTGCCCTGACTGTTTCATGCAGCTCTGGAAGACAGAAAGCAACCTAAGATCTGAGAAATACAGGTGTCCTATGGCTGGAATATTGAAACAGCATCGCTGTAACTATGGGAGATCTGCCTAGCCCCAAAAGGACAGGGTGCGGGGGTAAAGGGAAGGAGGCAATCAGAAGAAAAAAAAGAGATAGCTGGACTGTCATTGCCTTCTGGCAATCTCTACTTTTATGAGTAGGGACTTAACTAAGGTTCAATTTAAAGCAACCTTGAGGCGGTCCTTTATGATGCGTGGAGTTAGGCTGAGCCCCAACTGGTTACAATTTAGAAGAGCGAGCAGTAAAGCAGGCACCTCTGTGCCTCCCATTGCTGGAGTATGAAGACACAACCTTTCAGGAATGAGACTTACTTCTCTCTTCTCTTGCCACCCAAAACACCCACCCAAAACCAAGAATAGACACAGTATGAGCTCACTGAAAGATGTGCTGAACAGACTGGGAGAGGGGAATAAAAGAAGAAAGTAGAACTAATGAAAATGACAATCAGTTCAATACTGCAGAGGTTAGAGAAGAATTATTTTTTCATTAGAACAAGTCCCAGTATTCCACACAAGCACTTTTGGAATCCTACCCTTATATCCCCATGAAATCATCTTTCTGGACAAAAGGAATTGGAATGGACAATTTACACAGCTTGCCACTGACACTCTTTAATTAGCTAGGTCATTGATGAGAGATGTAGGAGAGCTCTTTCCCCCTCCCTACTCTATCCTGCTCTGTCTTTAAAATACCCCTAGAAAAGATATGGTCACAATTTTTCATTACGAACTTTCTGTTCGCAACCCTCACCCCACCTCCATCGACTTGTTTGCAACAATTTTATTTAAAACATTTCCTAGTCTTCATCAAAATCAGAGTTTATATTATTCGGAAGTTATAGAGACATCATGCAAATGTTAGAGAATTTGGAATTTTTTTAAATACAAATTTTTCACAATGACTAAAATAGAATGATGCCAGAAGATTTTTTTTTTCTAAACTACCTTTATTTTTTTTTCCATTTTTAAATTCTGGTTTTACTACTCTACCTTTACAAGAAGTTATATAAGATAATGAAGAGAAGAAAAATTAAAAAGAAACAGAAGATGCAGAACAAAAAGAATCCTGTTGGATTTTAATGTAAGCCAGAGGGTGGGGAGAAAGAAAGAAAAGAAAGGAAGGAGGGAAAGGAGGGAAGGGAGGGAAGGGAGGGAAGGGAGGGAAGGGAGGGAAGGGAGGGAAGGGAGGGAAGGGAGGGAAGGGAGGGAAGGGAAGAAAAAAATAGAATAAAGGAGAGAAATAAGAAAAAGAACTAATGTCTCAGACATACCTGAAATTTGAAGTAAAGGAGATTCTCTCAAAACAAGTTTTATGGTATGACTCTTAATGTGATACTGAGCATCATGGAAAAACAAGCCTGTCTCACAGGGAAAATTCTAGCATATTAAGGTTTGATTTTTCTTCCTAAATAATTCTGGCCTAACAGCATCAGTTTGCTTTGTTTACTGAATATTAATTCATCTAAGGAGGCCTGTTGGCTTCAGTGATCAACTTGCATGAGCAAATGCTCTCAGATGTGAATATAAGTTGTATGATGTGGTTCTTATTTGTTTGCATAATTAGATCGATGATCCTATGATGTGGTTCAATATCCAGTCTCAGAGGTGTTGCTATCTAAACTAACAGTGGCTGAAATCCGCTGGTTACATGACACCATCCTCTGTAGATGTTGAACAAACATCAACAGCTACAAGTATGTAGGCTCACTTTTTGCTGCTGAGAACTAGCCCAAGCTTGTAGGCAGAGGCATGCAGATTCCCATACGCAAACAAGGCACCAGCAAAGGGCAGGTGCTCAACAGTCCAAGGCAAAATCTGGCATCTTTCACAGCTAGACATTCCTATGTCGTGCAAATCACAGACAGAGCATATAAACAAACAACATACTTCATAAATTATGGCAGAGATTAAAGACACACTTCACTGCTTAGGCAAATATTTTTTTTTCAGAGTACCTTCCCTTTTATGTTTTACATAGGAAATATATATCGATTCTTTGAGGCTCTTTTCTATAGATGTTAGCACCAAGTTAATGGTTTATAACCCCCAACACAAGCAACCATGCAGAGACAACTCTGCAATATCATACAGAATTACTATCCGCAACAGGCTTCATACCTCTTGTCATTACTTGGGAATCCAGTCCTTTTCTGTGGTTTGGAGGTGGTGATTGAGCCTCCACCTTACTGCTTCTCATCTGATCAGCAGCCCGTCTTCTCTCTGCTCTCTCTCTTTGCACCTATTTTTTCAACATAATTTATCTTCTTCCTTTCTGCATACAGGACTTCTCATTCCCTTCCACACTAGGGCTTTTGTGGTCGAAGGAAGGGAACAAATGGATTTAACTAGAGTATAAGCTACTACCAGTAGTGACTGCAACCTTCTTTTCTGTTAGCTTACCACCTCTTATTACAAAGCAATCCTAAATTAATGGGGTCCTCGATGTACCACTACATCAGAAACAGCATTGATTAACCAAGGATTCCGTACAGAAGATTTTCTCCCAGATTTTTGCAGTTTTACATCTGCTGTATCTTTTCAATTCATTTACCTAATTAAATTAATTCTAAAACAATTTGTTCTCCACATCTTTTACTAGCTGGCATCCTCAAATTAACGTGAAGCGCTGGCTAGTATATTATTTTTTACAACTTCTACCAAAGCAGTTTAGGACAAGATAAATAGAACAAATTTATTCTTTTTGGAAAAAAATATAAAACTCAAAAAAATTTACTTCTACCTCTGCGGTATGAAATTTGTCACTAATCATTTTAAACTATGCCCTTTTATGCTTCTTCCATCTCTTTTAGCTTTCTATGCAGTTCTTTGATGTAACAAAGACAGTTTCAGACAAGATTTCAGCTCATCTGGAAAAAAAGCTTTAAGTCTTGAGGCAAAAAGCAGTGTATTTAAAATTTATATACTCCGTAATGCCTTTGTTCTGAACTTGAACATCCTGAAAAACTTCTCCCCTTTCTTTTGCCTTCCGACTCTGAAGATCATTTGTTCTCATGGTTTCAGCTTCTTATTATGCAACAGTGACTTTAACTGGTGGTTCCAGCATTTAAGTACATGCACAGTCATGGCTGACCCTTTCTGATCAATTGCCAATCCATACAGGTTTGACTGATAAAAGAGCCAATTAGGTTTAAGCAAATTAAGGGACATCACCAATGTCAACCACTTATTAAACGGAATGCTGAATTCCATGCATACAAAACACTAATGCACCAAGTCCCATTAAGAGTTGAAATCCTAACCCCATTAGTAACTCCAGACCACTACAGAGTAAGGGTCAAGAGAAAGTTTCATATTTATGGATTAACATTTGGATTCAGTTTTTATTTTTTTAATCTTTCCAAGAACTCTTGAACCTGCACTGCAATTTTAGTCAAGAGCTTAAATAAAATATATTCTTTATTTCTAAGATTTTTTTTTTTTAAGGGTTGACTTTAAGCATGGCAAATCAGCTTGATGAGAAATTAAGATATATTCAATCAGGTAACACTAAAGATTTGGTGTGCTTTATGTTATGTGTAACATATTTGAAATAAAAAATGAAACAAAAGAAATGCATGTTGGAAGAAAATTTGTATCATAATTGAACAGCGATCCACAGTAACTTCAAAATGGAATTCTCTTTTGTCCTCTATCACTCTCCCTCTTATACAATCTTCCATCAAGCTCCATGAAGTACTCCGCACAATGCAAATTTTTGAAACAGCTGTTTTTGTTAGCCTTGAAAAGAGAATGCTACATTTTAACACTCATTAAAAGGCTGTGATTTTGTATCTAATGAGACCTCTTTCACTCTTTGATCAAAACAAAACTTCTGTCAAAGTGAAATCTTGTCCACTGAAGTAAAAAATAAAATTCCTTCTGATTATAGTAGCATCTAGATTTCATTTAATGATTTAGAAAGCAAGTGAAGGCACTGAATACAGCCCAGTGTAAAATTAACCATTATACTCATAATTTAGCATGCAGTGGAATTGTATGGCATTCAAAGAGTCATTATAATAAACATCATAGTAAAGTATATTGTCCTAAATATACACGTCTGTGTGTCGGTATGTATGTACACATATAGTGAGAATATAGTGTGTGTGAGAGTACTTCTCTCATATGCACTGCTTCATTTATTATTCATTTCACTACAGCTCACAGTCCACTGGACAATAGTATGGAAGATTTCTTTAATAACTCTCACTGCTAATTTAATTCTACTTAAACACACATATCCTAGTGAATGCCACATGCTTTTCAGCATGATTTTATGTGTAAATCAGGATAATATGTTTTCAGATCATTAACTAAAAGGAAGCATGAACTAAAACCTATTTAATCAATGAGGTATTGCTTTTAAACTACCACAAGGTCATAAAAAAGATAATTTCAAAGCTATAAGTTTTCTAATTGTAATCAACAACAATCTAATGATAAAGAAAGTGTATCTTGATGACTGTCGTAAACTTGTGCACATCCTTACCTATCTTCACAGATCCTTACCTTCTTACTTGCTAAAATTTTCACCACCAAATTTTGTTATTTCTACATGCAAAATCGAAGTGTGACACTGGGATTAGAAATGTCAGTGTCTTACTGCTCAGTCTTAAGTGAGCAGTAAAACTCAGATACGGTTTTATTGTTATATCGCAATGTATATTTGTTAATATTAGGTATAATTTGGCAATCAGATTGGAAAAGTATAAAATGTGCTGGGAATTTACCTCTTCCTTCTTGCTCAGAAAACTGTCATACAAACTCTGCATTTTATGTATTCACTTTTCAGAAGTCTTTCTGTTGGTTTGGCCCCAAAACCAAACCAATCCATCTGTTTGCAAGAAAACTGTTCCAAGCGTAATTGTATTTTTGAGCTGTAAGGTTTATGGGATTTTCTGTTTGTTTCTTTTTCTTTTTTTCTTTATTTTTACTTTCAAATGATATATGTGTCACTCTACACTATTCCTGCTCATCAGCTACACCTACACATCTCTCAAGTTTTCTTGGGCTCTCCCTTTAGAATTGAAAATTGCCTTAAATTCATTGTTTCCACTGGCATTTATTCAACAAAATCTAATTCACTAGGATGTCCATGAAAAGAGAATGCAAAACGAACACATACATACATCAGCTGTAAATTTAAGCTTTCATTAAAAAAACAAATACATGCACAGTGTTCAGGGAGTATTTACTCAATTCTCTTATTTCAAATTTTTATGAAGATCACATACAAACTGGCTTCATTCACTGTAAATAAGCACATGGCAATTGACTTTCTTACAGCTATACCAGTTTGTGGATTCTGGCTCAATATATTACCAATAGTTTATATCACTTTTATTAAACAAATGATCTAAGTCTATCCAGTAAGTGCTCTTTGTCAGCACTTAACTTCTATTCTAAAACAGATTATAAAATGCAGGTGACTTGCTCTATATTCTTAGATTAGATTAGCCGTCCATGATAGAATACACCACCATTCACAGAAAAAAAATGAAGTATATAACGCACTTCTCACCTACATAATGTTATCTATACAGCTACCTGTTTTCATTCTCTAGTTCTTAAATTGAGCAATGTGACAAATTAGAAGCTGAAAAGAACAATTTTGTTAGTAAGAAGTACTAATGCAAATGTATTCTTCTGAACTTCCAGTCATCAGTTACAATAATAAATAACGTTTTGTTCAACAGAGTATTTGTGTAATTGTTACATGCACAGAAAAAGCACTTTTTCATACTTACCTCCTGGAGGCATGACTATTGTTATAGCATCACTTATCAAGCTGCCCTGGCTGTTGGAAGCATTCACTTGTACTGTGTAGTTAGAAAATGGAATCAGTCCTTTAATGGGTACCCATACATTGGATTCGTTGCTGCTGCATAACATCCGAGTACCATTTACAATAGAATAATTAGCATTAGCTGTTATGAAAAAAAAAAAGGGGGGGGGGGGATGAAGAACAAATGTTAGACCTTGTGTCTGCTACAATTCGCTGTCTTTATGAATGAAGTCTTATTTCTACTCAAATGAAAAGTTGCCATTGATACCAATAACACCAAAAAATGGCCTATTTGGAAGAAAAAAATATTATTCACCATTTTCTCCTCCTTTTGCGAACAGTTTGTGGTACTTGTAAAATTTGAAAAATAAATGAACCAACCATGCAGTTGCAAAGCTGGCTGCTATATACTGCAAACAGAAGCCAGTTTTCAGAAATTACTCGTGTTCTAGAACAGTTGTGTGATAACTGCAAATTCAAAACATTAAGGTTAATTCTTACGCCTATGAAAAACAGGTAAAACTTCTTGAATTCACTAGAAAAACACTTACCTTATGAGTTTATAAGCTAACTCCATTGCATACAGAAGAATTAGTCATATGCAGTAAGAAACACATGCTTTCCAGCATGGCCTGCAGTCCTCTCAAAGATAATACAAGGACTTGAAGTATTCGGTTTATCAGTTGGAATCATCAGAGGACACCACAGCAACCTACATGTCCTTTACAACCTTTTTAAGATCTCAAACTTAAGATAAGACAATATTCTACCCTACAAAAGTAACAAAATAAACCTTTTCAAAATACCTGATAAGTAAGATTGGAAAATAAAAAAATTGTATGTCAAGTAACATTTTTTTTTGACTCAGTGAAGATTTCACTCACGTATGTGAGAGCAAAGCTGAGCTCATTTAAAGATTATCCAATATTTTGAACATATAAAGTGCTATATAAATAATTAATATTATTACTACTATCCATCATTCCACGGAGAGCTCTCACATTGAAGTCAATGGAAATTCTGCATTACAAACAACAGCAGAATCATGTAAGTCTGAGACCACAGGTATGAGAATAAGATTAAACAGAATATAACTATTAAAAATATCTTAAATTAATTAAGGCATTGTCACAGGCAGAAGATTGAATATTCACATCCGAGTCCTCCATAAGATCTAAATAAGACAGAATTAAAAAAAAAAAACTAGAAACTCTCTTTTAATTAATTTTTTAAGTGAAACTCATTAGGTTTATTTATTTTTATGCAAGTTTCAAATGAACTGTTAAAACTGAAATGTTATTAAACCTGAAACAGTTTTTCAAATATTCCATATTTCTATGATGTGCACTAACATGCATATACAGTACATTTCAGTCATGCTCTCATGACATTTTACCTGTGATCTGGACTTTGCTGTAATTTTGGGATTCCTATAAACAATCTGTGATTCACTTATGGTACAAGTCGAAGCCATTCTATTATTTTAATGTTCACAGGGCTGCACAAAGGGTATTTTCAGTTATTCTGCTGGTAACATATGGCAAACAAACTTTCTGAGTTTTTGGGGAGGCGTAGAGTTTTATAAAACCATTTTTATAAATCTGCCTTGTAGCCTAGTTCCTCATTGCTCAAATTCTGCCTAGATTACACCATGCCTTAGCACCAGACTGCCCAAACAGACTACAGTAGCGTGAATGTAGAATATTTTCAATGAAACCTGATGGACTTATTTTGGATTTCACTGAATTCTACATTAGCCCGAGAGACCCCAGCAATGGAGGCAAACCTTCTTATCATGCAAGAACAACCACCACATTTTACACATTCCATGTACAGACATACCAATTCTGCAGAAGCAAAGTTATTTTGTCTGAGATTACCCTCATGTCCCGGCTACTCAGCCAGCACTAGAAAAGTGCATCTGCATTACTTGATCTCAGCTCTTAAACTGTATATCAAACCCTCCTTCTGCATCTTTGTGAAACTCCCTGCGTATGATTTGGGAGTAGATACAATCCAACAAAGCATGTTCCTCCCATTATCTATCACAGTTTTTTTGTGTACCAGCAGGCAATCTGCGACTTACTATTTGTGACGCCCACCCAACAACACAAGACTGTTATATGCACCTAATGTTTTGTTAACAACAATAAAGCCAGTAGAAATGGTCAACTGACATATACATTCTGAAGGTCCTAGTGATGTGAAACACTTAAGGACTCAGCTGGCTGTGAAGAGAGATATGTTTTTAAAATGTTTCACCTACAATGTGTAGGAAAGTTTAAAAATCCAGTGTTGACATATCAAGGTACATAGGATAGATTCAAACCTCAAGCATAGAAGTAGGCTCCCTAAGAGCAATTTATGTGCCCAATTCATGAGAAAATTCAACTTTTTCTATGTACAGTACAGTTTTAACACGTTAATATTTTTATTCTCATCCACCTGAGCCCAGTATGAAAGCATATACTTCTGCTGATATTTTTATTCCATTATTAATCTTTCTTCCAATGGCTAACTATACTATATTTTTTAAAATACAGTTTCGAGTAACAGAAAAGGAATTAAAAGGATAACACTCTATTCCAAGTTGCCTGGATAACAACATTAATATACAGTAATTATACAATTAGTTGTAACATTAAATTCTAGTTATAGCAGAGTGATTACTCGGCAATTATAAGAAGTATATAATTACTCAATAATTAGGAGAAGTATGTAATTACATAACCATTTTATTCAGCTCAAAAACGAACTTGCAAATTTACAATGAGTTAGACAACATAGCAATTCAAAATTTTTCATTGCTTCTAATAAAAAGCTGAGGTGCACTTGCAAGCTTCCTAAGCTGAATTTTACACAGACAAAAGGTGTTTTATCCCAGTTACCAGCCAAGCACTTACCACTTTACTTACTGCTACTGGCAAGTAAAATATTAGAAGAACATTTTTAAAATGCAGGTCTTGCTGGGGATGACTTGCAATATGCAGCTTTGCCACTTCTCACTGCTTAAACTTTGCTTTCAGTGGGCTGGAAAATGCAGGTACATAGGTTCAGCCTGACAAGAAGCGATACAGCGATAACCCTGTCATATCACTCTGTGCCATTCCTGCCTAGACTGCTTCAGTGTGGACCCTATTTGTGAGTATAAATGGATAAGGTCTCTCTTTTTCCATTTTTCATGTGTGTTTTTCCCCCCATCCTGCTCACAGGTCCTACTGTAGACTACCAGCAAGTCTGCCGCAGACCTAAACAGCAGCTGCTGCAGACACTGGTGAAGTCCTAAGAGACATTGTTTTACTTCAGACAAGTGGTTTCTACCAGAATACCTCCTCGTTACTGCACATTTCTGCCTCGGAACTTCTGCTGTGAACAGTCACCAGTACTCCAACAAGAAAGATCCCCTCAAGACATAGCTAACATGAACAACCTAAGTAGGCAGAAAACAAACTCCTAGAACTGGCTCACCACGTTCTTCAATACTTAGACATGCAAGCACTCCTACCAAAAGATGAATTCAGATGGAAGGGGGTTCAGAGCCACCAGCCTCTCAAAAAACACTAAAACCTTTGCAGACATTGCTTCCCCATGCTCCTTAATCTTTCCATATTTTTGCATTGTGATGGTTTTGTTCTTTTACTAGCCTTCCTGCTCATAAGGCTCTCCATATTTCCCCCAATATTTCTGAGGGACTTCTTTGGATAAATCTGGTATTTGAGAAAAAGCTGTGCTGTTCCCAGTTTATTCCTAATTTATACCAGATCAAAGTATCTCAGTTTTTCAGGAAAACTTTATCCAAATGAAGAAATTAGGGCTAAAGAAGAGCCATATACATACTTAAAAACGATGTGTACTTGAAACAAAGTCAAGTAATAAAACTATTGGAAAGATACACAAACACATATTCCATTCAAAATCATTGTTTAAAAGTGCTAAGCTTCACACAGCACTCTAGCTGGCGAGGATGTGTGTTTGAAGGTTCACTATGGTTTTGGGCGGACACTTTGAAGGGGGTTCCCAAGCAGACGTGCATTCCTGTTACTGACTACTGCTGTAAATAGGTGAATAAAGCTACTGTGGATCGGTGGTGCGTAAATTACTGCTATCCTGGGTCCATCATCCTATGGGGTTCACTAGATTGAAATAACATAAATGGGTATCCTTTTCCATTCTTGTTATAATCATTGTCACAAGAATTTTAATGCCTCATATATTCCGTAATTTTTTTCTGTGTGCTGTACTGCTCTGACCTTTTCAATATTCTGTAATTTGACTGGCTGGCCATTTCAAGTTCTCTCCTTTTTACAGCCTTATTAACTTGTGGGGAAGAGGTGAAACGGACAGCCAATCAGAATACATAATATTGCAAAGGTCACGGTAGTACAGTATAGTATCAGCAGACACAGAATACTGTATATTAGTCATTAGCGTTCTGATATCTTATTCATGTGACAAAGGTTGTACGGAGCGCAGGAAATGGTACAACGTGAAACCGTTCTCATGACAAAGACTGCAATAGAGAAAAGAAATAACACAAACCAAGTGCATTCACCTCACATATAAAAAGTGGGGTTTTTCCAAAAATTGCCACATTTAAATGTACTCTTCCCCTCTGGATAAAAATTAATGCTTTTAAGGAGAAAGGTAATAAATTGAGATGTTTCCTTTTTGAGCATTAAACAGCAAAACCTCATGTTTCATATGCATGGGCAATCTTTTCCAAATTACCAAATACTTTCATTACTATCATTACATTTCTGACTATTAAAGTAATAAGTTTAAACATAACCAGTCTAATGTGTCGGTATCACAAACACATTGACACAACTATGCTGCTGACTTCAGGAAGCAAGGAGGCCATGCTAGTGAAAAACAGCATGGGGCTCTCAGGTGCTTTTCTTTCCCTAATCATCAACAGCTAGCCATCATTATACAGAAGATATTGGTCAAAAATTGCCTTCCTTATACTCTGTTTGTATTCTTATGGGACTTCAACAACTGAGTTGCCTTTGTAAAACAGAATTCTACCTATTCCTATTTGCAATGTCCTAGAAATCCTAGAGCAGTCCTAGAGCTGACTGCTCATCTTACCCCCAGATTTGTTTGAACTTAAATCATAGAATCGTCAAGGTTGGAAAAGACCCTTAAGATCATCGAGTCCAACCGTTAACCTATCACTGCCAAGTCCATCTATACCATGTCCTCAAGCACCACATCTATCCGTTCTTTAAATACCTCCAGGGATGGAGACTCAACCACTTCCCTGGGCAGCCTGTTGCAATGCTTGACCACCCTTTCGGTGAAGAAGTTTTTCCTAATATCCAACCTAAACTTCCCCTGGCGCAGCTTGAGGCCGTTTCCTCTCGTCCTATCGCTCGTTACTAGGGAGAAGAGACCGACAGGTCTCAGGTCTCCTGATATTACAGGACCATAGTTTGTGAAATGCAGAAAGATTTCCACCAAAAGGTACTGAAGCCTGAAACACGTAAGTCTTATCATCACAAATGTTTAATAAGCTATTATTTGCTTTCAATATCACTATTTCAAGATAACGTGAGGCTTCAATCACAAAAGTACACTACATATTGTGTGCTAGTACATGGCAAAAGATATTTTTTGGGGTGAGTTTAAGGCTTTGTGTCATGCTTTGAAATATTATTACCAATCTTTACTGTTTCTATTAAGTACATAAAGGTCTTGATAACCTCTTTTACTTAGAGAGCATGTTGCTTCACAATATTCAAACAGATAGAAGATGACCTATTCCCACTGGAGAAGACTACTCAAAGAATAAAGGTAGAAAAAACCCAGGTCAAGGCAGAAAAAATTCAGGTTAAGGTAGAAAAAATCCAGGTCAAGGAACAGTTTATAGGAGGATCTAAAGAATTATACAAAGATTACTTAGTTAACTAGCACAACTACTTTGTTATTTTTATGCCTGCTTTATATGTGTGTGAACATACAGAGGTTAAGCATCTTATCTTGGGCCACAGAAAAAGTTAATGTAAGAAAAGCAAAATAAAAATGAAACAAAACCTTACTTGTTCACCCCCTTTCCTCATCCTTCCATTGGTCTCATCCTCACTGAGCACCATTTTCTGTCCCTGTCCTGGTTCCTGGCTCTCTGGCACCAAGTCTTTTGGGGGAAATTCTGTCAAGTAGGCACACTTCCTCTTCAGTAAGCTCATTCTTTTGTCCATTAGTTTTGTGTGTTCTTCAGCCTCATTAACTTCCACACGAACTACTCTTTTCCTCCCAGCTAAGATTTTTCTTCTCTCCCTCTCTGTCTTTCCCACTATTTCTAGCACAGTATTCAGAATAAAAAACATGACTTTCCATTATTTTGATTATCCTGATAAAAACCAGCGAAAAATCTTTCCCCATCATTACTGGTGACTCTCTTTTCCTAAGAACTGTAATAATGAACTGTTTTCCAGTTGTCATCCCAATTGTTATACTGATCTTATGAAGTGGTTTCTATGCTTTGACGCCATGCCCCTCTTTACAACAAAGCGTTGGGGGGTGGTGTGTGTTCGCGCCTCAATCTCCTGAACCACTATTTGTTCCTCCGCTCCTAAGTTGACAGATGTATTATTCCTAAGGACATATTATGGTCTCAGTCCATCAAACTGAGTCCAAAACTTAAAGTCTCTCTTATCACAGGAAACCTTCACTCTCATGGGCTGGCGGGGGGAGTTGCTGGATGAGGCAAGATGAGTAGTTTAAAAGCACTGTGGCAAACCAGCAAAACTATGAATCCAAAATATTCATTTTCCTGTCAATAATGAACAGTTCACATTATCTGCATTGAAAAACCTTAGCTTTTTCTTTTTCCCTGGTAATTAAAGAAGCCTTTAGTTTTAAGAATGAAAAATAGAAAACATTTAAAGAACAAGATGAAAGTTCTTATGGCCACATACAGCAGAAATCTGAAACCTCAAAGACCCAGATGTACTTTCTGACTGTATTACTCAAGTTGTTTCTTTGGCAGCTCAGCTTCCCTCACTATAAAACAGGCAAAGGCACCTTCTGTGACTTTTCACAGACTCAAAGTTGGTACAGCTATCTTAGACTGTCTTGAGACTTACAGAATGCAGATGCTGAATGTTCTGTCAATCATCCTGAGCTGGCCCCCAGTACAGGCTGGAGGCTGACACTAGAAAGCAGCTTTTCTGCTTTCAGAAAGACATGGAGGTCCTGGTGGACAAGAAGTTGAATACGAGCCAGCAATGAGTCCTTGCGACAAAGAAGGCCAATAGCCTCCTGGGCTGCATTAGGAGGAGCAAGGCCAGCAGATCAAGGAAAGGGATCCCTCATCTGTATTCAGCCCTGTTGAGACACACCTGGAGTGCTCGTCCAGTTCTGGGCTCCCCAGTACAAGGCAGACATGGACTTACTGGAGTGGAGTCCATACAGAGATGATAAAGGGCTTGAAGCATCTGTTACACAAAGAAAGTTTGAGAGAACTGAGGTTGTTCAGCCTCAAGAACAGAAGGCCTGGAGGGGGGAGGATCTGATCAATGTGTATAAATATCTGATGTAAGGGTGTAAAGAAGCCAGACGCTCCTCAGCAGTATATAGCAACAGAACAAGAGCCAATGGGCACACACAGGAATACAAGAAATTCTGTTTAAACCTAAGAAAAAAAACTTTTTTACTTTGAGGTCAGTCAGACACTGGAACAAGTTACCCAGAGAGGTTGTGGAGTCTCCATCCTTGGTGATATTCAAAACCCAACTGGACACTGTCGTGGGCAATGTACTCCAACTGACCCTGCTTGCAGAAGGGGGGTTGGACTAGATGATCTCTAGAGGTGGTCTCCAACCTCAGCTTTCTATGATACTATGAAAATTTGCAGAACACTTCAAGAACCCTAAGGCAAAGCAGGGGTAATCATTACGATGAAAGCATGTTCCTGTCAGTAGAAATAACTGATCATTAGTGTTACAAACACAAAGGGATGTGCATTTATATGCTCATTAATTCTATGGACTGAAATATGAATAAAGCCCACAGCTGGTGGGGGAGCTCATACAAGAAAGTTAGCACAGACCCCATGGATAGTTAATGACTACAGCCGAGATTAGGCTCTCGTGATGGCAGGCAGAGAAGAATGTTTGGTGTGTGGTCTCATGTACCCTTTTGAGCTTCCAGTTCAGTGCCATGAGGCTTTCAACTTAAAAACTCTATTTGTAGATGAAACTGACAGGAAGAAACTTTTTTATTTGAATTACTGGTTTAGGTTTTCTCATTACTCTTTCATAAACATAGAAACATCCAATGAGTCTTGCAATCGAGTCTGTCTCATTTAGACCTTCCAATTAAAAAAGTGTATTCAGTATAGCGTTAAAACTCTACTGTAAGTATATTCTTCGGTATTGTAACTCACTTTGCTGCAACAGCACCAAGGCGCATCAGTCCTGGACCCCCACACACTGTACTAAGTGTTGTAGGGACGCACTGTAAGAACTCAGTCCATGTCCTGAAGAAATCGTAAAATAGGGTGAGGCCACCAAACTCTGGAAAGCATTCCATGAGTAGAACCAACTTATGTGGATTTCACACAGGCTTCTAGTGGCCAGGTGCTCTTATCCCAACATGAACAGGAGAAAGCATCCCAGCGCAGTTTAGTACCCCAAGTGGCATAACATCACATTGCCTATAAATGACCAGAAGGCGTCAAATAGCAGAAACGTTTGTTGTGCTGGTGATGTTAAACTGATTTATTAGTTATTGATTTAATCCATTTTGTTTGAGAGGTTTTATAAACAAATGATGTGAATTTATAAAGTTGATTTCAGGAGAGATTTTACACACTAAAAAATTTTCAGAAACAGTTAGCTTTAAAATCTTCAAGCTTGTTTTTCTATGGTTAGAACATTCTTTCTCTAGCTGCAGCAGTACATAAATGGAGATTATCACAGTATCTGGTTTCTGAATCTATGCCCATAATTCATGAATGCCAATAAGAATTTTCCATTCTCCAGGGACACTATCAGAAGGAGACTAGCTAAACACACAGAGCAGAACTGGGAGTCTCAAATCCATAATCAAATATCTAGATTGATTGTGTCACTTGCACTTGTATTGATTTCAATTGGAGCAGCTGACCCAAGGGAATAATAAAAATGTGGAATAAAACTGATTTATGAGAACAAAATAAATCCTTTTGTGAGTGGTAATGAATTGGTACTATTTAACCCTTTCAATCACAAAGGGAGAACACTATTTATTTTTTCAGAATGCTGAGTTAGCCGAAAGAAGTCATATAAAAAATGTCAATACTGTCAAATGCCATTACACTTAGTTGTAATACTTTGGAAGGAATGAAGCTCTAAACTTGATCCAGGATTTTTATTTGACATAAGACATTCTTTTGGCTTTTCCAGTCACCTTACATGAGGCATCATAAATGATGCACTTGTAGATGGAAAGAACCACACTCAGGTGAGTCTTTGTGGTACGTACTTAGAGAGTAGCTCCCTCTAGCCTATTTAGCACAAAAACGTATAGAGTAACATAAACAGCCATATCAACTGCACATAAAAGGATGACCTATCATAGTATCTTTATCTTTCTGGCATAACATTAGAAAGTTACATAGTCAAAATCTAATTTGATTGCCCTTATACAGTTCAAATAAAAACTTCATCAAAGCTTGTCAAACCCCAATTTTCATCATGAATTCTCTACCTGAGAAAATAGATAGGTTTTACATTAGTCTCTAAAGAGAAGCATATTTGTTTGAAACCACCACATACAAGTATCCAAATGCAATTTCTTCATCTGCATAAGCTCTAGTCAGATTATATATATGTATTTTGTTTGGGTCATGTATTGACGCAGTTGACACTAATCATTTTGTGTCCAATGTCATAAATTGTATTTTTACATTTAGGATTTACCATAAATACCTAAGCACTGTCAATGTAGCCTCCTCAGCCTTCATGTGGGTTAAAAACTGTAGAAGACATTCATTAACTAAAAGACCATTTTCACAGGAGAACTGATTGGCAAATTCCCTTTTACTCAATACTGTTTACCAATGCCATCTCCAGAAGATTGCTGTTATTCCCTAGACTATTCCAAGGGAGCAGGGATGGTCTCAGAGACTATCCTGCTATTGGCAGTCACGAGAAATTTCAGCCTGTAAGAACTGATAATACATTCCTCACAGAAATGGGGTTCAGTCTTACGTGTCTGCTTTATAACATGAAAGCCAATAAATTACGCCAGGTACAGAGGTAAGTGTACCTGTGACAAAACCATAACTATATGAATAGAGAGATCCAGAAGATCAATTAAAATATTATCTGCAGTCTGATGCTACAGTCTTCATCAAAGAAACAGCCCAATGTAGACGTTAGAGAGAGTCTGCTTTCATTTTGCTTTCCTCTGAGACACCCGTACCAAGGAATAGAAAAGAAAAGCATCTCTGGTGCTGAAGGATATCATGCTAGTAGGTGGTGTATTGTGAAGCTGTTCAAAATCTACTGAAGCTTGACTAAACATTACCCGATAATAATCCTAAAGCGCATGCAAAACTATGAGTTTTCTAGCCATGCAAATCAAACTTTAAATGGCACATTACTCAGTGCCAAAATACCCCTAAGTCCTGCTCTAGTGAACAGGTTAAACATGACTATTTGAAAATGGATCATGCATCCCCTTTTTTTCCCCCCTCAAACATCTTTAGGGCTAGTGAGTTTTATTAGTGAGGTCTGTAGCTAAAACTAAGGAGATAGACAGAGGAAGTGAGGGAGGAAGAGGGGGAAATATGAAAAATCTCCTTAATGGCTGACTTGGAAAAGCAGCTAAAGGCTCCCACAAAAGCATCCTACTTTGGGAGCGGGGAGGGTGATTCTCTGCTGCAGCAGGTGGTGATGCTGTATATGCCAATGCTGTTGCTCACAGTGGGGATAATGATTTTTGCCATGCTGTCCCTCTGCCGCTGTTTACTTTCCTTTGGGAACTGCTCAAACTCCCTGTTGGTTGTTCCCATCTATCATGCTATTTGTACTGCATGGAGTGTGTTAACATAGTGCAAGTGTTGTACACTGATTGGTCACTAAACATCTGTGTACATATATTAATGGATAATACTCATCAAGCATTTAAATTTTTATAATTTTGTTGTATACTAGGTTTTGGGAGGTAAAGACCTGGTGGGGAAAGGCAATTCTCACAGCATCATAGCTGCTCCCATGAAGATCCTCTGTAACAACACTATTGAGGTTTGCAGGTGCAAGGCCATGAGAAAAATAATCCAAGAATAACAGCATGAGAACTATAACAGCAAATACTTCCAGAGAGGGTCTGGAATACACTGCCTCAATGGTTTCAGGGTCCTTAGCTTTAGTAACATTAAGGCATTCAGGTACTTTAGGCACTGTGCAACATCATAGCAGTACAACAAACTGAGACAGATTAAATATTTTGTTATATAATACAAAGGTAACTGGTAAATTACCAATATCATTAATATCGCCATAATTTTCTCTAACAAGTCTCTCAGAAATGTTCAGTCATTTCTGAAACATGTTTAATTCTCAAAAACTGTTGTGTTCTTTTTAAATTGTCAGAACTAAATGTAAAACACTTACCTTCTTCTGCATCTTTGAAGATAACATCCCATGGAATTTTCATTCTCCATTCTCAAGCCTTCAACACAAGACAGGCTAGGAACTTTAAGGGACTTCAGCATTCCTCTCACCACTTCTGTTGGCATCTGCAGGTGGCATGTCTTCCCCCAGCAGACATTGCTTTTATGCACTAGCTTGATTCTTAACATTCCCTATTTGAATTCTGATTGAAGAGCGTACTGAAAGCACTGTGCTCAATCAAGATTATGAGCAGCCTTCTAATAGAAATCTAATTAATAGATGGTCTGTGTTTCCTTCTATTTATTTATAAATATAGTAAATATTAAACTAAAAAGATTAGATGAACAACATTCTGATGTATATATGCAAAAGCCAACTTCTTTATAGAGGTAGCTTTTTTTTTTTCTTTTTACCAGAAAATGCTGTATTCTGCTGTCAAAATTCCACAGTTTGCCAAGGGAATGACTAGGCTGTAAGGAAGTTTTCTGATACAGTATCTCCAAATAGGCAGAGTTACCAGATGTATAATTTTCCCTTTACAAAAATACCAGATGAACCACATTGCTGAAAAGTAAGAACCTTGGATGATATGTCAACAACAGAAGTTACAAAAAGTAAAAATAAAAAAGCCCAAACTAACCTGAAAATAACAAACATTGATTTCTACATTCACGAGCAACAAAGAGTTCTGAGTATAACCCTGCAACTTTGTGTTGTGAAACTCCCTAAGGACATATAGTTAATTAAGGATTCTCTTTATGTCAAACTTGCATTCAAATGCATCACAACATCCAGGGGACTACAGATTTGGATTCATTTTGTGCTAATGCAGTCATCTGACACAGGTAGGAAGATAAGAATTTCCTCCAACTCTCTCCTCTGGAGAAGAAGTAATACCTGATTCTTCCTGTACTAGAACTTAATTTCAGATATCCAGATGCAACTAAAAATGACCCTGCACTTAATCTAAACCACCTGGAGGGTAAATAGGGCTTAATGAGGAAACTACTTGAGGGGAATAAGCCTGACACTGTCTCCTTTCTTTCCCCCTCAAGTCCTCTGAGAATTGGAAGTGTATCAGATAATAACAAGAACTTTAACTCCTCTTAAAGAGAGAAAAGCTGTTTGTGATCTGGTAATATTAGTATTTCATGCCTTGGACTAACCAATTGCAAAACAAATTCCTCTTTAAGGCTTCTTCCAAGGAGACACTGGGACTTAAATAACTTGAGGCAAAGCAACTTGTCTTTGCAGGAAAACATGTTGCCTGAGCATCACAGAATTGGGACAGAGCCCTCAATTTCTAAAATCATATTTGATCCCCATATGCAGTTTGCTGGGAACAAATACTGCTCTGGAAAATATACCTGTGTAGATCTGAATGGTGAAAAGACCCAGCAAAGCTCCTTCATGTATTTTAACACGTACTTTCAAAGAGAAAGATTGTCAGAAAAATAAACAGTTGAATTAGAAAATGGAGGCTAACTGATACAGATATTCCTCTTGCATACATTGTTAAAACATGGTCAAACTATGGAAAAATCCATTATCAGTATCCTCCTCTATTGGCAGAAAATCTAAACTATCTCCTGCTGATCTACATTTCACACTTGCAATTCCACAGTGACCTTTTCAATCAGTTTATGATAGTATTTCCTTCTCTTCCAATTTGGCTATTGATAAATGTTGACTATGCGCAGACTGTTTACCAAGACCTCGCCATGCTAGTATTTAAAAATCCCAAAATAAGTATCATTGGCAGTATCAGAACTAAACAGCAATGAAAAACCAGGACATACATTAAGAAACATTTATATTGGATTTAAAAGTCAGGAATTTAAAGAAGTTTGTACCATTAGAACATTCTCTCTTGCTTTTATGTATTACAATGTAGTCTTTATGGATGTATTGTTGTTTTTACTGTAAGAGGATAAATATTCCCTCCCCCCAACAAAACCCACAGCAACTTTAAATCTTTTGCAAGCTATTTAAGATGACCTGGCCCCATTAGAAACCAGTCTAGAACTAAATAAATCTTATTATAACAAGGAAATAACCAATAAGCTCTCAGGCTGTTCACTTTAATTCCTATGAGGTATACATATTTGTAAAAACAGTTGGATGGAAAGTTATATGATATCGTAAAGAAATACAATGAATGGCAGACCTATTTGGTGGAAAAACAGCGTACATAAAATAGTAAGACAGTCAGAGACATATACATGTGAAATTTGAAAGATTTGGAACAGGACAAAAAAGGAGCTAAGCCTGGGGATATCTATAGAATATTCAGCATTAGATCAGCTGGTGTCTCTAAAGTGTTGGAATAACAAGTTCATGACAGAGAAAGTGTTAAGTTACATGTTATTTAAACACTTTCCATGTCATCAACCTGCTATCTCAACATACCATATGCTATAGTAGGGCACTGATAAGATAACAACACATCAAGCAGAGTTTCACAATATACATTGGGGATGGCGGTGTAAAAATATAGAAATACAACATGCATTAAGCAAAAAATTGCTTGCTCTTATAGTGGTATCCTTTGCCCTGTCCAGGGGCTCTACTTATGCAGAAGGATTTCTGCGCTTCAAAAAGTGTGTATCTCACGAGCCCATCCCTCAGAGGTGTAATATCTCTTACTTAAAAAAGAAGAAAAAAGAAAAAATGCCATGGAGATATGTTAGGTTCAAACGTAGACCTTTCAGGTCCCATGTAGTTAAGTTACAGCTGAAAAAGATAGTGATATAATGAATCCAACTCTTTGATCAAACAAAATAACCCCCACATTATCAAATTATAGATACCTCTGCAATATGCCCTGACATGCTTAAATATTTATTCAGGTTTTTTAAGCTTCAATTCTCTCTAATTCTACCTCATTTAGAAACAGATATCTAACTAAATAAAGTAAATAAATACTACATTTTTACAGAAGTGTTGCCAAAATCTGTGAATTCTTTTTTTTCGTAATATTCTATATCTGATGGGCTTTTTTTTAAGTGGGTCTTGGCATTATGTAGTTGAGTATCCCTACTTTCAAATAAAAACAGGTCATGGCTGGAATGACTCGGCCAGCCAGACAAGCAAAATCTCCCCCATCTCCTCTTCCTTCATAACAGACATTATTTTGACATCTAGCCATCTTTAAAGTGCAAGGTGACTGCGCTGTTTGGGAAATTATATGTTCGTCTATTAAAGACTCATATTCCTACCAGAAGCTTGAGGTTTCATTTATAATAATGAATTTAAATAAAGATTTTTCAACTGAGAGCTGTATACACAGAAATTACAAAAATATCAGTGTGGTCACTACGACAAACTCTTGTTAGGCAACAATCTTCAAAAGCTATTCACTTATGTGACTTACAGATCTGAGGTCTAAAATCTGTTTCCCAAGCTTCCCAAACTGACAGCTTAACGTACTGCTGAGCGGGCCACCAGTTCAAGCAATGGGTGCAACTATTTTGATGTTTATATGCAGCCCTTCTAGGTAAATTCCACCTCCAATTTTTACGTTTTAATCCCTGCCTCTTTAACAGACATTGCAGCAAAGGATGAAATACAGTTGTTCATTATGTCAAGAAAATACCAATTAGCCATCAGACAATTCAATAAGCTTTGTGTAAATCTAGTGAACAGATGATGTCTTATATAAGTTCAATGAATTAATGCTTAATTTCCTTCCTGCATACCCCCAAAACAGCCAGCATAAATGTCAATTGCTACAGCTCTGACTTCTGGGGGGGAACACTATTTATTTAGCATTGCAAAGCAAAGTTTCAGCAACAGTGAACAAACGTAATGAAATTTTCTGGGTTCCATTCCCCAATGATTCTCTCACCACCACCCGGCTCTCCTGAGTTGAACTAACATAGCAGCCACTTTAAGTCAACTCTTATAATTGCTTCCAATTTGCCTGTTTTGCTTTTGGCAATTAGCAAACTGAAATGTTATCATGAAAGAGTCCATCTCATTTATAAGGCCAGGTTTTCCCTCCACTAAAATATGCAGGCACTCTGTTCTTTATTACCAGCAGGAGATAAATGGCTGGTTTTCGTTGCTGAAGAATATATAATGGTTAAAAAGTCACTTTTTTCCTCCAGCTCTACATAAATCACAGAACTAGTCAATATTTAATAATGCTTGCCTTGGTCTGGAGTCCCTTGATCACCCCTGTCATGTGTAATAGCTCCCTCTCCGATATCTTTGACATAAAAGCCCAGCTTTACTGCAATACTAACATGTAGAGGGTCATTACGGATCGACATTTACCTTAATCTGTGACTGCCAACCATGAACCGATAAATTCCAGCAGATTCCACTGGGAGAAATCAGTAAACTTCTCAGTGGAAAGAACTGAAGGAAAATTCTGCCGAGAACAGAATACATTTTCTACAAGGGCTGCTCTGCAAATGGGTTCTGACTTTTGAAAGTTCTCTAGCTGCACAGCTTTGCAACATTTAATACCGTTTTGATGGTTTGAGAGACGGGATGACAACCGAGGATGACATGACTTAGAAAGCAAGCAGAAATTTTCTCTGCAAAAACAATGCAAGATTAAACACAAGGGGAATATGGCTTTTGCATTATTCACCCTGCTGCCTTGGCGGAAATGGCTGTGCTGTCATGGGTCCAGCCAAAATGTTGCTCCTTTTTTTCAAATTGATCATCACTCCTTCTCCTCATAATCTTACAAGTGCTTCACAGCAGAATACATCAAAGCCTTCATTGCATAAAAAAGGGACACAACAGCCTTTGTGAGGGGTCAGCCGAGACTGCCTACCACACATTACACTCTTCAATGAATGTGTTTCTCCAAACAGCGCACAAACAAGTTCATTTATATACTACTTGGTAAAGGACAGCAATTACAGCGTGTATGTTCTCTTTAGCACCGATACTGGAAACAACAAATCGTTCTCATTCTGAGCAGAAGAAAAAAGGCAAGTTATGAAGCCATCAGTGATTCAATTCTCTATCTGTTACTGCATTTATAATACTGATTAAATTTGCGTACAGTACATAGAAGGATTAAATGTCATCCAAACATTATTTTCAAGCACAATTTTGTATTATACTCATAAGAAAACATTTTTATAGTTGCCTGATGTCAATCATGCTATTTAAAGTGCACTAAAAATTAATGACAACATTGTTAGGTGTAATTTATAAACATTATTTGTGTACAATATTTTATTATTTATTATACCTTAGAGCATGCTTAATAGCTCAAATTGTCATATTAAATGCTCACACGCATTTTGTGAACATTCATTTTTATTCACTGCCCAAGTATTTTACATTTTTATAATAATTAGAGGACACAGCATTTTACTTTCAACTGAAAAATATGTACTTTGTGTAATACATTTGGAAAAAATGTCCATTTACGTTCTCTAGTGCCTTATAAAGTCTTTCACTCTCTAACTCTACGGCTCTGATTTGGCAACATTTTCACCCAAGACCACTTAGCTATGTTTAGGTTTAAAAGACATAAGAAACAAACAAACAAACAAAACCAACCACAACATAAACCAATGGAAAAATGGAAACAAACCATCAGCCCACAATACAATAAGGTTTAACAGATAATTGTTACTTTTCAGGCTTTTGTATCATATGGTGAGTCTGTTATATAGAAATAAAAAGTCGGGTTTCTTTTCCTTTTTTCTTTTCAGGAATAAGTGTTTGATTTCATTGCATACTTTTTTAGGTAGCTGCCTGTTTGTAAGCCTTACTTCTTTACTGTGGCTTATATAAATTTCAAATATACCCACAATCAACCATATTATGAACAGCTCTCATGAATGGCTCCCACTTATATAAGCAAACCAACTGAAATTTTCTGAGTGTAGCTTCCTTATCTGAGTGAAGGCTGTGAGATAAGACTCCACGTGTATATCTAGAGACTAAATGAGTGCAGAGGGCTTATCTTTATTTGCCAATTTATGTGTTTGCACAAATGTAAAGCATCATAAATCAAAGCAGCAGTTCTTAAAGAATAAAATTGATAATTCTAAAATAATCAATGGAGTGGCAAAAAAAGGCAGAAAAATATAGTACTAAAGGAATTTTTTTAAAAAATTGAAATGGAATATCAATGCTATCATTAGACTTATTATAAAGGAAAAAAAAATACCTTGATCAGCATAGAAGAGACCAGTGACAAGGACTGTGTAGGTCAATTTTCCATTAGGTTTATTTGGGGGAAGCCATTTTAATTGAACTTCTTTGGATCCATCAATAGTGGCAAATATATCAACTGTTCCCCTGGGGGAAGCTTCCATGGTCCGAGCTTCTACCTGTAAGTTCAACCATGAGATTGAGATTTGTCGCCATAGTTTACAAACAGAGAAGGAATGAGAAATGCAAAATTTTGAGAAAAGTTATTTCTTTAGGAAAAAACGTAACTAACACTGCAGGTGTCCTAATTTTTAGGCATTTTACTTTCCTTTCATCAAATTTGTTTGAAGCTGTCCAGCAACTAATATACTTTGTATGGAGATCCCTGTAAGGAACAAGAAATAAATAGTGGAAAAGAATGAAAGATTCATTTCTTGAAAACACTATTGCACCTCGTGCTGATGAATGATCTCAGCTTAGTGTTAGGGGAGGAAGCAGCAATAGAAGACCACAGATTTTTTAGTTTCTGCATTTTAAAAGGTAACTGTAAGGAACATGCATTTAAATGCTGTAGTAAATTACTATAGATATTTGATACAGAAAAAAATATCCTTTGCAGAATATCAGTTGCTCCCTGGATTAACTTCTAATTTCATCTAACAAATTTAAGTTGCAATAAAAAGTAGATCTTTAAGAGAAAACAAAATATGATAAAAGAGCTGGATAATGTAATGAATATGAAAGATTTTTTTATATAAATAAACACTCATTCAATACTATAGAAATTTAGTATTTAAATTTCACAACTTGTAGTAAACATTCAGTGCTACGGAAGAAAATAATTTGTTATTACGTTATTTATGGCAACAAGTTTGTTTCTCATACATTATTTATTTGGTGTTTTCTAAGGTATCAGATAGTTTCACACCTTTCTTAAGTGCCTCTCAGCTGCAAGTTCATGGGAGTGCTAATAAATGCTATTTTTAATCTGCCACACCTGCTCTGTCATCAAAATAACCAAACATACTTTCTCTGTCCTTGAAACATAACGTTTTACTTTTAGCATGTAAAATTTGGAAAGCTTATTGTTTACAAGTGCCAAGCAATATCTTTGATGTGCATCAATATCTCTACATGTGCTTCTATATTCATACATCTTATTATATTTAAAATAGGTGAGCAGTTGCAGTAAAGTCAACAGGATAAAGTACATGCTTAAAGATAAATAAAAAGCTTCACGGATTTATTGGATCAGTGCCACATTGATTATTTGGATATTTCAGTCAAAAACACCCTTATGGAAGAATTTGACTGAACAGTGCTTTCTAAACTAAAATAATTTCCTGTAAAGTTGTGCTGCTAAATGCAGGTACTCCGATCTTACCACATCAGAAACATGGAGAAATGAATACCTACTATTTTTTCTACTGAAGAGGATTAATATATTCTTAAAACAGTATCATTTTGTAGCATTCAAAAATATTGAAACACTGTACATGTGGTATCCTCTACAGCTACACCTCCTGCAGTGTATTTTGAAAATAGTATTTTGTGTAAGAAAATGTACATTCTGTATATAAACATATGGCACAGAAAACCTGTTTCATATTTCTTTTTCTAAACATTACTTTATACATAATTCTATGGTATTTTCAGATGTGTTTATTAATAGCTTAATAGAAAATATTCTACTGTCATATAAGTAACACTAAATCATAGGACAGGAATAATAATAATAATAATATTTGGAAAACATTGGCATCCATCTAAGTTTAAAAGAACAGTACTAACATAACATAAACTAAAAACCTGAAATTTAAGTTTAATAGCAGTGGGTTGAGATGGCAAATATTCAGTGTTGACCATTTCCATTTATTTACAAGATATTTCCAAGAGCTAGCACATTTCAAAACCAGCAGAATTTCAGATCTCCTGAATTCCTCCAAAGAAATCTATTAAAGGTTACACTATTTCTTGATAATACATATGTTTATTCCTTTTTAAGCAACAAAGCCCAATTAGAACAGACACAAAAGCAATACCTTGACTTTACTAGAAAGAGATGAAAATTTAGCATTTCTTAATTTACATGTTACCAATTTGTATCTCACTTGAAAATAAATCAGTCACTGAAAAAAAAAAGTTAAACAAAAACTATCTAACCCAAATAAAAAAGTTATTGAAACACAGTAACTGTTAATGCTCTCATAACTGATTAAGATCTTCAGAGCCACCTTCAGAAACATAAGCTGGAGAAATCCCGTATTTAGGATGGTCACATAGCATTCGTTCATCGATTAGGGCACATTAAGCACAAGATCAGCAACAAAAATAGCTGGAAACATATCAGTTTACTGCTGAGAGATGTTTCTTGTATTATTTCGAGCAGAGGCAAAACATTTGGTTGTCTTTTTTTTTTTTTTTTAAGTGTTGGATTTGTTCTGTAGCTGATACAAAAATCTTTCAAAAAATCAAATGAAGATGCAGTGCTTTAACTTCCTGGCAGCACTTAGGTGAGCCTAAATAAAGATGTTGCACTTCAATTCCTGTGATTAGAGATGGATCACTGGCTTTGGAAAACAGTTTGTGTACTGATCATGGGATGCAGATGAGTATCAGCTACAGCGACCCCTACTTTGAATTGTTTCAAAAGTCAAGTTACAAGTCTGCAGTTCAGTGGAGATGTGAAAAAAGGCTACTGAAAATATTTTTTAAAACCCTAACTACTGCCGTTCTGTTCTGTCCTTTTGATACCTATTTGATAGGACAGAATTACTGAAAACATCCATATTTCATCTGTATGCAAAGTCTGGTAACCACTTGTCTTGAACATCACCACTAATACAATGGATTAGGTTATTCCACCTTGAATACCTTAAAACAAGGTTTGCTTTTGGAGTATATGTGAAGTTGTAAAAAATGTACAAGAAAAACTGGCAGAAAGCCATTCAAGCTTTTAAGGGTAAATATCCTTCAAAGTAGAGCAAGCTATAAAATGTTTAACGGTTATAAAGTCAGGTCTTCTTCTACAGATAGACGATGTTACCAGCATTTGGAAGAAAGCAATCTTGGAAGGCATATTGGAAATGTGACTAACGAATTATATCATAAAAATAAAACCTGAAAGTTCTTTCCAGAGGACAATATAGTGATATTATAAATTACATTGCAAAAACAAGCAGAACAACATGAAAAACTCTCACATCTTCCTTTTTTTCTTTCTTTTCTTGTTAACAAAATCAAAAGTGCACACATAATGCTGAATTAAACAAAAAATTAAATCTCAGAACTAACACAGGTTTCATTCTCAATTATGCTTGAAAACAAACTCAAGCATGGTAGATATTATTCCAGTTATTCATCAGCTACAGTATTATGAAATCATACTGGATTTATCAGTTCAGCTATACGTCTAAAAACCTTTAACAAAATAAAAAAGCCTCAGAAGGCTTGTTTTTCACATGTCAAATTTAATATTGCTCTATTCTCAAATCCTGAAGAAATGGGGTGCTGTACAAGGCTGTTAAAATATGTCCAGTATAATATTTCGATCACATACTTGCATTCAAAAGATATTTACGAATCACTATATTTTCTTTGCTCCTGTTGCCACTTCTGGCTTCTGCAATTCTCAAATTAACTTCAGTCCTTTCAGTCAGGCAGCTAGAAATTTGCTCATTACTGAAACAGTAACTCTTTCTTTATATACATCCTTATAAATCTGGCTAAAGCACATCTGCACCTTTCAAACATATTAACTCTAATTTCAATAATGTGTGTTTCAGCCTCAAATTTTGCCTTTCTTCCCTGTACCTATGTTCTACTTTGGAACGGTGCCTAACAATGACCTATCAAATCTTTAGCAGCTCTTAAACAGGATTTTTTTTAAATGTCACATTTTGCCAGATGGGTTAGTACTGACCAGAGTGAATCGTCACCATTTACTCTGATATTCACTGCCATCTGACATTTATTACACTCCCAGAATGCAAATTAAGGTACTCACCAATGGACCCAAAGCACAACCTTTTGCAGTACATGCCTGGACTCTGAAGGAATGCAGACTCCAAGGAGCAAGTCCATAAGCATAACAACTTAGCTGTGATGAATTTTGCATCAGAACACCATCCATATATAATCCATAGCTAGTAATAATACCTATAAAACAATGTGATAGCACTCACTTAATATCTAAAGAGGTACAGAGTTTAGAAGAAAACTAATGCTACCGACATTAGGGCGGTAGTAGTAGTATTTCAAACAGTTTACAGTTAAGCAGGTAAGTGTTTAGCAGGACTGTGTATCCAACACTTAGAAGAAACATACTCTCCCATCTTTAACTGTTGAAAACCTCGCAAGTGGATTGCATCTTTTGAAAACAAGTACACTGTTCCAAAGATTACCCCTTAACAAACTTGTTTCTGAATAGCAGCTAACATCACCTTGGAATGAGGAAACCTGAGGTGATTCTGTTCCACAGCCTACTCTGCATATGGCTATCGAAACAAGAACTGGAAAGGCACACAAAACCATCTCATATCTTAACAGCTTTAGACTTCGAAAAAAAATAGTGATCTACAATATAACTGAAATGTTGAGGGACAACTCAGGCCAGTGCTACAACTACAATAAATCGGACACACAAAACACCTTATTGATACTCATTCTTGTTGATAATTATCTCAGACTTTCTGCATTTTGCCAACAAGCTTGATACTTCATTAATTCAGGTCTTGTTTGTTTGTTTGTTTTGAAAACAGTTTTACCCACTTTTCTAAACAAAATGACAAAATAGTATGGATTGCAGTTTCCTTCTCAGTATGCTGTAGAAAAAGTCCTGAAGTAAACTATTCCTTACCTGTTCAATCTAAAGAAAGAAAACATATTTGCAAACTCAAAACAAACATTAGCAAGACTTTTAGATAGAGGAGAGAACAGTCCTTCTAGTGTAATTGGCTAATATTAACTCAAAAATTGCAGGTGATTGCTTATCTCATTTATAAGGAAATCTAAATCTCTGTTCTTCCAAAGGTGCAGGATAGGACAGTATGAATCCTGTACAGACTATACATACACGTTGCTTTGAATGTAATGAACTAAAGACTGAATTTTACAGATTTGCTTAGACTTTGGAAGTTAAGCTTGCAAAGGAATCCTTTTTCTCAGGGCTATTCCTCCATCTTTCTCACTTCTGAATATTGTCCTTTTTTAAAAGCTATTTAAGTGTGAAATCTTAAGGCCAATAAATGCAAAGCTATAGGATTCATTAGAAGTGAGTTCAGTTCAGAGGGTGTTCTCTAATCTTCCCATTATAGAAAACATCTTCGTATTGTAAAATATAGCTCAGTTCATCTTTCCTTCCCTTAAAACCAAGTCGTTTGAAACTACATCAAGGAAGATTCTGTTTGAAACTGAGAAAAGATTTTCCCCTCTACTGAATGGAGAAATGCTTCGTAAATAAAAGTGTGTATGCAACTGTTAGAGCTGAGCTTTGAAGAGTTATACTTCAGAAGATTTATACGCTAAAGCAATGCAGAGCTGAGTATGGTGAAGTGATTCACAGACTCCTTGATTCTTTTCTCTTCTAGAAAAGTGAGAGGCTAAACTCAAGTCAGACAGCAGAGACATGTGTGTGGGAGGAAGTCCTGGTAAATCTCACACTATCAATCCTACCACATTTGACAGGCTTCCTAAAGCAAAAATCCCTTGGGGTTCTGTGTCTAGTTGCTTGTAAAGCAAGGGCATTAATGGTTGATATCTGTCCTACATTAAGTAAATAAATTTTATATATATATTAAAAAATATTATATTTATCTCAGAGGAAAAATGTGAACTCTGGCATTAAGGATGTGTTTTACAGGGGAAAAAAAAAAAAACACGGAAGTACTTTAAGTACCTATACCAGTAGCACCAACCCTTTAAAGCAATGCACAAATCATTATTAATTCCTTTGATATTTATGGTAACAGCATGAATCATAATGAGATCATTCGATATTAACGTGGGTGTCATATGTACCTCTATAGGATCCCCACTGTAACTCAGTATTAATTAACTGGACCATTATTTTAAAGTGTTCCTAAAACCATAGCGCTATGCAGCATCTACACATGGAGGAGCAGCTTGCTGGTCAACACTGTGCGCTTTTGTTAGTCCTCCCAGTACTGTCAGAGAACAATCATCTCTCATCGTTCTCTCTTGATTTTACTTCCGCCTTTGCCTTATATAACTCTCATGGAGAAAATTACAGAATGAAAAGAAAGGAAAAAAGTACACTTCAGAACAAAAGGGCTAATAGTCTGACTTGGAGATGTGAAGCCGTCTTTCTAAATTAGGCAATAATTGTTTTTAGTCAGGGATAAATAACTTAGCCTCTCTATTTCACCAGTATATGTTTCCAAAGCACACTGAGAAAAAGTTCAAAGTCAGCCCAAAGTTTATGTACTTCTCAAGACTTGCTAGGTATTCCTGAAGTTTACCACACATGAAATATTGAAGAGTATAGCACATTTTTGCAATTTACAAGGCTTCGTGAGTGACACATGGTCACCATGAAAAAGATGCAGTTTCTTCATAATTATTAAGTCGAGGTAGCTAGATTAAATCTTAGTTTCACTGAAGACAAAATCTCTAGTGACTATAGTACAATTACGTTTCACTTTTGAAAAGAAATCCAACAATGCAAATTAAGCTTAAACTGAAGAAAGTTCTTCCCTTTTTCTTCCTCCTCTTCCCCTGCTGCATGAGGCCATATAATCTGTCAATGATATTCCAGACATTAAAGATGAAAAGAGGTTTCGAATCCAAAGTGCTACAAGCACTTTACTCTTAAGGTACAAGTCAAATCTTAAGCAAACATACTTTTACCTACATCAGTTTCACTGACTACAAACACAAGTCGTCTCTCACAAGCACAAGGATTTGCAGGAACAAGTACTGGATTAGTCCACTGAATAATTTTATAAATTGGCTTTTACGATACCTAATATTTCCCATACCAATTCCATATAGCCTTGGAAGATACAGTCCAGACCAAGACTTGATTTTATCCGTGACCTGTATGCAAGTAAAGTGAAGTTTCTGAGAAGTGAAAATCTAAGGAAAATTTTCCATGGTGAAAAGAAAGGTCACTTTTTATGTGAATGGATTTTAAAAGACCAGACCTCAAACTATATGGCAAGACTATAATGGATATACTCTGAAGAAGATATATTTTTTTATTGAGGCCACTAGAATAGTGAAGGCTCAAAATAGAGCATCTGATGCCATGTGTCATTTCACAAGCCTCTCCATATCTTGCCCTCAACTAAATGGTCAATATAGCTTATATTACACTATCTACACATGTGACATGTATGTCATAGAAATAGAGAATGCTGTAAAGTGGCATACCTCTGGGCCATGTCCCATCAGCCATTTTATTGTTGGTTTGAAAATAAGACAAAAGAAACTGTGCATATTACAAATATATTCACCATATCATCTTCCAAATGTCTTTTTTCTACACCTGGTACATAAATGACATTTCTGAAGCAACTTTCAACAAAGAATTAGGTGTACCATTTCCCATTTTCTATGAAATGAAAATTTTTCACAAAATAATGTAAATTGGCCTTACATTCAACGAAAAATGGAGCCCAGAAATTCAATATCTGTGTTCAGATAATGTTAGCCTTTGACAGCTAGATAGTCCCTTATCTCAAAGCTTGACTCCCCCCATTGTGCCATCTTTATGAAGAAGCCAAGTAGCCTTTAATCCTATTTGCCACCTTTGGCCTCAAGGGTAGCATATTAATCCCTCTTAAGTTTTTCTAATTGGTGGCAAGCAGCGGGACTCCATATATATCGAGATACCATAGTAAAGTCTATGCTGTCCAAATCCCAGTCAGCCTACACACCCATTCAATGTCACCAACAGCTAATAAGCTTCCTCAGCCCATGGAAATAAACAGTAACTTCTGTCATATAGTATCAGAAGAAAGGAGGAGGGAAATAAAGGAATGGCCCCAGAGTTCTACTAAGATGATGACAATTTATGATATGAAAATCTTTGCAATTCTGGGGTTTCCACCTGAAATAAAGCCAAGTTCAGGAATTTCAAAAAGCACTACCTACACCTAGTAGAATGAAACTCACCAAGTTTGAACCAATTAAGTCAAAAGTGGGAAACAGTTTCTATCTTTTTGGAAGAAAAAAAAAAAAAAAAAAAAGAGCAACATTAGAACTTCTGAGTATGAGAATACACCAGTAAAATGCTGAAGTAGGTAAATTTAAGGGAAAGTTCCTTCTGTTGGTCTTTCTCATATTTCAGTCTTCTCAACTACGATATTTTTCAGCCTCCTACACAGTTTTAAAATACTGACACAGAGAGCGATTATAAATGACGTGGCCACTAGGCAGCCCAAAAGATATGCTGAGAATGAACAAAACAAAGTCACTGAACAATGCAAGCTTTCCTGATTAAGCAGTTGCTCAGTGACAAGTTTTAGAGCTTATTCTTTTTTTTTTTTAATTATTTTTATGAAATAAGGATGGAAATAGGAAATTGGAAAGAAAGAAATAGGAGAATGGGAAAGTGTGTTATTAGTTATATGATCTTTTTGAAACTCCCCAAAAAATGAGGGAGAAGAAAGAAGAGAAATGAGAGAAAATTTGTATATCCCTTCTTGACCATTGTGTAAGTATGCTATGGTGAAAAAACAAAGTCCCTGCTCCCCTAACGCCCTTCTATCTGCCAAATGCTCATGACATGGCAGTTCTTCCACTCTTAACCACTCAGCAAGAGCTCACAGGTGAAAAGTAGCAGCCTTTCCCTGCAAGGCAGGACAGCAGCAGCTGACTTCACTGAATTTCTTCCATCAGTTCTGACCGTAAGGAAAACCCTCTAACAGCAACATGCATGATATCCACATATCACCAAAAAATACAAACAGTACCAAGGGAAAAATACTCTATGGGCTTCAAATAGTGAGACGATATGAAAATACCAGAGAATATTTTTAAAAGGGAGAAATACACACAGGAAGCCTACACAGGGTGTATTCGGGATTACAGAGGAGCAGGCTATATGGCAAAATCAGCAATTACCTAAATGCATTGTTCAAAACCCTATATAGAGGTGAACAGCATTGTCATCGAGGCTGTTGAAGCACCCAGTTTCCATGGATGAAGGGACAAGGAACAGAAGAATATAATTTCCCCTGACTCTTATCACATCTGTTGCTCATCCAGATCAGATTAACAGCTTTCCTAACAAACTATTTACTGCATTTCATAGAATCATAGAATCATTTAGGTTGGAAAGGACCTTTAAGATTGAGTCCAACCGTTAACCTAGCACTACCAATTCCACCACTAAACCATGTCCCTAAGCACCACATCTACACATCTTTTAAGTACCTCCAGGGATGGGGACTCAACCACTTCCCTGGGCAGCCTGGTCCAGTTCCTGACCACCCTTTCAGTGAAAAAGTTTTTCCTAATATCCAACCTAAACCTTCCCTGGCGCAGCTTGAGGCCGTTTCCTCTTGTCCCGTCACTTGTTACTAGGGAGAAGAGACCGACCCCCACCTTGCTACAACCTCCTTTCAGGTAGTTGTAGAGAGCGATAAGGTCTCCCCTCAGCCTCCTCTTCTCCAGGCTAAACAACCCCAGTTCCCGCTGCCTCTCCTCATAAGACTTGTGCTCTAGACCCTAGAGCTTCATTGCCCTTCTCTGGACACGCTCCAGCACCTCAGTGTCTTTCTTGTAGTGAGGGGCCCAAAACTGAACACAGTGTTCGAGGTGCGGCCTCACCAGTGCCGAGTACAGGGGGACGATCACTTTGCCAGTCTGTTGGCCACACTATTTCTGATACAAGCTATTGGCCTTTCTTGGCCACCTGGGCACACTGCCAGCTCATATTCTGCCGGCTGTCGACCAGCACCCCTGGGTCCTTTTCTGCCGGGCAGCTCTCCAGCCACTCTTCCCCAAGCCTGTAGAGTTGCATGGGGTTGTTTTGACCCAAGTGCAGGACCCAGCACTGAGCCTTGTTGAACCTCACACAATCAGCCTCAGCCCATCGATCCAGCCTGTCCTGATCCCTCTGTAGATTCTTCCTACCCTTCAGCAGATCAACGCTCCTGCCCAACTTGGTGTCATCTGCAAACTTATGGAGGGTGCACTAACACCCTCAGTTGTTTCCTAACAACTTATCTATTGTATTTAAAAGGAGAGCCAAGCTGTAAATAGGTAAATGTTGTATTAACAAGTTACAACATGCAAATTTAGTCATGTATTCCCAACTTTTACTTGTTTTAAAGGAAGCTTGTAGAAATTTATTTATCAAACTATAGGTCTTTATCCTGTGCTGTTGATATGCATCTATAAATATATGTATGTATATATTTATATTTATTTGCTTAGTTAAACCACTCTCTAAACTTTTTGGATTTTTTCTCACAATGCAAGGGTAACAGGATCAGGTCCTGGCATGAACTATTACACATAAAAAAATGCCCATTTCATTGAAAATTACTCAGACTTTAGCCACTAAGCCACATACATGGCCTTCCTAGCTTCCTTCCCCTCTTCCTCCCCCTCCATCCCTCACCCCTCCCCTTTTTCCTTTCTCCTTGCCTTCCTCAGCTTTTGCCACATATGCTGATGGGATTTTAGAAACAGGGCTAGAGGGTTTTAAGGGGCTAGGAGTCAAAATCTTCCAGTATGACTCCCATACAAAGAACCATAAATTATCAAATACTTTATTTAACAGCAGATGACATACTTGTTTCTTTTAAAAGTAATTTAAGACAGTACAGAATATTGTATATACAGAATATAATTGTATCTTTACAATCACCAATTTTTGGGGAATCATTTAAAGTGCCTTGTAGTGAAGTTGTACAAATAGGATGTGCTCTACCACAATTGAAAGTGGGGAAAAACTTGCAGGGGAAAAATGAAATTCATGTGAAACCACTGTGAGAAATAATTAATATATATCAATATGATAAGCCAATGAAGAAAAACATTTCTGTCACTTTAAATTCAGTGATTTGTGCATAGCTTCCTCTGCTGTGATTTAAACTGTTACGTGCACGATAATAAAATCAAGGTGATTCACAAGGCCATATGACACTGTGCAATACCATTAGAAATGTAAAATTTGTCCGAAAGTTTTGCACATGGATATTTCACAATGGAAAACATTTCTAAACAAAAGAAAGGATATTATTTAGCTTCCACAGTCATGGAAATGTACACCTTCAAGATGACTACATAGAACAGAAGGCTAATGATTATTACATATCAATTAATGTAAAAGAAATTAATGTTTTAGTGGAGAATGAAATAAACCTCCTAGACTGATATTCTCCAAGAATGCCTATTCTTCAGCTTAGTTGTCCTCGAAAACATTAAACAATGAGATGCAGTACACAAGAACTATCAAAAGGGAGCACTTTTGAGCCACTGAAACCATACCATAGGCTGAAAACCACAATCTCTTAGCTGCAGACAATGATACTATCTCAGGTATTTTATGTGCTAAAATGATCATTAAAAATTAAGCACCACGTATAAGCTGCCATTTAGAATATTAATTTACCTTTACTAATCATCTTTTTAACTTGAGGCTAAAAGAGTTCACTTACCATTCGGATACTCAGGCTTAGTCCATGAGATGTTAAAGGAGTCATATGAATATGACTGGGCTTTTGGAGCAGGAACACCTTCTGGTGTACTCTCATCTGTTATAGCTGTGCTAGCTTCGCTTATTGAGCATCCACCTCCAGTACAAGCCTTAAAATATGAATCAAAACAAATAAACATATTTCAATGTAATACCAATAATTTTAGCAATGATTTTTGTAAGGTTTTATAATTTTTACATATCTAAACTTAGTCTGTGCTTTTCATAGAAGACACTTTTCTTAGCATAGATTTGTTTATTTCTTTTCTTAAATAACAAGTTGTGCTGCTCATGACACTTAGTTTTTAGGTATAATATAGCCAAAATATTATACAAATGTTTGACTTGCAGCATTTTGCATTTGACTGTGAGTCATAATCACAATTAGATTTCCACTGCTTTTGCAGCTGCAGTTAAAGAAAATTACAGTAAAATACATGTAATTTACAGTGCAAAACTCTTCTGGAATTGACTGAAAAGCTCTCACAAGTTCCAAACACAGAATATACTGACCAACTTGCAACACACTTAAAAAATTATCTCTGTCAATAGTGACTGAGAAAAAAATGCCATTCAGACATTCCTGCACTTCATGACAGCACACAGAGTGGTGTGCAGATGCAATTAAAATAGTGAAAAACCACTCTATTATAAATCAATATGTAACAGTTTTTATTACATGTTTATGGATAACAAAGTCAAATCATTTGTATTTCAGCTACCAGAGAAAAGATTGATTACACGACTTTTACTTTTTGCTTGATTATGGAACAATACAATGTGCATATCGCCCCATATAACATGCTTTTAAAGTTTTACATGCACAAACATAAGACTACACAGCTATGGTCCTTATGTGTGTTGCTTTTCCAATTACTGGCACTGAGATCAATGAGAAGAGACAGGAGTTCTTAGAGAAATTAAAAAAAATATACAAGCATATACCAACTCCGTACTGGATTTAAAGATTTTTGGTTTAGTTTATTGTTTATTTTTAGTTTTATTGTTTAGCAATAAAATAAATCAAAACCTGAATTCAACAAAGATCCACATTCAGACATAATCTTAATTAAAACTTATGGGATCACCTGTGTCTTTAGGAGTTGACCATGTGCTGCAGTGGACAAGTAGCCCACTCTGGATCATCAGCACACAAAGGAAAAATAACCTTACTGTCCAGATCTCCAGGAACAAAATGTTTCTCTCAATCTAGTATATTTTATTTGAAAGGATTAGCTTCAATTTACCATTTCCCAGAGTGTTTCAAATCGGAGAGCAGTCAACATATTTCCTACCCTGCTCTAAAAGTGTATACTAGCCCCATGGGTAAAAATAAGAACTGTTTGTAAATGAGGCTATTTTATACACCAAGATTGTTTTGATTTCACTGGAAATTACACTCCAAACACAACTACAGAATGACTCCCTGTGTTCGGTCTGGGCTATCAAATAAAGATGAAAGAATGCAACCTCAATTTTGGGAACATCTGAAAATGTCATTTACTTTAAACATAATAGTGTTTTTTAAAAAAAAAAAAAAAAGTCAGCTTAGATGGATGCTCAGATAGCTGTTACCATTTTGATAATGAAAATATTTAAGAACATCATCCTTCCAGCAAAGGCAGACTTTTCTTCAAATGATTTCCTTTCTATTGACTTCATGAAGAAGCCAAAAAGACCAGCTCTGGAAGACCTCTTCCTGGTACTTTCCTTAGTGCCTTGCTAAACAAGTTCCATGGAGACTTCCTCAGCAGTGGAGGGTGTTTTCATTCAAGGGCTCAGTAACAGCAGCTTTCCTGTTAATTTCCTTCTTGAATTTCATGAAGCTCAATTTTTGTATCTCTGAAACTTGCTGGGGTACGAAGTTTCTGATTCTTCTAATGAAAATCAGTAAAAGAAAGCTCATCTGTATTTTAAATAGTGGGATTTTAGATTAGCGCATCCAAATGAACTGGACGTTTCTGGGACTCTGGCAATCACATCCAGTGATGCTCAAAGCCATGAAATCCTACACCCAGACTGAGCCCCATTGTGGCATTCTGAACTTCACTGAGAAACAGATTTGCGGGAAAATTTGCAAAAATACCAAAGTCTCTAGAGAGCCAAGAAACAGATACAAAACCACATAAAAAGACACCACACGGTGATTCTCCAGCTAGCACCTGAGCTAGCTTACCCACACAACACAGCCGTGAGGAGATATTAGCTTAACAGTTAAATCACAAAAGCACTCAATAAATGAGTGTGCCACCCCAGCTACTTAGTAGTAGCCTTTCAGCTTTTCATTTGCTTTCAGATTGGCCTGGCTCACACCCATCCAGCTTAGAGTATGAACAGAGCAAAAGCAAGTTCCTTTGCACTAATCCATGGAGAGATGATCTTAAGACTTCTCAGCTGACTTTTGGAAAGAAGCGTTAGATTTGCTTATTAAAGCTGTTGCACTAATTTACAAATAAAATTGCTATATATTAAATGGCAGTAATCAATTGTGAAAATTGGTAACAGCATACACAGATAAATATTATGTTAACTTTATTTCATATACTTATTTTAACCTTGTCATACAAAAGTTGGAGCCAGCAGCCTATGAGGTGCTGAAAGTTCTGCTGATAAGGATCCTCATTCCTGCATTCAAAGCTGCAACTTTTGATAACTCGACTTCCACTTTCCCACATAAACCAAAAGCAGTTTTTGCATGGATACAAAACAAAATTAATATTATCTGTGGAACAAGGAAAAGAAAAAGGTTCTAGCTGATAGAAATATTTCATTCTAAACAAAAAATCAGGAAGCATTTAATTAAGTTTCCAGTATTGAAGGTATGCTATTGTTGTTTTTACTTTAAAAGTTTTATTGAAATTCAGATTAAATTATATGTGAAACACTAAATATTCCAATTTATTTCCAGGTGTGTGTGTTTGATTTGGGTTTTTTGGGGAGTTTTGGTTGTGTTTTTGGTTTGGGTTTTTTTTTTTTTTTCCATCACGTATACCATTTGGCCACATTTAAGCTTCATAACTTGTAAATGTGTAATATTACATTCTTCTCAAACTAGTCTGACAAGTTCTAAATACAATGGGTTCAAATGTTTTAAGTAAGTTATCACCTCAAAGATATTGGGTATTTCATGCACTTTTACACTTGCCATTTTCAAAGCTGCAAGGACATTTAGATCTTCTAACCTGCCTATCACAGACCATTGCTTTTTATCCAGATAAATCTGTTTATCTTCACCAGCAGAAGAAATGATCTTTTCTTACTTTCTGGTTACCACTGATGCAATGCAAATATAAAAAACAAAAAAAACAAAAAAACAAACCCCAAAAAACCCCACCCAACCAGAAACACCAAACCCAACAAAAACAAACCAAAGAAATGAGAAATAATATATAAAGACCAAAGGTTCCTAAAAATGTATTCAGTAACTTCTAGAAAAGCTGTACACGTTAATGAAATAAAAACAAAGTCCACACAACACTTCTTTGTTTTAATCATATCCCAAAGTAGAGCCACCAAAAGAAGCAGTCCCAGCTGCTCTCCAGATCCTAGCTGTTAATTCTCCCCTGATCTTCTCTCCTTGTGCCCCCCCCGTGCACAGGAGCTGGGCAGGAGCAGAGAAGAGCTGTGGCACAGCGAAGGACAGCACAAATTCTTTTGGTAGTCCCACTTGCTTATAAAGGCATAAAATATTTGTTGAAGTACTGCCTTAGCTTTGGACATGGTGCTATGTTATATACTATACAATTTACTATGCGGAAATGTCTAGGCACAAATGAAATCCTTTCAATATGAATCTAAGCTTTAATTAGACTGAATATCCTTGCTTTTTCAAGTTCAAGTCAAATCCTTATCATTACCTGAAGGTAGTTTATTTTTTGTGGTATAATATTTAGAACATTCAAGAGCATGTTAAGAAAAAATGAATGCATACCCAGTCGACATAAATGTAAATTTATTCATAATCAAGAGCAGAATATTTTCCTATGGCATTTATCAAAGCAAATATCCTTATATAGGTATTGTTATAAAATGAACAGTGTGCTTAAAACAAGGGACAATCCCATGCTTTTACGCATATATTTTCAGGTTTGTTAGTGAGCTGAATCTGTTGTATTTCATCACAAAATAAAACCAATGGTAAAGAAATGCAATGAAAACACCAAGGTCTTTTAAAATGTTTTCAGTAAACAAACTGCTACTTTACACTGAACTCTCTTCCTCTCTGTTGTTTCCTTCTACACACAGATTTTATGAAGAGAGAGCAAATTATCATGGTACAAAATATGAAAGGCTAACATTTTCAAATACATTCAACATTTTCTTGTAAGTTGGGGGCAGGAGACATTTTTTAAGTCTTTCATATATTTCTGGTCAATTCTCTAGTAATCATCATCCAACTTATCCTCAAAGAAAATATGTATTTAAATTACATACACATTTTTTGAGGGCCTATTTTGAAACAAAACACCTACTATTGTTCAGGATGGCTCATCCACCTTAGTTTCAGAAAGAAGAGGTTAAACAAAGTGGACACATGAACCATTGAGTATTTAAGATGTTAACAAATCAGAATCATTTTCACCATTTTACACCTCTACTACACATCTTTAAAACTTACAGCTAGTTTTATGAGGTATTCTGTACCCGGGAAAAGATGCTGAATAGTAAAATCCAGAAAAAGTTCTGTGCTGTTATAGATTACATTCCATTTTGTAAAATTCTGCTCATCGTTGGCAATATAAATTATATAGCGATCTAGGATTCCATTTACTTCTATTGGTTCTTTCCATCTGCAAATAAAAGCAAAATATGATTAAGACCAGCAAAGATTCAGACCGTACTGAAAAATGTAAGGCTTCGTTTAGGGGACTTTGTGGGGTTTATTTTAAGAATTTGAAAACATAGTTCTGCAACCATAAAAATAACTCTAAGGCATACCTCTAATGCAGTATTTGTACTCAATAGATAAATGATTACAGTAACACACAAAGCAGGGGCTACAAAATGGGCATATCACCAGAACATTTCCTGCACTGAAGTTTGCAGAGGCTATGCCCATATGTAGGTTATACTGATTGCGTAAAGACAAAATGGAAATTAAGTTGGCAAGTGATAATCAGAAGGTTCACAGAACCACTAAACTAATCACTTCTATGCATTTAATCATAATAAATTTAATTTTATGTCACAAACCCTTCCCCTGATTGAACTCACTGGAATTCTTGAATAAACTGATGCACTATTGTGTTGTCAGGAGAGAAGAAATCCTTACTTACTGTACATATATTGTTCTAGAATCCAAAACCGTCAGGACCGGGGCATCTACGTGAGATGGTGGCAGCTGTGCTGTAAGCAAGGTGACCTGAGAACTGTTTGTACAGCCAGCAAGCGTGCACGCAGTGAGCAGAAACTGGTGTGGCGTAAAAACTGTTAAATCTAGGGCAAAAAAGGAATACGGATTTACTTTGTATATTAATTTTACTTTGTTTTTCTGTAACTTTCAGAGAGTACTGAATTCAGAAAATCAAGAGGAAGAGGGACCCGTATGTCTTCAATGTTTCAGATTTGTCCCAGAGGAGTGAATAGGTGCTGGTTGTTTAATAGCAAATAACTGCAAAATTTGACTACTAATAGATCTACAGAGCATGCTTTGGTTGAGGTGACCCCGTTGTACAGTACATTTACACTAGAACGTACACCACCCAAACAAAACAAAGATGTTAGCCTCTTAGGTGCTACATACTATATCAATTTGCTACGGTGGCAAATGAACACCTTTAGAGATGATTAAATCAAATCAAATTAATGGAAAAACAAGTACAGGTTCATTAACACAGCCAGATTTTTTTTTTTTTTTTTTAAAATGTGCTGTATGATACATGAATGTCAAGCATCAATACATACAATGATTCACTCTATATAGATTTCACTATAAGCATGAACACAAAGGAAGCTCATTGTTGCCACCACTCATACCGGTCTGTTCTCTCTTTGCCTGTTTGCCTCCAGCTGCATGAATGGCAAACATTTGTAAAATATATTTCAGTAAAGACAACCTGTCTAATGCTATAGCAAAACAACTGTTAAATGGTTATTTATTATGAAGCTATCTTGAGTTTCAATTACTGCAGAAAATGGTGAATAAAATGTAGCATCTTTGCTGAATAAAGATTCTAAAAAATCTTTAGCTTCATATATTCTTCCTTATACTAATAAAGGAATGTTTGTCAGAAAAAAATGTAGTCGGAAAGTAATGCAGTCATAATTTTCTAATCCTTTTCATTTTTTATTAAAATACAAATCACTGATTTTAATGAGCAAATCCTTTAAAAGAGGGAATTTACAACTGAGGTTTTGGCAACAGTATAAGGTATACAAGTAAAACGCATATGTTATAGATACACATTTTTAGTATGCCAGAAAAGTTCTGGGTTTTTGCAAGACATAACAAATGTTAGTGTTTTCAGAGCCAAATAGTATCAAATTATCATTTTGTACAAAAATATTTGGGAGCACAAATTCAAAAATTGCAACTGAATGACAAAGGCATGACTAAAGCAGAAATGATGTAGACCCAACTTCTTTCTCATTAGTTTTCCCCTCATATAATGTCTCCAGTCCCTGCTGCAACAGAATTCCTTCTGATTTACTCCACTCTGTGTGAGGAGAGAATGAACTCGTGCATTTTTTTTGAAAACGCAGTATCACTCAGTGGTATTGTTCTATGGAGCACATGGCAAAGTGTGAGTTAAAAAAAAATGCCATAACTGGAAAAAAAAAATCATCAAGTGAATGCCTGTAACACAGCGACATGTTTAATCAACGTAATGGGGCTGATTCTACCAGGGTTAAGCAGTGCTTATGTGGGTGAGAGGGGGAACGCACACTCCAGAGCAGGTGCTCAAGCTGGCTCAGCAAGCAGAGAAAGTAAACTCCACACACTGCACCGACTGTATTGCCCTCATTAGTGTACACCTTCCTGGATCCCTTGTTCCTCACAGCTGCCGTCAGAGAAGCCGCAAAAAGTACAGATGGAGATGGAAGTCCGTGAGACAAGAATCAGATACTCCATGTGCTGGGTGGGCAAAAAAGTGACCAGAATGGTTTTACTTTTAGAAATCCTAAAATGAACAACTGAAAACAATCCATGGCACCTGTTTAATTCATATTCTTGTAAACAGTGAATACGCATTCTTCTCTAAGTTGAAACTGTATTGTGGGGCTTCACATTTCAATGAATATGACAGAAGGGAAGGAAGAAGAGAAAAAAGTGGATTTCTCCTTTTCCATTTGTTTATGGTGGATGGCTGTTTTCCTTGTACACAGATTTGGGATGGGGGTTGGGGAGGGGTATTTTTCTCTCCTTTAAGGAAAATTCCTCATCAAGGAACTGCTTTTTTTAAAAAAGGTAGCTTGTACTGAAACCCTATTTGATGCACACTGTAGCTGATGAGACTACTTGCATGCATAAGAGTTTCTGGAAATACCTAGTTAAATTTGATGAGAGGAACTTTATCAAGGACGAAGTGAATGGAAGATGGAAAAATGTTTTATTTCCCTCCCTGAAAAAAACAAGTGACTGTAAGTCTAAGTCTCAGTGCCTGGAATAGAAAAAACGAAAGGACAAGATAGGCAAATACGCAAAGCTTAAAAGAAGAGGAATAACAAGGAATGGAAACACAGGACATATGAGCAGCAAGATCCTTTAGGATCAACTGATAAGCATACTGAGAGGGGAGGGAAGGAGAAGAGAGGTTAAAAAAAAAAGAGTAGAAAGACAAAATACGGAGAAAAGCAACATGTCACCAGGATCAAAAGAAAGCTCTATTCCTCATCTTGATTTAATAATGCCAATGTATTTTGACTAATAAATGCCAGATAGAAAGTTTCAATGGAACCTGAAAGATTTTGGTGTGATAAAGGCTAAAAAGACAAATTACATTAGTGGGAGCAGGAGAAGAAAATATAAAAATGAGCGACTTAGGAATGTCACTCAAAGGATGAGCTTTGCAGCCAATGAAAATCTCTCCATAGACTTCACCAAATTTTGGATGAGCATGGAAATACAGCGTATGTAGTATTTCTAAAAGGTTAGAACCAGAAACTGACAAACTGAACAATAAAAATCATATTACATTGATACAATTATTTGTCACAATCTGATTTGGCAGATATTTTCCTATTTAAAGTTCAAAGTGTTTCATAATGGATGAATGGATTCAAACAACTACACATACAAACATGAACCTGAATGAGGAGGGAGGAGGTTCTTAAAACTACAAAGCCACTGTTTGTCAAGGTCCTCTAGCAACAATGCCTTGTTTTCCATTTGCTTGATTGCATGATTTGCATAAGATCAAATGTAGGCAATTGTGGACATGAAAAACAGATCGCTCTCAAACACAGTAGAAATGGATCCACAAGCATTATCCAGAAATGCGTTACAAGAAAATGGACCCCAGTGCATGGAAAACTCAGTGATTAATGTCAAACAAACTATAATTTACAATATAGGGCAGGAATCATATGTTATTTTACAATTGATTTCATGCTGTTGCTGGAAGAATTTCATTGATCTCAATTTACAGAATGAACCCAATAAGCACACAATTATTTTCTTTTTAACTCACAGCAAAAACTGAATTTTTTTTCTTAACACATTTGCTTGATCAGGTTATATTCCTGTGTGTTCCACAATTCCAGTCCCCTGTGTTACTTTAAAATAATATCAAATGCTTCTTATTGCAATTTTCCAATAACTACTCTCTTAAAACACTTGTTTCTTACCAAAATAAAGCTAAACTTAAAAATTATAGAGGTTTACTGAGAAAAACCTCAATTCAGGATTTGGTCTTGTACTCATTTCTGGACTCAGAAGGGCAAAGAGCACCAAAGGGCAAAGAAAAAAGAGACTTTCTTGGGGGTACAGTATTCTCTCAAATCATCCTATTAAGGTAGCAGGTAGCTAAAAAGAAAAAAAAAAATCTGCATTTTTCATGTAAAAAACAGAACAAAAGAAGAAAAATAAATACAATAAAACCCCACATATCTGTTTTAAAACCATTACTTAATTCCCCCCTCCAAAAAAGGCAGGTGAGAAGGAGGGAAAGGACAGTTAGAGAAGGGATCAATGTGCCTTTTCATCTCTTTGACCTCAGAGGCAATACAAACAAACTAAATTCTTTTCTAACTCATATGTCAGCAAGAGAATTGTTAACTACAGTGGCTATCATTAAAATCGACATTTGCATACCACTACATTTATTATATGTGTGGTATATGTGGAACTTCCCACACTAACCAAGGCAACTATCTTAAATATCATGGTAAATCTAACTATAGTGGTTGGTATATGTTGCAGTTTCTAATAACCACCAGCATAAGTCCTGATAGCACAATCAATGCATGAGACAGAAAGAATAAAGAATGACCCTGTTTGCATGGTCAATAAGAACACTCACTTTGCTTTGATCAAATTTAATGGGTAGTCATTGAAAGATAATATGCAACACTACAGTGCTACTTTTAGCATGGAATTTGAGAGATGTTACTAAGATAGAGAAGAAAAACATAGTAGAGTAAAAAAAAAAAAACAAACCCCAAAACACAAGCCCGAAATTAAAGATTTAAGAACTTAACTCAAAACATGAGCTTTACCGTCGAGATGTCAGAGTACATCACAGTTCAAAAATAACATAGTAGTAATGTCTGCAGTGTTTTAATTTATCTGTAACATGCAGCATTCTGTATTCAGGTTTACAGCAAGAGAGTCACATACCCTTCTTCCCTCCCCTCTTCCACCCTATTTCCACTCTCCCTGGTTTCAGGCAGCTATTGTAAGGACCAGAAATGGCAATGTCCTGTCTTGGTGAGCGCTCAGTTGAAACGTGACTTGTGTAAGGAACCCCACATAGTTTCTCTCAGGAAAATAATTGAGACAATAGCTATCCCATTGCTATATTCAAAGGAAAATAATACGGCAGCACTGTAGCAAGGGATTGTTAGCAGCACAACAAAGAAAACCTGCTGAGAGAGTATGAAGATGAAAAACTTCCAAAGAATTCCAATCACCACGTTGTTTATGTAGGTAGACTGTACGAGCACTTCAACTCATTACTCACATCCTTATTCTGTTTTCTCTTATTCTTTCTCATAGTTTGTTAAATTAACTCACAGTAACTTAATATTTGATTAGAGGGTAAACTCTTTGGGATCATAAATCCGCATCACCAAATACAACGATGTCCCCATCTGATTTTTATGCACTACCAAAAAAAACCCCAAACAAATTCATAAAGTGCCAAGATCGTATTATCAGGCTTGCTCCATCAGACATCATTAGCAGTTCTTTCCCTTCCACCATTTTCTGAAAGCAAGCAACAATTCATATATAACTTTTAGTACAGTATATCCTGCTTTCTGTATTTATAAAGCACCAATCACTTAATTATATTGACTCTCAAAGAACGATCACTAGTGTACAACCTTCTCTGGGAAGCTGTTATACTAATGCTGCATCTTTTTCACAGATCTCCTGTGAACCCTATGCCATACTCATCACTCCCTTGAAAATATTTCAGAAAAAACGGGGCGTCACAAATGACACCACGTGCCTACTTCAGGCAACTCAATCAAGCCCAAGAAAACAGTGTGCTCATGTACCTAATTGTATAACTAGCAATGAATGGACTTTCATATGTGGAACTGGCCCATTAATTGAAGAAAAGAGCTATCTTGCAAGATAGCAGCAAATCCTGCTGGATATTAATTAATAACTAAGAATGTTCCAGAGTGAGAATTAAAAGAATTTTGTGAAGCCACTAAAAACAAGGGCAAGAAATAAAGAGAGACAAATAAACTCAGGGTCAGAAATAATTATTTTCAGGAAGCACCATAAGCTGTTGTTCTGCTCTCTAACCAGCAAAGACTTTGACACAATGGCATATGGACGAAACAACTTTGCTTCTAGCTGGCCAACAAACGCTGATGTGTTTTAGAAGCTATTTGCTCAGCAGTGAATATCTCTGTTTTTCCGAATTACTCATAAAGGATTAAATCCTCATTCCATTTGAGATTTATACGCTTCAGAAGAGTTCAGGGAAGGTACGACTTCCAGGCCCCATCTGAGAAATTAAAGAGCATAGCACAAAACCATGTATCATATGGGAGCACCAAAAACATGAGAGTCATGTTTTGGACTGTGTAAAAAAGTTATATTCAAGAACAAAAACCCTTTGACACAAACGTGAAAGAAAAGGAGCTTTAATCATTTCAGTTTGCAATGATTGCAAACAATGAAGTTATTACATGCACATGGTAGAACTACAGTTCCACTTTTGGAAAAGTGGTAGCTCCAAAGTACTTTAATGCTTTTAAATATAATTATGTTTTAACAGCAAAGATCATAAAGTCTATTCATTTTCACATTTAGTAACAGTGTCTCTTGTTTATGCTCTTACAACCCCTAACTGTTGCACATAAAACTTTTCTGCCATTTATCAGCCCAAACTCTTGTTTGAGCACAAACTCACCCCTCAAATGTTCTGTTTCATCCTGGCCAATTCACAAGGACACAATAGCATCCATTCCTGATTATTGTGTTTCATTTTTTCTGGGGTTTTTTTGTTTGTTTTTGGTTGGTTGGTTGGTTTGTTGTTGGGGTTTTTTTGTTTTTTGGTTTTTTTTGGTTTTTTTTTGGTAAAACTATTAGTTTTAACCTTACCCCAGCAAGGTACACATCTTTTTAACTCAACATGCATATTATTCCTTTCCCATTGCAAAAGTTGGAATACAAGGATTCCAGTCTTTTATTTTAAAACCATGTCCCTGAGATAGCTACTATGGGCACATTTTCCAGGCTGTTCTTGCCCTCCAGTTAGGACACACTAGCTTGAAATCCTAAAGGTGCTCTGGTGAAGAAAACTCAAATCATGTGGAGTGCCACATAGAACACTGTTTAGAAAAAGTTGAAGGGAAACATCCGAGAAGTACATCTAAACTTCTCTTAATACTTTACCACCAATTAATCTACTGATTCCTTGTGTGACTCTAAAGACGTCTCATGTCACTGACCACAGAAGAATCACCGTGCACATGTGAAGCTCCTTGGAACCCTCCTTTTCCTAACATCCCTAAAGTGTTCCCCTGGCCCATCATCGTTAGTCACCATCAGAAAAATATAGGGGTCTTTTGGGAGTTTTTTTAAAGGCTTTTCTTGCTGCCAAAACAACACATAGCCAGTCAGTGCAAACATTCAGCATCAGATGAACCTAATGAACTTCCAAGTTATGTCTTTGTTTACTAGAATTAAAACCATGCATTGTCTCCCTAGTTTACTTCAATTATAACAGCTGGACAAATAAGGTGAGTTTGAAGGTCAGAGAGGGAGAAAGCAGAAAGAGGACAGAGCACATTAATTTTTAGCAGGCACATGAAGGGAAGTAATTGCGGTCATACCAATATCACTATCTTAGTTTCATTTCTCTGTCATTTCTTTGCACATCATATGGCATGACGCAGCCCTATTTTAAGATTTAAATGAAAATTTCCATTCATGAATGCTTCCAATCCAGTCACTGTATTGCTATCAGCTTAAATAGAGGGGAGTTGTTAGCATACATCATAAGAACCATGATCTCTCAGTCAATGTCGAGCCCAAAAAAGTGAAAAGGGAAAAAAAAGTGTTTTGAACATTTTACCTCTGTATTACTTCAGCTTTATATTCACAACTGGAAAACATATTTGAACTAGGCAACTACGTTGCAAATTTGAATCTCAGATTCCTGCTGCTATAAAACTGGAACTACTCTGGATTCACATTAGTATGACCAAGAACCCCCTGGCTCACTAGCAGAAATACATCCTGTATTCCCAAGTAATTCCCATTTTACTGCAGTGGGAGAAACAAAATTCAGATCCACCTTACATTTGGTGCCGAGTTAATCGTATCAGGTCAAGAGAAGTGCCCGAGTGCCACTTTTACAACCCACTGAAGAACATGTATGAATGTGCAGCTGTGTTAAGAGAAGCCAGTAAGATGTTAAGTTATATAAGAATATATGGTAAGTAATACAGCGACTATTACTATCCATTTTATATAAATCAATAGTGCAGTCTCATCTGGAATAGCATATATTACAGAGTGCAGAAATAAAGTCTGTCTGGAAAATGGCAGTGAGAAAGCACAGGCTTAGAAAAACTCTCTTAGGAAGAGAAGCTGAAAAAAACAACCTGAGAAAAGGAAACAAAGATGATGACACACCATACAGGTATACCAGATAGTAAGTGCTACATAGAAAAGCAATTAGGTCTCTGTGTTCCCATGAACTCCCTTTCAATAATACAGGGGAAAAAAAGGACATCCAATAAATTTAGAAAGTGGAATTTTGAGAGAAACTCACACCACCCAAAATCATGGAACATCTACTGCTGACAAGAAAGATTCAGGTTTATCTTTATAAATCAAATTCTGGGGGAGAAACATTAAATATCAACATTGTGTTTTTAAAATTATTTTTATAAGCATGACTGTAATTTGCAAATCTGTAGAACAGAGTCCTGCAAGATTTCTATACTTCTCTCTGTATCTGAGACTACTTAGAACTCTTCAACACTGTATTTTAAGTTTTCCTGCCTAAGCAAAGAAAAAGAGGGATGAGAGGAAAGAAATTAATTTCCAAAAGAAATATTTTCTTTGACAAAAAAGTAAATAATTTTACTAGTAGATTTTTACTTATTAAAATCGAATATGCATACTAAATTGCAAAATACCATTTTAACCCCTAACCAATTGTTTTAATCAACAAAATATTCAACAACAAAAAATTCATCAAGCAAGCAGAAACTTGAGACAGCACACTCAGACTAGAAATTGGAATCTAAACCAGAAAAATATGACAATGGCTGTTTGCACTGCTATCAACTAGAGGTGACAGATTAGTGCTTTATAGGTTATGAGCTTTATTTAGCTATTTATGAATTTTACAGCCATTATGGGTAACTTGTTCCACCATTTTGTATAGTACCCGGCATGCAAGATGATTAGAGAACAACTCTCACCATCCAGGCAAGGCATCATGTGATTTAAGAGTTTCTGTAGAAGAGATACTATCACCTTCCCAGGATCAGAACAGCTCTGTATATCTGAATTATAGTCAGAGAATAAAGGTTTTTGCTAGAACATTACTGTAGTGCTGGAACAAGGATAGTGGGAGGACTCAGGTTCTGAGCACCATTCCTAAACAAGTCAATTTATAGCAAGTTAAATCTGTTGCAAGACTACAAAAGCTGAGCTAGTTTTCAGCTGGCGACAGAATTAGCAGCATAGTAAAATACACTGTACTTCTACCTGCTCTGCTCTGTCCTTACCAGAACAACCAGCCCCAGCTGTTGAGTCATTAATATGGTCAACATGTAGTTGGGGAAAATTACTGGGACTTCTTTTTCCTCCCTTTTCTTTTTTTTTTTTTTTAAGTTTACTTGCTTTATACTTGTTTTCAAAACACACATTAAAAAAACAAAAACAAAACCACAAAACCCTGAAAAGCCCAAAGTTTTTTTTCAACTTGACATGTTGCACTACCCAGTTATGTCATATAGTGTCAGTAATGTCATCAGATAACATAACTGCCACAATCTGATGTGATGCATTAAACTGGGATTACCAGAATAAATCATGTTTGTGGGTACACAGATCACAGGTGGTGCAGTCAGCTGCTCTGTATTATGGCGTATCTATAGGATGTGCAGATTAGGATATAATGTTCAGAGGCTTGTTCTCGTTTGTGAAGTGCTTTGCAACCATAACTCAATAGTAAGGAGCCACCAAACAGTTATAATGGCATAAACCATCATCAGGGAAAAATACAAATCGATCAGTGCCAGCGATATAAAAGAAAGAGCATACATCTGTCCCCAGTCTCATAAATTCAGTGGTTGTTGCAGGCTTTTTCTCTGTCCCACATGTACTTTATTAATAACAGTAACTACCATAAATAATAATAATGCAGAGTAGTTTATTTCAAGATGAATGCTGCTCTTATTATCTGTTGATCCTCTCCCTTATTTCTTACATCCTGTCTATATTCCTCCTGTAAATGGGGAGGGAGAGCTAGTTTAATTTATTGTTTGAAGTTTATGCCCTTTAATTGGCAACAGTGTGCTATGCCAAGAAAGTTGTCTATGTAGGCTCCCTGAAATATCTGCATAACTTAACTGGCATGTTAAGCTTCTACAAAGGAGGCACAGAATTTACATTCTACTGCATGTTATAAATAAGTAATAAGAACAGATTAGAATTATGCATTTACGCCTACTAGTGAGAGTGAGATGCATAATTCACAAGTGGCAAACCCTTAAGAGGCTTTCGTACTTCACCCCAACCCTCTCCCCCCTCCAATCTCGTGTATGTAGAACATAGTATATTTTTCAGTCCCACTGCTCCGCAATTCTTTTTTTTCTTTTTTTTCCCCAGCAAGGCTGTTCTGATTTTATAATCACTACTTTTTCTTTCTTGCAGAAAAGCAACAGACACTACATGTTAGTAGTCATTGTTGGGAATGTATCTCCTTTTTGTTACAGTATTGGTGTCACCTTTCTGAATTTTCTTGTGATACTCAGGGACACGACCGTAAGAGGCGGATGTTAAACGGCAATGCTTTCAGAAGGTGCCAGAGTAAACTGAAGTCCTCTACCTAAATTACATAGAGAACGCAGAACTTGTAACTGAAACTTCCTTCGCTTCATAGTTAATGTGACATACTGCTCCTCTAGTTGGATCTCCTGGAGGAGTAGACTAATCTCTATGCCCATTCATGTCCTCAGCTTCTCTGCTGAAGGCCACAATTTATATGATAGCACATGAAGGCCACAGATTTTGCAGAGCCCGTGACTTTCCCCCACAGCAGTTCTACCTCTAAGAAGCACTCTATTACCTGGTGATAAGGTGTAGGAACAAGGAGTGATTTTAGTCTAGTTATTTTGATATTTTTTGGTTCTCTGGCTGGAGCACTACAGTGTTGATTAATGTACCTCCCTAAGAGGCATCACTAGGGACAGGCTCTTTGGTGGAAGAAGTCATCTTGTAATTTCTCTCAACTGTTTTGAATTTAGTCTGTTTAGTTCCCTGGATTTTCCTTTGTTCTGTGTGCAAATATTTTAAATTATGTTCTAGTTCTAACTACTATTTGTTTATTCTGCCTCAATCTCTGCCATGCAACTTCTTTTCATAGTTAAGCTAAGACTTGTACCTCTCTTTTTCTGGTAACATTTATTTATTTAATCTTTTGATTTCTTCAGTGTACCTCACTTTACTTTGAGTTTTTCTTGACTAACTTTCTATGTACTTTATCTCTGCCTGTAAACTTAGGCGAAACACTTCAATTATGCATGTATTTTAATTCCCAGTACAATTTAACAGCTTAAAAATTGTTATGTGACATTGCAACAATGGTATTATATCCCAAGAGTCACATCTCAAAAATTCAAAACACATGAGTTGAAATGAAAATAATACTTTTACCCTAACTTTTAAGAACAGCAAAAGGTACCACAATTATTTTGATATGTAGGAGAGCATTCTTATTCCTGAGCTGATGAAAAGGCTAGCATGCCAGCTCGTGAGAACATGTGAACATTCTTGTCAATTGGATTAAATTATTGGTCCTTGATCAGAAAACAAATGACTAACAATATTAAAATTAAGTGTTCATAAATAGCTCTAAAGTTGAAGCGAGTACGAAATTCAGCTTTCAAAAGGAAGCTATTGACATACTGTACCAACACGTGTTACTTTCCACTATTGATACTTTCCGTCATTTTCTGCATTTCTCCTAGAATAGACTGTGGAAATTTTCATCACTTCATCCTTTGTCTGAACTCACCCAGTCTAGCCAATGATCCTGGAAAGGTAAGCAATGAGGACCCAGAAGCTTTTAGTAAGCCAGATTCTCTAGTCACCTCTGAATAACCTTTTCCACTGACTAGCAGAGGGGATGCAAAGCTATTCACCCACTGCCCTAACAAGAAAGCTTTCAACCATTGGCAGAGCTGTTTTAGCTGCCCCAGCTATCTGTATTGCACTGATTCCAACTCTAATTTATACCAACTAGACAATTTTTAAAATAAAAACATTACAAGTCTCCCCAAGATATTTGTATAAAATTTTATATATTTATGCACCTCTGTTGATGGAAACCACGTATGCTCACAGAAAGAACAGAGAAACTTAGTGACTGAATTCATTAAATCACAAATTAGAATTGGAAATTGCTAATGATATATTTCCAGATACAGAACACAGGCAGTATATTATCACCAGTGTAAAAATTCACTCTTTCCCACCTGATCACTTATTCTCTCACACGTGCAGACCTTGCGCAGCACCACTACTTACCAAAATGATTGAACAGCACCATTCTTAAATTAGAAATCCAGATGCTTATTTACATGTAGCCATAAACATACCCAGACATGCAGAAAAAGAAATCAAGATATGTATACTGTAAATGTGACTTAAATGTGCCTCTGTAATAAAGGAACATGGTATATTCAAAGTAGCCATCACAAACAATAACAATGTTTATCATCCACCTTTCCATTCTTCTTAAAACCATGAGTCTAAGCCTTACTTAAAGCACACTAATCTGATGTTGTTCTTACATGTTTAGTTTTATGTTCACTTAAATATTTTTTCACATGCACTAGTTAATTTCCCGGTAACGTCACTTTAATGTGTCGCTCTATTTATACAATAAAAACCATGGAAAAGAAAGAAAAAAGAGAAAACCCCCAGCAGCTTCCAAAGTCCAACTACAATTTATGTAAAATGCTTCAATCAGAAATAGATTGTCATAAAAATACAATATTTCATGGAAGACTAGTGGAAAACATGATGGAGTTCAGTACTGACTAAAAGGCTATTAAGGTTTATGTAAACAATTTAGGCAATCAGAGTATAAACCTAGGTTAGATTTCTGGCAGTGATTCAACAGGAAAGGAAGTGTCCTAGAATGCCTCTCATGCTTTTTGTGACATGATTTATGCCTTGCATATATTTTCACATAACTTAGGAGAATAGGGAAACAGATTTTGAAAATACAGGAATCCTCCTCCAATCATACAAACCGTCAAATATTTTTGAAATCAAAGTTATATCAAACTATTTTACGGCCTTGTAACACTCAGACTTGTATTGTTCACACACAAGACGAGACTTGTGAAAGATGAAAAATACTCAAGAAGGTCTGGACTTACAGTAACAGGAAAAGACATTAATTGGTGAAGCATTTTAGAAATACGAGTTGTAAAGAAGTTGCTCAGATTTATTGAAACAACAAGTCTGAAATATATGCAAACATCAAAGATTCCCCTTATCATAAATTTATCTCATTATAGCTTTCTGTTTTTTCAATAGATAAAATGCTGAAAATATTTAAGTAATGACTCAACACCTTTGTGCCCATGCATTTAGTAAAACCAAGAAAAAGGGGAACCCTCCAGAAGTATTACTGTGGTGTTACCTGCCTGTACGTTGTCGCCATTTATTAACATTCCTCTAGTGTTAAAGGAAGGTTGGGAAATATCAGGTACAGAGAGAAGGGTCTGTGTCTAGTGCAAGCCAAACAGGAATGCATGTACCGCTCAGTCAGAATAATTATCACAGCTGATAATCCAACACAATTTCTAATAGCATCACGGAAGAAAATATCTATCTTAAATATACATCAAGCATTTGGCAGTTCAGGAGGCCAAATGGTCCTAAATGAGTAAGGAGAAATATGAGTGTGTTTTCCAGGGCATAAGAAAAATCCCAGAGAGAAGCTTCATTATGCAGCTTGCAATATCAAGAAGGCTGCCCCACTCTTTCCAAGCCTATTAAGTTAGAGCTAAGTGAGGTATATCCTTATGAATGGATATCAAGAGATTCAAACAGAAGCCACAGGCTTGGCCTTAGTCCATCTGTGCAAGAGGCGTCATATCTTTATTCACATGAGTCCAGCATTACCTGAAACTAAGCATAAATCATTTACCAAGCATTTCAAAATTATCCTGGGAAAAAAAAACAAAAAAACCAAAAACACCACCACCACCACCCCCCCAAAAAAAACCCAAACCCAAAAACTCTCAGGAAAGTGGAGATGCTTTTCTTTATCTATAAACATACGATTTATAAGTTGAACATAAAACCTTGCACAGTTTCTGATGTTTTCTAAAGCACTTAACAAAAGTGTGATTGATGAAATCTTGACTTAAACTATAAGTCTGTTTTATCAGCAAAATTAAAACCAGAATAGAACCCACCACTTCGCCTTACTAGCTTCAGGCAAACCACGATTACCAGATATACCGCTGAAAATAAGATCCCACAAAGAGTATTTCAGGCTATGAGCACAACAAGGCCAAGAAAGCATATTCTAGTTCTTATAAATCTAAGGAGACCTCTCAATATTCAATAGCAAACAGTGGTCACCACATGACAACTGCTCACAAAGAGAAACCGTATCACTTGATAGGGCCCTATATGAATTTCTCGCCGATGGAAGACAAAATGCAGAGAAGCAAATTATGCCCTTCAGAAATCCCAAAGGAAGGTACAAGATGCGCAATATTGGGCCAGTTGGCCCAAGAGAGGTTCGCACAGACAACATTACAACAAACTGATCTCAGAAAGTGCCAAATAAGAATTTGCTGCTATCTAACTGCAGTAGGGGTGTCTTGGAGAAGACCTGCAAATCCACATGACAGTTCATAACACCTCCAAGACGATAATGTGTGGACAGTAAGCTCTGCTGCTTGAAAAAAAAAAAAAAAAGATGACTAAAAAAGGCTGTATTTAAATTTTACAAATTGAACTCAATGAACCCTTGATTTAAACCTGTCCTCCTCAGTACACGCTGTCTTCTGAAGAGATCTCAGCATCTTTAAGTCTGCTGACCAATCTAGATATCTGTGAAGGAGAAAATAAAGAACTAGAAGCCTATATATGTCTAATTCTGACAACTAATTTTGAAGTAAGATCACAGGACAAAATAATCTGGGAGTTTTACATTTTTTAGTGGTTTTAATTCTTGTCATGGGATTTGGACAAGCCTGGAAATCAATGTTTTTCTTCTCTTTGTTTAAAAACAGAGCCCAGAGCCAAAATATTTCCTATGCTGCCAGAAGCGAAAGGAGAAAAAAGGACGCTCCCTGTTCTACAGCTATTAGTTCTGGAGAAGCTATTTGCTCCAGTTTGCATTAGTACATACAGAAGATTGGGAGGTACCAATCACTCTCATTTTATAATTTGTGTTGCATTTTAATTTTTAGAAAGCAGTACTCAAGCAACCTGAGAGCTCAGCAATTCCAGCAGGGTTAGTGTCAGTTCTCTCCTGGCTTGCTGTGTTACCCAAATCTGATCAAAGGACAAGGACTCCAGAAGCTTGTCCAGCTGTGGCTTTATAATGACACCATTAGGTTTTGCTCTATAATCAAGGTCCCTAAAAGTCTGTGTAGCTTCAGGCTTAATATCTGCGACAAGGTTAACTGAAATCTGCAGCAAGGATAACTACTTTAGCAGATTGTATCAGCAGGAAATATTTAAACACTATTTAAAAGGATTTTAAATAAGCAGATTTTATTTAACACTGCACTAATGCACTGCCATAGAAAATGATACAACAGAGCTGCTACAAATAAACATAATGCTTTTACCCTTACCTCACCCCCTTCCCTTCTAAATTCCCCAGATCTGTATTATTAAGTCCAATGAGTGTACCAGATCTTTCTGTCTGAAGCTGAAATACAGGAATGCCAGGCTCAGACAGCCCATTTGCCCTTTGGTTTTGTGCCTGCTGAATCTGCATTCTGGGTCTGCGGAATTAATTACGATAGTACCGGTCACTGGCAATGTCAGTGTTGCCAATTCAGGTGTATCAAATGTGCTTTCTTATACGCCTACAACTTTTAGACAAAGGCAGCTTCTCCTGTAAGACTGGTGTACTCTGCCCTCTAGTGCTAGGTGCACCAATATATGTTTACTTAAATGCATACTCAGGCCACCATAAAGCCTGAGGCAACAAGAGTTTTTTACACACCATCCTGGAAAACATGTTATTTCCTGTACCCCTTATCAGCTGGATGTGTTGCTAAACCAAATATGGGCCTGGAACTGTAGCATAGTATTGCAAGACCCTAAAATAAGAAAGAGACACTGGGGCATGTCTCATTGGGTCACATGCAAGACATTTCAGATAACGAATTCTAACTGCAAAGAGGTGAAGACTAAATTTTCATTGCTCACAATGGTGTTAAATAAGTCTCTGCTTCACAAAAAAAATGAGGAATTGTGACATTCTGAGTTATAATATACATAAATCTAGCGCTAACATTATATTGGATAGCAAACCCTTCTTTCCAAAACACTCTAGTGAAAGAACAGACTGCGTTCATTTGGTATTTATATATATTTCACTGCAACTGGAAAGTGGGAAATAAACTCATACCAGAGGACTACAGAATTTTTCTATTGTTTGTCCTTTAAGGCAAAAGCTGCCTGTCATCTTTGAGCAGGACCTAAAAAAAAGGAACGCAAATCCTTAGGGTTGGAAACTGGTGGTTTTAAACGTGGCAATAGCTAAAAACTGTATGAAAAGTAACCATGAGAACTGCATCTTAAACCTAACATAAGAAGTATTTCCTTCTCAGTGATTCAGCTTCTTGCAGTGATACATCTTATTGCAATTATCCTCTATGTACAATTCTGTGGATTTTCTTGTTCAAATTGTTTCACTTGGCAATTAGTACAATATTGATATTATGATGGATTTTGCTTTTATCATCATTATCTATCATTTAAAACAAGCAATAGTAGTCATAGGGATAAAAAGGACAAAAAACTTCGCCAATTTTTCACTAAAATGTAATAATTGTACATGGCTGTGCATAGCGCGTACTGTAATTACTACTGGTTTAGAGCAACATAAAAAAAATACAGGTACTAATTTGGGATTCTCCCATTTTTTAAGTTCAGATATGCTAAGCCCTGTTTGCACAGATGTCAAACATCTGCCTCTTTCTCACAGAAAAACAAGGCGCCCATTCTATCCTGGTTTTGTAGGATCAGCCTTTCCACACTCAGGTCAAACAACAATTTGAATAAGCTGAAGCTTAGTCCACGCTCTTAGACAAAATTGTGAAGGCAGCTCTTTCGCACCTTTTCCAATGCTCTCCTTAATATTTTGCCCAGAAACCTGGTACAAAGCAGTCTGTCACAGTTTTTTAAACTCTTGGGCATGTAATTTAGGATAACTCTAACTCAGTTGCGGATCTGCCCTTGTAACATAGTTGACAGCATCTCTTTTCTGAAAAACTGGAAACACTTCTTTCAGGTTGGCAGAGAAAAATAAGTTTCATACAGCTGAGTCTTAATAAGAATATCTTCCTTTTAAAGATTCATGATGAGAACCATTAGATTCTGCTAGGAAAATTATATGAACACAATTTGTTAACATTGTCAAGTATCTAGTGCTGCAGAAAATGCGGATGTACATCCTCAATGCCAAGCTCAGTGCAAAGATTTATACATTTTTTGATTTCTAAAGATATCTACAAAGTCATTTTCCTTTGTAACCCTGTTAGGTAACAAACACCTTTTCTTAGTCCATCAAATGCTCAGCATTTAAGAATAGAGGAATATTTTGCTCTAATATTTTTTTCTGAAGTTTCTTCACAACAATAAGATTTCCACCAAAAAAAACCCTTGGCATTTGGGTCACATCTGATCATTACCGTCTCTGCTTATACTATACCTTTCTGCATTTATTAGACCACCTTTCTGCTTGTGGTATTGGCACCACCAGCTCAGGCCACTGAAGTCTAATAATTTTCAGTATAGAACCCACCCTGTTTTCTCTTTCATCTAAGGCAGGTGGGAAATTTTTGAGACTAATTTAAAGAAAAGAGTAAACAAGAATGAATACTTTACCTAAATTTAAAAATATGAAAAAAGAATTACATTAAGAAATCTCCACATTTCAAAGTAGAAGCTTCAATTTTGCCTGTGAATGTTTGGATGAGTGAGAAAAGCTTATTTTCCTCTCCACAGGAATAATCAACTCAAATTTTCCTAAAATCAAAAGCTTTTGTAAGATCAGTATGTATATATTAAGAGTTTTGAAGATAACTGTACAAGCTTCTCTATCGCCTCACAGCTGCTAGTCATCTCTACAGAACAGTAAGGTATGCAGGTTTGGAGAGCAGAACCCTATTGCAATGGCCTTGCTGAGCTGCAGCTGTTGGTCTTGGTTACAGGAGCTTCTGCACTCGCACACAGAGGAACTGAAAGCATGAATACAAAGGCATGGATTCACACAGCCTAAATTCTGCCTGGGATCCTGGACTGAGTATTTCCTCTTGGCTTGTCCTTACCCGTTGGAGACATCAGGCTTTCACTGGAATTCAGGATGCGAAAGAGCACCCAGATTGCATGAGGAAGTAGTACCACATAAGGCAAGTGCCTAAAGGTGGGAAGCAGAAAAATTGCAGGCCGAGAGTTAACAAAGGTGCTGTGGTACAGGGGCTGGCTTCATTTCAGTGCTTGATTACTCACAACACAGAAACCAAATTTGTCAATATGGGGAAAATATTTAAAGGCACTGAGGGATGATGGATGCCTAATGGGTCCCCCTTTTCAATATGGTAAAGTGTACGTTTGCCATATGTGCTTTTAAAGGGTTTCCTTTTTAATTACAGCTCAACCCCTATAGGAAACAAACACTTGAATTTCCTTGAAAATCAATGAGTATTTCAAGCCCTCAACAACTGTCAAGATCAGAAAGTAAGTTAACAATATATTTGCAATTATGGTGTTAAGAAAACATATCCCTCCTCAAGTTATGGATTAATTAGTATGGGCTTAAGCTGATTGCACTTTCCATGGTCTGAAGTGAAAGTCAGTGAAGTACCAATTTTTAGACAGAATTGATGCCTTCCTAAAAAGAAAGGTTTTAAAAAATATTTCAATAGATACAGCACTTCAAAAAGCACAAAGAGAATATATGACTTTCTGGTATAGACTATCGGTTAGGAACTCAGTTGTATAATTATTAAATTAGGAAAATCATTTTGGTGAATAAATAGGAAACAGATGTCAGAGACAATGAACTTTGTCTCTCTGTTTAGGGTCAATAATGTATTATGTTGATGCAATAAGTCACCAAGATCACTAGCATAAATGCTGAAGGGAAACGGAAAATAATATGGGAAAAGCCAAAAATGTAGGAGAGAGACATATATAACACTGGAAAGTCAAAAGCTGCAACTTTTCACTGTAAAACCATAACCCTTGAAGAAAAAAAAAAAAAAAAAGGATTATGTTATACCTCTTTTACTTCTAGCCTACAAAGAAGAAAATCTTGGGCTCTGAAAGGAAGCAAACCCAGGTCAAATAAACATATATGCAGATCTAAGCAAGATCTTGAATAAACGTGATTCAGAATGACTGGGATTTCTAGTGACCCAAATCCCAGCCTGCTGGCTCACATCGCCTCTTGCCTCTCAGGCAGAGTGAGAAACTGGCAGCTAAATAAAATGGATCCAAAGTAAACAGACTGATCTCCACACCATGTTCAGAATGGTAGGCAAGAGTGGCTCTTGTGCTGTACTGCATAGGACAACACAGTCCAATTCACTAGCCTTCTCTTTTGAATGAGCAAGATTCTCTGTTCTCTTTATATCTTATGTCTGCCTAAAATTTAATTGAAATAAAAGTTATGAAATGCTCAATAGGAACAAAAATATCAAAATTTCTAGAAAAATATAAATAAATAATTTCTAAATAAAAGCAACAAGAGCTCCTCTAGGAAGGTTATAAACCAGGTGACTTTTCCTTAGACTGGTTTAGCTGAATGTATTCTGATGTATCATTCAGGATTTAGAGGCAGAACATGAGGAATCAAGTCCTGACCCTTCTTAATTTATTCTTTTCTATATTTTTGAAGAACAATTACAAAAGTTACTTGACCACAATTTCTATCAATAAGCATTCATTTTGGCTATGAGTCAGAATACAATAGACATGAATGTAAAATCAACCAACCAAAATACATTACGGTGAACATTTCCTCAAACGTTTTATATTGCTTGTCAATTTATAACCAGGTTGCAGATGAACACATCAGTAAAACTACCTGTGATGAACTTTCAGTAATGATTTTAATAAGATTGGAAGCACAACTATTTGCACTTCAAAATTCTTAAGAATAGTGTTATGGTATGGCAATAAGAGATTAATGGAGATCTTGCAAAAAAGATAAATGGCACTACAAGAATACCAGAGAACTGGGGGGATGGGGGAGAAATTAATTGAACCTATACTTTTGATAAATATTTATTTTTTTGCAGAAGAAAAATGCACACTAGTTTGAGCTGTCATTATGCTAACCTATATCCTATTTTTCATATTATTAGTAATACATAATGTGGTAGTTTATATTCAAAAATAAAACCAGAATGTATATACCTCATGTATTTATCCAGAAATACACTAAGGTTACTATGGTTACGAAAAATCCATTACCTTTGAATACAGAATGAAAAAGTTTGACTTAAAGTCTGCACTATTTATTATAGCGATCATCAACAGCCTTCAGGAGGTTCTCTAACTGGATTCATTTTTCAGTGTCAAAACTGACCCACCACACCAGTAGCTTATGGCCTGTGCAAGGCAAAGAAATTTGAACCATATGAATTTTTAAATATGTTTTATACTAACTCAAGATGCAGAAATAGCTTTAAATTTTAAGGCCTTACATTAAAAAGAAAGTAGGGTCTTGGTACCCTTTTTCCCCGAGTTGTCCGATATGAAATGCTTTATTTTCACTTGTACCTACTACCATATACAAATTCTGATGGGTCCAGAATAGTGCTTATGCCGTGCTATGATACTTCTAGCTCAATATTTTGGGTTTTTTTGTTTGTTTGGGGTTTTTTATTGGTTTTTTTTGTTTGTTGTTGGGGGTTTTTTATTATTATTATTATTTTGGTTTTTGTTGTTTGAATAATGTCAGAACAAATAAATTGATACTTCATTAAACTACAATTACATTAAAACAGGAATTCAGATTACCATGCTTCACTGCACTGCCAAATAACAGTCATTTAGCTTCTATATAATAGTTTAAGAGTACGGATATAACTTTGTTATTGACACATTGCATACCTGTTATGAGAAGAAAATGGATTATTAGTTTATGCTTTTCACAAATGAATTAAGCATGAGCTATGCAGGAAAGCAACACAGTGTCTCTCTAATTAAGAATACTTAAGGAAGACAGTAGGAAAAACTATTAAACCTGTACATAATATCTTGTCTTCAACAGTTTACAGTTTACTTGTTTTGAGAGCTATATGGTACAAGATCAAAAAGTTATAAAACCATTAAAAAGATGACTCAGGTCCTGTGAAAGAGGACAACACAGCACAAGATTTAGCTACACTATGGCGACATAAATTTCTGAGAGTCCCAACAGAGAGTTCTATGAAGGATTCTTTAAAAAATAGAACCCATCAGGGTTTAAAGTGCATCCAGCCCATTTTAAAATTTTTTTCTTTTCCTCTGAAATAAGAAAGGGTCAGTCATATAATTATTCCCAACAACTATGAGATACCCACCTGACATGCTACCTAGCAGAGAACTCACCTTTTACAACATATTTAGTTCCATTTCCAGAGTAAATAGGTACTCCATTCATATATAAAGTATATTGTGTAATAATACCATTTGGTGTTTTTGGTGGACTCCAACTCATCAGCAGGGACGTGGGAAAGGATATCGCTGTGGGTGATTGCACATCTTCAGGGGCTGGTGGAAAAAAAAAAAAAAAACGTATAACATTATATTTCCACAAATAATAAATAATTTCAGTGAGGAGCTACTACCAGAATGATTTTTGGTAAAGTTGAAATTTCAGAAGAGATTTTATGCTTGCAACATACCAGCATTTTGAGAACTCCCCTATTACATGTGAGATTTCCTAGCCAAACAAAAACTTCTATGAAAGACAAGGATATACCCTTTGCTTTTTAGGAGAATAATTATGCTCATATAACTTTATCTTTCCAGCTTGATAACACCAAGCAACGGGAGGGGTACATGATTTTAGTACAGTCCTTTTTTTAATACAAATTATTTTCTCTTCCTTCATGCTTTTTATTCCTAACTACAAAGTGATCAATCTTTTTAATCACAAATGCAGATGCTGTATTCTTAGGCACTACCCCTTATTTCAGACTTTTCATAATTCAATACACTTAGTAATGTTTGTTTAGCACAGATTTTATGTATATAATATATGGGAAGTTGGCAATGGATAATAATTTAAAAGCCGAGTTCTCTCACCGTTCCAATGAGTTATATGCTAGAAGCACAAGCGATCCCACTGAATATCGCAAGGGGAGCAGAACTCGGGCCTTAGTCTGGGAGGAATATCTTGTAATTTACAAGCTCTGTGCTAGCAATTTAAAACAATAACTAGCAGTGGCTGGCAATGTGAAAACAATATAAAGTAATGAATGTTTCAATAGGGAAACAGGGATAGCTGGAGGGTGTGATATGGTGTCTGTCTTCTGTATCATCAATTTATTGTTACTAAGAGCATGCAACAAGAGCATCCAAAAATAGAAATTCCACACATTGACTTTTTGTTCAATTCTTCTGAGGGATAAAACACATGTTCCCCATGGCTTTATTTGATCTCTGAGAGAAAAAGAAAAAAAAAAAAAAAATCTATTCTTGCCTAAACCTTCCTAATATGACAGCACATCTGAAAACAGTGGATGTTTTTCTCAAACACATGTAAGAATTCCTGCTTTATTCACTAAGCTGAGAAAATAAGACATAAACAATTTCTTTTTTAATTACTATATTACACCAGAAAGAAATATACACTACTGTATTTCATGTTTACATCACAGGGTCCATTAACTATTTGGCTGTCAGAGGCTACACCCTTTCATAGATAATGCCACCAGACAAACTCAGTCAGTTTATTTAGAACTTCCAAGAGGCAATAATTGGATTTTGATTTGATTGGTGCTGCTGGCAGTTGCTAACATGTTCACATCAAAACGCTGTTCTAGCAATGTTAGACTGCAATCTTCAGGACTGTCGTCATCAGGACAATGCCTTGCATGACTACCTGCTTTGGCAGCAGTTCAACACTCCAGCATTCTTTTAATCATTATGGTTGTAATTTACTTAACTTCATGCTAAAATTTTATTTGTTTTATTGGTACTGTATTACTACCTAGTTTACATGAGAAGATAAAACAAAGAACTGTGGGAGGGAGGGAATTTTGAAAACTACTCCACATCATGGAAGATTAACTACTGTCCTATAAATACATGTCAAAGTCTTCATTATTCTACTGGTGTAAATTTGGAGTAACTGATGATTTTAACTGGATTAACATGGCTTTGGGATGATAGAACCAGGAGATATGGACTTTACGTCTAATTGAGAATGGAGTTAGAAATGTCACAGATATTTTGGGAGCATTTGCTCCAGTAATTGATGTGTATTACTTACGAGCCTAGCCTCTAAAGTCAGAACTGTAATGTATTTTCTCTTTCTTCCTGCTCTAGTTCTTAATGTAAGCATAGAAAACATTAATTTCCACTCACAACCTTTAAGTTTGAGCACAACAACATGTAAAAGTGTTTAGAAAAAAAAGGGAAAATCTGAACAGTGATTAATAAATAACTCAATTGGCATTTGGAGGTTTCATCACACTGAAATAATTGTTGCCTATTGCTGGTGTTTAGCAGTTAAAAGAAACCATGGAAATCAACCGTTTGATTCTCAATTTCATACTGTGCCATACAATCAATTCTTTTTAGTCAGACTGTCTCTAGATTTACTTCTGAGCCATAGTAAAATGAGGAAGCTTTCATTAATCTTTCAGATGCTTCATATTAATGACAAGGCTCTTGCATGAACAATGTAACAGCAATTAAAAAGCCCATTAATCTGCATTACAGCTATTAAAGATGCATGTCATTAAAGGGTATGGAGTTTGATTCATTTTCGCACCCCCCCAAAAAATGGAGCAATTATGGTCTGGCAATGCACTTTGTCATCAAATTAGGTTGGGGTTTTCCAGCAAATGGCTTTGCAGCATTTAGCTCTTCTCCTGTTTTATTATTCATGACTGAAATGTGGAAGTCAAGACCTTTGAAATTACTTTACCTTCTTGTGGAGTGGAGATGTTCAATGCATGCAAGCTCTCAGTACAGCCAGCCAAAGTGCAAGCAGTTAGGGTTACAGCATAGTTTGTGAAGGGATGCAAGCCGGTCAATATGCCTGCAACAGAAGAAAGCAAGGTGTTATGCATGTACAGTGTACAGACTGATTACATACATACACAGACAGAAGTAAAAAACTTAAAGATTTCTGTTACAGGCTTCCACTATTACAGGCAGAAAAGAAAAATTATTTTAAGGTTTCATTCCTGTTACGCCACGACTTAAATTTTGCAAAATAAATTAAGAGTAAATGGTATTTTATTCCATTCTTAATACTAATTATGCAGCTAAGTTTCTTTAGTTATGCTTCAAGATTGTGGTGTATATTTTAATGTAACAATGACAATAAGGGAGTTTTTTTTTCTTAGTCCCTGCCTCACAATGTTTTTTCAGTTATTCATTTTGTTTTTCCAAGGAATTTTCACTGTCTCCCACAGATCAAACTTTTTTTAATGCTTCCTCTCCAATGTTGCCCCTCTTCATCCATAAACTGAAATCTTTTTTGTATGAAACATCCCACTTGTGTTCTATTACTTCAGTGGCAGCATAAAGACCATATATTTGCTAGACTACTACAGTAACATAATTCAGGTGACACAGTACCCAAGGGTTTACAAGAAAAAAAGATCTGTAATCTTATGCTTTTTCAGGTCCTGCTTATGTTAGTGAAGAGAAGTTGCTAGATTCTCACATATCGATCAGCTCCGTGTCGTAACAAATGCAACAAATCACTGCTTACCACTTCAGGAAGTTACACGATATTTTGAACTGCAATATACAGAAGGACTACATGGAAAAAAATGTGGATTACAGTAATTTTCAGAAACATCAGCAGTTCCCATTTCAAAGTAGGTCCGATAATAAAGTAATATGGAATGAAAACGCATTAGTAATTAAAAGAAGGCCAATTCACGTCAAGCTTTATTTCAAACCATGTTTTCACCTCGACTCTCACAGCTTTTAGTAAAATCAATGGCGTCTTTCATTAAAAAAAAAAAATTATAGCAAACTATGTTATTTTGGAACTGTCTGACACTGGGATTTTGCAAAGCAGCTTCAAAAGCAACAGTACCTCAGAGAACCATAATTCTTGGCCAAACGTCCCATGGTACAATAAGACTGCAAACCCCCTCAGCATTACATGTACACAAACAGGTAGAAGAAATTAGTCCTTATTATTACTCTTCATTGAGTTACTACATAGAATGCAACATAACTTGGTGTTTCATTAAAAAATGTCTTTTTTCCCTACATAAGCCTTTTATACTCACAAAAAGAGCCTGGAGAATTTGATGCTGGAAGTTAAAAGTTACAACATAAATATATTATTTTCTGAGTGGGACAATCAAAGTCTGTGAATGTTTATATTGTGTTTATTAATAGGTGTGTTCACATGGAAAATATGAGATTAGCATTCACTGAATTAGTAACGTTTGTGTCTTCTCTTGTAATCAATCCAAAAACTTCAAAGGTTGGCATTGCAGTGATCTTTCTATTTGAATTCTCTGAGGTCCAGTTCCACTCATATACACAAAGAAATATTGAGAAGTAATCACATTTACTTCAGAGTAGTGTTAAACTAAAAACAGTTGACCAGAATCCGTTCTCTCTGGTTACAGTTTTGATTTTGCAAATCCCCAGTTAACAGTGGAAAGCTGTACTGCCATCTTACTATCTAATGCAAATGTGACAGGAAAGAAAAAGAATGTTGTGTCAGCCACCACCCAAGCAAATGTGCCTGTAATCTTCCTGTGATGGAAGGCAAATATTTTTAAGAGCATTCAAAAAGCAGAAAATAGGAAATAATGATGTTTTAAAGCATTACTATCCTGGTAAAGCAGGAATATTGGAATCTACAGTAAGTTCTTCAGCAGAGAAATTTCATCAGTCCAAAAAACATCTTTTTTGCATAAGACTTGATACAAAGCACTGATTTCCAGATCATAGAGGGTTAAACATGGGAAAGTATAAAAGGTACTATTGGAATTACCTTCAGCAAATAAACACATGCAGAAACCAAATCCTCTAACTGCGACATTTGCAAGTTCTCGGTCAAGAGGAGCATGGTATAGTGTATATGCCATCTCTCTATTCACTCTACTGTGCTTTAGGAAGCAATTTAGTTTTATTTGTACATTTAGCACTTGTAGCATTCTTTTCTTATGAAGCAGTGAATTAATGCTCCTTGCATTTCCTGATGGAAGACATTCTGTGGGGTCACCAATGGCTTCAGGCACCGAGAGCTGCAGTAGCACATATCCAGAAAGATGCCCGTAGCTGTAGAAGGTTTGGATTGGGCTGTTTGGTTTACTTCTGATGAAGTAGAAAGGTTTTATATAAAGCACCTGCCATGCAACAGAGTGTACGTTGCATAGGTAGGTTTGTGAAGGGCAGTGTGAATTTGAAAAAAAACCCCAAAATAAATCCTTTTGCAACAGGAGGTTTATGTTAAAAAAAAATAAAAATCTATTCAGCAAAAAGAAAAAAAAACTTAAAAAATAATTTGTTAATTTCCTAATTAATGTTTTTCCTTCATATGTACTTTTGCACTATTTTCTTTCAACAAAGAAACAGATGTGCTGCATAGGTAGGCAATAGAAAGTGCACAGATTTTATTTACATACTTCAGCAAACTACTTTTTTCTCAGCTGCCAACCTATCTGTTTGGCCAGCATCCACTGTAATCTGTTCTCCTTCATTATGTTAATCTGTGGGCGGAAAGATTTCTGTCATCTTCAAATCGCTTGTACAGCAATGGTAAACACCTTGGCCTGTCTGTAATTGGACAGGTGTCTGCATTGGTGTCACCCGGCTTTTAATTCAATTAAAGAACTGGCTGCTCTGCTCTCATTACCCACTCATTTCCTCTGCACTTTTAGTCAGTCAGTGAAATTTACACTCAGTGCCTGACTATCTTAGAGTACAAAGTCAGCAGTCCCATAGCAAAGATCATCACTGATGCACGTGAATTAATTTATAGCACAGCAAAATAAATTTTGCAATAAAAAAATAACTTATCATCCAATGAAGTTGGTTGATAGCTTTAAAAAAACTTATCTAACTCCTCCGTTATCACACTCTCAGACTGGCAGCTCATCTACACCCAGTAATTGCTGATTTGATAAGAGTCCATCAGGCTTTCCAAGATGGGATGCTAACAAAGCAAAATTTGGTTGCAAACACACTTGCATATATTCTGTTAACGTTAACAGGAGAAAGGTAGCTAAATTGTCACTTTGATCAGGAGATAGAATTAGAAGCATCAACAATATTTAAGAAGAGGGTCAGCCTCCCACATTTGGGATATGAGTCCCATTCATTCAGCCTGCCACTACAGAGCAGCTGAATCCATCTAGACTTAAAATTTTCATGATAGACTACATTCCAAGCCTTAAAATCCACATGGGGAATCGGAGACACTAAATCATTCTAACACACCACTCCTATCTGCCCACTCAAAGAACCTTTGGAAATAAATTAAAGTTCTAACACAGACATTTTGACACAGTGACCCCATGAAACTGAATAATGTCATTTGTTAAATATGAATGTAAAGTTAACAGTCTAAAAGAGCGATCTGGAATCACACCTAGAACATTAAGCCCACTTTATATGCAAAACTAGCATTTAATTTTCTATACTTTTATTTAAATGATCTTAATTATTTGCAATATTTAAAGTTGAGGTTTAGAGTTGTGTCAGAGAGAAAACGCTAGGTTCATTCTTGCGGAGAAGGGATAAAAACATTGGCATGGACAGCAGAAAAGGGTCAACAATGAATTTATGGTAAAATGGATGCATGGACTAGTCAGAGTTAGTTGCATCTTTACGTCCACTCCATTCATCATTCTAATGCATATAGTATATAAAAATATTAAATATCTGTTCACAAACACTGAAAAATAGATTCAAAGGCAATTATAGTATTTTAGCAATTTCCTCATCCAGTTAAGACTTTTATGAAAGCAGCTGCTTCCCTGTTCCAATCTGTCATTCTGCTTTTTCAGAAAGTTGCTTCAAAACATCACCGGGTCTTCACAGATGAAAAGCCACACTTGCTTATGGTAACTTATGGAGCTTTTACACTGCATAATGAATTGGTTAAACAAACATAAATTGAGGTGAGTTTTTTAAAATACATTTATTGAAGGAGCCTTCCCATAAAAACAAAACTAAACCCACTCGCCCACACACACACAACTCACGCAAAAAAGCTATTTAATCTTACAGATCTAACACAAATACTAAAGTTCTTTTCCTCACTTCCACAAAAAAAATGCACTCAGCTAAGATGGTGGAAGAGGACAATTTCACAAGGCTAGTTCAATTTTTTTTTTTTTTTACAGGTAAATTTAGCTCATTTTAATCATAAACAGGCACTACTTTAATATGCAGCCCAAAAACTCAGCTCTGCTACTGAATATTAAGATTCCCAAAGTCAACCACAGAGCTTACCCACATGAATTCCATTTGTTTCACAAGCTGAGTGTATTTTTTGCCAAAGGGACTTTTCCTTGCCAGATTTTTTCATTGTTTCCTCCCTAACACTCTACTTCATAAGGACCTATTGTGAAATACACATATTGCAATTGAAATAACACTTGACCTTCTAGATTTACCTTAATTCTTGTTTAAGCTCTTAAAAAAAAAATTACCAAATTTCCCCTCCCCAAACCTAAAGACTATTTAGCCAACTTGAATGCCTGAAGTCATACAGCATCTGTCTAACAAAGTCACTTGTGTGTCGGGATGCATCATTGCCACAGTACACTTAATCACAGTCCACTGACCAGAAAAGGAAGTCCTCAACTGACTTTGTGTTTTCGACAGATTGTAGCAAAAACTGTTTAAGTACATGCGTCTTCTACATATGCATTCCTGGACTGAAAGCCTGTGCACATCAATCTGTCGCGTGCATCTGCATTTTTAAAGCATCTTCTACCATAAGTCTAGTATGAGTCATAAAATTTTGACGAATTATTGAACAAGACGGCACCTGTTCCACCTCTTTAGCTTATAAAAACCAAAAAAGTTTTACTTTATTATTTACTGGATTTCGGTGGCTTGGAAGACCCTTTTTTTCCCCAACAGAAAAATTTCATAACCAACCATACACAAACTCCACTGGCCTTGAAGATGCAATTCAAGTTGCAGTGGTTCAATGAAGCCTGTTACACTCCCCATAACACAGGGCAACTCCTTGGCTGCTCTAATTTGCAGAAAACCTTAGCCCAACAGTCCAATTTTGCACCAAGAGTTAATTAAACACAGAGGGTATTGGTTCTGTAATATCTATCACTATGTTACTCTTCATCTTTCCAGATAACTTTGTCATTGTTCATTTTCTGCAGGATGTTAATTTTAAAAGTTTGCAGAGAGAGAAAGACTGTTAACATTTTTGCAAACTTTTTTTTGAGTATGTCTATAAAAAACATATTCATAATCCTTTCCATCCTCACAAACATTAAGGAGTTGATTTCTTTTTATTAATAAAAGTATTGGTATGCAGCTAAGAGCTGATGTAATTTTGATAAAATGTTCAGGTTTATTTAATCAGACAATTTACATTTCATATGAATAAATTTATACAACTGCATTGGACTGTAAACAAGATTCATTTAGGTCTAAACTCAATCAAGTTACAACCTTAATATTGCAGAATATTAATATCATTTATGTTTTAAAATGCATATATTGAAAAATACGCTTCTAGTCTGCTAAAGCCAGCTAAATGAAAGGAGATATAAACCTACATTCTGCCACTCCGATTTAGAGTTATTAGGAGCTCAAGCACTACCTGACAACTTACAGAAACCTAATGGACATAGACGGATCTATTGGCTACCCTATGTTGCATTAGCTGCCGCAGTCAAATAGGGATCTGACCAGGGGCTCAGGTGCAGCTTCTGGTATGCCCTTCAGATCCTCCCACCGAGAGAGGTGTGCGTACATGGGGGCGAGAGAGACAGAAAGACCAAATCTCCTTAAAACAGGGCAACAACGAGCACCGCAGCCCTCAAGACAAGGTACGTGACACCCCTTTGTTGTCAGAAGGGTGCATACAGCCTTCCAGATCTCACACACCATGGCATGGCACTGTAAAGTGCATACCATCGTTCTTCCGGCTATGGGAAAGATTCAGGTGTTTTCTATCATCTATCTGTGCTTCCAACCAAAGGTTACTTCTACAAAATGACGACAAAGAGAAAGAATTTACCTGAAAATGACAACCATCTTTGTATTTAAGTGTGGTTCAAGCAACTGATGAAGCAGCTCTGGAAATCCATATTTTCAATACAAAGTTTCAGCTTTTATTACTTTAAACGTTCTGTCAGATTTTAGTTGTAAGTAAATATAAGCTAAATATACCAACCTGGTTAGTATGTTGTGACTCTTTGTATCTTCATGAAATGTTTTAAAACATTAGAAATTTGTCCCAACTTGGAGTATGGATTTGGGAGTCCTCCTAGTGCTCTGGCCCTATATATATATTTACATTAGTTGGTTTGCAATTCTTTTCTGCAAATTTACAAAAATCTCATTAACTGCAGCATAGGATTGTTTTGAGTGTAAAATATTTGCACAAACCAAGAGCTTTCAAGTAATTTCAAGTGCGTGAAAGTAATATCCAAGCAATTCATTAATAGTTTCAAGTGGCAAACTACCTGGCTGTGGTAAATTGCCTACGGATCCCATGTAGATCAAAGTACCCGGAAGAAAACATTTTCTAAGAGCCACTAGGCAGTAAAAACTCTCATTTTAGGCTCACCCTGTCCGCGCAGGCACTTCCCAGCCTGTGACATGGCCATCCTTGGCTCCCAGCCCAGGGGGAGCTGCCGTCCCCCACTGCCCCTGGCTGTTGCCCCGGGCCTTGCGGGGCCCTGAGCAGCACCCTGGGGGCTGGCCCTGGGGCTGCCCACCACAGGCCCTGTGATTCCCAAACCCCGCGGGAGGCAGCGGTCAGGGCGCAAAGGCTGGTCGCAGCGCCACAGGCTGCTTTGGCAGTGCCTGCTCAGGCCTGGCCGAGCTCTCCCTGAGAGGGGGAACCTCTCAGCCGGCGGCGTTTCTCTGAGCACGGGCACTTGCCAGTCAGGCAGCGAGCTTCCCCCAGCCCTGCGGCCCCGCCGGCGAGCCGGGGCCTATCAGTCACTGGCAGGAGGCCCCATCTCCTCTTCTGAGAGACTCCCTAGCTTGAGCGCTTTCAAAGCCGAAGCACTTTGATTAACCATATTAAATCATTAAATTAACTTTTCCTGAGATATTCATCTGCCAAGCATAAAAGACTAAAAGGTGGAAAGTAATTATAAACACGTGTCAAGGGAAAGAGGGAACATTCAGGGCATTCAGAGGGGAAGCCGTCGACAACAATTTTCTCGTTATCACGTGTGCAGCCACAACTTCAGCACTTGGCTATTGCAGCAGTGACACAGGCAGGACGAACTGCAAAAAACATACAAAATCAAGAGAGGAGTCTGTAGTAGGAATACCAAACGTTTGTGAATTCTTTTGCAGGATATTTCGTTTAAATATTATTTGCAGCTTTTGCTAGCCTTCTTCACTGCCTGCAATTAGGAGCTGGTAAAATTTAGAGGCTTGTGGATCTCCTGAATTCTACAGTGAGAGCGATCTGAATTATAAAATGTTTTTCTCATATGTGCTTGACAAGAGAAGTGTCAGAGGATTGTGATCAGTGGCACAAAATCCAGTTAGAGGCAAGACAGCTGTGGTGTATCCCAGGGGTTGATACTGGGGCCAATACTGTTCAACGTCTTCCTTAATGACCTTGATGATGAGGGAAGTGCACACCCTCAGCAAGTTTGTGGATGATACAAAAGGGCCGCTAAGATGATAAAGGGACTGGAGCATGTCTCTTATGAGGAGATGCTGAGAGCTGAGACCGATCAGGCCAGAAAAGAGAAGGATCAGGGTGATTTATCAATGTGTATAAATACCTGATGTGAGGCAACGAAGAAGGAGCCAGACTCTTCTCAGTAGTGCCCAGTGATAGGACAAGAGTCAATGGGCACAAACTGAAATACATGAAATTCCACCTAAACACAAGAAACCACTTTTTTTACTGTGAGGGATGGAACAGGCTTCCCATCGAGGAATATCTGTGGAGATATTCAAAACTCAACTGGACATGGTCCTGGGAAACCGGCTCCAGCTGACCTTGCTTGAGCTGGGGAGATGGACTAGGTAATCTCAAGAGGTCCCTTCAACCCCAACAATCCTGTGATTGTGTAATATTCTGGCTTCCAAAGGAAAGTAGAAGCAAAAGCTGCTCACAAACCGCACTGAAACAGTTTGTTCTAAAGCTTCTTTCATTTGTTTAAATACTGATTCTAATTTATATTCCAGATTTTGATGGCAGCATAGTAACAGCACGTGGAACACACTGGAATGCAGAGTAAAGCAACCCAGCCTTTAGGAAAAAAATTCTTTGATATGATGACCCTGTACTTCCTTTATTCCTCTACTGAGTGTGACTGGCTGTATCCAAAGTGTATCAATATTATTACATGTTTTTTTTGAAGGCAAGATGGGCTAGCACAGCATTCCTTGAACCCCAAAAATTTACACTCTAACTTTACATTCTCATCCTAGAATACAGATCCTGAACACCATGTTGAAATATATTACCTTATCCAATAAACTCCTGGTTCAACAGTCAGAACCTCATTTTAAGGATTTAAATCTGCTGAATATTCCTTTCTTGGATGAAAGTGAAAAAACAGTTTGACATTTTGAAGATTACAAGGGTCAGATTTTGAAGGATTTTGGTTTCTTGGGAGTCAGAAATAGGCATTTGAGACTGTGGGAGTATGCTCATTTAAAGACCTACTTTACCTTTAATATTTAGCCCAGCTTTTCTTCTTCTTGACAAGGGTACAACAGGTTCTTCTGAATTTGACACACACAGGACAGCCTTCTGGGAAATGGGTAATGCTATTATTAATTTTTTGTTACTGTGCTCCAGTTATGACTCAGGACCCTACTGCACAGAACAGATCATGGTAATTGTTCAAAAGGTTTTACAGTCTAAGCATAAAACAAAACACAACAGAAAAAAATAAGGTAAAGGGGGTTGTCAGTGCCCTCAGATATATTTGCAAGCAGCCGATTAAGCAGTGCCTAGGCTTAACAGTGAATGAAAATCTGAAGGAGGGAGTGGAAAAATACCAGAGTTGCTTCATCAGCGATCCCAGGGAGAGCTGTGGTGCTGGGGTTACTGTAGAAACTTCTCATGGAATTCAACAAAGGAATTTCTAAAGAAGTGTCCCTGAAATTCGGGAGAAAAAAAAGCAAAATTTCCCTTCTCAGCAAACTCAAAGTAAGCAAAGACAGTATCTTCTGGTGAGGTTCTGTGTTTATGTTAACTTTTGATTAAACCAGGAAAGATGATTCAGCAGGGAAAGCCACACCTTTTCCTGGGAGTCTCACATTTGTGGGGAACCATTTCCCAATGTCCACAGACTAGTCCATCTGCACAGGCTTCACTGAAATCAATCGGTAAAATAATTTCAAGATCAGAGATTTAATTTTTCACTTGTCTCAGCTCTGACCTCACCATGAGGACATGAATTACATATTTCATACAATGCCAAAATTGGAAAATACATGACTAAACTATTGGGCAGCAGTTATAAATAACAAAAGGAAGCACTCTTTCCACACACACAAAACTGAATTGGAAAACTTACTGCCATAGCAAGTTACAGAAGTCAAAAGCATAAAGGTATTAAAAAAAGAAAGACAATTCTACCACAGACCATTAAGCATGATGGTCCAGATGCAACTTTCGGCTCAGGAATTCCACAAACTACCAGCTGGATTTGTATTAACAAGAAGACTCACTCTATGCTTAGCGCATTTCTTACATTTTCTTCCTAAGCATCCACAATCTGACATTGTCAGAGACGTCAATGGTTGAATACAGCCATTCTTAAGTCCTTAGGGTCATTTTATTTTGCAGTATTCAACAGCTACCTGCTATAATAGATTAAAGAACTGGGATCCATTTACTACCTCCATTTAATATAAAGGAATGTCTTATTCTTCTGCCTCTTGAAAGCTGCATACCGATAACCTCTTACCTGTCCAGCGTGGTGTAGACTTTTTCATAACCCTGACACATAATCATGGCACAATGCAAACAAATTTAAACAAAGTTTTGGTTCTGACCATCAGCTGTGAATAAGCCATCTAATCCATATGCTTCTAATATGGTCTTTAATTTCTACTAATATAATTTGTACTGCTTTACAGAAAGAATATTCAAATCAACAAGTTCATCAAAGAAATCACGGTAAGAATAGAAAGCCCATGCAGTTTTGGTATTGTAAGCACATTATTCACAAACAGTCAAGAGATTTCAAACGGAGAAAATCAAATATGTTCATGTTTGCTCTTGAAAATGTATACATATGTTATGGCAGAGAAACAACACAAAACATACCTACTTATGTAAAAACACTAAGCACATATTACCTGGGCTTCAGGAAAGCAGCAATAATATACTGCCTGAGCGTTAAGGCACTTTCTAAGACTGTTACGTTGCCCAAAGCTAAGCCAAACCAAAGCACCAGCTTTGACCATTATGTCATTAGCACTTTTTAAATTGTTATGAATATAGAATTTATTTTAGAGAGTATATAAACAAATCTGTTGGTCACAGTTTGTTTCAATGAAAGTAAGACTTTGTACTATTGCCCCATTTAGTCATAACATAATTCAGACTGTTGTCGGTAACATGCTCCCTTCCCAGGCAAATTTGTAGCAGCCAGAAAAGGCTTTCTGTAAATCGAGAGCAGAAAGCCAGATACACATTATCCTGACAGGAAGAGAGGTCCCAAAATGTTTTTTATGTCTTTAGAGTCTCCACTGTTTCTTCCTAAAAACACCTGCCTCCTATGGGTAAAAAGACCTAGGCTCCCAAAAACATTGCAAGTGCAATGGTTCCTATAGCTCCTGTCCACAACCCACAGCTCAACAGTGACAAAACCCTGTAAACCCAAGGCCCCAAATTCCTTCATTCCATAATAACCCACCTCCACATCCCAGTGGTATCAAGCAAAGCATCTGGTTAACATAAAGGTATGCTAGTTCCCACTGAAATCTATTAGGTTTATGTGATCAACGTTAGGCAAGTATATCAAGTGCTTTCATGCTTCAGGTCAAATAGTATCTTATGAGACCCACATGTAAGGTTCATTTAGGTCAACAACAGGGGAGGAAAAAAAAAAATCACATATACTAAGCAAAAACAAACAAACAAACAGCATTCTCTCCCAAAGCATCAATAGGCTGGGAAGGAATACCTTAAATAAAACTGCTTTTTAGTATTTGAGTTGTATCTTAATTTCTATTGTTGTTTGAAGTCAGTACATTGCTATGTTTGTGGATGCTGACACCAAATACTACCCTTTCAAACATTATATATGCTGTGTATACGCAAAAATAGACAAGTAATACTCGATAGCTCAACAAAAGGAGGCATCCCATTATTAGACGTGCCTAAAAAATGGTACTTAACAACGTTTACCTGTGAGCATACTAGTGTCAGCAAGCTCAGCACTAGTGATGGGTACGTTGGGACCATCCTCTTCATATGCTTTCAAAATGTACTTCTCAATTACACCTATGACCCCAGCAGGTTTGTCCCAGGTGACCTCAACGCTGTAACCATTTATACTGTGAACTCTTGAGGGAGTTGGCACATTTTGTGGAACTGTAGAAGGATAAAATAGAAAATAGAGAAAATGGCAGTTCTGAGGAGACTATTGCCCCTATTCTTCACTTTTAATGGCTGCAGTAAATCAGACTCAACCATTAGCATAAATACAATTTATTAGAGTTGTAACTTTCCAGCATTGATTTAATATGACTGCACATCTTGAGCTATTCAGTTTAAGCTATATTTCAAAACCATCAAAACTCCATCTACATAACATTCCTTCTTGTCTTGTTGCGATTTTCCAAAAACATTTAATGTATCAAACGTACTTAAACATCACTCAAAGAGAGGAGGTAGACTGTATGTAGCTAACAAGTTCGGGCATTATAATCATACAACTGAATGAAGCAAGATAGTATGGCAACAGAGAAGGGTTTGATATTTATCTGTTAGATACCCAAGCCAAGGAATGCCACAACTATGAAACATTTCTGAAAATGTTCATTCTCATTTATAAAAGTACTTCAAAAAGTTTAAGCTCTTCCATTTATTTTCATATTTCCACAATGCCATACAACTGTCTCAGGGCAAAGCAGATTTGTAAGGCCTTTTTTCAAAATTCTTTGCTTCTGATCACTCCATATTATAAAAAGGAAAAAAGAAAAAAAGAAAAAAGGAAAATGCAGGCGTTTAAAAGAACTAGAAAGGCAAGCTCACATATGCATAGAGTTGCTAATAAAAAAAAAAATCATCCCATTTCCCATAACCTTTAACTATTTATTAGATATTACTATACCAAGTAAAGGTCTGGCCAGTAACAACTTCATCACAGATGACTGCACAAGGGATGCAGAGGAAAGGCCCAAGGAACACTATGGCAGGATGATGGATGATGAGTTTGCTGTAAATGCATGTGGACTCCCTAGCCCTGTTGATGATCGTTTGCTTTTCTCACCATCAAATAACCTCTTTTTTTGTAATTTTATTGTTTAGTTTCATTAAATATGAATGCAGCCTTGTTTTTTTTATAAGAAGGGTACCAGAACAGAAAGTATAAAAATACCTGGAAGTTGTGATTGTTGTGTAAAGCAAGAATGTGATACTCTAGGAAAGCTTCAGTTACTACAGTAATATATTGATTTTATTAGTTCTGAAGTGTATCACAAGAAAAGGTAAGGTACTGTATAGCAGATGGTCTTCTCATAAGGGACATAACAAAACCAACTCAAAAATAATTAAATAGCGCAATTATTCTCCAACCCCGGGGAACATGTAGCTGCTCAATGCTGTGGTGAGCTTGCAAACATAAATTTATGGTAAACCTTACAGTTGTCAGACAGTTGATATGAAAATATGCATGTATTTTCTCTCTTGTGGGTGGTACACAAAATAATGACAGTAAGTTGTATAGGAATGCATTTGCAAGTCCAATATTTATGCAGCTATCGTATCATTTTTTAAGATCATACATTGAATATCTTGCATTAAAAGAATTCTCTGCATTGATGGAATGCAATTACACTTCAATTTACAGAAGAGAGAAAGTTGGTTAAATAAATCATGCAGAACTGTAAATCTTCAAAAACTTGCTAGCTGAATAAAGCTTGCAAAAACACCAAACAGAAAAGGAAAGGTCCTTTAAATTTTCTTCATAAAATATATGAAAAATTTGATCTTTAAGGCTCAGCCAGTATTATGTTCCTACTTTGAAACCTTCTCCACAATCCACATGCTGCTTTTCTAGTAAATATTGCCACATTTTCACACACAATATCTATAGGCTACTTGTTAAAAGAATCCTCATTCGGCAGCACTGAACAGCATACCCACGTGCAGGTAATGTAAAGAAAAACTTTCGCAAGAACCTCCTCTCCCTAACTACATGGCCTCTTATCTTCCACAGCTTGTGCCTGCTATTCCAATATCTCCTTTCTCTACACTCGATTTTGTATCACTAAGTTATACATAGGAAAATACAGATTTAGTTACTCCACCAGACTCCAGTAATGTGAGGTTAGATGTGCGTGTATGAACATACCTAGATGCATGGCTGTTCTTACTCAGTTAACGTAGTCCAATCCTTTCACATTCTTTGCTCTCACACAATTACATAATCTAATATGTATTTGGAAGACACCTTGTATTGTGTGTGGAAAATATTTGCCTGGACACTTTATAGCTGGAGATAGTAATTTGGTACCTATCAAAAACATTTAGCAGTTTTGCTCCTTCAGAAACGCTATGCAACTTACACTACTCAAAATTGTTTTGGTCGGATTTTCTCCAACCTGACAATAGATAGCTAATGAAAAATGGGAACAAGTAAGCCTTAAAATTATATTTACCTGATTCTCTTGTACGAACACGGGTCCATACACTAGATACTGATCCTCCTTCATTTGAGGCAATCACCCTATAAAGGTATTCTTCGAAGAACATAAAGAAGGATAGAGGAGGAAAAAGAAAAAAAAAACAACCACCACTGAATATGGTAATACATTAATACAGAATGAAATAAAAATTATGTATTTCATTTAAGGAACCAATGTGTTACCTGTAAATGGTTGTAGACCACTCTCATGAACACTCTGCTCTTTTCCTCGATATACTAGGATGGAGTCATTTCCCCTGCAGTTAACAGCACTGTCAGTTGATAGGCATCCGTCCAGATTGACTCTGACAGCACTGCTGGACACAGATGCCAAGTTAACGACAGCACCTCGTGTAAATTTAACATCCTTCATGCAACCACCGAAACCTAGCAAACAGTAAGAGATTAGTATCGCATAAAGAGCTTCAGACATTAATTAAGAATCACTTTTGTTCCTTTCAATTCTATATTTTCAGCATTAAATACTGTAATGTGAATATGTTAACTTCCAACATGACATTCAGTCCCCCCCTTTCAAGATACTAAGCTGGTAAAAATTCCTGGTATTCTAGTGTTGAGTTCCTACCTTGCTGAGCTATACTTTCATTGTTAGCAATTCCACCCCACGAGGAAATAGCTTTCTGTTTTCTCTTCTGTCACTTCTCTCTTTAAAATTATTACCATGAAAGTGACTCTGAATTTGAAAATCAGCTTTCTGCTGCTTGCTAATATTTTGTTAATATACACTCTTCCTCAAACTGAGAAGAACATATAGATTAAATATATAATTAACTTCAGGAGATCATGGAAGTATATCAGTTTATCCTAATGGGGATATAACTGGTATGCTGTTTACAAACGTACTCTAGAAACATAACTCTAAACTGTTCATTTATGAGAATAAAAAAAGTAACCTCATTTTATATTTATTTCTCTGTATATGTATATATATATTTCTCTGTGTGTGTGTGTGTGTGTGTGTCTCATATTCCTATCAACGTTACAAATATGTTAAATTACTGCAAGTAACTAAAAACACCACTACAAAATTTCAGGATGCAGTTGTTCAAATTTCTATATGCTTCCATGACTTAATTTACAAAGAAATTAATAAATTGATACAAAGTAGTTCTCAGATCTGAGTAAAGTATAGTGATTGGTGTTTAACGTAACACCAAAGTAACCAAACTGAAGACTTCAGTTCATTGAAGAATTAACTTTGTCAATTAAAGATCAGCCTCTCACAGATCCGTGCTCTTTTTTGGCTTTGTGAAAACATCGTATTTATATCTTGTACTTTTATCGCCTTTATTACTGCAAGATGACAGGTCAGAGTAGTATTTGTATTTAGCCACCAGATCTGAGAATCTAACATCCATACATAGTTCATGCAAAAAGAAAGGGGCACTGAAGGTGGACATCCATTTTGAATCATCCTCTAAAACGTCTTCTCTCCCCACAACCCTAGGAATTTAGACAAACTGCTCCTTAAAATGAATACATCCTCATTTAAGCTCAACTCCTACTCCATAGCGATATGCTCGGTTTCTTAGGCAGTCTGTGGCAGAGGAAAGAATTAGTTCCAGTCTGCATGGGCATCTTAATCATTAGACATAATGAACAGTAGTTTAATTTCCGATGAGATGCATACTGTATAACCTATTTTAATACATTATTTTTAGTATCTTTTTAGCTGCATTTATCACTATTTGAAGATTTCTGACTGACGTCAGCCAAGTAATCTTGTTTACTCTCAGGTAGCTGCAGAATAAGTAATAACAGTACAAATTCTCACAAACATTCCTGCCAGCTCCCCTCCACCTTGATCTCTCAGGAGGTCATGGGTCATGCAAAGGCCCACAGACTCTAGCTGAAATTTCTTAAAATAAAGTTGTAACTGACATGGAGGTGGGGTGGGAGCAGAAGGATATTTATCCCTTATTTGCTGTGAGAAAAACAATATTCCTTTATTCAAAATTAACTACCAAGCAGCCATTAATGGAGAAAACCTTTTGTAAATATTTATTAAACTGGGAAGGTCTCTATATTCTATTATCATACCATTACATCATTATAGTCCTAAATAAAAGTATATTCAAAAGCTGTAATGCCTAATCTTGCTCATCTAAATCTACGTTTAGGAGCACGCAAGAATGTTTTTATCTTCAGATGCTCTGAATATAAATTCACAGCCGCCATCTTATTTTGCAGCATGCTGAGGAGGTTTGGTGAAAAAAGTAATGTTTATTGATGTGCCACTTCAGACATTCACTTTAGACGTTATTTTGCCCTAGATTCTTTGTTCACAGATCTCTTTGCTGCAGGAGTTGTGAATGCATCCACTCACGAGGCTAAACCATCTGCTACGAGGCAACACTGACAGCGTACAACTGGCTAGCTCTTTCGGGCCATAAATATTATGCACACAGAACCTGGAGGAAGATCATAATATATGGGATACCTACAGCTGGAAGAATACTTAAAACAATATTTTTGAGCTATCTGCGAATGCCAGTGCATGGATTTGATTCAAACTATTCTATAGCTGTGAAATCACAAGGCTTCGATGAAGCTCTACAGAGCTTCCTTGAATGCATGCATTCAATGTGAGCTCATGCAAAGTCACTCACTAGATTTCCCACTAATCACTTACTGACTGCTACTTATTTGCCCATTATCTGAAAAATACACGACTGATGAAAAGCTTCGTAAGTAATGAAAAAACACACCCAAACTGTAAACAGACCTAGTTTAATGGACACTTTTTAACTACATTTCATACAGTAGATCCTTTTGTGGAGGCTGTTAGTATCAGGCTGTAACTGATGTGTCTCTCTTTTCCCTAGAAATTTGACCTGTTCCAGAACAGAAGGGACAGAGTGATGGCTAAAAATATGACCCTCCCCCTCCACCTGATAACATGGAAAATATCATGGTAACATAGCCAAAATCCAAATTCAGGGGTTTATTCTCACTTAATTTTTTAGACTAGAATCAGTATCGCCTAAAAAAGGACTAATAAACTCTCAACAATTCTTCCATGTGGCAGCAACCAGCCTCATTACAGTGATTTAAGCTATGTTTACTGTCTTCCACTGGTTTTGTATTTCAGATCTGCGAGTGACACAAGTTGATCAAGTGAAACAAGTTTATCTGAACTGGCTTTCTCTGATGAAGGTTTGAGATCTTCTGGTTGGGCATCTCAGATTACCATTTGCTACTCTCCACTTCCTCTGCTATAAGTTAGATTGCTTCAGATATCACTGGGTTGGATGAATTTTTATAGCATTACAAAAGGATCAGGACTAAGCAAAGCTAGATGGGTAGGGATAACTTGTAGTTAAAGAAACAATAGGTGGGGGGAAAAATTCATGTTACCTATTCATGAATTCACACCATCAGCAGCAGAATGTCCGCTTTGTGCATGACACCAGTTTTTGAAAAACATACGTTGTTCTTGTTGTCATCTTACCTTGTTCTAACCCCAGTTCTTTATAAAAATTCTGAATCTCAGGTGGGATTCCTCCTACATAGACAGGTGAGTTTACTTTCAGCTGCTGAATACGGGGTTCAAGCGTCTGCTCTCTCAGTTCATTCATAGTGGCTGAAACTATGGAGCCCTCCTTGTTCACTGTGACTTTGTTCCACTTTCCATCACAATAGGACAGTCCTAACCAGAGATCCACTTGTGTAAAGACAATGCCAGTTTTTAAAAAGATGTTTAATATTCCACTTTTCAGTTCAATCTATATATTTTAAAACAGAAAAAAGATTTTGAAAGAGACATCAGATAAACAGCAACAACAGACACATTTAAAAAAAATAATCAAGAGAGTCAATGAACAAGATCAATGAACAAGACATTTTTATCTTCAGGATAGCAGAAATTACAATAAAATTGTTTATACAAAACATGCTAAATACAATGTATCAGTTAATTCAGAATGCAGGAAAATATATTCTGATTTTTTGACAACTGACTTTGGTACTAATGTAACTAAGTAAAATAAAAGACAATGAACCAGGACTGTTTTGCTTTTTTTTGAGAATGAGAAAACAGTATTTATCTATCAATTCATTTTTTAGAAGAATGTAACAAGATAATAAGGAAATGAAATGTCAGACCCGATTAAGGTCTTTTTAATTGGCTGGTGAACTCAATTTCAAATTTTTCCAGCATACATTGGTTCTGTATTTCATTCTTATTCTCCTAAATCTTGTAAGAAAATAATTGTTTTTTTATGTGCTTTTTGAGATTAATGTGCCAACTCACTAATAGAAATACATTTTACTTAAATTTTCACTGCAGAAGTTTCCAAATGCTTTACTGCAAGACTCTTTATCCTAACTGAATGGAACACAAGTGGGCTGAGACTGTAAATTGGCAGGTATAGAACACTAAACACTTAGGTGATGAACTGGTGGTTGAAAAATACAGATACGTTCATAAAAAGGCATTATTGTTTCCATGCTAAAATCTTAAGTGAAATAAAAACTACAGATTTAATATAAATGCTTATCACCGGTATTGAGAAACTGACATATTTACGTTACTGATAATATTAATATTGCAGTATTTGTAATTAGGTTGTATTTCCTTAACAGAGACCTCAACTGAAGAAAGAGCTCAGTACTTGAGATATGATGGGCAATACAGGTCCTGTCCCAGAGCGCACGCTGACTATTGCTCATGGAACAGAGGATTTTGTTTGTTTCTTTGGGACCACAACTTTTGCTATTTCCATGAGTTCATAGCCCTTCATTCAAAATTCTGGGACCATTTAAAAAAAAAAGCTTGGCTGTTAATCTGTCCTTGGAAAATATATTATTACTTTAAACCAGAAATGCATGAAGATCATCTTAGTCTTCTGCCAGACGTCTTAGTTGCCATCTCTCAACAGAACAAGAGCATTATATCTCAGCTCTAAACCTGAGCAGGTTCTTAATTTAATGCTTAAAAGCATACTTGCTTTTCAGAATTTGGGGTACAAATATTAAACACCACTGCAAAGTTTTATTAATAGTGTTCTCTATGCACACAATTCTTATTTTGATATATCTGAGCATGTAAGGTTGGAACCAAGAAAGCCAAAACTTAGCCTGAATCTGGAACAGGACATGAGGGGCAAGAAGGGTTTCTACAGGCCCAGTGGCAGGTTGCGGCATCTCTCCGAGATTGATACAGGGACCCATTCTGGTTAAAAATTTTATTAATGACCTGGACAATAGGAGGGGGTATACTCTCAGCAAGTTTGCAGTTGTTAGCAAAGGGGACTGCCACTGGTATTCTAGACATAGAAAGCAGCATTGAAGAAAAGGACTGAGGGTCAAGATGGATTACAAATTGAACACTGGTCAGCAACGTACCCTTGAAATGATGAAGGCCAACGTGCACTGGGCTGTATTAGAAATAAGGTAGGCAGTAGGTCCAAGGAGATGATTCTTCCCCTCTATTCATCACGTATAAGACTACATCTGGACTACTGTATCCAGTTGTGGACACTTCAGTATATGAAAAATATTGGCATACTGGAGTGAATCCAGTGGAGGGGCACCAAGTTGGTCAGGGGTTGGAGTACCTAATGTATGAGTTGAAGCTGAGAGAACACGGTTTGTTCAGTCTTAAGAGTAAGCAAGAAGAGAACTTTACTGTCAACTACCTTATGGGAGGATAAAGGGAAGACAGACCCAGACTCTTCTCAGAGGTGCACAATGAAAGGATGAAAGGCAAAAGACAAATTGTAACAAGAGAAATCACAGTTAGCTATCAGGATTTTTTTTTTTTTTTTTCTATAATGAGGATGGTCAAAGATTGGAACAGGCTGTAGAATTTGAAAAGCTGTGGACTGTCCATCCGCAGACTGATGCACAATATTCAAACATAAAATGCCTGGACCAACCTCATCTAACTAAATTGGCTCTGCTTTTAGTGGAGATTTGGAATAAATTACTTCAAAAGATCCATTCAACCTAAATTATTTTGTGCTTCTGTATTTTCCTGAGAACAAAACTCAGATAGGATAGGGGCTGCATCAGAGGCTGAATGACACTTTGTTAAACCTGCCATCCAAAACGGTCTCAACCAATGTTGAGCTACAAGACTGATCATGGCTTCATCTCCTTTGAACTGGGAAGTCATCCTGAGATTCAGGGGTGTCAGCAGAGACAAGCAACAGACTTGAAAGAACTTGGCAATGACAGTCAGTTTGTGAGCCCTTTGAAAGAAAAAGTACACAGAACTGATGTTGAACCGGTCTTTCCAATTCAAAATCAAGGTTAAAGAGATGTTCTGTACTGGCACCAGTCTTGTTCAGACTGGCTAGCCAGAGGGCAGAGGCCCAAACACAGACCCCTCAATAGCCTCCTCAGAATCAGTCATTCTTTAATGGAAAGGGAATAGGACTCTTCCTCACACCAGCAGAAAGAAATCACTGGTGACCAACAGGAATACCACCTTCACAAGTCCCACATGAGTACCAGTCAATTCTTTGCTAATGAAAAAATTTTGACTTTGAGTCCCCAAAACATTTATTTCATACCGCTCCTTAGCTCCATCGCAGGTAACGCTTTCATCTCGGACACTGGTTATTTTACTTCATGCAGCTACTTAAGTGCAATTCTTTTGAAAAGGTTCCTGCAGGACTCCTTTCTTACTTTGTAGCTTTGCAGAAGCAAATCAGCTCTTGAATTCAACGTCCACTTCATCAGCTACAACGTCTTGGGAGCTGGTGCCACTGTCACACATAAGATTGACAGTGCTTGGGCTTTCACTGCTGTTGAAGCGGTCAGCATCAAAATCAGTAATGCAAACTCTATCAGCAGTCACGTTACCTTCTTTCAATCACAAACTCATGAGGAAACACATGCCAGAGTGAGAGCTAATGTTTCGTACTAGTTTATCTGGTCACAGTTTGCTCATAATTATTGTGCCTAGATCCAAAGAGAATCAGATTGACCTCTCTAGCTTGAGTAAATTCTCAGGGCATGGAAGTCATGGAAGAAGTGACCTTTACAGAGAGCACCTTCTAGGACATAATTTTGTCTTGGGCAGAAGACAAGACAGAATCTTTAGCCATTTGGTAGCAGGTCAGCCACGTGTCTAGTTTAGTCATTCCAAAACTATAAAGCTAATAAGAGAGCTGTGACCTATGCAAAGGGAAGGGTCAGGGAATACCACCTTACATTGGCACTCAGAGTAAGTGGTATAGCTTCTAATCTGTTTTGCAGTGCAAGTATCTCCTGACCACAGCTCCTAACAAAGATATCGTAGCTCATGCGCAACATGCTACACACCTCATTTTCACTTTCTATTAACCTTTTTTTTGTGAGCTCAAGTGTACGGAAAAACCTTCTGTCATCATTATGTATGTGTAGAACACAAAGCTGCAAGGGTTGGAAAAGCATGCGTATACTCATCCTCTCTAAAATTCCTCATCTTAAGGCTATGGAGATATGGAGGCCAGGAGTAAAGTGAGATAAAAAAAATTTTACTTGAGTTAGGGCAAATGCTAAGAAAATTATCTAATCACAGTGCTAAAAATAATATTAAATATAAAACTGCCAAAAATCTGGAAGTATGAGTAGAGAAGGAAAGTGTTTTGTCTCACTACTTTGTGCTTTTGACTGCACTTTCAATTTAGCAAGTCCCCCCTTCATCCTTTATAGTCAGAAGCTATTTTCTCATCTTTGTTAGTCTTTCACAGAACAATAAAAAGGAAACAAGGATCACATACCACAAGAATCTCCAGAAGAACCCAAGCCCCATGTTTGTCCCTGTGAATACTGTTCACGTAAATAGTGCCCCTGTACTGTGAATTACACGCATACCAGTCTTTTTAGGGTGGGACAGTAGTTTATGTATAGCATCTTATGCTATTAGCTCATGATCTTGGTCATTACTTGAGGGCAAAACTAAAGTAATAACATGTAATTAGCAAGAATTCTTATTAGAACTCAGTGTAATTTTTGAACTAAGGCTGCTTGAAAAAGAAGATGCAATCAGGTCTAGCAGAATTCAAAATCCAGGAAAAAAACTATCTGCTGGAAAAGTCAATAATATAAAAATAAGTACAGAGTAAGTTATAGCTGACCTGAAAAGGAGAAAAATATATTTATATGTTTTAGGTCAGAAGTTTAAAAGAAAAGGCGCATTAGATATAATGCCATGCAATAAAACAGGCTGTGACATGACAGCCATTAGCAAAACAGCTACATTATAATAAATAAATGAATAAATGAAATTCAATAATAACGCAGAAAGGGCAGATTAGGTCATAAAGAGTAACAATACCCTCAAAAACCTCTAAATGTAAATGATTGCTTCTGGGACCAACTAAAAAGACATATTACTTTCAATGTAATACCTACTAGTTGGTGCAAGTAGTAACTATAGTTGACCCACTAAGCAATGGTGATTACAGTCTAATTACATTCAAAATACTTGGGGGAAGAAAAATATGAAAATCCAGAGCCATGTAACTAATAAAAAAATTTGAAAAGCTACAACAAACACATTCAACCTTAAACAAAATCCTGGAAAAAGATGGAAGCACAAATACTTCTGAGCATAAAACACTCTTATATAACAGACACCAAAAAGAACGTTCACAGGCATTATTCCACAAATTTGCCTAATACAGAATTTGTGCAGCTTCCTCTACAGTGTTGGGAAAACAGTGATAGGGACAAGATGGGATTAAGCTGGACCACTAATTTCTGCCTATGTGACAATCCTTATGTTTCAAATCAAAATGAAGAAATCATATTGATTTTAAAAAATATATATACCTTAAAAAGAAAGCTTTATTAGGATACTGGACAATTTCCATCATGAACGGTTTGATTTACAATTTAATTGATTTTGTTCTAGTATGAGAACTGGGAAATTGGGTAACTCTACTTTCCTAAGAATGAATCAAAAGTTTTTAATACATGTCTTTTACTCTCTTTTCTAATCACTTCTAATCCAGCAAAGAGAATAATTCTGCTGTTCCTATATTGATATCGTTCTTATTTATGACATAAATAACATGGGTAACTTATTCTGAGCATTTGTGGGAGTCTTTTTTTCTCCCCTTACACTTTGCTGTGCACAGCATTTCAAAGTAAGTAAAACACAAAAATAACTTATGGTTTGAAATTTTTTTAAGTGCTGGACATATCTTAGTAGACAAAACTCACAGGTCATATCTGAATATAGTTGTTTGTATTTCTGAACTTACTGCAAGATAATCTGGGCCATCTTTACTGTAAACAAACAAAAGCAATCCATTCAGTTGATCTGTTCTAAATTTGAACGAGATCTCAAATTCCAGTCCACCACTGAAAACACCTGAATGCAGTTCCAGGAACCCTTGAAAGCAAGTGAATAAATACGTAAGTTAAATCGAGTACATAAATAAATAGGTTCAAGAAACCAAAAGCAAAAATCTAGGTGCTACTTTCTACTTTGACATGAAGAACTCAGAGGTTTTAAAAATTAAGATTTACAACTTTATCACTCAGCTTTATAAAGGACAGTTATCCATAATGTACTGCAACAAACCAAACTGGTGCAATGTCCTAAATTTTGTTATCTGGCATTTTTTGGATACATTATAGGCATCTGTGTCTCTTCAAAAGTGGAAAAAAAAAAAAGTGAAAAAAGGTTCTACATGCATACAGTTACAGCAGCAGCACCTGTCTCTGAATGCAACTCCTCTTCCACGTGGCAGTCTGCTGTAAACCCAGAAACCAAATTTTAAGCCATTCAAAAATAATCCTCTATAACTAAAACAGCTTTGAAAAGCAGATCACTGCAATACTTTTGATACGATCACCTTTTATATATAAAGAACATACTTGGCTAGGGCAATAGTACAGCAAACTACCTTTGCCAAGAAAATGTGCTCCTTCTGAGAGGACAATGGGGCATCCTTCCCAAGTATGATAGGTGTTGTTTTGCTCTTCAGCATCCTGCCAGTTCAAAGATTCCCAGTTTTCATAGGGAGTATGCACTTTTTTCAAAAATATGTCACTAAGACACCCCACAAATCCTTTCTGGACTATCATCTTCATCCCTGCAAAAAAGGAAAATAATTTTTTTAAGCCAATCACCTGCAACTAAACACAGGGATCAATTTATATGTTTATACATGCTCACCCTATCATATATTTCCATATATGCATTGAGAACCAGCCATCAATGACTTCAGAAAGCTGGTCTCCCAGCTAAATTCAGATTTTTCAATGAGTCTAGTCACTAAAGACAGCAGCTACTGCTAAGTACCTGGAAAATATTAAACTTTTTGAGATTTTGCATAGAGGTACTTTCAAATTAAGAGCGTAAATCTACTCCATGAAGATTCCAAGGAAAGTTTTCAGGTTTACCCTCTTGAAACAAAACAATAATTGTAAACAAAGGCATCCATCTGCTGAATAGGAAGAAACAGCATTGCAAAAGCTAAGGCAGATGAATACACCATTAAAAGCTTTATCGGGAAGTTTTTCTTTTCTTGTTTGGATTAAAAAAAAAAAACAGTGATTCATGGCTGCTATCTCTTTTTCTTTAATGGGGACAAAACTATAAAGCAGGTTTTACAGATGGTGTTTTCTCGAATGGCATTTATAGTCAATCTCATTTTGATTATTTAGCTGAGGTTTTTGAGGGAGGCATCCTGGATTACTTTATGAACCAAAGTTTTAGAAGAACACGTGCACATATTTCTGGCTTTAGTAAAGTGACACAAAGAAGGATAGAGGAAGTTGTACTCTAGTGTACCTCACATGAAGGCATCAGCTAGATTTCACATCCTTATCAGTGGTGGGAATACAAACTTAATACAAGCAATTTGGCTTTCAGGTGAATATGAAAACAACAAAAGCCTGGATATGAATCCACTGAGAACAGCTGGTTGTATACTGGTTTTATATGCAGTCACCTCTGTTATCTGCTGGTAGAATATACACTTGGTATATATACCAAGTTTATATATGAAGACATGTGTTTATTGATTCCTCTGGAAGCCAGCCACAATCCAGCTCCACATAAATATAACTGTAGAATACAGATATATTCATACACCACTGAGTTCAAAGCAACAATCCCTGAAGGATCCAAACTCATAGAATCATTTAGGTTGGAAAGGACCTTTAAGATCATCGAGTCCAACCGTTAACCTAGCACTACCAATTCCACCACTAAACCATGTCCCTAAGCACCACATCTACACATCTTTTAAGTACCTCCAGGGATGGGGACTCAACCACTTCCCTGGGCAGCCTGGTCCAGTTCCTGACCACCCTTTCAGTGAAAAAGTTTTTCCTAATATCCAACCTAAACCTTCCCTGGCGCAGCTTGAGGCCGTTTCCTCTTGTCCCGTCACTTGTTACTAGGGAGAAGAGACCGACCCCCACCTTGCTACAACCTCCTTTCAGGTAGTTGTAGAGAGCGATAAGGGCTCCCCTCAGCCTCCTCTTCTCCAGGCTAAACAACCCCAGTTCCCGCTGCCTCTCCTCATAAGACTTGTGCTCTAGACCCTAGAGCTTCATTGCCCTTCTCTGGACACGCTCCAGCACCTCAGTGTCTTTCTTGTAGTGAGGGGCCCAAAACTGAACACAGTGTTCGAGGTGCGGCCTCACCAGTGCCGAGTACAGGGGGACGATCACTTTGCCAGTCTGTTGGCCACACTATTTCTGATACAAGCTATTGGCCTTTCTTGGCCACCTGGGCACACTGCCAGCTCATATTCTGCCGGCTGTCGACCAGCACCCCTGGGTCCTTTTCTGCCGGGCAGCTCTCCAGCCACTCTTCCCCAAGCCTGTAGAGTTGCATGGGGTTGTTTTGACCCAAGTGCAGGACCCAGCACTAAGCCTTGTTGAACCTCACACAATCAGCCTCAGCCCATTGATCCAGCCTGTCCAGATCCCTCTGTAGATTCTTCCTACCCTTCAGCAGATCAACACTCCCACCCAACTTGGTGTCATCTGCAAGCTTACTGAGGGTGCACTCACTCCCCTTGTCCAGATCATTGATAAAGATATTAAACAGAACTGGCCCCAATACTGAGCATCCTAGGGAACAGGGCTCACACCAAAAGAAAAAAATGCACACCAAAAAAGGCCAGCATGTTGTATCCCTGCCTCCAGGTGGGATGCATAACCCTGCGCTAATAAAAACAATTTGTATGTGTACTTTGGAAAAGATTTTGGGAATCTAGAATGTAAAATATACCCATAAGTTTCACATGCATACCAGTTCTGTGTATAAAATACATTAAAATGTGCACAGACCTCATACGCCGCTTTACTGCTGATGAAATCAGCTATATAGATATTTCAATCTATCCTGAAAGATACAATTCAAGAAACTGTACAGACTTATTTTTGATTAAAACAATTATGTAAATAATTATACAAATTAAGTACTGTCCTCATGTTTCTGACACAATGTCAATACAGCCTACAGTGCTGCAAAGGCAGTTAACTCAGTGCCACTGTATAGGATTTGTCATATTACACAGACCACAGCCATACTCACCTACATCCTTTCTTAAAATAGTATAACCCTGTGGAAGTCCTCCAACAAAAACTCCTATGTTCTCTCCAATAATGGTACTGCCACTGGTTGCTGAGGAAGAACCTGAACAAAATAGGTCATTATTCTTCTGTTCAATGCTTTCAACAGATTTTTTCAACTCAATAACGGAATGTTGACATTTGAGAAAAGAGGCTAATGTAACACAATATCCTAATACTTGCCCATACATATCCTGGAAATATTTACAACTCAATTTTACAAGAGAATATTAACACAATCATAGAGTCACAAGCACAAAGGGACAAAGTCCTCACACTGAGTATTAAATTACCAAAGATTCACAATGAACAGATACCTTAGATGCACAGACAAAACAGTAGTGATTTTTTCAGAAAACTGAGTGAATTTTTTGCTGTATGGATGAAGACAGGCAGTGGAAAAGTAAGCAAGTGAGCAACACCCCGAGTAATACCGAAATAATAAAGCAAAATGGAACTGGATTGATTACCTGTGTACTGCCCATCCACTGTGATGTTTCCCAGTGCTTGAATTCTTGTAGCAATTATTTGGTGCCAACTGTTATCGTTGTACTCTTTTCCACCATCATTAGTTGGAGTGACTGCTACTGCCGATCCCTTTTTATTAACAGAAGAATCTGATTTAGAATATTATGAGGGTAAGGTTTAGAATTATACCTTACTCTTTATACCACTCTGTGGTATATAACATCTAAAAATAAAGAAAAAAGTTCTCTTTTTAACTTCTTTTGGAATACTGAATGATGTTTAGGACTGATTTCTCCACTAAATTAACCTTCTCAAATAATAAATGAGGGATCAAGGATCCAGTTCAGTTTCTATTAAAAATAGAAAACCCTGTGTAGTTCCCCTGATAAAGACGAGGATGAGGCACAAATTACTGAGGGTCATGTCACTCCAATTTTTTTATTTTTTATTTTTTCTTATTTTTTTTTAATGTATTTAATGTATTTTACTACTTCATGGGTTACTGTGGTTGTCAAGTTTGATGGCCATGATTCAGTGTGCCATCCACAGAAAGCAACTGCATATCAGGATTGTTGACTGCAGCGCCTGTCGACAGGAAGGGACCCAAGAGATGTAGTTGTAGGACAATATGAAAAGTGTGTTCTGTCCTTCGTAACCTGGTATCAAAAGGACTTCAATTTTTAAGTGAGAGAGTATAATACATTTATGAAGGAAAAGGTCATACCAAGAGATTCAGGAAAAAAAAATTAGAAGGTAGTTATTGAGGATTTTTTTACCATATAAGGGATGCTTGTAAAAATGTTTTTAAATTTAACTAGAATTTTTACCTGGTTTTATTAAAATAAAAAATATAACGATATGAGGGGGTGAATTAAGAGACATCCATGACAAAATGCAGTGAAACCTTTTCTGAATTGCTGAGATGAATATAACAGATGCTGTTGCCAAACCACATCTCAAGACTGTAAACAACCAAACAAAATACCCCATAAATTCATATAATGATGCAATAAAAATAAAATTAATGTATTTCAAGAATTTTCCTGAGATTTATATCCAAATAGTCTTCTAACTTCCCAATAATTCCCATAATACTGTCTCAGGACCTTATACCGTACTTGAACCATGTGGGAACTCCAAGTTATTCTGTTGAGTTCACAGAACAGAACTGTCCTACCTAGCAGGCAACTAGTGAATGGGAAAACATTTCTTTGCATAGGCACTACATAATATTAAAGAATCACAACCTCTGCCATTACTTTGTGGCTTAAGACAGGCTTAAAAAAACAATTTCCAAAAAATATGTAAAAGAAAAATAAAAGGTTCCTTATAATTTGGGGGTCTAGCTTGTTACTTTGCAGTAGCACACCAGACTGTTCTGAATTTTTCTTCACCCAGATCTTCTAGTAGTCTTTCTGGCTTGAGGACCTTAGAGTTATGCATATGAAGAAAACCTGTTGATAAAAACAACTACCTATTGTGATTAATACTAAAAAGGCCTTGTTAAAATTTAGTATTCTGCCTTTAGTGATGTGCACCTATTAAATTGCTTGTCAGCATATAGTTTTATAAACACAGTATACATTTTAAAGTACATTTTGAATTGAGGACTGTTATTGTATATCCTATGTATGAAAATATATAGGATGTGTACATATGTACACAATGACAGAAAAAAATTCCCATTAATATGTAGAGCATGTTTCCTACGCCATTCAGCCAACATCTTGGTACTGAGGCAGTTTGTACAGCAGTCCTCTGTCCCATGATAACAATACAAAGCTATATATCCTTACATACTAATGTGCACTTTTTCATATACTATTTTTTATTGTCTTCTCTCCTATTTCAACATTTTAATATTTTACAAACACACATTTCATTATCGTAGTTTAATAATTAAAACCAGAACTGGTGTCATGCCCAATTAATGTGCCCTGGTAGCATGCCCATTAGTTTTTCCATTAGTGAATTCAACAATACTAATGGGATTACTAGCATGGGATGCTAATTGGGCGTGACATAAGAAACTGGCTTACTTCTTAGCATACCCTTGCTAATGATGAAATTAATGAGCATTTTATTAAATGCTGTCTCATCAAAGTGTACTTAGTTAGCGTTAAAATTGTTACAAACGATGCTGCATTCTAAAGATCAGGTGCCTGAATAAGTGGTTCTTCATATTATGTTTGGCAACAGTCTAGAGCATTAACAGTTTTATACATGAGAAACCACATTTATTTGTAACCAATTCAATCTGGGACCACACAACCATATGTGCTAACCTGTGCTTAATTTCAGGTGGGGAAAAGAAAAAAAAAAAAAAAAAAAAAAAAGAAAAAGACAGTGTTCAGGGTTCAGCATGCACTGCATTGAAGGCCTCTGTATGACATTTTATCCAGAACTACTTGAGTGACTCTGTGATCATATTCAAGCTGTGAAATGGCTTGTTATGCATTTTGGAAATCACACATAGGGAACCAAATCTGGATTAGTTTGCTGAGCCATATAGTAAGTCTTAATTTTTAGCAGCTCTCAGTAATAACTAAGTAAATATGAATCTCTGTGGCTCTTCATGCTGATGATTACACTCATGAAAATATGTAGAAACATCACAAATATGGATCCTCAAAGATACTGTCTAGGTGCCAAAGTCTGACTGTAACTACACTTCTCCCGGTCAAGTTCTTTCAATGCCCAAACTCCTACAACTGAGAAGGTGAACAAGTACTGCCGATGCCAAGCAGCAAGGTATAGTCAGGATTCGTAGCTAGGTATTCTCCATCTTCCTTTTTTGGGGAGTAACAGGTCACCCTCAGACTGTGCTTACTACTTTGGCCTCTGTGCACAAACCACAGGCAACAGGAAAAGTATCAAGTGTTCCTCCCTTTTTCTGTAAAGTTTAGGAAATGGATCATCATCTAAAATGGAAGAGCTGGATTCAGTTCCATCCATATTGTGAGAAGAATCCCAATACTCTATCCTCAGAAGACTTTCCTAATCGCTAAAGAAAATGGTGTTCCAGATTGGCCTTAAATTTCCACTATTAGTGATTTCACTTTGTATGAAATATTCGGTGCTTCCCTGGGAAAAAGACAGAACAGATGACCTGTAGCCACTGAAAGATAACTATACATTTAGCTAGAGTTGATTGTGTAGTTCAGGGTGGATTTAAAGGCATCATGATGAGAAGAAACTCCATGGACAGCTGAAGGTTTGCAGACAAAATGAATTCAGAGGAAGGTCTATGGAACAATTTGATTATGCAGACAAGACTGAGGAAGACATCTGTTAGTAAAAAACCTCATGCTTCCTGGACCAGGAGTAGAAACCTGCAAAGAATGACAATAAAACAATAAGGAAGGAAAAATGAGCAGCTAGACAACACAAAAGGGAGACAAAAGAGATCATCAGACAACAGCTAGATGAATGGTGGTGTACTTAAAGGTTGAGAGAAGTAGGAATGGACAGGATGAAAAGGATTTGAAATTAACACTAAGAGAAGGCAGAAGTTAGGCTGCTGAAGACTCCCCACTAAGAAGACTTGGCAGGACTATCCCCAGAGCAGATACAACAAAGAAAATGTGCTGCTGATCATGAGCAAAGATACATACCAGAATCCTGAAAGGGACTAAGGGTAAAAATAATTAACCTGTGACAGGACACAGCTGGAAGGGAGCAAAGAATATTACACCATGCTGCTCTAGATAAAAAGCAGCAGACACAATTGTCATCAAAAAGAATTTTTGCAGTTTTTAAGAGAAGAGCACAGAGGCAGGGCCATAAATGCTTATCATATATGCCACGATCATAATTAGAGAAAACAATGCATATAACCTGGTTAAAAAAAATCACATGATGTAAGAAGTAATTCAAGCATTTGCACACTAATGCAAACTGTGATGCACAAATGAAGGATTAAGAATTACTGATAAAGAACATGATACCTGACGTTATAGGATAGGCATAGCAAATAATGGCAAAAAGAAAAAAGAAACAAACTACATAGAAAACAGAAACAAAGGTAAAGATAGTAAGGTAGCACAGCATATTAAGGATACAGAAGACTGAAAAATTTTTATAACTGAATTTTCACAGGCTAAAGTTTAAGATACTAAAAGAATTATATTGATGTAGGACACAGTACCCTACTTCTGAACCTGAGAAGGCACAGAAATCTTTTCCACATGATTAATGAGAAACTAGAAAACATTAGCTTTCAAGATATATCTATAGTAAATCAAATGTTAAGACCTACACTATTCCTGCATGCTTTGAATGAAAGATTTTTATTTTTTTTTCCCTACAAACAGTCACTGAACCAGCAATATAGGCTATTTTAGACTTTGTAAGAGGAGGGAACAATATGTAAGTGATGGTCACAAAAGTCAGCATGGGACAGGATTGTCCCAAGCTGATTCAAATGAAATACAAAGATATATTCATAAACGAGCAACTTGTTACAATGCAAGATAGTAACTACTGAAAATATACTGAAATATGGACAAGATATAGGCAAGAAAAAATACTGAATATGGACAAGACCTGCATTTTTTACAGTTAGAAGATGGGGGGAAGAGGGATAAAAAGAAGAAAAAGAAAAGTCCCAAACCAGTCAGTGTCCCACCTGTCCCCCTTCCTCTTCATCCCCCAAATACTATGAATCCAAACATATACAACATCTTCTAGGGAGTGACTCCAACCTAGCTGACATAAAGCTACTTCAGAAGGTGCAAATCTGCTAGGAATACTATTTGAAGCACTAAAATACTAGTTGAAAGATACCCGCTCCCATTAAAACAAACAACAACAAATCAAACACACCTAGAAAGATCTTGCAAAGGCAATAAAAATTCCTTTTCAGCTAAGTGAAGGTATAAGTGTAAAAGAGATAAAACGGAACTAGTACCTATGAAAATGTGGATGAGGGCAACATTAACAACAATGTTAAGCATGGTCCCAAAACTTGAAGTACACGCTGATTCAGTTTGCAGCAAGGAAAAGAAGATAAAGCCTGTGTGTAAATGCAGTGAAAGTAACAGAAATTTATATCTTGGGGACAGAAGCAGATTTCACAGTTTCTAGCACAGGGATCGCATAACGCTAGTCTCTGTGTAGCACCATGCCTCCTCTACAGATTCCCCAGAGCTGAGGAGGAGCTTCACTGCTGCACACCACCTCTGCATGTTCACAGACCACCAGTGCCTGGACCATGGCAGAGCTCAGGAAGCAAAGGTTAACAGTGGATCGGCATATCTCTAAATCCCCACCATCTCATACCATTGAGCATTTCTGCTCAACCCCCCAGGGCAGTAGACACTATGCCAATCACATAACTAGACACTGAGGCATGAGGGAAGATAGGGCTGATACAGCAAACAGACCTTCCAGCAACACGGAGGCAGTGGTAACCTCATGAAAAGGATGCATGTATATGGGTACATACAACACCACATTCTGCCAATATCATCAGAAAATCCGATGATTAGTTACAGTTTCTTGTATACTTACGAAATATAAGTGAGTCTGTAATGCTTTTTTATTCTATGAGGAGATCCAGTTTTGGGGTGCAGAGAAAACAGAAAACACCCAAACAGAAATGGAAGAAATGTGGCCTTATTTTTAATTTAGTGGAATTTATTTGATAATATTTCCCTCATTATTCATGTCTTTGCTATGGTCATTATTACTAGAAGTGAGAGACTACTCTCATCACATTAATGGCAACACAGTGATTTCAGTAGGAAAATACAAAGTCTCAAGATGGGAGGCTTAAAAATAATTGACTGAAAAATAGAAAACCTTTATTTGCTAGTTCATAATCTAGTTCTGTCCACCTTTGAAACCTTGGTACTTTAAGCTGTAGTGGTGTTTGGTGGTACTGACAAAAAAACCTAACCCATAAAAATGCAAAAGTCAAGTCGTGAATTGTGGCAAACATAACAAAAAATGAGCAAAGCTTTAGTGTTTCAGTGTTTCTCTCCCCAAGATCTCCCCAGTTACTTAAGGGTTCTGAAGAGCCGGTTAAGTTATATCAATTAAATAATTAAAAAAAAAAAAAAAGAATAACCATGTAAAGAAGTACTGAAAGAAATAATATAAGCTATTTTTATAGGATCCTGTCTTTTTATTGTACCTGTGGATCAAAAAGAAAGTAAGGACGCCCACTCCTCAGTTGAAGTGCAACATATTCCTCTTGATTCCCAGGTGATGCAGAGAAAAAAATCAAACCATCAGGTTCCTGGGTTCTAAATTTCACTTTAATACCTGGTTAGAAAAAGCAAGCAGATAATTAATGCCAAAAATGGTTCTTACGCATTCTAACAATGTAATTACAAACAAAAAGTTGTTTTTAAGAACAGCAGTAAAATGGCAAATCAAAATCATGGAAATTTTGTTCACCTAACACCCCTGCTGGTCATTGCAGGAGATATTTTACTAATCCAGACTAAATCAGCCTTTGAGAGAAATGTCTGTGATTTCAGAGCCCTTACTCATCTGTAAAAAAAGGTATGCAGTTGTGACTTATGCTGTTCAGTAACTTCTTTCTTAAAAAAAAAAAAGTAATTCAAATATTAGCATACTATTCTAATAGTTCATGTTTTACATGTGGATTTTCATTTGTCCCTTAGTATTTCTATTATGTAAAGTAGGAATAAGGTTCCTGCATGGGAGGATTTCTATGAAGAATAGTGGGGGTTTGGTTCCAAAAGATATATATACACACAGGTATGCATTTATATGTATATTTATACATATTCTTTTATAAATATATAAATCTAAGCGCACAAAGAACACCTGAAAAAAAAAATCCAAGTTTTAACAAAAATTGGCCATATCCCAAGGAATAATTGATGAACTAAGCTTAATTAAGAAATTTCCAGATCATTATCAATAGTCTTCCATTTGGCTTCTGACAAAATATTGTCTCAGCGCATTAAATGTCATTCAAATGACATACAAGAAAAAAAACAAAACCGTTTTTTACACTACTTTTTAAAATAGAATAACAAAACAACAAGCTAATTAAACAGCTGGTAAATATTGGAATATTATTGTCCGTGGTATAAACTTACTCAGTAACTAAGGACACGTTAATGAAACAATTCATAAATTATGTATCCAGTTTTGAGAAGTATAATTATTAATAAACAAGTTTTCAATAATTACCAACCTTTTATGACTATAATGCCTTTCTTTTAAGCTGTCTCCTGGATCATCATCTTACAGAAACAAATAAGAAAATTACAAAACTATATGATCAATTTGGCCCAGCCTTTCTAACATGCAAATCCAGATATTGCAGGCTGAGTCTATGGTGGAGCCATGCCTTTACTGTACTAATTTTTTTTGCAAAGGGAAATGAAAAGGCAGCAATAGCAACATCGACCTATACTGTACACTTCCATGACATTTCTGCATAAAATGCTTTTTACAGAACAGGATAATTCATTGGGTTTTACCCAACTCCATCAAACTATTCAGTCTTTTCACACACATTTTCACTATCTTATGTCAGGCAGAAAACAATGTGACAAAAGTTTTTCTTGTAGACAGCATCCCTATTTAAAAAAAAAATACATAATTATAATTCTGCTGCACATTCATACTAAATCGTTTGTTAATTACTTATAAGAAATATCCTTTGACCCTGTTTCCTAATCACATAAATGTTTTCATGCAAATCACACGATGCACTCACAGATATGAAACATATTCTCTAGACAATGAAAATCAGTCATGCTATTAAAATACCTGCAAAAAGCAGTTGTACACAAGTAATGCCCAGCACGTAAAAAACTCAATAAATAGTGTCCATCCACTTTAAGGAAACACATAGCTTTGCCTGGCTCAGAAATAACCACTATTGCTGCACTTTGAGGTTCCAGGTATTTCCAGCTGCAGTATCTGCTGGAGAGGGGTGAGACTGAGGGCCTCTAATCCCAGCACCGGAGAGCACAGTTAATTTAACAAGCTGCCAGTATTTTTATCAAGCTGCCAAAAGACATTTCTGAAGACATTGACACTGCACATTGAAAATGGATCTTACTTAACCTGAACACAGAAAGCTTTCCTTTGAAAACCTGAGAAGTTTCACAGGACTTGAAAACATTGGATTACCAGAAAAACCTTCCTTTTTTGGGGGGGCAAGGGGGAAGGGAGATTTTGCAAGAAAGTTTCTCAAAGACTTGTGTCTACTATTTTAATTTTAATTGACATATACAGAAACTGCATCTCAGCCACACTGCTGAGGCTACTAAATCTTGGATGGAAAATATGACCATCTGTGGGGCATAGTACGCATGTACTTTTAATCAACTGCATCTTGAATTGCAACTGAAGAATTCACCTAACAGGCCTGTTTATGTGACAAAAATGATTGGTCCACAAGGAGTTGCTATCATTTCTGGAGTAAAAAACAACAGGAAATTCTACTACAAATTAAACATTAATGTATGCCATTCAAATAAAATCTTTAATTCCATTTCAAATAATAGCTGCAATTGGAGAAGCTATCAGAATTCCTTTAATTATAAATAAAGAAATTTCTTCAATTTCTGTAATTGAATATCTTTAATTATAATGGCATTGTACAAAACATAATACAAGCGTTATATACAGTGAACACAAAAGACAAAAAGAACATAGTAGTAAAAGGACAAATAGAATAAATTACTAGTATTATTATTAATGTTTTAAAGTATCCCAAAGTGTGTCAGGGCAGACTCTACCCTTCTGTAAGGATCTACATAGCCTCGACTTACGCGGCAGTGAATTGTGATTACATTTTTATCCTAGTTTCATAGATGGCACATCCAGGTTAGTAGAGGAATGAGGATGTGAGTGACCAGTGGGGGCATTTTGAAGGCATTAAACTGAGCAACAATAACCTGCGAGTGCACACCGTTTTGAGAGTTTCTTTTAGTAACAGGCTGATATTAAACCAAAAAAGATATACTATTACGGTAATGTCAGATGAGTCAGAACCCAGCTTTTTGTCTAATACAGAAAATGAATATGAAACGATTTTTATATCCCCTTTTGCCTTCCTCATGTGAGGTTTGCAAGTCAGAGAACTTCAGCAACATTTCAGATTCAGACTCAGATTCGCATCTGGATTCAGATTCTTCTGCCGCAATTCAACAAAGCTCGCGAGATCTGCACAGAAGTATTTATAGGCAAGAATGTGCTCTTTAGAGGCTGACTGTGTTTTTGCTCAAAGCAAATTTTACAGAGCACACGGGATCGTTTTCAGTTAGGAAGAGCCAGTTGGTAGTCACAGGGAAAAAATGAGTTAATTAGAGCAGCTCCTAGATTAGCATAACATATACTAAGAATTTATAATTATTACAGCAATAAGATTAACTTCTGACTAATGTTAAACATTTTTTCTTGCAAAATAAAAAGTTAAAAATAGGGGTTTTTTTGACCAAGAAACTTTATTCATCCAAACTAAAGAGGTTTTACTTCCTGTGAAACACCTTTCTAATTTAACTGAACTGAATGTAGTTTAAAAAAAAAAAGTCAGCATTTCAAAATACAACAACATTCAAAGTACTCAAAAAATGTCTTTTGACTTTTTAAAATTTTGGGGGAGAAGAGCTGAGGGGAGAATGTAGGCAGAGGGGCAAGGTAATTGAAGACACCTTTTACCATAACAGCTGAAAGATTTCAGCAAAGTGACCTACTTAAGACTGATCTCTGTCCCATGCACTCAGCTAAAACACCTACAAGGTACCCTTCTCTACAACTGGATGTTTAGAGTCCAGCTCAAAATAGCCAACAAATATAAGTTATTAGACTCATTAAATACACAGAAGTTGCTACAAGTTTCAAAAGTTCCATGCCCCTTCACCAAAACCTACCTACAACCACATGAGCAAATCTGTCCAAAAGTGACAAGAACAGCCATATCAACATCTTTCCAACCTGGATGCGGTCAGCAAGAATACTGTTAGTTTAGTTTTCAGAAATACATCAAATACCAGCCCGTATGCATAAGACTAAAAAGTAACAAGAATAATTAGATGTCCTAGCGTATTATGAACATTTTCTTTGTGGACTTAGGAAATCATAAAAGGAAAACAGTGTCTATTATTGTTGGAAAAAATTAAAAAACAAACAAACCTTCCTAATATCTGGAAAATCACAAAGCATTATTAGAAATGAATTTTGCATAATCTGTGAAGCACATTCATTTTCAGTTGAATTTCTCCCAGGACTGTACAATTGTAGAAACACCATTTGTATTTTCATTCTACTTATATCTTTATATGAAATGGTGTAAATAATTATATAATTGTACATTCCAATCAAATTAACAGAAAATTGTTGGCAAAGAAAGCGATCGCCTTATGTTTACTAAAGCCCTTATTGGAGCATAATGCCAACTAAAATGAATAGAAATTGTATATAAAATTTTGACTACAGCATTAGGCTCTCAGCAGTCCCTTCAGGATGACAAATGTTAAGCATTTACTTAACATTAAGACTGTATACAAATGCTTTTGCCTAATCAAAGTACATTTTCCCACAGAAATTATAAAACAAAATTTGTTTTTAACTGGGAAGGGGATAGATGGGGAGTAAAACTCTCAGTTACTATACACTTCCATTTAATTAATATTTAGTCGTTATGCTCTCTGTGAGAGTGATTCCGCATGCTACATGCCATTACAATAGCTAAAACACATTTACAAATTTATTTTTTATAAGAAAATACATCTTTGAAAAAAATAAGAAGGGAGACTTCACAAAAGTCGATCAGTATCTAAAGCAGTTTCACATAACGGCCAATGGAATTAGAGGAAAAGAAGGAGCTCAGTGGACGCTTTCCTGGATACTCAAGAACATCCTCTGCTGAATACAAGGAGTTCTTCACACTATGGGATGACCTATAGCTTTCTGGATTTTGTTGAGAGAAGCAGCTTGAAAGTATTTTTCCTAAATCTGTCCAACATCTTTTGTTGTCTTTGATACAGGTTCAGGCTCCATATTTTACCGTTACCTTAATGTGTTTGAAAATGTTTTTGAAGTTCATCATCACAAACATTAAACTGAGTTAGTAATTCCATCAATCAAGTAATGCTGCCCATTTTTAAGTTGCTTTGGTTTTTTAGCAGAAATTTAAAATATATACTTAAAAGTCATATACGTATATACATATACATATGTACACACACATATATATGTACACACAAACACAAAGAAAAATTTTCCCAAACTTTTTCCAAGCTGTAACTGGAGTGTCCAATTGCAAGACAGCAGCCTATTTTCTTTTGTGATGATAGTAAAACCTAGAGAAGCTGAAAATCCATTGTTTTTAAAATTAGTCTGTACAAACCCCCCATATTTTGAAAAAGTCTAAGTTGATTCAGAATGACACAATTTGAAGACTTTTTTGTGTATACTCAATACCTCAAACTGCCAAAAAGCTAAGTCAAACTAAAAGGTTGAACAAGCATAAATACATAATATGATGAATGAATGACAGGGGGAAATACGTAACATTTCTTGTGGAAATCAACTATCAGGCAAAACCCCAAATCCTCTAGATGAGAATTGAGTATTTCTTTTACAATAAAATGACTAATTTGATACCTGTTTTTTCTTATTTTGTTTGCTACTCCATTATACCCACTACTGGTAAAACAAACAGGACATTTTAGCTTTAATCTTCTTACTACATAACCCAAATAACTTCAGTCATGTTTGCATTAATGCTGCATTAATCATGTTGTTGCGTATTAATGAGTTTTCAGGCTATGCTAATTACTGTCATAGATTCTGCAGCAGCCCATTAAATATACAAATTACAGAATTAAAGAGCCAGAGCTCTTCATGATTAATCTTTAAATGGAGAAAAACTAATGATGTCTGTACAAAGTTTCTCTCCACTTTTGGCTGACTGAGCCCAATGAACAATCAATTAGAGTATTTGAAGAATAAGAATATTGCACATACTAAAAGATTTGTTATGCTGTTATTCTATGCAGAAGACATACATTTATAAGTTTCTATCAAATGGACTTCTGTAGCATATTCCAGTCTTTAAGGTCTCCCAAAGTGTTGCACAGGGGTAAAAGCTATAGGATATTCCAATTCATTATTGCATACTCATAGGAAACCGCTGGTTCCATACGAATATAGTAAATCAATCTTCTCCTTTTAGCAAGGACACAAGGCCTGCTACTCCCTAGTAAGAAAGATTTACAGCGAACCTTGGTGAAAAGAAAGCTAAGATAAGTTTAAAGTAATTTGATAAGATTTGATGTATTAGTAGCACTTTATCCCCTCACTTACTGAGTGATGCTTTTTCAGGAATAGTGTAATACCTGGTGGTTAAATCAAAAGATTCAAAATTAGGAGACCTTGAGTCTGTACTCAGCCAATGACTGAGGTATGTCACCCAAGAGCCATCATTTAAACCCCCTGCCTCCATATTCCTTCCTGAAGAATGGTGGCCAATATCACTTGTTCTGTAATGTTTGAAAACCTCATTACTGTTTTGTTCTCCATGGCCTTAAATATATATAAAATCAGCAAAATACCCACATCTATTTCAGAAAAATTACCTAGACACTAGGTATTTACTGGCATTTAAGAAACACTAACATATCCAAAAAAGGGTATTAGTCTAACCTTTTCCAAATACTGCATATTATGCAGAACATCACAAGACTTCACTACAGAGCGGGTTCTGAGTCCATATTAATATTACTCTGCACATCAATAGCTGCAGTTTAGAATTAACCAGGCCATTCCAGACCTGTTCAATCAGTTCTTTATGCCATGGAAAAAATAAATACTTTATACATTACAGATTTTATATTTATACAAAGTAGTTCTTTAAGAAAAAAAGCCTGCTTAGAGCAAGATTGATCATGGCATGAGAATACTCTCATATGAAGATAAAATGAAAAAGACTGGATTGCTGCACTTCATGCACAAGGAAGAAGACATCATACAAGCATATGAGATTGTTTAGGAAAGGCAGATAGGGAGCGGAGCAGCTTTCCAACACATGCTCAACACACAAACAAGACAGCATTCAAGAAATGAAAGGGAAGAAGTCCAGAGCAAAGATGTACCTTATCACAGGCACTTTACAACTTCCCAGTGAAAAGATATACATCATTACGACAATCTGCAAAATATTGACACGAGAAGTATCTGAGAGTTTAGCAAGACCCAAAAGGAACCGGACAGTCTGCCTACCTAGATCTATCTATCTAAATAAATGAAGACCTCAGAAAAACTTATATGAGAGATCAGGGTGAAACCTCATATGGAGATGCCAGTGATACCATTAACTGTTAGCATCTCTCTGCCATTAGAGTCAACACCCAGTTGTTCACACAGAGGTTTTAAGCAATACAATCATTAAAGAAACTAGTGTCTTGACTCAAATTCATTTAGTAACCAAGCCTAGGAACACAATTCATAACTGTATTCCGCTTGAGTACATTGGGACAGTATACAACAAGCATACATCCAACCAGCATTATTTTTTCAGAGCATAGCTACCAGAGTAGAAATAATAAATGTAATCATGGAATTCTAGGATTCAAGTCCTGCTTGGGGTAAGGATCAGCTGCAAGTTTGTTCCTGTGTTGCTCTTAATATTGAAGTGAAATATGAACAAAGAGGAAACATCAGCCCAATATTCAGCTAATGCTTTCTTTGCTGTTATTGTTCAACTTGAACAAAATTTGAGATAATAATTTTACTCAAATAAATAATTTAATAATTAAATTTACTCAAATGCAATAATTTGAGTAATATTTTACTCTAATGTGGCCTCTCTCAAATAATACCTGTAATCTTTATTTATTTATCTTTACGTAGGCTGGAAAGAAGCTCAACAGGCTCTGATTTTGTTAGGAAAGGAAGAAAATAGTTTCTAGGAGTAAGAATCCTTTCTGAGCAATTTCATGAATTCAGACTATGATATTTAAAGTATGGAAATAGAGGCAAGCATTCATCTTCATTTCAGGATAAATTCTTTAGAGAAAGAACTGTATTCTGTTACCCGTATGTGAATTAGTGCATAAAAAAGGTCATCTTATGCAACAAGGGTAAGGTGGGAGAGGCTTCTAGGTGTTAATGCAATGCAAATCATAATTACTAGAAATATGATGACAAGAAGAATCACTTCAAAGATTTACAACAGTGCAATCTATAAAAGGTCAACATCACAGAGAAATCAGAAATGAGCTTGGAGGTCAGTAGTTGTAAATAGCACTTCAATTATAAGCCTTTAGTTAGTATTTCCAGCAGTAGTACAAATGTAACTCTGCACAGAGAGTAATTTAACTGATCAAGGGAAAAGAGTATGACTAGAAGTGAATAAAATGCAAATACATCAAAATGAAAGTCAGTGTAATGATCTGAAACACAGCAAATTCAGACAACAGTGCACTAGCCAAGGCAGAATCCCATCACAGCATCACAGAAGCTGGAAGCACAATAAGGTGGAAATCCTGCAGCAACTGAAGAAGAGTATTGATTAGACAATGTACATATGGAACAGAAGAATAACTAAAATAAGCTAATGAGTGTCTTGAGGAATACCACAGGACAAAAATGGAAATGTAACAAGGGGGAGGGGGAAACCTTCTAGACAGAAATACAACACCACAGAGCAAATACTCAGCAAAAAACATAGTTTCAAGTTACAAACTCAGCAACAAATGCTACTCATGGTAGAACTGCAAAAAAGCTAACAATGTATTCAAGTTAATGCAGAGTTTTAAGGTACACCTATAAACTGTAACAAAACTGCCAAATTAAGAACTGAAAGTAATATATAATGTTTTCATCTAGTACTATTTGTGACAGTATTTCCCCTGACTATTATTGGCATAATGACTTTTTCCAGAGGAAGTCTAAAACTGGTTTTATTTGCAGGACCTAAGTTCACAAAAGGATTTCAATGGAATGATCAGGTGCAAGTTTTATATATAGATAGCAAACTCACTTCTCTCACATTTGCAGGAGAGCGTGCTAGATACAGCATGACATACCTGCTGACAGTGAACAATTATTTCCTCAACCTCCATCAATTTAGGTGACTGTAAAGGTTCACTCATTGCCTTCTAAGGTATTTGCCACCTAATGGAACTGTGCCTTGAAAGTGCAGCAGGCCCTGCTTTGAAAGAGTTAATAATATTCCATTACACTTTGTTCTGTTATCCATGTGCCTCTGCACCTAGGAACCACACACTCTGTAAATTAAGTGCTTTATGGGGTTTGGCATGAAATGTTCACTAGAAACATATCTGAACACTTTGTAGCACTTACACAGAATATTTTGCTTAGAATATGATTCACAGCTACCGAAACACTGTCTTCAACACCTCAAGTTCAGTTTTAGTGAAAGCATCACCCTTACAGATCAGGACAGAACAGAAATAGAAAAGTTCAGCCCAGCCTCTCTCGCACTGGACATGTAGGGTTAGCTGTAATCCTGAAAGATGGCCTTGGCCCTGCTGGCTTTAAATGACCATGTGATTAGAGGCACGAAAGTCAACAGGATAAAGCTAACATGCTGGCTCTGATACTGTAAAAGTGAACTACTATGCACGATCTACAATACGTAGAAAACAGAGGCAAGTCTGCGTGGAAAGCTAGGAAATCTAGCAACTTTCTCTTAGAAATTGCTTTAGCATATGTATGACCCCTGCTTACTCTCATTAATGTTTCCAAATGCACAGAAGGAAGAATTTATCATGCATACAGCAGTCTCAGTCCCTGGACTGCTTTCGAAAACAGAACTGGGGAGGGCAGGGGGAACCACCTGTAGCAGTTGTTCAGCATCAGCTGCTGTTATCATTTCCTTTTCCTTTCATTGGTGTGTCACCATAAGGATACGGCCCAATAATCAAACGGGGGATTTCTTGTTATTTATCATACGTTAAAAGCCACATTCACCAAATTCACCAACCTTCTCTGCTCTGCCCAGCTTCTGTAAAGAATGTGCTACAGAAAATATGACCCAGTGCAGTAAGCCAGCTGTGGAGGTTTCATCATCAATTTGTAGTCTGGCTTATTCCCAAGAATCAAACCCCTGCACTCACTGTAAGAGTTAAGCACATACAGAAGCATAAAACAAAACTAAAATACTGGTGATGAAACAGCATTCATCTATCAGCTGAATAATCACACATTATGAAATACTTTCAGAGTGATAAATACAACTGAAACCCTCCCCCTTCCTCTGGTTTTTAGGAAAGCAATACAGTGGTATGCGATGGACATGGAAAAACTCCTGTACTACATCCAGTAATAGAGCTAATGTGGCAAACACAGCTCGCAGGGGATGGACACAGCCAGATATTATGCTGAGTCCTATGTGCAGTCACCTACCTGGGCAATGGTACCAGGATGGTGCATAATAATGCTGGCAGTAGAGGAACCCGGAGGTATCGTCTTCCTCCCACCCAGGTGGGCTAGCTGCTCCTCAGCTGAGATTTTTCACTGTTTGTCAGGATGCAAATGAAGAAGTAAGAAGCCAACTGATACACAAAGCAGCACCAGCAGTGATATCTATTGGTGTTTCCGTGCGTTTCCATGTATGGCAAGGAGTTCATGATTTTCTCATGACTCTAATCGATACTTGGAGGAAACTAAGTATATCTCTAAATTCTGAACTACATCCATTGGTGTAATCAGTAGAAAAGCCAATCCAGAAATAAGCATGAATGAAGACATTTCAATGGTATGTGACTCAAGCTGTAAGGGCTTAAATAAAGGGTACAATTTACACAAAGATTCAACTTGGGGCAAACAAGAAAGTGAGGAATATAGAAAGCTATAATGACAGGAAATTGATATAGCACATAACATTTACTAAATACTGTAATAATTCTGTTTGCCCAGTGTAAGTTAAATTGCAACATTAAACAAGGAATAAATTAAACTGCCAAGACACAAGGATTAAAACAATAACTTCCATAAAATTTCCCTTTGCTACCTTCTATGTATGTGTAGGTGAACCTGTCTTACACTTGGACTGTAAATTCTTTAGGGCAGATGCTGTCAACTTTGTGTTCCTAATACAAGAGAGACATGCAAAGATTTAAAATTCAACCAATTTTATTAATCTAAATAAAAAGAGAGAAGGACAAGACTGAAAATACTTTCCTTAACAATTTCTTTCACATAGCATGATGTCATTTAGCCTCCATATATTGTGATATTTTCAGGCAGATATTGATTGATCCTATGTCATCTTTTCAGAATTTTAATTCCTTATGGGATCCTTGAATTAAAGACCACTTTGCTGTAGCCTGCCTTTGTGTTGATTTTTACATTATTGCTTAAAACATGAGTGATTACAGAACACATGACTGACTAATTCTGAATGATGGTAATAAGGAAATTTCTCCTCCTCTTCTGCAAAATTCACTGATAATTTTTTCTTTCTTCTCTCTCTCCCTTTCTCTCAAAGTATGAGACTTTCTGCAACACAGAAAATCATGATTGATTACAATATTGTAATACATTAAATCAAAAAGTGGGTGACTAGACATACAACATTACTAAGAAGTACGAGCCTCTACATTCTTTTGTTTCCAGTGTGACCATTTTTGTATCTTTACCATTTGTAATGCCTCATAGAAAGACACTCATATTCAAAATAAAGCAAAGAAAAAAAAAGGCAACAAACCTTGCCTATGGGCTGTAACAATGGCTCCAAGTCACCCTTTTTCCTGTCCCCTGTGTTGCCTGAGGATCCAAATGACAGCCAGCTTATTTAACTCCCACTGATTATTTTAAAGTTTTGCTTGCGATGCTGGGGCAGTGTAAGGGAAAGGGGAAAAAATTACTCACCTCATCCTCAACAATGAAAAAACCTTATTTATAGATGCACTTGAAAACACTAAATGGAAAAGCCTCTACAAAAAATTCAATCTAAACTGTGTTTTGCTACTGAAAGGGTGAACTGTGTAATTGTAGCAGCAAGGCATGTCTGGTGTAAAATAGCATAGCCTTAGAAGAAAGCTGGCCAACGGCTGTTGAACAGTATTTGGCTCTCAGCTACATCGGTGCAGGAATGCCGCCGCTGCATCAAGCTGCTGACAGCAGGGCTTTCAGGCACAGGGACTGCCAGTTAATCCAGATCCCAAACTGCTGTAGAAAGGAAGTATTGGACTATCAAGGCTGACTCCAGAGCACCCTGAAACCTTATACCCAGCTCAGCCCTGTCCCATAGTAAGAGCTCTGGGGAGGGACTGCTTGCGAACTACTAACCTCTTTCCTCTCATAACATGCAGTAGGTACACTAAGGGCTCTGAGGTGTAGGAAGATTTCAGTCGGTGACTTACAAAGCCAGGAGACCTGGGCATTTCTGTCTTAGAGCAACCTTGAGCCCTAGCCATTTCTCAGGCTGGCTGCAGTTGGCAGGCACTTTGCAATTCTGCAGGAGTACTGCGTTGCCCTGATTTCCACCTCTGACATTTCCCTGGCCCTTTCCTGCCTATGTGGAAGGCAGAAGGTCTGGCATAAAACCAATTATGCAGTCTTTGCTTCACCCAGGATTCCCATTCAGCTCGTTTTTCCCCCTTAGTGCATGCAGCTCAGTAGCATAACAAAGTTTACACAGGAATATCCTAATTTTTTGAAAATTAATGATGCCGATGTGACAATCTAACATGGGTTTGGAATAAGTAGCTCAAATTGGCGTATTTCAATCACTGAATTGGAACAATTTGGGAAAGAAAAATATAAAAGACAGAAGAAAGATTAAAGAATCCTAAAGGAGGAAAATAAATGGGAGAAACACCTAAATTTGAAAGCTAGAGTGCAGAGGCAGTGTCTTTATAATACATTTCATCTTTTAAAAATACCGAACAAAACCCCCAAAACATAATAATTAAATGTGCAAACTCTTTGTAAAGGAACTCACTGAATATTGCCAAAACTTTCATGGAAGGGATGACTTTCACCCCAAGATAAAACTTTCTTTTCCTTCTACAATGCAATAAGTCTTCCCAATGGCAGACATTCTCAAAAACACTTGTCCCTCACCCCCTTCCTTGAATCTTCCCAACAAGGTTTTGCCCTAGTTCCACAATTCACTTAATTTGTTTCTGACTCAAAAGATATTACCTGGGATAGTTGTATCTGTCAGTCGAGCCTTCGTTTTGTTCATCCAATTATGAAGGTTGATGGGAACAAAGACTGTAATTTGTGTAAATAGATTCCCCCTCCTCCCTCCCTGTCTCTGCAGCAAGTCACTGAATGACTTGAAAATGCATAAAATAAAATCCCCCAAGAGCTAAAACTCCACTACACCCAAATTCCCAGTATTTACTGCAGAAGAAAGAGAATTCATTCTGTTAGTAGTGGCACTTCTGCTGGCAAAGTTTCATTTTTAGTAAATCAAGAAACTTTTAAAGTAAACTAGAATAAAAAGAGCACTATTAATTACCAACCCTGAAAAAATGGTCTATATAAAAATGTGACATTAATTAACTAATTTTTTTCTTTACTCGGGTGAAAATGCAAGGACACACCATTCTAAGCATCAGTTGTTATAACTCTAACTACCCTAGAATAACAAACTAATCCCAATTTACGTCCATGTAAGCGTGGTCAGAACAAAGAATTTTAAACAGACAGGCTTGGATACGAAGTATCAGGTCAAATTTGGATTATTTCCTCTTTTTTTTTTTTTCCCCTCCCTGAAGAGAGTGTGTTCCTTTCTGAACTTCCCAAGAATATCATGCTATACCGCACTGAGGACTGCCATCAGTATAAGCAACAATGACTCTCTGAATTAAAGAACAGAACAGCAACATATTTCTGTACTTTCCCCCCTTGCTTAGTATAGGGAAATATTTTGATACAACTACTTACTTGTACAACGTTGCATAGATTTTATAGGACAGCAGAGAAAGACACCTTAAAAAATATTCAGAAAGCAGAAGGCATGACCCCCAAAAGCCTGTTTTTCCCACAATTAAAACAAAATAAAGCCTGTTTTTCCAACAAATGAAACAAAGTACTCCATAAGAATATGACCAAAAAAAGAGAAATCTCTTCTGCAATAACTATAGTAAGCACAATATCATTTGCAGAAAGCACTGAAAGAATTTTGAAGTAGACAGAGACCACTAAAGGAAAAGTGGAGCTGCATAGGAGAAATTTTAGAAATCTTGAGTTATTGAGGTCAACATATTTTCAGGGAATAGCCTTGTTTTATAATCTAAATCATAATCAGAACCAGGGAGCAAATAATCACTTCTTTACAAGATAAAGATAAGACTTTAGCAGCAGTACAGGTAACAAGTTAGTTTAATAAATAAGATACCGCAAAACTATAGAGTGGTTTATAAGTAATGATCAATGTTTAAAATCAATGCTCTTGCAAATTGGAGCCAATGCAAAGGGGCTAGCACCAGGGTAAGATGATCTGGTTGATGTATTTTGGATCTGCTGAAATAAATCCATTTATAGGAGCATTTGCAGGATGACTAAGTTAAAAGAGCACTGCAACAGTCAGGCCTGGCTCAGGGAACGCCTCCTCCTACTGTCAATATTTCAAACTGATAAAGAGCTGACCAAGTGCAATCAGTGCTGTGATGAATAAAAGAAAGCTTGGGACCATTAACATTAATGGGACTTGTGTGGCTAAATGCTCGTATATTGTACTGAAAATTTACCCAATGGACCAAGAGATTTTTTTTTTTTGCTTATGCTTCCCCTTTTCCCTGCACACTGTATATGATCAGTTTAAAAATATTTGCAACGTAATATAAATGTCTAAAATAACTTCATATGATTAATATCCCATAAGTCTCTGGGGAAGAAAAAAAAAAAAAAAAGAGAGTTACAGAGCTCACTCTGGCTACCTGGAAGGCTTGAGAAAATAGAAATGCCAGTTTTATAAACACAGATAAAATTGGCAGATCTAATATCTTCAGGCAGAGTGCCTTAGCCTTGGGGCACAATGACAAAGACTCTGGCGCCTGCCATCTACAATGTGTATTAGGGAATGGTTAATAAACTGGTACTCTGAGAGCTGGATGAACTTTTGTGGGAAGACAGAAATTCAGATCAGCAAGTATAGTCTTAAGAGCATATGTATCCAGGATATGACCTGGTTCGATAGTTTTTTAATTTGAAACGTGGCAGCCTGTTTTTCTTATCATCAGTATTAAATAACTATCATATACCCAGCGCTGTACTAAAATCAGAAGATGACGTGGCTTTTATCTCAGTCCCCTCCTGCAATCTATCAAACACCACATGGTACAATGGGGGGGCCAATGGAGCAGGTTTAGGGTTGTTCAGGAGAACATATTGTTTCATATTGGTATATATTTATAGCATAGTTGGGTGAAATGAATTAATATTTTGCTGATATAGCTATTTAATACAAAAAGTTTTAAGAAAGAACCAGATGCAAGATTTACAGCTGTGTGAAACACCAGTGTGAAGTTACTGCTATAAGAAAAATATTGAAAGCTTTTACATATTGTCATTTAGCTTAGGCAGAGTACTCCCAAAGAAGGTGGAATAGTATAGAGAGATGTTGAGCAGGACAAAAAATTCTCCTGATGGGGAAAGCGACCTGTCTGGCAGGTTCCCCAGACAGAGAGGGGAAAAAAAACCCTTAGTAGCAGCACAAGAGACAAGTAAATGTCCTTTATGACTTCAAGGCTTATCATAGTTCTAAGGAATTTAACTTTTTTTTTTTTTCCCCAAAGAGCAGAAAAATGCATAATTTCACCCAATATAAGATTACCTGTCTCAGTGTTGAGTCATTTTTATTTTTATTTCTTAGCCATAGGGGCAGACGGGGATTCTATTTACTTTAGTACCTACATTATTTTAAAAATCAAATGTTATATTGTAATACACTCCTATATAGGCATCTAGAGATAAAAAGATGCACACATGCATATATCTGTCACTCCACTCTGGACTCCTGCAGTCCTAAAATGTGATAATGGTAAGGCTTAAGGTAAAACTTTCAAGCCTACTGATCAGACCCAGCCTTTACATACCATCCCATTTAGCCTTTGACCAACAGACTGAAAAAAAAAAAAAAATAGTGTGCGTTACTGAACAACAAGGCTGGGATTAAGCGAACTGCAGTACTGCTTGCTTGCACAATTAAACCTATTACCAATATGAAACAAGATAAAAATATAGAACGCTGAGAGAAGAATTCTGAAATTACAAACAAGGAATGGGTTGTAAACCCAAAATAGAGCAAATATGAAAGCATAAAATGCCTTATCAATAGACAAATAATTTCAAAATAACACTTTTACAGGTCTTACAGGTAATGAAATCACAAAATGTGGAGCCTGGAAAGAACATTGCTGTGCTTAATTAGCAGTTCTACTGTATCATCAGCTTGTTCATGTACGCAGTTCAGAGCACCAAGTCCCAGTCATTTCAGCACAGGCTGGCAGAGATAGCAGCATACAAAAGCCTGCTTTCTTCCACCTCTGGCTAGCTAGGAGATTATGGCACTGCTTCTCAGGCATGCACCTGCTCATAACAACTCACACCTTCATGACCTTAAAGCAAGAATGAGATGCAATATTTTAACTCACACAACAAAAAAAAACAAAAATAAAAACAAAAAAACCAACAACAACAAACAAAAACAAAAACAGAAAAAAGAAAAAAATTTAAAATAATCCAGAACACAGTGGCTTTATTTACACTCTCTGCCACGAGCACATCATCCCATTTGCTCTGCTCACTACACGGACTCTCCACAGAATATTAGGTCAAATGTAAGGTCCCAATATTAATCTTCATGGCCATCCAGGGAAGTGGTTCAAGATATCTCAAGAGTGCCCTTCTCATTATGTTGGTGACCTCTCTGAACAACCGCTGTTAGTTTCAAGGCTCACCAGAGCAAGACTGAACTCCCTTTGCAAGAAGGATAGAGGCTCTGGAACTCATTAGAGGAGCAGATCAAAATGATCACAAATTTCACAGCTTTCTAAAGACAGTTTAAACCCACATCTACTAAGGCTTTCCGAAGTCATACATTAAAACAAAAGGCAGGGGGTGGAGGGACAGAGAAAAACAAGTCCAGAGAATAATGTTAGGGAAGAGGTAAAAAAGAAGGAAGTGCATGGGGAGTGAGGAAAAAGATGAGAACTAATTAGTTGTAAGTATGACTATGCTTTGGAAGATATTCAAGTACCACTTACAAAGTATAATAAAGGTCCAACATTTCAATGATTGTTCTTACCTAATACATTGATATGGATATTGGTTAAAAAATTGCACAAAATGCATGTGCAAAAAGTGCATGGTGGTTAAAAAAAAAAATACAAGAATAAGAATTTCAGATCAGTTTCCTCCCCCAAATGGAAGAGAAGTTTGCAACCCTATATTCACAATATAATACAGATAAAAAAAAAACCAAAAAAACCAAACCAACCAATGAACTAAACCTTCCTCCCTCCCATATGGGTAGCAAATTAAAAAAAAAAGAAAGGAAGAAAAGCCAGTATTTCCCCACTAAGTAAAACTGACCCCAAAGGACCATCTGCTTGATATATCTAAAAAAAACCCCACACCCCGACTGCCGACCTAAAAATAATTATAAGTTAAAAAAGTCATGTATTGTATAAAATAACCTGTTTCCAATTTCTAATGAAGATTATGAAGTGAAGTCTTACAGATTTCCAAAAATTTTTTTACTTTGCTTGCAACATCTTAATAAAATTCTAAATTCTGCATATTTTTAAACCAAGTAACCATAGTAATATCCAATATAGTTAAGGCCAGCCTAGATAGCAATAGTTGGTGATTACCAGATCAAAGGCCTTACTTAAATCAATAAAGATAGCTCCTGTACATTGATTACCATCCAACACTATAAAAATATAATTGCTTACCTTGAGAGGAGCAGTACAAGTGAAATGAAAAGGTCATAATAGGTCAATAATTATTTAAATTAAACTTACATCTTCCTTCATCCGATGGACCAACTCTAGCATACACCGAAATGGTGGTGATTTACCAGTTTAAAGAGACATATTAACATGTCAGCAAAGGGCTTAGCAGTAATTGGGTCAGCAATTTTAAGAAGTCAAGGTTCCAGGTTGTCAGCTTCTCCATTTATGCTCCCAATTAATCTTAAGGTATTATAGATCTTAAGTCAGTAAGCACAGATCTAACTACTTTCGATCAAATCTCATTTTGGGTATATAGAGAGATAGAGCATAGTTACTTTTTGAGATTTTTCTACAATACAGTATATCATTCTCTAGAATGTCTTTAAATTAAAAAAGTCATGCAACAATTTGCTATTGAGCTCAATGAATCCTCCAGTAATTTAGTATATGACATTTCTGTCACCACATTAAATGGTCCTTATACCAGAACAACATTACTTGGCAGGTTTGCATTTTCATTTTAATGGTTATGCTAATAGTTGCTTTCTGAATTCTCAGTCACTATACTGCACTGTTATTTAAGGTCACAATTTTTTCCATCTACACGTTTGCTTTAGGGATCATCTATCAAGTCCAATGCATTTCAGGGAAAGTATGAAGAGCCTGAGGAAAAGATAGGAACACTGGAAAAGAAATGTGTAATCCCATGTCATTCTGGGGATGTATTTTGAAAAATAATTCGGTTTAGAAATATTTGTTTTCATAGTTGAAGACGACAGCATTGTATAGCCCAAAAAACAAGGAAGGGGATTACACTTCACAAGTCAAAATAATGAACTACATATAACCTGTATCTAATCAAATACATGTTATACTCTTTAGTTCAATTTTTTTTTAAATATGCAGTTACTGAAGAAAAAACACTAGGAAGTAACTTGTGAGAAAATGTCATTCTAGTGTCAAAAGCATTGTGTGTTGTTTCCTGAGGATCCCATCCAGTGACAAAGCTGACTACAATCGTTGGAAACTCTGTACAGTAACTAACAAAGATTTAGTCCAATTAAAATGCTGCAACTTCAACGTACTTTTTAAGTCAGTGCATTAATTAAACAAATCACTAACACTCAGATACAGAAGGTGCTTCCTCCTCAAGGTCTGCGAATTGGAATGGCAGCAGCACTTACTGCTAAATTTACCTCCCAGGTCTTTGACACCATTGTTGCATAGAACTTTTCTAAAATATTCTCTCAAGAAAAGAAAATCTTTTGTAACTATATTTGCTTCATGCCATATACTTTTTCATTACTACTTTGAAGAAGTAATTTAAATCACTCTTTTACACACTTTCACACAAAAGCGTTTCGGTTCCTTCTTTCTGTGGATCAGAGATACAAATTTGTTAGAGTGCGGTTATCCTGAGGTAAAAAAGATGGAAGTCTAAATTTATCAATGTCAGGAAATTGCTCTTTGCAGGATGATTAGCTAGAGGATGGTAGCAAAATTCTCAATGAAAAATTACATTTGTATGGAGACTTTGTATCTTAGAAATGTAGGAGCTAAGAAGGCTCTTTCATGAAATTGGTCCTGGCCACCAAATTCTGATGGTGGGCTAGACACTAGAAAGGAAGGCAAAGAGTCTTTCTCTTGGCCACTTAATTTTCTACCACTTGGTGCCTGGCAGTATGAAGAAAAAGATGACAATGCTTTGAAGCACATGGAAGAAAGATGATCAAGGACATTATAGTGGTGAAACCAGGAATAAAAAAAAAAAAAAGAAGGGCAAGGGAGCAAGAAACAAATTGTGGATAGTGTCAAAACAGGAAAAGGATGAAAAAGCAAGAGAAATTAAAAAAAAAAAAAAGAGGGAAATTAAATAGAGAAACAGGAGAACCTATAACCACTAGTAAAAACTCGCCTTAAAAATCCAGTTGAAAATATATGCTGCTAGTAAACATGGAATACAGTGGAAAAGCATGCACTCTATCCTTCACATACAGATGATCATCTAGTGCAGCAGTCAGTGTCTCTAATAGTTCAGATGAGAAAGACTTCATGAATATTAAAGATTTTTACCCATTGACATCCGTATTAGTCAGCAATGTTCCACATGATGGATATGTCTGGGATTCTCCTATGACATTGAGGTTGTTTTTTTTTTTAATTACTATTCAGAATAACTATATAGACCACATTAGGTCTGTAAAAATAAACTCTCAAAATTTAGGAAATGCAAAACCAAAATTGTCTGAAAAAAAAATTAATGCATACACAAATAGAGGATGAATAACGATACAGTCTACAATTATACAAACACACATCTCCCCTAAGATATCTGCCTCAAGGATTTTATGATGTTCAGCAACTAAAACAGAATTCATGTAGCAAATAAGGATTTTGTGCACAGAAGCTTGTCTTATTTGATGTAGTGCTCTGTGGATGTTTAATGAAAGAGGAAGGGGAGTATGAGAAGTGAACGGACAGTTTCATAGCTAGTGCAGTTCAATGTCACTCTGGAGAAATCTGTCCCTACCTCTGCCACAAAGTTCTTATGCAATGTGAGGCAAATCACTTAAGTCAAACTTTTCAGAGTTATTCACTTGTTATACACTCTCCATTTTCTTGAGTGCTTGCATTTAAACACCCCACAGAGATCTGTGGAAGTGTTAAGTGTTCCTAATTGAACAGAGGTCAGTGGAAACTCTACTTTAAACCCATGAACTACTCTGAAAACTCAGGTCCTACCAATGTAAAACTGAGCACCCAAAATTAGCATTCAGTCCTCTTTTTTCCTTACCCAAAGTCCCCATTCATAAAACAAAACTAGTAAGTGTTGTAAAAGTGAATATCAGTGATTACAAAGTACTCACACACTCCAGTGAAAACAGCACAGGAAAACCAAAATTAAAATCTGTGTTTACTTAAGAATTAGACACGTACAATAAGACAGACATTGAGCCATATACAGAACAGTAAGAATTTTTAAAAGGCAACAGCTGGTCCATACCATATACAGACCCTATGGATAAGCTAGTTTTTATTCAGTTGATTACATGCCATCATAACACATCAAAATAACAAGGCTGAATTAAGTTCATGCTGCTCATTTTATCTCCATTTCCTAAGTTCTAGGTGCTTAATTCTGCATCTTAATTTTTCCCATATGTATGAGTGCAGACAGCCTTTTTTTCTCCAAATTATCACAGTCTAATCCTGAATGATAGTTTTGTCATAATGGAATTATTCAGTCTATGATCTGATTGATTTTAGACCTTAAATACTGAATCTTAACACACGTAAATTTTTAATCCTTTAATTTCTCTATTCTGCCAGTAATTGATAAGGACAGTCGTACTTAGACAAGGTCTTAATTTAATCGCTCTGAAAATCAATTAGAAGGTGAAAAGCTTCCTTATATTATTATTAGGAAAATTTCCTGATCAAATTCACAGTACAATCATAATCAATGCATGACTGTTCACACACTTTCAGTCAATACATAATTCAGTAGCTACATCTTCACCATTTAAAAACACAATATGGGAAGGAATTTGTATGGTAAAAGCAGGCATAATTTAAAGGCTCAGTATTAGTCAAATGCAGTGTCTCCCTTGAGTCATCAGACTAAATAACCCTTTATAGAAATAATCTAAATAAGGGCCAAACATGAGCCAGAAAGCATTAATTTTATGTGAAGTATCTCACCAGCCAATACAGAGCTAAACCTCTCTCTTTGCTTCCTCCTTGCTGAAAACTCTCCATAGAACCCAAGAATAGGAGGAACGGATAGCATTCTTCCTGTGCCTGTCCGCAAACTGCTCCTCAAAATAAATAAATAATCTAATACATACAAGAGCTTGTCATGCCACATCCCTTCACGTCACTCCGAGTTTCCTCTTGTAAATTAGTATTCTTTTGTCCATATACAAGAACCTTTCTTAAGAGGCTTAGGAAACAGGCTTTTCTTCAATGTAATGAAACATTTAAAGGGTGAGGGAAAAAATGGACAAGAATTTATGTATCGTTTGGAATTAAGGAAGAACTTTGAAGAGAGAGGCAGCATCAAAAAATAACAAAATTCCTGCCATCCTGCCTTGGACTAGCCAATATTTTCCAAGCAGATGCAGTATAACTGCACCACTAAAAACACAAGAAGAGGATTTAGCATGATTAGTCTGGATGAAAATCTTGGTCAAGTGTCATTGTTACTGCCTTCTGGCTCTAGCACAAACTAAAAACATTAGAGTTTAGATATAAAAGACACAGAAATTTAACACTTAAAGTCAAAGCTACGTGAATATTCCCTTTTTGGCTATTATTTATCAAATCCCTCTCTTTAACACTACTTTGGGTTACAAGTTCAATTATACCAGCACATAAGAATCCTATAAAAATCTTACAAAGTACTGAAGACCCACAATTGCACTAGCAAATGAAAAGCATTGGAAATAGTCAGTTTTCTTTCGCCTATCTCTGTGCTATCAGGTATTTGAGTCTGAGAATTTCCAGAAGCATTCATACATTCACTCTAAAAGATGAACACCCATTGAACTACCATTTTCTATGCTCAAACCTGCTTCAAGTTCTTTCTTTGACCTGTATGATTTCAGTCCTTGCTTTAACTATATAGTCATCATCAAATGAAACGAGCCTCCATTTAACACACAGTACATGGATATCTCACATACAAAACTTCCAAGAGATGCTTGCCACCTTCCCCCACCTCCTTTTATTTTCTTCTTTTATTAAACTTCATGCATTTTTGCAGTTTCTACCTTCTAGTTTTTTCTTTATGTTTGGTATTTTCAGCAATTTTTTTTCCCTTAATCTCCCTCCCAACAAGTCCCTCCATCTCACACCTTTTCTTAGAGGTGCACAAGCACAAAAGGAATCCCAGAAGATGTCCTGCCTGAAGCAAAACACAGCACTTCCATAACTGTTTATTTTCAGAAACATATATGAGGGTGCCCACTATCCTTGCTGCACACAGAAGAGGCACAGAGAACAGAAAGTCTCCTTGAACTCTCTCCTCCCCTTCTCTGCCCTTGTAAACACAGAGTATAACCCCACCTTTGCCTTCTTCAGAAAGCTGAACACACACAGGAAAACTCCATTCTTACTGAACGAAGGTCAGACTAGATACTAAAACAAAATTTTTATTTTCCACAGTCACTCACATTAAATTCAATGAGTATTCTTTGTGCAGACTCCTATATAGAGTTCCTACATCGAATCCTATCAGCATTTTGTTTGGAGATGAGCAAGAAAAAGAAATGGCAAATACATAGGTATGCTTTATTCATGGAAATTAATCTTGTATAAAATAGCTTGGTACATAAGTGGTTACACTCTCAGATTAGTTTATTAAAAAAATACAAACTTGGTAGAGAGGAACTACTTTTATTACCCTTGACTAAACACAAGTGCTTTGAAATAATTGATAAAAATCTTTTCTTCTGCCAATTCTTAAGTTTGTCACCTACAGCGAAAATGTCCACTACATTTCAAAACAGTGAAACATGTTTGCACAAAATTAACAGAAGCGCAATAAGAGCTGTGACAAAAGGGGAAGAGCTGCTGGTTTACAGCGTAGAGGTCATGTGGTATATTTATGATAATCAAAAGACCCAATCCTGTAACTGGTTTTGCACAAGCAGACAGCTGAAACTACCATCTAGTCTGGGAAAGGGCTTTTCCACTGGCAGCTTGATATAACAATAAGAAAGCTACTGCTTTTACAACTTCCACAGTGGGACTACTACATGCTCTGAAAGTTTCCATGCACAAGCAGAATAAATTGTTTTCAACCGTGCAGTGCAGAATGTCACACAACACTGGCAAAAATGTACTTTGGCACTAAAGCCAAGATGATGCAAAAAAAAAAAAAATTGCAATTGCATGCCAAAGCTTGTGCTGCATAGTTGATCTGTTAAAGTGCATGAGGTAAATATGAGAAATTATACAGAAGGGGAGAATCTTTTTTTTCCCCTCCCCTGTAGTGGCTACATAAATCTTTTCTATGAAGATGGAAAAAAGCAGATACTTGATATTGATAGAAAGTATGTCTGTGCCTAACAAAACCAGCTCATCTTAGTGAAAATATTACCCCTGTAACACTGGCAAGGTCAGCATCAGCTTGGCTTATTTGCTGCCTAAGTCCCTGTCGTGCATGTTCGAAAACGTTTTAAGTTGTTTTGTTCATAAAGCAGCACAGTTCACTTTGTTGTGCTGGATCACTCCTTTTTCTCTATACGCAGCTCCTCTCTTTCTCCCTGTCTTTAGGCTTCTTGGGATTTGGAAGGAAGGAAGGAATGTGTTTTTCAAGATGAAACTGTGAATTCATTTTAAGTACTAGGACAAAATTCTTACTAAAATGTCTGTGCAAACAGTTCTCAGGCAGAAAAAAGGATGGTTCCCCTTCTTACTGAAGCCAGCCACTTGACAGTGATATGAGAGATCCTTATCTTTCTTTTACAGAGGATGAAGACATGGCTTCAAATCATTCTTTTGTGAAGACAAGAGGAGAAAATGTAAGAAGTTGGCAGAAAAATTAGAAGAATTTCTAACAAGAAGTCCTGTGGCAACAACCTAGACAGAAAGGACAGAATAAAGTAAGAGCTCTCCAAGAGCTCTTTAGTTTATGATTTAATAAAAAAGTCTGAAAAATGAGTGGCATTATCAGAAGTTCCCCAAGATATAAAGCGTATTCTCCAAGTCAGCTTAACAAATGCTTTCTCTTCCTCTCTTTCTCAGTATTAGAAAGCTTGGTGTAAGAATTTCTTTTGTAATAGTTTTTCCCTCAGAAAATCTGTTTACCTTCTTCAGTTCAACGTAATGAAATAAAAAAGGATGGTTCTTAAAAAGCTATGTAAGGAAAAAAATGCCAGCAAAAAAAGAACACAAAGCCAAAGTAAGCAAAAGATGAGATTTCTCTCTTTCTGTTCCAGTTCTCTTCATCTTTTTAGGGTAAGGCTGAAGCAAACAAATTTAATACCATTTGCTGTATAGTTGTGTCTATAGATTAGAGAAACTGCAGGCTGGTCAGCCTAACCTTTGTCCCCAGGGACACTATGCAGGAGGCCATATTCAGACACACGAAGGACAAGATGATTTGGAACAGCCACCATGGACTTTTTATGGGCAAGTCGTGCGCAACCAACCTGATTGGTTTCTGTGATGAAAGGACTGGCTCAGCAGCCAAAGGGGAAAGCAACCGGTGCTGTGTACCTTGGCTTTAGCAAGGGCTTCAACATGGTTTCCCATAGGATCCTTGCCATCAGGCTGGACAAGTAGATGGACCATAGGTGGACTATAAAAGTGGGTAAAAAACTGGCTGAATAGCAGGACTCACAGGCTTGCAACAAGTGGTGCGAAGCCCAACGGGCAGCATTTACAAGGAACTGGTACTGGGACCAATTCTGTTTAACAGTTTTATTCATTAAAATGAATCCCAGGCAATGGGATGGAGTGTACTATGAAAAAGTTTACAGGCAATAAAAAAAAAAAATTGAGGGCTGCAGTGGATACATTGCAACTCAGAGGAATGTTGACAGGCTGGAGAAATGGGCTGAGAGGAACCTTGTAAAATTCAAAGGCAAATCAAGTCCTGCAATGAAGCTTTGGGTACTCTGGCATAAAAAAAGATATTGGCACACTGGAATGAATCCAGTGGAGGGGCATCAAGACAGTCAGAGGGCCAAAGTACATGACATATGAGAAGAGGCTGAGAGAACAGGATTTGTTCTGTCTCAAGAATGGAAGGGTGGAGGAGATGATCTTGCCTTCTTCAGTTACCTCACGGAAGGATATAAAGGAGATGGAGCCACACTTCTTGGAGCTATACAGTGACAAAACGAGGCAATTGATGCAAGTTCAAACACAGAAATTAAGGGGGAAAAGATTACCAAAAGGCAGGTCATGTTGAAAACTGGAACAGTACTTGGAAGTATATTTGGAGATAAAACTCAACTAGACAAAGGCCTAAACAGGTCTAGCCGGACTCACTATAAGCAGGAAGTTGGACTAGATTACTTCCCTTCCAACCTAAATTATTCTATTATTCTGGTTTAGTGATTAAAATTAATTTCTAACCATCTCAAACCTTATCAGTAGTCATAAAAAGAAATGCTGGATAATATCTAGAGGAGAAAAAAATAAAACAGAAAAACTGTTGAACTCATGCAACCTTCACTCTTTATGGAAAATTGTCAATCAGAACTCTATGAAAAGTTCCTAAAAAAAAAAAAGGCAGCTCTTTCCTTCTAAAAGGTATTTGGCGAAATGAACATCTTTCCTTATTTCATGGGGTTAATCTGAGTTTATAATAGGATATATGTTTGGAAAACATTCTCAGATGTCACAGAATCAATCCACTTACTCCAAAGCAGAATCCATTTTACCTAGGTTATTCCTGATAAATACTCATCCAACTATTCTTTAAAATCCTCAGTGTCAGAGGTTTCATTATTTTTTTCTCACAACAATGTATTCTTTTGCTCAATTAGCCTGAATCTTTTGGAAAAAATTATTGTGAGAAGACAATCTACCTTGCTATATTTTAAGCTTATTATGAGTGCATTGCTGCTTTACTCATACTAGACATGGAGAAAAGTTCATTCCCTTCTTTTAAACTACACATTTTTATATACTTTAACACCATTATCATGTCTCCTTTTAGTCTTCATTTTTCTAAGCTACACCATTTTCTTCAGCCTTTCCTCTTACATTGTTTTTAGACCTCCCACCGCGTTCATTTTCTTGGTATTCAGTCATAATGCATTCCATAAATTTCTTTTGGGATGCTGGAAAAGGCCTGTTTATTTGGCTCCATACGCTAATGAAAATATTTGCGTCTTCTGCTAACTATGAAATGTTTGCTCAAGATTATATGGAGTGGAATTTGTTTTACATTACTGCAAAGAGATTTCACTGTGATGAAGAGCTACGGGGAGATCAAACATTGAATGACCACAGCCATTCTCAGCACTTCTGCTCAGAACAAATGTAAACGACGCTTGTGCAGTGTTCCATGGCAAACTCATTAAGAAACATCATTACTGGAAAGATTCTCCACTCTGAAAAATGTCTGTGTATCTGAGTTAGAATTTGGCAGTAAAAACACTAGCATGGATACATATATTTTTTTTAAAATACACATTTTTAAGATCACTTCACAACACTAAAAATGTCACTGTAAAAAAAGCTCTACTTGTAATGCTGAATATATGAACATCTTACCTCATACAGTTATTTCCTAATTATTACAGAGCTGAGTTTGCATCAGGTAGAGGTTGGCAAAGAGTACATATTCCAGGCAAGACCCGCTTCTTTTTAAGTGTAGGATCCTATCTCAAAAAACTTGGATTCAAAGCAAGGCCAAATACAAAAGTTTCTTCAGAGTGGACTGCATTTTGATCAATACTACATGAATAATTTTCTTTTTAAACAAGTAACATCCAAGAGGAATCACATTAAAATAGTAATAGCTAATTCAACTGTTTTTAAAATATCGCAAAGGATCAGAAAAGGATCAGAAAAAATGAATTATTTTATCACTAAATAAGTAAAGGTCTCCCTTCTCACATGGATGTGTAATTATAACTCCTGACATCAAGCTCAAATTGTATTTTGAACAATGCATAAAGCATCCTTGGAGGATTTGTTTTGCTCCACTTCACAGAAAGAATAAGTATATTATTTACAAAACCCACTATGATGCCACAGAATTGTCAATTTATGTTCAATGTTATATTTGAAAAGTAGTCTTATTTTGAGAACTCAGGAGGAACATAACCTTCCACACAACCATCTTGCTACTCTGTGATTTCTTTCTTTTGTAGCAATGGAGTCACTCGTTACACAGCGAGCAGTTCTTACATACCCCTACAGATACACTGAGTTTCTCTTCATGGAGCCCAACTATATCTCCATAGCGTGGAGTCGAAGAGCTTTCTCATTCATTCATGTGCCAAACTAATTGCAATTTCTACCCTTTCTAACTATAATAGGCCCTATCCCATCAGCTCTGCCACAGGCTTTCTGTCTGGCAATGGATCAGAGGAGAGATTCAAAAAGTGATTTGTGTAATCCATGACTGTACTTTAGACAACCAAATGGCAGTCAGGAAACTCCTAGCTCGCATGTCATTGTATCCCAGAGACATTCATGGTTCAATTTGCAACCAGTTGCTCTTTGGGCCCAGAAGTTCCTTTCTGAAAGAACTCAGGAGTTCAGCATCTATTTGCTCAATAAAACCTGAAAACTAAAAAACTTCCCTTTATTATCCATCCTTAGGAGCTTAATCCAGTATACTTGCTCTAGAAAAAAGTATTGTACAGCTTTTTGACAGGATTTTCTACAAAGTTGAAACAGTGGCACCGTTTCTGTGTGAAGGCATAGCATCCACCAATATACTCCATAGGGTGCACATCTGCTTTCTCAGGGAGTCATGTTTTCAAAGAAAAATGTGATCCCCTACTCTCTGTAAAACAAAAAGTTAAAGCTGCCTAACCCTCTGGAGATATAAGTTATGAATCCTGAACAGAACGTAGTACCTCAAATTAGAACCAAACTTGATCCTAAGTAGGGCTCGTTTACACAGGTCAAAATTCATAAATTTTTATTTCATCCATGCAGGCACCTCAAGTCCTAACCCTCAACCAAGGAGCAAAAAGGAATTAAGGAAAAACTCTTTTCATAAATGTATCTGTTGGCTTGTTGTTGATATTCACACACACACACACACACTTCAGCAGTTCAGCATGCTATTTTCCATGGATTTTATTCAATCATCTCAAAGGATCTTACTTGCAAGCCTTGGTATGCATCTGCTAGAAAGTACATGAAGACCCTAACTTCCCTGCAGAGCAAACTATTCTCACCCATTTGTTAGCTGTGAAAACCACATTAACATGACATTGTACTCATTACCTTCATCCTTAAGGCTTTTTTTGGACCTAGCCATTAGACTGAGTCATTAAAGAGATAATACAAACATAATTTGAATTTAAAAGATATTCAGACACTCAGCTATTTACAGTTCTTCGAACTCCAAGCTTGCCTGTCTACACCCTGTATAAAATAGACAGTACCTCTCTTGACTACTAGAGAACCAGAAAGGCAAACACAAGAGTGCTACTGCTGCATTCTGACTCCACACCAACAGCCATATCACACAAGCTGTACTGATAAAGAAAAGCACATGAAATAACTAATTTGTAAAACCTTCTAGCCATTTCTAGAGGGCCTTTTAAGTATAAATTCCTTCGTTAAGTAGAATCTGAACTTCAGCTCCCCATCTATTAAATCAGAATGATAGCACTTTGCTGTCTCATGGGCAAAATATGAAGATAAACACCTGAATAGCCCAGTTTTCAGAGTGATGGGAGACAAATGAGTTCCTTAGCTAAAACAAGAACACTAACAGTTCCTTTGCCTGGTGGTATTTTGATAGATATAATGAATGCTGTTGTATCTAAGATCTTCAAGGGATATGAATAAGTATTAAAAATAAAGTCTGCATCTTTTGGGAAATGATGTTACAGATGCCCAAAACACTTCTTCACAGTTTGAAGAGCTGAGAAGTTGCATGTGGACAGTTCTGGCAGAAACAATCCTTTTCTTTACCTGACTTCCTCTCATCTAATGTGTACTCAGAGCACATCTTCCTCTGCAGCTGGAGGCTTTGTTACAGACAGAAGGATGCTGCTTAGTGTAGCCAGTGTTTATTGCCTAACTTTTTTTTTTTTTCCCAAAGATGCATTTGGAAAGTTTCCCAGATAATACATCTGCCCCTATTACTTGCACCTCGGAGTGTAAGACCAGCTGGGGAGGTAGTGAGGACAACTGCATTTATTATCAATGAATAAACTGATCTATCTTTTTCTGGATTAGCAGTGGGAGATCCCAGGCACACTAAGAAGTATCTGTCTGCTGACTGACACGTACAAGCTGGCACACTTTTGTGTCAAAAATGTACACAGCTGCATGCACACTAAAGCCGTTCCATCTATAAAGCACAATTGCCAACTGCGTGTCTTCAGACATTGGTAATAAGAGAGGGTCTCAAAAACAAAAGAAGTGCAGAGTACAGTTAAAGAATATTTTTCATTCCCTTAAGTCTTTCTAAACTCTCCTGGATTTGCTATAATGTTTCCCTCCATCATGTTTTGGAAGAAGGAACAATGATCTACTTAGCGAAACCCAGATTTATATTTCTCAAAAACTTAATTAAGTTGCCAAGTACTTGAATCACACATTTTTAGGTACCAAAACAGGCTAATTTAACCTCATTATCAGTCATTACCAGCAGATGTCTAGACAAATTGCCTAGCATGTTTTGGTTCTAGGTCATCTCCAGATACTTAGACTAGCAGCTGGTCGAATAGAAAGAGCACAATCCAAAGCAATAATAAATTATATTTATCCACACAGCATTATCAGCCATCAGGTGCCACTACGAAGGGAGCTTTATTTTAGCATCTTCTCCCAACCTGTCTGTCCAAACTCTCTCAAATCACCTCAGTCATCCCAAGAAACCTTATTCAAGGCCTCAGTCTCAGCTTGTGGAGCATAACTGAAGCCCAGACTGAATCGGCACTTGAGTAGATGAGTGTTGGCCTTGCCTGATTACAAATAGACAGGCATGTTAACAGTCCCAGTAGTGCAATACGCTCTTCCCGAACACTCTCAGAGAATTCTGATGAGAAGAAGGAAATTCCGTAATACTCATAATTCTTTACCTGTCTGATTAAACTATTTAACCAAACCGCAGTGGTGGGGCTGACTGGAGCCCCAGTGAGAAAAACTGCAGCTCACAATTCCTTTGGTGTTTAGATCATCACAACTGACAGCAGAAGAAATACAAAGAATTTTTTTACTAAATATACAGTAAAGGGTGCAAACTCTCAAATCAGGAAAAGCATCGAGCAATTTGGATGAGGAAAGGAGCCCAACAGCTGTTCCTACAGATTCCTGCACAGAGACAGGTTTTGCAAGTCAACATGGTGTCAATATTTAACTAACACATTATCACTTATTATTATTTGACTATCAGTCAAGCAAGCACCTAGCAAGTAAAAAAAATGGAAGTGATCTTCAACTTTTTTTTCTTTTAAATTGGATTCAGTGGGTGATCATAGAGAGATAATAAGGTGACTTTTGTTTTAAACAACAACTGAATTTGCACAGAGATGTACTTGCAAGTACCAAGATATCTGTGCTCACATATTCTTGCCAGAATTACCCGAGGTGACCCAGAAGACAAGGGATATCAGCTAATCAGTCCTCCTCAAATCTTTGGCATTCTTTTGGGTGTCAATGCTGCGTGTTTCTTGCAGCCCTTCTGTCTTAACAAACAAGGCTCAGTACCAGGTTAAGTTGTACCACACTGTGGTGCGGCCGTCGCGATATCAGCATGCCATCTAACGCTTGCTCGCAGTGTTACCTAGATTCCTTCTGGATTTCCCCTTGCTGCTATCAGTTTCATGACTTGAGATATATATATATATATACACACACACACACACCCCTTCATACACCTTTTAATTTTTTTTTTTTTAAACCTTCAGCTCTGCCATTTCTTCTTGTACTTTTAAAAACTAATACTTCATGCACACCAATGTAATATTTCACTTACAGACCTCTACAACATCTCAAACACGCAATCAGGTTCATCTAGATATTTTCCCAAAAACCATACTATCTATAACTTTGCTTTATACAAGAATTGAAGACACAGCAAATGATGAGAATCACTGAACATTGGATAATTTGTCTGCTTCAATCTGAAAAAGACCCAGTTCCAAAATAACTAGCTAATCAAAACAGAGAGAGGAGATAATATCCAGCAGCCCAGAAACAGCAGACTTCTGTCAGACTGGCAGCCTTTCTTCTTTCCTTGACAAAACAAACAGGACACCACAAGTGTTCTGAACACGGAAGAAAGCACTTTGAGTGCTCACGCAACCTTGAGAATCGTCAGCAAGATACCAAAGAAAACATCCCTTAGTATTCACAGCAAATTTATCGAAAAGTTTTTATCCCAGAAGAATGAATCTTATATTTACCACCAGGAAATGAGTCAAATATGCAGCAACATTCACCATGATGTACATCTCTATGTCGAAAGGCAAGGGAATACAAATCCCATATGTTCAATAGCGTTTTCCATATGCTTTTTATGTGAGAATCGAAATAGCCCATACATCACTAACAATCACATTATACTCGTAAATTAAAAACTACGGATTTTACCATGAACATCAAACAGAAGATGATAACAAATGGTAAAACAAATGCGGAGTACAATTGGTACATTTTGTAAGTAATTTAAACTCATTTACCTGTAAAGTAAGTATTGGAGGGGAGAGAGGAACTAGGGAATCTGTAATATCCATTTCCTGGGAAACGGATCCCTTTCATTACTTCTGTACTCAATGTAGCTAAAGATGAATCCATCCTTTCCACCTGGTAGATGGGAGAAGGCCCATTAAGTTCTTCAGGTTCATTCCAATTTATCTTTACCATTGTGCTGTTTATTCCTTCAACATGAGGGGCACTAAGTTTTCTTGGTGCTGTGCATAAAAAAAAAGAAATTATCTAGGTATCATTGTCCATAATACTCGGGAAATTATTTATTCCACATAATTTTTGCAAAACATCCTGCTTCAGTTTCTGATCATCTTAAGAATAAACACAGATATCCATAAAAGCTTAATAGAAAAACAACAACAACAAAAACAAACCAACCCCAAAACATTCTTAATCTTTATAGGAATTACGTTCAGTTCCACAAGAAATACTTAAGTTGTTTTTTCAGGCTTTGGATAAAGGTCTCTAGTATTATATCCAAAGTATTTTTTTTCATAATATTTAAGGATCTGAATCAAAGTCTTCATAAAAAGTATATTTGTATTCCTTCCTTGATTAGCCTCTCATGCAATACTCACTCTAAGCATGTATCTCTCTGACTTTCAGCATTGGATTTGAGTGAAAGACCAAAGGAAAATCTGAACAGTTAATTAACTCTTGTTACATCTCGGCAGTATGGTACATGACAACACGAATCTTTCATCACTGAACTTATCCTCATCAACAGGAGCAGAACAGCCATCCATCCACAATACTGAAGGCCCATCAGGTTGTTTTCCTCATGGTGCGCACACAAGACTTTAGCGTATGTTGAGATAATTATTCAGTTCAAGAAACTGATCCTCTCTGACTTTTCTCCACCAACACTGGTGCACAGTAACACTCCATACAAGATTGTTTCCACAAAGGTATCAGCACAAGATAGTTTTATGTTATTACAATGATCCTCCTCCTGTTAAAACCAATACTCTGATATTCTTTTAAACATTCTGATAGCATTGGTCACTCTATAGCTGAGTTATGAACAATTCTATTTCTTTTTTAAATGCTGTACGGTAAGCCACTGGAGGGCAGCATGACCTGTTTGGATAATGGCATGATGGCCATACAGGTGGGAAAGAAATGGACCATCACTGAAACAATAAAAGACATCGTCTGGAGAAGTACAAGGACATGCTACTACCTATAGAATCTATATCCACCTTATCTTGCCTTTTTCTCTTCCCCTTCTTTCCCTGATAAAGAAAAGGATTTAACAACAGAAACTTCATTTGTACCCAGGAAGTGAAATCCAATGACAACTTGTAAAAATTACTTGTTCCCATAATGACATAGTAAAGAGCAATAAACGCCTTTCAAGAACAATAAAACTTGAATTAAAATATGGGCCTTCGAAATCTGACATATTACTTCACAGCACAGCATTGTACCTAGTGCGAGCTCTTTAAAGGAGGAGAGATTGCTTCATTTAGAATGAATTAATAACATCCTTTTAAACATTCGTGCATTTCCAAGATCATTAACATATTTTTCCTATTTGCCTGTGGCATGTTGCTACTTTTTCTTTCTTTCTTTTTCTTTGCCCCCCTTTAACTTGATAAATATTCTACTTGGAGAAAGCAGGCAGTGGGGGAACTGGGAAACTGCCAATGACACTATGTGCTGTAAATTCCTGCTTAGGCATCATTTATGACTTCACAATCTAATTAGTATCTCACGCTATGGTAGAAATCTACAATGTCAAAATTGAAGTAATGCAGCGTGAGGTCATAAGCTTTCCTGCATAAGTAGGGGACAGCACTAATGAATTGTGGTATTAATGCACAAGTTTAAATAGAAAACATGGCTTAACAATCAAAACTTCACCTTTGGAGGGAACTAGTGTACGTCAGCATTTTAAATGCGAACATAAGAGATTGAGCCCTCCAGTTCAGCTTACTGATGGTAAAACAGAAATGCTAAAATTCATTATTTCTAAAACACATACAGCTAACTAACCCTCATGACAATAACTATATCTTCCTTTAAAGTCTAGTATTAATAAACGGCAGCTACTTGGACCATAATTACAGCATCTCTGATACCCAAACCTGAAGCTTTTATGGGCCTTATGCAATTAACTACTTAAATGCATCGTAACACTTGCTTCTCTGACAGGGAAGTATTGATTTTTTAATCATTTTCAAGTCTCCTCTAGCACAAATAAATGTACTACAGTTACAGTTAATGCACTGTGTACACGCATTAAACACTGGCATGACACAATTTATTATTTTGTGATATATGGAACAGAAGCCTACCCTTACAGAAAGTAACATCCTTGCTATAACATTAGTATTTAAACTACAGTCTCATTGATGCTTGAGAATTCTTGTGCATCAAGACTGTACATAATAGGTTACACAAGTTAAAAAAAAAAAAAAAAAAAAAACAAAACAAAACAAGAAAAACCAAAAACCAAAAAACAACAAAACAACAAAACAGAAAACCAAACTCTGCACAGGAACAGACAGGACTGAAAATAAATCTGTAGCACAAGCCCAGCAGGGTACTAAATGTTGAAATTAAAAATATTCAAGACTAAAAGATACAGTATATATTTTCCTAAAGGTGTCACTGTGGTACCTGTAGCTACTTTCTGAAAGATGAATCCACTATAATTTTACCTATTTAATTTTTTTTAGTCACGTTCTGTTAAGACACATCTGTCAAAATAATGAGCATACTACATTTTAGTGGATTCAAAATCACATTTTGTGTATTTTAATTATGGAGTTTTAATGCCTTGCTATATAATACATATTTAATATATTATAAAGCTAAAACAGTATTTAAAAGCCCATGATTGCTGCATGCCATTGTGTAGCAGAGGGCACAAAAAAGACCAGCAAAGACAGATGGTCCATACAGCTTATGTTGAAGTCATATATCTAAATATAGATGTTGCTACACAGGTCATTACAAATAAGCCTTTCCCATGTGTGTATGCACACACATGTACACAAAAATGAAGTTGGTAAGTAAAGAGCAGTTAATTTTGTTTTGTTTGAAATAATATCATTTTAGTTTTAGACTCAAAGACAGATGCCAGCATTTCGCTCTGAACAGATGGTAATTCCATCTAATAGTGCATCTCTGTATTAGTAAGGTCTGTTGTGTATACAAACAGTAATAAACACTAGGTAAGGATCAAAATAAATTTTAATTGTTGACATTAAATTCTGGCAGCCACGGTTCTAAGGATACAATACTCCTTTCTCAAGTCTGTCAGGTTTACTAATACAACTGCTAAAGCTTTTCCATACCCTGCCAGATTCTTGTCCCAGGAATAACATATTTGCACTGTGGCTAAATTTAACAGGCTTACATATGTTTGAATAACTACTGCTCAGCATACTGTAGGTAGATATTTGTGTACCCTTCCACAGAAGCCTTCAATTAGCCACTCTGAATAGTTCAGGAAGGTAAGAGTAACAAAAAGTATACAGGTTTTAATTATTGTTCAGTTGAATTCAAAAGGCATACATACAAATTAAAATGGAAATGTTTGGCAAATTTGAAGACAAAAACTTAAAGAAAATCTTGAGGTATTTTTCATCTTGGAGTTTACCTTGCAGGTAAAATTACATCCCTCACTATTAGTCATCCATTTCATTTTTTCTGCAAGTTATTAGTTCAGAGGACCCTGAGATCGCCATAGCATTTCTGGTATGACCATTTCTTCCTCTGCGCTTCACAATAGTATCAGTCATTTCAACATCACAGGAGTCAAGAAATAATACTTGTATCTTCTGACAGTATTTTGATTTTTTTTTTTTTTTTTTTTAGAAGATTCTTTAGAGTCCATTTTGGACTCTTCCCCCAAAAAGAAGAAAACCCACCCTTAACGGACATCAAAAGAAAATTTAATAACACGGATATGTTACAATCATATTTCTTTAAAAATAGATGTAATACACAGTATTTTTTAAAAATCATGAAAAATATATTGCTTCCACCATATGGGACAACCAACGACTCACCAACCGATTTAAGATGCAGCATATTGAGCTGACCATATGTTACAGTGCTGTTGAATGGCTGAGTGATTCATGCCCGTCACATTCTAGTATATCAATTAAAGCTCCTTGAAGTCTGCATGATTTGTGTCTCTGTTATTAAACCCTGCTAATTCATCCCACTTACACATCTGTTATAAATCTCTAGGAGTGCTGCATGATTCATGGCAATCTGTGAGCATGGTACAGCAAATTCTTCTCCTTGTAATTAACAGTAAATTGTTTTACTGCCATGCAATGAATTTTTCAGTTATATTGCAAATGAACTCCTAAATGCACGGTTCTTTCCTAAGAACTGACTTATATCATTAGGCAATTAAAAAGTATTGCTTTGAACCAAAAGCTTTTAATCAAGAGGAATGCAACTTAAACATAGCTTAAAAACGTTGCAAATTTGACACAGAAGGAAAGGAACAAGCTGAGCTATTTTCTGAAGTGTAATATGTGGTTCGTAGGGGAGAAGAAACAAATAACTTTCGAATCCCTCGAAATTTCCTGAAACTCAAAGAGCAGTTCAACTACAGCTTGAACACTTGGCAAGACAAGTTTGAGCAGATACCATTTATCTCAGAAGTTACTTAAGTCATCTGTCATTATGAAATTTCTCAGATTACTTTACACTTTTCTAATTGTAAAACAGTGTCTTTATTCTTGAAATAAATAATTGGATAATTAGCCAAGCTGAATCATCAGAGGATTCCAATGCTGCTCAAGTGTTCTTGTCAAAGGTGAAGCAAATTCATTTCAGCTTTGCCTCTGCAGCTTTCTGAAGAGGCTTTGATTTTTTTCCTGCTACATTCTTGGCAGCAGCCTCAAATTCATGAGTCCATACATCAAGTCAGTAGTTTAACAACAAATGAAATTAAATTCAAAGAAGGGAAACTAATTGAAGGACAGCAACAAAAGTGTTTGGTAATGTGCTTTTTAATATGGCATGCCACATTTGCATGATAATTTTTCCTTTTTAGCATGGAGCAGAAAGTGACTAGCTTAATGAGGGATTATTCAAGACAGGAATGAACAAAATGCATTCATAACTAAGAACAAAGATTGTATTATGAAACGGAAACAGGCAACTGCCGAGAAGTAACTGGATGATTGGTTTATGCATTATGAATAAAAAGGTAGAAAAATATTTATATTAGTATTCACTAATGACTATATATACAAGATTGTTGTAATTAAAATTATAAATTAACATATTAAGAGTGCTTGTTTAATCACTTTGGGTCCTATTCACAATGAAGAGACTTATGTACATGCATGCAAAACAATCTGTGTTTTCAGACCAGCAGCAAATGGCCCTCGTATTTCTCTTCTGTAACAAAGGAAAATATACACTACTTATTACCTGCTTAACGGGTATTTTTGATTTTAAAATTGAGGCATAGCATTTGGTAGAAAAGCAGTCTATGACAGGCATAAACAAATGCTGTATTGCCATGACAAATGGGTTGAGGCTTTTTGAAAAGGGCTTGCACCGGACCTTATTCATGAATGGAAAAAAATGGACAAATTACTCAGATTAAAAGGGTAATCAAAAAGAAAATGACATCAAGGAGTGTAAGACAGCCCAAAAAGCCCATCAGCATCATTACCCCAGCAAACCCAGAGGCAACTCCAAAGCCACCAATACAACTGTTTGAGAAGTCTGCCAAGAAGCCAGATGCAGCTGGTGCTGGAAGAATCTCTTCTACAAATTAGCTCCTGAACCCTGTAATTGCCATCAAAAGCAAAGGATCAGGAATACAATGTGCTGGGGTAAATGGCAGCAATCACAAAGCCATACTTTGGTGTCTCTTAAAAAATGCTTTTTAAATGAAGTTTAAAAAAAAAAATTAAGAAGGGCAAAGGAAAGACGAACTTAATTACAAGAAATAAGCTCAGTCACACAGTAGTTAATGAAACATAGCTGTATAGATTGTTTAAGGCACCCTTTGACTATCTGATTTGAGGGGGGTAGGACAAGCAATTGTACTAGTCCAAGCACTCACATGGCTAATTCCATCCTGTTGAAATGTCAGAAATTGCTGGGGGAAAAAAAAAAAGAAAAAAAGAAAAAAAGAAAAAAAGAAAAAAAGAAAAAAAGAAAAAAAGAAAAAAAGAAAAAAAGAAAAAAAGAAAAAAAGAAAAAAAGAAAAAAGAAAAAAGAAAAAAGAAAAAAGAAAAAAGAAAAAAGAAAAAAGAAAAAAGAAAAAAGAAAAAAGAAAAAAGAAAAAAGAAAAAAGAAAAAAGAAAAAAGAAAAAAGAAAAAAGAAAAAAGAAAAAAGAAAAAAGAAAAAAAGAAAAAAAGAAAAAAAGAAAAAAGAAAAAAGAAAAAAGAAAAAAGAAAAAAGAAAAAAGAAAAAAGAAAAAAAGAAAAAAAGAAAAAAGAAAAAAAGAAAAAAAGAAAAAAAGAAAAAAAGAAAAAAAGAAAAAAAGAAAAAAAGAAAAAAAAAAGATGCTTCTCTGCCTGACTGAAAAATGTGGAAAAACGTGCATGTTGTGTCTTGGTAGACACGCTGCAAAGAATAATGCAAGTAATTAATAGTTTTATGCAAACACGTTGTCAAAAAATCACTTTTAAGGGAACAGGTCTTTTGCTGGTACCAGCTAATACAGTTCTGTAGATTCCAAGGTACCAGCTCAGAATTCTACACAAGACAAAACCACGGAGCAAAAAGCACTTTTGAAAAATAAAAAAATAGCCTGAGACCTGGTAACAATAACAGGCTGAATGCCGTTCTCAAAAATAAACAGGAATTTAAAAATCAGCAGAACCTGGAGAAAGGAATAAAGTAAAATATGGCTCTAGGTGTTGAGAGGAAAAATGTATAATTACTGTCCAGTATTGCTTTCAGTTACATACACGCAATTCTACTTGATGATCTTGGGGTAGCAAAGACAAAAAAATGAAGCTCAAATTGGATTTCAAAGTTTCAAACAAAGTATTAAAAATGAACTTTCATCATCTATCAGCCAAGGCTTTCAATAGCATATGCACAATATTGCAGCGCATTAAAGAGTATTTAAAATACCACACGGATTGTGGAATGCACATCCTTAGTCTGACGTTTAAAATACTGACTGAAAAAGTATGAAACACTTTTTAATTATTTGAGTCTTTAAAAGCCAACTATCTGTGTATTTCTATCTGAACATACCAAATTGAGGTTATATTTCTCTCCAGTCACCTTCTCTTTGAGTAACAGACATAGGTTAATTCTCTTCTCCCATTACCTTGACATGCTTGTTTTGATCTTTCATCCCAATACTGCATTACCATGTAACATTGATCTTCCAACACTTTTTACCATTCTCAGAGCTGGTCACACATCAGGCATACCTGTGCAAGATCTTTTATTTATCACATCTATTCTTCTTCCTGGTTTCATATGCATTTGTGACAGCCTCCAATCAGCTTTTTATAAAATAACTCAATTCTTATTAATTCTATTGTGTTTGCTTCCCCACTCTCTCTCCTCACATTCTTCTGGCTTAATTGTCGTCTTTTATTACCATTTGCAAATATTGTGGGTGTATATATTGGTGAGGAGGAGATTTTTGCCAGTCTGACAGACGCAAGGACATATGGCTGATTTTAGTTTTCTTTCACTCTCCTCCTGCAAAGCTACTCATGAGATATCCCCGGTACGGATGCCTCTACCGAACCAGGTTAGAAGGGATCTACTTGTTAGGTTTGCTTCTGGATTATTTTAACCAATTTTAAGTTATACCCCAAAAGACTTCTCATTGAAAGATCAGCAGACTGTTTCTGAGACTTCTGCTCCCTTTGGTCGTACCCCTAAATTCTGCCTCTGTCTGCAGAAGTCTCTTTTCTTTGTCTTTTAAATCCTCTCTCAAAACCTCTTACTTTTCTTCCTCAGCATTTTTGTTTCTAATGATTTCACTCCCTTGTTTCTGCCCTTGTTTTTATTTGCTGTGTTATGCCATATAAAAAAACCACATTACCGGAGAAAAAGAAGGATAGATTTTGAAGAGTATCTTTTTTTTTGTAGCTAGTCTTCAAATTGACCTACTGGATATGAACAAAGCTTAAAAATTATTTGAGAGTTCTAGCGGCAAATTCTGGAAGACATTGGCAATTCCAAAAGCAAGCCCCTTGCTAATATACATCACGCCAAAATCACAGTCATCAAGGTACGCATTGATTTAAATGCTCCATGTGATAAATCAGTGTACTCCACACATGGACGGAGTAGAGATGGTTTTCCATTACCTTCCTCAGGATCAGAGGAGAAGAATTAGTCTAATTTAGTATAACCTCTAGCCCAACTTGGAACACAATTCAAAGCTCCTGGATTGTATTACGATGCAAGGGGACCATCATGCTGGAGCACATTTCAGTCGAGACTTCCTCCAAAAAGCTCCCTTTGCCAGTGCATGGAGGGGGACTGGCATCCAGCCAGGGAGGCTGTCTCTGTGCCAGGGAGACATTCCTTCACGAAACAAGAGCTCCTCAACAGTCCTAGAAAGGCAATTTTAATTTCATTTTGCATCATTCAGTGACACAAAAGGATATTAATGGACTAAGACTTGATCATCTATTTTTTACAAATGATGGGGACCGGTTTCTCCTAACTTTGTTCCAATTTTGAACTCGCTTTGATCTAAGAGTCATCACATAAGTAGTGTTTCTTTTAAATTTTCTTTGGAAACACAGTTTTACAGAACTTCACAAAATGGAACATGCACACATAAAAAAACTGGATGCAGATTATTAAACAGTTTTCTCCAGAAATGAAAAATGTGAATGGAGGAAGATAAAATTGCGTGCAAAATTTAAGGGTTTTACTCTTTAGTTTGTAAAAGTTTAAGACATTGCATTTACATGCTTTAAAAACATAAAAGGAACCTGATACAGAAATGATTTGTTGCTTTCAAGGCTTACAACAGCAAGCAGGAAAAGGCTACACTCCACAACAGCTAATAAATGGGGACGTGTCTGTTATTCTATTTTCTATTCTCCTGTCTTCTCTAACGTGATAGGTCTCCAAGTATTAACACAACCAGGGAGGAGATGGTCATAAACAAGCTGTCAAGCATAACTAAGCTGTTGTTTCTGAATCTTTTAATAAATGTACAAATGCAAAGTTGGATCATTTGTAGTAATAAGGTGTGCCGTTTAGGCCATATTTGTTTCCATGGTTATCGGCACAGACTGGAACGCTGTTCCTTGCATGGCTGTGTGGTATGGGATAAAGTCATACTCATACAAGTAGGAGGCTCTGCACATGGCCAGCTTGAAACTTTAAGAGGTGGTAGGATGAAGAAACAAAATAAATTTTGAAATCAGCAATACAGCAGGAGAGAAGACCGACAGAACAATCTTTGCCCACTGAAACACAAAGACAACATGGTGAATCAAGGAACAAATCATCTATCTTCCACTTGAGAACAAATGGAAAGGCAATTAACTAGACAGACAGATGAAGAACAGAAGACAGACTAGAGGTAATGTCCCAACAGCTTAAATTCCACTTCAGTTCATGTATATAAAGCTTCCTATTTACTGGCTCCGGGCAACTCCTTATTCCCTGTCTGGAAGCTCCTATATCTCTTCGTTGATTACACAGAGGAGCTTTGACAGAACTCAGGCAACTCAAATACAGCCCAGGGAGCCTAGGAAAACATTCTGCACCGTAGAAATTTTCAAGTTTTTTTCCTACGGGAGACCAAATTACATAATTTCAAAGATGATCATCACAACATCCATGTGACAACCCCACTAATTGCTTAACTGAAAATGTTAATATTGTGAAGGTAATTAATTTGTTTTTAAATGCCTATGCAAAAGTAAACCACAATGTTAAGCAGTCAGCTCTCTGCAGGTGACCACCACTATATCACATAGCATGGATTTTGAGCTTGTATTTATAGTATAAAAGAGCTGTACTAACTACCTCGTTCCATGAATAAAGGGACTTGTGAAGCTGATTTTTCCTAACAATTTCTCTCTCAAAACCCTCTTGATCCTCTGATGTCCAAGAAGTGAGTTCATGCCAGTCGTCTTCAAAGTAAATACAGGCTTTCTCCATCTCTGTTCTGTACTGATGCTTATTTTCTCCTAAATTCATAGGAAGGTAGTACCTTTGAAGTCCCTGACATATGTGGTTGAAATTAACTCAAAGACTGAAAATTTATTAAGGTGCACAAGCACATATATGCAGTTTCTTAAGCGTTGTTCCCGTAGAAAAGTGTGAGTATACACATCTACAAAGCAAAATCTCAGGGGCTAAATAAACAAACATTTTCAAAAGAGCAGACCCAAAGCACACACATTACTTCCAATTTAGACACACAAATACACTATGTACATATGTTAGAGTTTAATACAAAAACCATGCGACTCCTCCTTCATGGGTTAAGCAAGGCATTGCACAGCACGTGCATTTTACATGCCCTGTCATGCAAATATGACACACAAACCCCAACAACAAGTCAACAATTTCTCAGCATCATAAATGAATGAACGGGTTCAGCTACATTCATGTACAGTTACCGTTTAAATAAACAGGAACAAAAATATACATATCCATAACTTGCAATTGGGAGAGCAGTACGCAAATCCTATTGCCATAATAGTGTACCTTAAACCTTCATTGAAAACATTTTGGTTTTAATCTGTCAAGATACACAAATAATAATTAAGCAAGTCACTTTGTATTAATACAACACCTACCCCTGTCACTGCGCATCAAACTACGATCATCTTAATGGTATTCATTAGTAAACTGTGTGCCAGCTTTGCACTTTGATACAGATTGTTTCCTTACCAGCTGCCAAGGTTTGCCCCTTGCCTGGCTCACTGGTTACACAACCAATTTGATTGCAGAGAGTAACAGTAAAGTTGTACGTCCCGTAAGGTTTTAATCCCGTCGCTACGTAGGATAGCTCATGAGCCTCAGCTATATGTAAAACCTGCAAAGCAGATTGGAAGACAACAGTTGGTTAATAATATTTTCATTCCTATTAATTGACGACATGTTCACTAATAAGAAACTTGTCTCTGAATTTACAGATTCCTTCATTTAGATGTGGAAAAGCCTGCAAGACCAACTAATGGAGAGGATTATTTTGGGGCATCTGAACAAGCTAGGATTTAGATTATAATACTTCACATCACACTGTTTTATGAGGTAATAAGCCAGTTCCTGAGTGGATAAATGAGGAAACAAAGTTATTGCCTCATAAAACTGTGTGGTGGTGCAGTTATCACTACAAACAGTGCAGCTACAATCCAGATGATGAAGATGACACTATTAAAGTGGTGAAACCTGACCACCATTGAATGAGTGACATGATTACCACGCATTAAGAGGGAGGGGAATAACTAATACCTACAGGTATTTGAATCTGCTTTACTTTATCATTACTTTAAGCTAGCAGTGAGAGTGGAACTGAATAAACCGTTATATTTTAGATAACTTCTTTATCAGATGTTTACTTAGATGAAAAATCTTGCAAGTCTGTAACAAGAAGCAATTTACATTTATGTATTGTTACAACAGCCCCAGCAGCAATAGTATCCCCACTTCATAGACAAGTGAACTGAGGCCCATCTGTGGTACCACTGAAAGACAAAATCAGCTCTGAAACGAGAAATACAATGTCAGAGCACCAGATCCACTCCCACATTCTGATCACCTATCGTGTTTCTTTCCTCATTCCTAAGCTTTTAGATTATTACCATGGTATTTATTTGCCAAACCCAGTCACTCAAAAATTACAAGAGTATTTTAAAATCACATATTTAGACTTTATATAAAGTTGGTTTTCTGCTATTTCAGGTTTCCCCACTTCAAAGATTTTGTCTGGAAGCCAGACAGGCACCTTCTTGATGAAAATGCAGATTCCTACAAAATAACATGGCTTTAAGCATATCGGGAAATACAGCAACAATACAGAATCAGAACATGCAAAGAACAAGGCAATTTAAATATTGTTGCTCAATCCCATCCCTCCTAATTTTGAATCTCACCCACTACTGAAAACAAGTCAGCTCAGGAATACAACTTAAAACCTGAGAGTAGTGTATAACATTACAGAGCGCTCAACCCAATAGGTGAAAAAGTTAGATCAGAGGATATACAACAAATTAAGGAAACAATTCATCACAACGTCAAGGAGGACACCAGACTATCAATTTTATTATTACCAGTTAGGAAAAACTTAATGTAACTAACAATAATACCTGGGAAAATGGTGCCAAGAACCTTTGTTCTGTCATCAAACTGATGCTGTATCCCATCACTTCTCCTCTTGTTAAATTATCTTCAGGTTTTTCCCATGACACATTGAGGGAATATGGTGAAAGAGGGAATACTGATGGAGATGGCATGAACACTGGGGCTAAAATCAAATTAATACAATAACATTCATAAAATAAGTGAGCAGTGTGCGTAATGCAAGCTTTCTCACTGTATATTTGTAAAACGCCATTTCAGACAGTCTTTTCTTTTTCTTTTTTAACCTCATTTTCAAGTCTAACTGGAATTTTCAGATTATTTTGATAGCACATAAAAAGTAGCTCACCCATCATTCTGCTGTTTTCTACTCTGGCCCTGAAAGCAGAATAAAACTCTGCCTATGTCTTCAAAGAAATACTAATCAGCACTAAAGTCCTAACCCCTGTAGCAGGTAGGAAAGTACATACAAATGAAAAAGTCTTGAAGAAAAACTTCATGCGACCTGGGAAAAAACTGATAAAAGCAAAAAATGTTCAATACTTCAGCATCTTAAAAGCAATTTTGTTTGCTAGGCCAGTTTGAAATTAACATGTCTCTCACTTCTTACAAAACAGTTCCCCTGTCTTCCATAGTAAATCTGTAAAAGGATTGTTTGCACTGCAGTTAAATCCCCACCTGATTACTCTGTAATAATAGGATACCAACTCGTGGCACTTCTGCTGCGCACAAACAACCACACTAATGGACCTCTTCCCAAATATAATTTAACACTTTTATAACGTTTAGTATTTAAGAACAGATAAGCACAAAGACTCATTTTGAAAGGGGAATTAGTTTAGCCTGCTGTTTTGCAGGAGCAAATGACTGAGGACATGATTTTCAAGCTAACAGCAAACAAAAGTATCAGTGATGTAACGGAGATGTTTAATTGCAAAACATAGGGTCTATCAGCCTAAAAACCTTAAATTTCCAATGAAAGCATTGAAATAAATAGCTGTTATTTCAAATAATATGCCAAGTGGCAAGCCCTTTTGAAAATCTGAAGAGAAGGGTCATAATAAGAGCCATTGTGAATGGGTTAAACTTCTGGAAAAAATGGTCCCTATTATGACACTTGGCATCCATAAAAGCATATGAAGTTTTAAGCACTATACACCAGAAAAGGTAACCCTCTCAAGTTCTTAAAAAAAAAAATTGCGTTCTAATCAAAGCCTCTGTTCAGGAAAACTCATTTGAACCTCCTTCCTGAATATACGTACCTTCTTGGACAACATTCCTGATTCACACCAGCTGTTAATACATTTGTGACAAAACCAATCTTTTTTCATATTTTCTCTCGTTAAAGAACATACAAATAACAACTGGGAAAATAGTGGAGAATTCAAACATTGCTTGGTAGATTTTTGCAGTCTTGTAGTTTTGAAATTTTGGCTTAATTGACAGGGATTATTTTCTTCAACAATATGATTTTATGGTGAAGAAAACGTTTTTGCTTAACATGCTAAGTTCTGAGATAATCTGACCTATCTGTAATTAGTTAAAAAATGAGAATTTGTCCCTATTTGAATCATCTCTAGACACATTTTACTGAAAAAAAATTAAGAATGCATTCTAATTTAGGTTTTCCTTTCATTTTTATCACAAAAATTCAAACCAATACTTACCAGCCTCTCCTGTTCGTCCTGATATCCAGTCTGAAGATATGCTACCTGCCATGTTTACTGCTAGCACATAAAATTCATACTCTGTGAATGGCTCCAGATCAGTGACTGTGGTACTGGTCTGCGGTGGAGCCAGGGCATTTTCATTAGGAGACTCCATAACTGGTTGAGGACTGAGCCATCCACTGCTTTGGAAAACACGAATTTCGGGAGGAAGAATGTTCCCAGCTGGTTTTAATTTTTTTCTCATGTAAAGTTCATATCTTATAATTATGCCTAGAGAAAAAAGCAAGCCAGAAAAATTAGTGCATTTAAATGATTTCTAGAGTTCTACTAAAATATCAACATCAATATATTCAATGAGCTAACAATCAATCAATCAACATCATAGAAAATATAGCATAAGTTTTCCTCATTTCTGCTATTTTCATCCAAATGCTCACTTTGGCATTTCTTGCATTACATTGTTTATTTTCCCCTCCATGCAATTGTGGGATTTGAAAACAAATGGCTGGATTACAGTATGAGTTCTTCCATCCTCACTGGAAGACGATATCCTAAAGTTCTGATCAAATGTTACTGGAAATTACTTCAGTCCGCTGATTTTCAAAAGGATTTTTTTTTTTTTTTTTTGAGTGACAGTTTAATGCTAACCTTTTAGAACATACTACTGGATAGGAGGTATGCACATGTCAGTTTTCCATCAATGTAAACCTATTACGTATGCAGGAAGGTCTCACCACTTTGGGAAAAAAAAAACCTTCAGTATTGTGGTATGAAGCGATACATGATCTAGCTTGGATCGTGGAAGCAGTTTAACTATAGGAAGAGAGCGTAAAAAAGCTGACTGGAGATTTCCCAAATAGAAAAGATGAGAGACATAGCAAAGCCAGGAGATACTTAATTACCATATAATGTATATATTTGGGGCTGTACTCATGCACAGAACTGGAGAGGTGGCTTGGGAGAAAAAGCTTCTCTCTTTGCCTTTGGAAAGACCAGGAAATCTGACCAGACATCAAAAGAAATAAGAGCTTTGCTTAAATCTGCCTATGCTGGCAATTACATGTATGCAATGGCTATGAAGTAAACTATGAAGAGTATATACCACAGGTTGACGGACACGTACTAACAGCAAGTATCAGGAACTGCCGCTCTAAATACATGCAGGCATTCTTGTGTGGGCATTCTTCCTGTCTAATCTGGTAATAGCTAGCAAATAAGATGTTCGAAGAGAAAACTGAGCTCCCCGTACAGAGATACCCACCATGTGAACAGATCAAAATGCTTGTTTTCTCATGCACAAATATTTGTGCATGTAAGTGCAAGCTCGCAAAGCTCCATCGCACGTATATTAAAAGATAAAGTGTTTACAAGTAAAATCTGTGGCATCACAGAAGTATCCTACAACAGCTGCCTTCTCAGTTTCAAAACCCTAAAATATTATTACGCAAGTTAGACCAGCAACTCTTGGCAATTGCCTAATCCCTAACAAAGTTATACTGGTAATAGAATTAGTTACTACACATGACGGATGGTTCTAAAAACAGACTTCTCTGTTAATTCTTAGATTATTTTTTTTTCCCCCATAACTGTTATCTGCTTATTTATTCTCTGTAAGGCAATATCACCACATCTGTCTGAACTAGGTGATCTGGCAAATTAGGAAAAAATTAATTTTACTGTAAATGTTTAATTATAAATGTGATTTTTGCTGCAGCAGATGCCACTAAGGGCTAAATTCTGGACCCAGCACATTCAGTTGGAGTTCTGGACTCCAAAACAATAAAACAGACTCTGAGGATATGTTTAGTGGCAGACAGACAAATTAAGACAATGCCTTACTTCATTCTCAATTTATGTCACATGGATAAGGATATTCTAACCAGATTTGAGAAAAAACTGCTTTTTCTTTGCAAAATCTTTGACTTACAAAAGTAAATACAATGTCCTACCATTTGGTTTCTCAGGTGGTGACCATTCCACAGCCAGTTCTGTAGAGCTGATAGTTTCGATCATCGGTGGGCACAGCCCTTCTGGAGGAGCTTGTGCAGTAATTACTGTTACTGGCTGGCTCTTTAAGCAGCCTCCACTGGTACAAGCTTGCACAGAAAAAATATACTTTGTAAATGGAATGAGATTCCAAATAATTGCTGAAGTTTTTAAGCCTTCATACTGGCCACAAGGCTGAAGATCAGCCAAGCTATTACACGTCAAAATGTATTTCTCTATGGGCCCAGAGTCATTGGAGAGGCTTGTCCAGTAAAGTAAAACGGAGTGGTGACTAACAGGAAAGACAGGATTTAAATGTAAGCTTCCTGTAGGCGTCCCAGATTTTGTTCTGTATGTCACTGAGGCACTGCTTGTAAAACCATGAACGTTGCTGGCTTGGACGTAATAGGAATAGAAGGTATATGGAGATAACATGGTATCGGTGAAGGTCTGAACACCTAAAACAAACAGGTGAGAAGAAAATTGTATCAGTCTAACACATTAAAAATAATCTTAATTTGCATACTTAAAGTCTTTCCAGCCGTAATCCAAGGCATAAGATATTTATGCCCATTTGCATGCTCTTCTTGAGATCATTATCAACATTTTACCTTCTCAACTTTTTTTTTTAACAGAGAAAAACTCCCTCCCCTTTTCCCTTTATTATCTCCCACTGCATGTTGGTATCACTAGAGAAATAATTTTTCCACTTAATTTCTTCTAGTTCCTGCTTTAATCATGAACAACATTAATACAATTATCTTCTTATTCCTCCTTTGCTTGGAAATAACTATTTCAAATGTAAATCAGCATCGTATTAGCAGATCTGATTTAGAAAAAAACCCAAACCATTCTGTAAATTTTCACACCTTTGTTTTTGATTCCTTTCATTGCATAAGACCAAATATTTCACCTTTGTGTGCCTTCACATTCTCACTTCTAAAATAGCACTTAATAGTTCATTTGTGAAGCACTTGATCTTGGATGAAAAGTGAAACAGAAGTGCAAATACTTATTTAAAAGGTATATCCAAAGGCTATATTTACCTTCCTCACCCCCTGCTTGCCATTACTCCAGATGGCTTTTCAGCAGCCACGAGCATGAAAAGCTCCTGGGTATACCCCAGAAGCAGTTACGCATCTTAATCATCACAGCACAACATGAATTTATGTACAATTGTACCACCATACGTTGTTTTGCCTTAAGAAATAGTGAACATTGAGTAATATATTATATGCCAGAGCACAGATACTCTTAAACTTTTTCAAAGCAAACAGGGAGGACACAGCTGTTTCTAAGTCCTCTCTGTACATCTGCACTGGCAAGCCAGCCCTGAGTACAAATTAAAGAAGAGGACCACAAAATTATATAGTATCGCTAGATATTCAACCCTTGACATTGTAGTACAAAAGCAGCAGTGTCAGCCCAGCAATTGCTTACAGCGCTTCAACTACCTATAGCAATCAAACTTATCGGTGGACTCCAGCAATAAGGAGACCAGGTAATCTCATCTTCATGCCTTTCAAACCCTTGTACTTCAGGCAAGGTTGCAGAACACCTCTGCCAGCGGCCGCAGTGGTTATTGCGACATTCTTGTGCATTAGTAGCATGCGGGCAAGTGATGCAGATTTCAGTCTTGCTGGCGAGATTCAGCTGTTTCTTTTTCAGCCTTTGGGCTAGCATGTCATTCACAACTGTGGGTGCAAGTACTCGAGTGTACTGTAGAATTGTTGACCCCTTTCTGAGCTGCATGGACGCACCTTCTCTGGCTGAAGTGCTTCTGGGTGAAAGAGTGCAGTACCAAAACCAATTCAACAAGTGTTAGACAAGACTCTTAGACAGGCTGGCAAGAATACTCGGAGCAGGAGCATGGCAACCAGTTGCTGTGAAGGTCAGCGGCAATAAGGACCTTGACATGTATCCAGTTTCCGATTTTGTCTCCAGAGAAAAGAATGACCACTGAGGCAGCAAGAGTCAGCGTGCTAGAAACTTGGGAGAGCTGCACTTTATAGGATGATAGGATCCCCATCCTATGGGCCTTCAACTCAAAAGAGCCACAAAGAAGAAAGAGAGCACACAAGAAAAAAAAAAAAAAAAAAGGAAGAAAAAGCCCAGCAAGACTGCTATCATCAGCAGCAAGTACCACAAATCCTTGTGAGATGACAAAACAGGAGTACCCCCTGAACTAGATTCTAGGACCTCCCCCCCTCGGAACCCAACCCTTCTCTAGAACCACATGCTGACCTGGAACCTGATCTAGACCCAACAAGGAAGCTAGAACATTCTCTAGAACCAACAAGTGAAGCAGAACACAATCTGGAACCATCAAGTTAGAACCTGCTCTGGAACCAACAAACAAGTGAAAACCTGCTCTGGAACCACGAAGCAGTCCCAAACCAAGCAGCAGTCCTGAACCAACACGTGGTCCTGAACCAAGAAGTGAGCTAAACTATGATCCTGCTCTGGAACCAGCAGGTGAACTGGAACCCAATCTAGAACCAACAAGTGAGCTAAGATGTGTGCTAGAAGGTGAACTAGAGCCAACAAGCAAGCGAGAACCCGCTCTGGAACCAACAGGTGAGCTAGAACCTGATCTAGAACTGCCTTCCTACCAAACCACCAACTCCAGAATTCATACCTGCTCTAGAAACAACTGCACCAACACCACCCTAGCTCTACAATGAACCAACCCACAAAAACCAGCCTCTGGAAAGGACCCGGACTCTAGGGCCAACCCAGACTCTAGGGCCCCAGGTCTAATGTCGACAGCAAGCACATCACTTTCCCCTTTTCAAGTACAGGAATCAGAAGAGGCAGATCACTGAGAATGCTGATATTGTCTGCCAGAAAAGTAACCAGCACCATCTCAACATTATGAGAAAGTTCATTCAGTGTCGATGAACACCTGATCACCAGATGGTAACTTTATTTCAATAGGAATATAAGCAAGATAAAATTGGATAAAGTCAAAAGGTAGAAGGTTCTACATTCCTCAGCGGACAACTCCACCATGTATTTAGCTACATTTATAAATAATTGGAACCAACATGATTTGGAGTTAGAATAGCAAGTAACCTTTGATGTTTTTTTTTCACATTTTAGAGCAAGTATTTCATTTTATCCTCAAGACAAGGATTCATATCTCCTGAGCCTCTGGTTTCCCAGAGCAGTTAAGGAAACATTGTTTTAATTGGGCAGCCTGCAATACTATCAGCCAGATCACCAGGCCGATTTAGAAGATTATTCTTAATTTTCCTTGGGAAGTTCAATGTTTCTATAAAACTCTCATTTAGTCATAAGATAATGTTCATCCAGTTGCACTCTTGGGGTATTTCATAAGCATTACAAATTCCACACTATACTGAGAAAAAAGTAACATTATCCAAAGTTCTGACAGCATTAACAACATATTCTTGATATTCAAACACCAGTAGATGAGTTCACAACATTAATTAGGGGGACTGCAGGAAATGTCAAAAATGTCTTTTGAAACCAAATCTATGTTTTTACAAAATAATGTTTTGTTAAATAGAAACATGCTAATGTCTCATTATACAGCTAAATACCTCCAGAATTTTTCACTCTCTACCAAGTGTGTAGGTACAGTCATGAAATAACTTCCTCAACAATGCACTCAGGTTCAAGTACATTACAGAGCACAAATTTATGACAACAAAAGTCTAATAGCTTTTCTTTTGAAATTAATTCGTATTTTTACTAAAGTTAGGCTTTTAAACCAAATTAAGGAATTGGAATATCTTCTATTAGCACTCTCAGCTTTTTTGTAATGTTTCTTTCTCTCCCCTCAATAACTTAATCCCATGCTTACATGGGGTTGCGTACCTTTCCTCATGGTATGTACTGTGGAGTGTCCAAATTCACAACATAAGCCTCAGAGTAATCGATCAACTGTAACACAGCAGCACGCACCAGAACATAATAATGTTAGGTGCAGTCCAAAGGATCTGTACTTCCACTGAATAATAGTCTTTTTTTTTTCCTCCAGGGTACATGCCAATAATTAGAAAGACTCAACTTCTGCAAAATATTAATGCTGCATTGGTACGGAAATGCAACCAACTAAAGAAGCTGCTAGAACAGAAATCAGACCTTAGTGGCATTACACCACACCTGTTTTCTTTAACAAAAACCACTTGTGTGGCATATATACATAAAAAACAGTAACCAAATGCATCTCCTTTTCTTTGATAAGAGGATCAATAATAGCATAAAATGGCGCTTCCAGCTAGGACAGTGTCGAATCCTTGAGGACTGCCTTCTGAGGGTCCCTTTGCAAGCCTCAGCATGAGAGAAGTGGTGCTGCTAAAGGCAAATCAGGAGATACACTGATAGCTTAACAGAAGGTGCTAAAAGTTAGAGACCACAAAAAGCTCTCCTAATCTGTTAACAGTTTAAAACCGGGAAGATGAAAAAAGCGAGTTTAAGCACATTATGGTCTCTTCCATTCACCCCAATTCTTTCTCTGCGACTTTGCCTCTTTTAGATTTTGGAGCCCATGTATATCTGCAGGGAATGCTTTTGGTGAGTCAATTAAAGTTTTTCAGATTAAAAAGTAAAAAATTATCAGCTATTTTGGGTGACTCAGTTTGCCAGATTTTAGACTGGAGTATTCATTTCTTTCAAACAAAAATAATAACACAGAACAGTAACTCACCAAAGGAAAACAGAATAATGTATTCAAAATCACAGCGAATGATAATGACAGAAACAAGAAATAATTAAGAAAAATTGCACATATATATAGATATGTACACGCACATATAAACACAAAATCTCTGATGTCATCTTCCTATAAATACTCACTATAAGGGTAGTAGTCTTCAGTTGTATAAATTTCAGCCTCATCCCTATACAGCTGGTAAGTAAGCCTGTTCGAATTTGGAGAGTCGGGGGAACTCCACGAAAGACTGATAACAGAGGAATTGAGAACTTCTCCTATGGGAGGAGGTTGCTGGAACGGAGCTAACACATACACAAAAACAGAGGATGTAAAAATGAAGGTAATCAATAATCACACAAATTTAAATAAAAATGCAAAGAAACTGCTAAATCTTCTTCAAAGAAAACCCATCAAATAAACATACAGTCACTCAGGCAAGACATTAATAGACTAAACTGATCCATCCAAATGCTCTCCAACAAAGCTTTTTATCCAAGTACATGAAACAAATTTATACATTTAAACAAATGACAAATAAACTTAATCCCCCTATCCCCCCCAAATTAAAGTAAGTACACCACAGTTTTCCAAACACTTTCTTGGTTTTTTTTTTTAATGTATTTCAAGACCTCTATAAAACGGGAACAAGTTTATCTGGTCATATTAGCGAAGTCTATAGTTCAATTATAATTTATTTTTCCAGAGGATTCATTCCATTTTAGCATAGGCCAGGCATAACTTCCTCTATTAGAACAGAACTGGAAAGTCCAACTAACTACAAGTTTTACTGAAGTGTTACAATAAGCCTACTTAATTAAATGACAAAACACATGAAGAGGCAAATTTTGAAGGTTATTTAGGCAATTCCCTTCCATTTGTTTCCAATGAAACTTAAATCAATGAGAGCAAGGTGTCTAACATTTTAAGAAATCAGTTTGAGATTCTTATTTAGCAAAATACTACTCTATCACCTCCATTATCTTTGGAAAATGTGCTACTTAATTGCACTAGTATCAATAAAGAGAAAAACAAACCTGAAGTTCACAAGCCAAAAGTCTCACATTTTCAGAAAGAGCAGTCAAAGTCCCTCCCATGTCTCTTCTGTAATCCAACTGTATCATCATGGTCCTTTCTAAGATAATGGCTATTACTCAGAAATTAAACTTTATATGCATAGATATGCACATATACATACATACACACATGTCCACATACACATATGGTTTTACGGTTGGACTCGATGATCCTAAGGGTCTTTTCCAACCTAAATGCTTCTATATTTATGTTATTATTCAAGTCAGAGCATGAGTCCAGATCCTGCTATGAGATCTCCAGCCAGCCTGTTGTACTAAGGAAAGCACTACTCTGACCCTCAGTATACCCTCTCTGACCCTCAGTTTATATAGCACAGAACAAGACTGGTCTGTTTTGGCAGCTAGTAATTGCTATAGCTTGACTTAAAGGCAGACTGTGCCATTCCCTACCCTCTTTACCAAGGGAGGGAAAACCAGGAGAGCATGGCTCTAGAGGAAAACATTTTGCTCCAGGAACGAGAATAGCCGAGGGCAGTACAGAAATCAGCACAGGGAGTAAGCTACCAGGAGCTGGATCCAGAACCACCCAATAAGCTTTTCGCCCTTACATTAAGCATTATAGGAAAATATTAACATGAGAAACATGTGACTTTTCATTAATTTTTTCTCCTTCTGTTTATAAACTATCATCTCCATTACATGGATATTTGCTTAATATACACAATTCACCGAAAGTTAATGATCAAAATCTGTTCAGCCAAGCTAACAGGAGACAAGAAGCAAAGAGCAAAGTTGCAGACAGAAAGCAACATGAGGACCTCAAGCCACACAAGTGATAGATGTAGAGACTTATGTCAACATCAGTGGGTCACATTGCATATGGGTTTTTAATACAAATCTAAAATGTGAGTTGAAGCTCTTTATTTAGAGCAAGATAATGAAAAGCCCTGCTCCTACTGCAGTCTCTCAGCCAAGAAATAGCAGAAAACATTTCTAGAATTCATTGGATTGAACACAATCATCATCTCCCATTAGAAAACATTGGTTGTTTTACTGCCAATCTAGCGTTTTTGAGTTCAGCTGAGTTAGGAAGCGAATGTATGCTAAAGTGTCTACAGGAATAAAGCTTGAGAATCAAAGGAAATAAGTACTCCTAAATCCCTTTGGCATTTTTGAAAGTTTCTCTCTATGTAATACATGCTTATAAGACCTGAGCAATCAGAAATTTACTGGCATAACCTTCATTCTCCATTCTCTGTCTCACACTATTGCATATTGCTCCCACGTGTTTGCTGTTTTGCATTTTAGATGTGTAAGCAAAGTACTGTATTTCAGATTTTTTATGAAGCATCTAAGATATTGTTGGTCAGAAAAAAATGAAAATAGGTCTTTTGCTTAAAGAATGTTAGTTGGACAGTGACAGCAACTTAGGTTTGCTTCCCTTGGCAAAGACACATAACCAGTGAGGGTATGTGTCACAAAATACTGTTCTGCAATGAAAATAACCACAAATATCAAGCTAGGCAAAGCTCCATATCTGTGCAACAAGTTAAAATATTTTGGTACAAATAACCAAAGGACTGCAATTGCTATATCATTTATGTCCAGAAGAGGACTCCGCTTGTCATTTAGAATACTGCCTGATGTGGTTTTTTTTCTAAAATCTATGATATTATTTATCTATGTCATATTATTATTAATCAATTTTAGAGTTGAATTGCCATTGACCTTTATCCAATGTATATCCCAACATAAATAAGTAGGTTGGTTTATGTTTGCAAAGCACTTTGAAGATGAACAGCATCATAAAAGTGCCATGTATTATTATTATTATACATTCAGTTGAAACATCCTACATTTTTTAAAGAAACAAAAAGCCAATCAACTATCTGCACAACGAATAGATACTATGCCTTCTACAGAAGAGTATGAGGAAAAAAAAACAAAACTGTATCTAAGCACTTCTAAACTTGGAGAAAAAAATCATCTTTGGAAACAAAACAGTCTCTTCGTTCTATCCCATTTATAGCACTGTGCATTCTGCAATGCATATTGTTTGAAATTTAAATCGATTTACAATGAAATACAAACTGGAATCAAAGTGAGAGCTGTCTGTCCTTGTAAACGAACTCTTCGTGCATGTACAGCCCTGCTTCAAATCTATACAGTGTGGGCACATTCCAATGAAGAATGTCATATAAAAATACCCATGCAAAATATACAAAGAAATATTTTGTTGAAGGAGGATTCAGAAACATACTCCAGAGGTCACTTGGGGATGTCTAACCCTGTTGTTGCATTACCCATGGCTACCTGAGCTAACTCTCACAGTAGGACCAGTCTGGCCATTATTAATTAGGCCTGCTGACAGAAATCACCAATTAGCATCTGCAGAGTACCTCAGTAACTGGTTACATGACTTCCAAGACTGGCGTGTTAACTGTGTACAACAGTAAGGTATGTCACAAAAATGTAACGCAACTTCTTCAGAATTAGCTGAGGGCCTACCCACGCAATGTGGCATTGCATGGTATGATGTCCTCAAAGCCAGTTTCTGAACATTGAATTGAAGGCAGCTTAAAAATTTAATTTTCTTATTACACATAATATTTTTCCTCTCCTTTAAAATCCCTGCCAGCTTAGAGACTGTGCACTGGTGAGCAAATCTGAACATTTAATTTTCATTACTTATGACACAAACAAAGGCTGAAAATGCACCATCTCTTCATATTCAGACTTATTGCAAGGGTAGAAGTGCAGATGTTCCATTGCAATGTGTTTCATTACAATTTATGATCGGACCATCAACATAGCACTAGTCCCACCTCACACACATTAATTTAGGACTCTGTTACACCACATCACATATTTTCCCAAACTGACTGAAAAAAAGCCCCAGGAGGAAAGAGGCAAAGCTACGCTGCACTGAGGAGCAGATTTTGAATTAATCACCAGGAGCAGGTCTTCAACAGACCTTCTATTCTTCAGACCTTCTCAAGACAGGTTTTCTGCCTCCTGACAATGGCAGGAAAGGGGGCTAAGCTGTCAGTTGTACAAATACTGCTGCATTCGTGCGACTAAAAGGTGAACTCTACACTGGTCACTACAAAGAACATGGTGGGGAGTGCAAGGAACTGTGGGCCATTACTTCTCCCCTCGGTTAGATTGCAAGCGTAAGCTGCGCGTATGACATGAAGGATTCTGTACATCTCTCTGGAAAACACTCCTAAGATACTCACACTGAAAAATCACCCAAACTTCAGGGACCAGAAATATGGGGGGGGAAAAGCCAAAGCCAGTTTTAGTACTGGTGACCTAATTTAATACTCACTAAATCAATTAAAAAAACCCATTAATTTGAAAGACATGCTTTTAAGACCTAGCATCCACTTACTTTTACTGCAGCCAAATAGGTTGTGGACATCCAAATTACTAGCATCAGGAACACAGTTGTCACATTTCAAGCCAGTTACAAATTGTTTACAAACACACTGTCCAGTAACAAGATGACAAGTCCCATTAATGGCTCCTGCAGGATGACAATTACAGTGCTGACATCTATAAACAAAAACAAACCAAGGAAGTGGGCAAAACACATTAACGCTCCAGTTAAGCACAGTAGGGTTTTGTTTAAAAGATTCTTGGGTAACATAATTAAAAAATCATAAACAGTTCAGTAGCCTGAGACACGGTAGAAAAATCTATTTGCCTGACCAAAAAACCCAGTAACTTACAAAAAAGGTGCCCATTATAAAAATAAACATTAAAATCTCAATGTCAGAATAATATTCTAATTTAGATAAAAACTGCTTAGAATTAAAGAGCTTTTATATATATTGATCCACACACAAAAAGGATAATAATATTTGGTAATAACCACATTATGCACTCAGTCCTACAACACTTACTCACACCACCTTTCTTGCAGAGCTGTAGAGTTCAGTGGAACATGTGTAACCAGTTTCATAGGTTTCTGCACAAAACATGCAACCTTCCAACTTAAAGGAAACTAGGCTTTTGTTGAAAAAGAAATCAATTAATAATTTCTTGTCCACAAAGGCAACTTGGAGTTGAAAAAAAAAAAGCAACATGCTATGAATAAAGGAGAATGAATGTAGACAAAAATTGGGAGGAAAAACCCTCAGATTAAAACAATGAAAGGAAACAAAGTAGCAGAAATATGAACATTACAACAGAAAGCACATTTTCTTTGCAGCCCGATGGACAAAATTGAAAATAACTAAAAAGAATATTTAATTAAATGTGTAAATTAAATTATTTTTTAATTAAAAAGAACAAAAAAATTAAAAGCATTGGTATCGCACAAATGCCACATTTCAATTCTGTAAATCTCTCTGGCATCAGTAGAGTACTTTCAGGATTAAATTATGCTTTGGCTTTTGCATGTAAAAACTCTCATGATCAACTTGTTTTTCACTGAATATACTATTTCCCCACTGGCATTCATTTATAGCAGGAGTACCAATGTCAGATTATGCAAATATTGAAAGACTCGGAGCATCTCAGAAGTTAAGCACAGCAATTTTTCCTTACTGCAAATATTGTTATGCTACCCATTGCAATACAGACTGCCATTATTAGTCGTAACAAAGTCAACAATGGCAAACAAAACTTCGTACTTTAGATTCTAATTTCACTATATTTTAATTGCTGCAGACTAAGAATTTTGAGAACACATGGACTGGGAGAAATGTGGGACTGTACAGCGCAGCTAAAACATACTGGGAAATCTACACATCACTCCCCTTGACCTGAGCTGGAAAAGTCCCATTCTCAGGCATAAGCAACATCAGCCTAGAGGGAATCTTAAATTACTCCAGATGCCAGGTCCCAAGATGATGAAGCAGCAAAAAGACCTTGGAGAAGTCCAAGGGAGAGACAGTCATGCCACGTCCCCTTTGCTCTGCTAACCCTAAGACTAGACAAGAGTTGTTGATTTATATTTGGCTGATCTTTCCTTGGCCAGTTTCACCAGATCCAAGGAAAGAGGTGATGGTGCCTTTACACAAGTTACTTTGCCATTTTTCCAGTCATCACCATCACCTTGGTCTACCTCTTCCTATCTACATGAAGGCAGAAATAAAAGTGAGTTCAGTATGTTTTAGGTATCGGATTTTTAAGGCAAGGGAGAGAGGAGGGGAGGGTGGAAATTGTTTTCACATTAGGGCACTAAAATTCAGGTCAATAATCAGTGAAATAGACATTAAATGTGACAGATTTTTAAACAAGTTTAAGAAAACTCTTCACATACATTTTCTGCCCATCACAGAGCTCTCTGTATTAGAGTTTCTTTACTCCACAGCAGCTCGTGCTGTGTGATCTCCTGGGTAATCATTCAACACCCTTAAAGAGGCTGATAAAAGCTAAAGCTGCAAAATAAGCTGCAAATTTGTTTTATGGACTAATATCCTTTTGGGAATAAATAAAATACACTCTCTCTTGGAGACCACTATACTGTAGTTTGCTCTCTTTTATAGTGAAGAGAAAAGGGCAATTTTTTCAAACTGTATTGAGTCTTTTCATCTGTAGACAGTGCATCCAAATCCCCCTTCAAATAGAGGTTTTGTTTAGACTGTTTAAATGTCATGACTGAAAAAAACGGTTTAGAGAAAAAAATGAAGACAGAATTATTTGCTCAGTAAGACAGTACTTTATTACTTCATAATTTCATTACATGATGATATTTAGTACATATAGTTTGGGGGGGGGTGTTAACAAAAGTGTCTCAGTAGGTAAACAGTAAAAGTCAAGTTTCTCTTACTCTCCTGTATATTACTGCACCTCTTATGAATAAGGAGCCCCTGAGTATTCCAGTTTTCATTATCATTCACACACGAGACAATGAAACGCACATACACGTACAGTCACAGTAACAGTTTTCAGTGCCTGGCAGGGTGGGGCTGCTTCTTTCTGCTTGAAATAGTTGCATTTTCTTCTATGAAAAATGTAGGCTCCCTACCTCCACCTATACTGAATTAGGCTCCAGATCCTTCAAGCAACAGCATACATGTTATCGTATTCTGTTCCACAGGATTACACGTTATATTTGTGTAATCACATGCATCATTTTCTTACACTGTAGAACACTAGAACTGGCTTTGTTGTTATGCATAGTTTATGCTTTTCAGTCAGGACTAAGGATTCAGTCAATTAAGGATTTTTAAAAAAATAACTAATTGTTTGAAACTTTTAATCATGTAAGAAATATTTTCAGCATTCCTGTTTAATGCTACTTCTTCAAGATACTCTGAGTCAAATATATTTGAGTTTTATTAAAACAGAATTATATATAATCAAGGAAAACAGACTTTTAAAACGTGGAAAGAGAAATGTCAGGCCAAGACGAATTGCAATATTGATTTTGTGAGGATAAATGGTTTTTGTAATATTAATATAGAGAAACCTTTATTACATTGACTCTCTAGGTGCAGTTAGAGCCTCTCCAGCAATCTGTTTAAAATCTTCATTTTTCATCCTTATGGGAAAACCTCACTTGCTAAATGGATTTCATAAACAGTAATCTGTCAAGATATATATATATAGATAAACAATTTGTGATGTTCATTGACCAGTTCATTATAGTAAACAACACAGAGGTAAAGCATTTCAAATGTGTACCAATGCCCACAACCATTACAGATCTGTTCAGACCACTGCAAACATCCAGTATCTCCAATTCTTTAATTGCCAAGGAAATTCTCCTGCTTTGCAAGCTGAAATACATTAAGAAATATGGAGTTCCTGTTTTGTCTCAAAAACATCAGAAAGTAAATCAGCTCACATATACATTCCTCTGAGAGTGGGAGAATTTTAAAGCCTCACAGTCTCTGTGTGTCACAATTTTTGCTTCTTTCTGCTATTGTGCCAAGACAGATATGTCTTTGCCACGACAGACAGCTCATATCCTTCTCAATCTGTAATCACGCAGTCCTTAAAAGAGACTTGGAGCAAGGATGGTTTAAATGACTTTGCAACTTTACAAAGAAAGAAAAAGCACATTACTCTTTTTAAGAAAATATTAACAGTTAAAGAAATGGATTAAAATAGATTAACAAATAAGGACTTGGATTATCATTTTCAGTGGATAAACGTTTCTGCCTGAGGAACAGAGGTACGCTGCCTGAGTCGATGCTAACCAAAAGGAAGCCAAGCATATGCAACACAAGTTAATCATGTTAATGTACTACGGGAGCAGTCTTCAATACTGTCATGAGGATTAAGTAGTATTAAGGCATTAAAGCCAACTCTGATTCAAATTCCAGAACTGTAAAAACTTTCTATCTTTACACGATCTGGATCTAGATAATTCTAAGCATTTCCACATTTTGAATTTCAGAAGACAGATCAAAATGCAAGTAATTGGAGGCCAATATCTAGTTCAGGAGAGCTATTGCTTAACACAGACATAAACCTCTACATCACCTGCTACAACTGAGGCGAGGGGGGGGGCTGGAATCTATTCCAAGTAACTAAAAAGACCATTAATAATAAGGAAAATATATTTAAAAGGGAACTTTAATATTACACAGATTTTATTCCTTATCATTAGAAATGACAGGAAGTGAAAATAGGAAGTCCTTTTTCCTACAGATTACTTTATGGCCATTAGCAGATGCCTCTGTGACCCGCACCAGTGAAAAATAATTTTTAAAATCTCCTAATGAGTGACAGTAACATAAAAGTTAAAGTGAAAAATCTGCAGAATAATGTCAAGTATATGCAAGACGACACTGATAATCACTGCCTAAAAGCATGTCTCCCCCACACGGGGAGGGGAATGTTGTACAGATTTGCTTCTGCCTGTGGGTTGTTTTGTTGTTTTTTTTTAAAAGGCAAAAATATTAAATATAACAAAACAATTTAACACCATCAGTCTGCATGAAAATATGATAGCATTAGAGCTGTGCAATCTTTCTGGACAATATTTAAAAGGAAATTGAGATTGTGGGGATTAAGCAAGAAAGATGATCCTGGGAAACAAAGATAGAGCAATAGTTGGAATAACAATGTACTACCTATAGATACGTTTTTCCCCTTACGTTCTAGGGAATATATCTATATACTTTCAGTGTACCTAGAGGCCTCAGGCTACATTAGATAAACAATTTACCCTGTGGCACATAACTAAATGCTGAAAAAGAATACACTGCTTCAGAAAAAACAGATTTTTAAGAGGAAAGGTGCTGTAAGTATTTCAAATGCTGCTGCTAAAAGAAATTTGGAAAGACAGGGATACCTAATTTCTCACATTTTTTTTCCCATTAAAATGTCTTCCTGAAATCTTCAAAAGCATTCCCTGGTTATAAGAACGGCACATTACCTGTATTTTAATAGTCAATGATTAACACCTCAGAAACCAACACACCTTACTGAAGATGTAGAGGAAATCTAGAGAAACAATTGCCAAATAGCTATAACATTAGATAACGTTACCTTTATACAGTTTTCACGTTGTTTCTACTTAAGTCTGTGGCAAAACTTCAATTTCCTTCAGCTCATGGGAGCACAGAGGGTTGTATAACGTAGCACACACAAATTAGAGCGCACCCGTGAATTCAAAGAAGGATTAATGTAACTAGAGCACATCTTTCCATTGTCACTAGACCTTTGAATGAGCTACTATGAGAAAAACGTAACAAGAAGGTTATAAGCGACCTGTAAAAAAGAAACACTCACCTCCCCGTGACAGAGTCAAATCCAAAATAAAGTTCTTTGCAATGTTCACATGTCTGTCCCATTACAGAGGCATCTTGGCAATTACATTGGCCAGTTAGTTTATCACAGAACTGATTCATTGAACCAGCTGCGTGGCACAGGCATGGCAGACAGCCAGTGACACTGGATGGAGAAAAATAAAAACCTGGAAAAGAAAGGGATTTTGAAAACAGACAATATGCAAAAAGTGAACACGGTAAGATTATTATTAACTTGTGTATAATAGGGGATGAAACAACAGAACTAAACCTTAGGTAACAGACACATCAACTCAAATAAAGCAATACAGTCCTCCTGCAGAGCTGAGCTTCTAAATCTTCTCATTGGCACTTTGTAAAGCTATTATTCATCCTCCTGTTGCCAACTCCAATTTTTTATTCTCTCTCTTCAGACTTTATTTTAGACAGAGCAAATGCAAAACAGGGGGAGTACATTAACATGTCTGTGGGGAAAATAAAGACCCAAGGACATGAGAGGTACTAATGAATGCACCACAAGCAGTAGAAACAAAACATACAAGATCAGACATTTATCCATTCTAGTCTGGGGTCTCATCTCTGACAATGGCCAGTTGCAAAATGTAAGAAATACACATATTTTTCTTAAGAAAGTCTTTTAATCTTTCTCAACCAGTGCTTGGCTTAACCCTTGAAACCTGAGGATGTTTCTTAGAAAAAAACCTCCATTTGATAAGCATTCCCAGGTCTATGTAAAATTTATATTTTACTCCTCCTCAACATATAGCTTGCATCCTACACAAATACTTTTATAGAAACTAATAAAGTGATGAAAAGAATTTACATATCTGCTATAAAAAAAAAATCTTTCATTCTGAATCCCATCCTTCTGTTCCTGTATTATTTCCAGTTATGAACTAGAGCATTAATTTCACCTTCCGCACAGTATATTTAGTATGCTTCTACTACACTATCTTTCATTCTATTGCCCTCACAAGCAATCTCCATCTATGCAAGTCTCTAACACATTACTGATAAATACAGTTAGATAGAGTTTATACACATCTAATCTGGTCATTGAAGAACTTACCCATTATTCATAGCCTCACCTAAAATTTCAAACAAAAGAGCTTTTAAGCACATTTTTTTGAATGATGCTGTACCACTTGCATAATCTAGTTTGCTAAATATGGACTTCTTCCATTCTTACTAGTTTCTTTTCTATATGTCTGATCAGAAGACAATTCAATTAACAGAATACCAGTAAGAAATATAATTACCTAATTTTCCAAAATTATTTTCTATTGTTACCTGATTATTAATGGACATTTTACTGGGTTTTTCACACAAATTGTTCTGCTTCCCCCCCCCCCCCCCCCCCCGAGTAGTACAGTTGATTAAAAATGTAGCAACGTGTATGAGTGCTGCAAATGACAATGGTAACACAGTATTAACTGTCAATTGCAAGTACCTATCTTTGAACATCAATCCTAAAATAGGGCCATTGATAGGAGTTTCTATCTCTGTCAGCTAGTTACTATTAATTATTATTGCACAACTTCAACAGAAGAATTTCAACCATTACTCCGACACGCAGTAGTTGCACAGACTTCTCAGCCACCCTCCCTCTCTCTCCAGTTCAATCAGTTTCTTCTTAGTCATGTTCTCAGTTACCAAATCTTTTCTGCTGTCCAACAACTTTCTGATGTCCTGCTTTACAATAAAGAGCCCAAAATTGTATTGTAACATGTCATATCACCCAAGGCCTTATTATTTATTTTGTCTTATAAGAGATAGCTTTATATATACACCCCTAGGGTGGTATTCTCTGTCTTCGCAGCAGTGTTGCACTGTGAGCTCATATCCAAATAGCAGAGGAACTAAACAAATTGAAAACATTAGAATTTTACTGCTCAAACCTTTGTTCAAGTTTAGCCTCTGGTCCTCGGTGAGATAAATCTCAAGTGGACAGTGAAGTGATATCAGTCTCCAGTTAACATACATTCGCGTCATAAAAAACCATGCTGTTGGCACTTTATTCCAGAGAGGCTCTGAACTGAGCCACCACAGAGACTGAATAGCTTGAAGTTATTAGTGAGGCAGCATGTATTATCTCATACTGCAGTTGTCTGCGCAGTACAGTGCCCATCCTGTGCATAAATAGAGGAGACCATTTCCCAGCAATGTCACTCTTGAGCACAATGAACGACTCCACTCAAAGAACGTAACAGGAAGATAGGAAACAAGTTTAAGCCTGGACTCCTGCAGAAGGTCAAAGCACTTCTTCAGGACCCAGTTTATGGTTGCAGTAAATGATAAGCACTCAGGCTACAACAGATCTTTGGCCATCAGAAATTGTGCATGAAACTAATGTCCAAGAAAAGACTATAGTGGGTAAATAAGCACATCTCTAGTAAAGAAATTAATTTCTGCTGAGCAGGATTGATCACTATAGAATATGTTGTTTTTGTCATAGCAGAGAAATTCATAATTATCAAGAATCTATACATGAATGTTAAACATGCTGGCTCTCCTAATGTCATATCGCCTATGCTACTGTAGAGCAGTAAAGGCCTTGGTATGATATTTTTTGATAATAATCTTTTAGAAATGCTCTAAAAGTTTAACTAAGTTTCTGGATACTACCACAATATATTTTTCAAAAGTAGCAACTAAAAATTTTTTTAAAGTAAAAGTGAGACATGGGAAGATGGGAGAAAGTCCTTCTCTCAACTAATTTATAAGTAAATTAATTAATGTGATTAAATGTAGATGAAAACAGAAGAGACACTGGATTAAAAATTCATACTGTTTGTCATAACCATTATTATTATTTACTTCCACCACCTAGAATTTGGCAGGAAAGAGTAAGAAACAACTTAATGCAAGCTTAATTTATAGCAAGGTTAGAAGGGCTCATAAAACTTGCTTTATGAAGGATCCACTGTTGTATAATAGAGCCAATTTCCAATTTTAAGACAGCGACTGCAAATCTCTACAAGATCTAAGTATATAACTAGTATTATGCTTATTCTTTTTCAAATTTTTTTTTTTCAATTCAACCATAACTGATCATATTTGTCAATCAAATATACTCTTCAAAAGGAAGAATGAAAGTCATAGCAAAGTATTCAGCTTTCTTTTTTAATCATACTCTTATTATTTCTCCCACTGTATATCTCATGGAAAAGGACACCCGAACAATTCCTTAGGACTTTTACATGCTTACCAACTATGGCAGTAATGCTTATTTCTTAACCACAGTCTGTGCTTCAAAATGCACAATTAACAACACTGACAATGTTGTCACGATATACCTCACATTTTTCTGGCCAAGAAGAGAGGTAGTATGTACACAAAAGCTCAGTATTGGTGCCCGGCCACACAAGCTACATGCTGACTTACATCTTTTCCATACTACATACCACTTCACAAAAAAAGCTGTGGTCACTGAGTAAAGAACTTACAAATTTTTTTTTTTTTTTTTTTTTTTAAACAGCTTGGATCCGGCTATGGGAGCAGTAAAGACCTGTGTTGAAAAGGATTTGAATGGCACAAATTCCAGTCAGTGTGGCACCACAGCCCTGGAATGAGGCAGGGACAATCTATTCACAACTATTTGGGGGCTGGAAAGATCCTTTTTCTACCACTGCAACCTAGGACATCTCAAAAGTGAGTTTGTATACAAGGTAAAACTGCTCTTTCATTTGGTTTCATGTTAAAATTAAGTGTTCCTGTCTTTGCATACGCCACCAGGTTAAAAAAAAAAAAGTATAGAAATCTACCAAAAATGTTATTTGTATGAGAACAAACTGGAAGACAGCAAGTCATGGATACAGTCTGATAGATGAAACACATGGCTGAATGCTCTGGAAAGAGTTGTTTAAAAAAAATATCTCACGATAAAATAACAAATTCACATCCAGTTTGAATTTTTCTCCATTGGCAACTCTTCCTCCATTAAGATTTTGGTAACTTTTGGGAACTTCTCAAATTTTACCAAAGCACACAGAAGATGTGCTATAATGGGAAGTTATTTTAAATAACTATAACAGACTAACTATAACAGACTTATAATAACACAGAATAAAAAGAAAAAACAAAAAACCAACAAATAACATATGACCTGTATTCCACTAAAGGAAAGCTGGACCACAGAGTTGAAATTTCCCAACAGCCTAAGCAGTCCTTAGTATGTCTTTAGGGCTGCCAGTTTTAACTAATTAATTGTGTGCTTTTAATTAGGCTGTGTTGGCTACATATATACTTGGAGTATGTTTTCTTATCTTTGTCCAAAGGCAAAGCCTTAGGACATGCTTAGAGTACTTGAAACCAGTTAAACTCTTCCATACTTCTACAGCTTAATACCAGTATTACTAGCAGGTTATACTCACCCCTGTTTTATAGAAAACTCTCCTTTGGAACATACTAACAAAGAATATTTACATAAAAGTTAGCTATATTAAGTGTCTAAATGAGCTCACAATAGAATCAGCACTAAAATGTCAGTGAAAATACGCAGCATGCTGTGCTACACTAAGAACAATACAATGCTTTTACAATGATAAGGATTTACACTTTCACCTGCAGAAGAGAGCTCCGTGTTCAGCACATACATGCTTATAGTTATGATGTAGAAAATGTAAAAATAATTCTTCCAGCAGGATTTTTTTTTTTTTTAACAATTGTGGAAGTATTCCTTTGAGTGCCATGTAAGCTTTTCTACAAACCAGTCTGTTCATACTATCAATTAAACCTTTTTAAACCATTTAGTTCTGCATAAACCCTGGCCTTTCTTTTTCAAGGACAAGGGTGGTCACTGACTCGGGAAGCCTTGACATCACTCCTCTGCCGATCTCTGATTAAATGGCTGCTGTAGAGGGTTAGCAGGTCAAATAGCACTGGAGGAGGAACTAAGAAAAACAGAACGCTGCCTTATTTATTAGTATATGTACCTAAAATAATTTAAATGAAAGTATTTTTAAAAATACTTAATGGAGGTTAAGCAGCTTTTTTAACCCCTGTTCCAATTATTGAATGGCATATTAAAACCAATGGAGCTATAATGTACCTTTTAATGTGACCTGCTACTTTAATAAATTGCGTATGTATTTAACTTGAACTAAACCTATCTGTTTAATATTATTACTAAAGGTAGGTTAATATTATCTATAGTTTCACTTTACCCACCTACTTTTTAAAACAAAAACATTAAAATGTAACTACAGAGCCTCCCACTCTGTTTACAGTAATATGGTACAAAAGCTTGAACTGATATGTAGCAACTGCAGTATTACCTACTTGTAGGGCCGAACTGTAAGCAGTCCTTCTGAAAGCCAGCACATCCTCAACACAGCAAGGCAGGTAAATGGTTTTTAAGTGGCAGGTTTGCCAGCCTCAAAGTTTAAGGAAGCATCTCTGTACCTCCCACCATGCTCAGCTTTATGCATGAAGTGCCCTTCCTGAAGAGCTTGCGCTCTGCCTTCCAAATCCACATTTTTCATTATGAGGATAGCTGCTGTTCATCAAACTATGCTAGTTTACCTCTTATTCAGTGAATGGGCCATGACAGTTTTTATATTTTCTCAATATCTAGACGAACTAGGCCTAACCTTATTTTGAACATGTTGAAATTGCAGTAGTAACACAAATTGTACAACCTCTGGCAATAGAATAAATATTTGATTGTGATCAGGACCTTAATACTTCCTTCTCACTCACACATAAAGAAATGGAAAAAGAATAACGTAAGTCAGAGACATGAAGCTGTCTAAACACACATTAAAAATGGTAGGAACTATGATGACATCTGTCCTGGTTTCGGCTGGGATAGAGTTAATTTTCTTCCTAGTAGCTGGTAGGCTGCTGTGTTTTGGATTTAGGATGAGAATACTGTTGGTAACACACTGATGTTTTAGCTGTTGCTAAGTAGTGCTTATGCTAGTCAAGGACTTTTCAGCTTCCCATGCTCTGCTGGGTGCACAAGAAGCTGGGAGGGGGCACAGCCAAGGCAGCTGACCCAGACTGGCCAAAGGGCTATCCCATACCGTATGAAGTCATGCCCAGTATATAGACTGGGGGGAGCTGGCCAGGGCGTAGTGATCACTGCTCAGGGATGGGCTGGGCATCAGTCAGCAGGTGGTGAGCAATTGCATTGTGCATCACTTGTTCTGTATATTCTTTTATCATTATTATTATTTATTCCTCTGCTGTCCTATTAAACTGTCTTTATCTCAACCCACGGGTTTTACTTTTTTCCGCCCCCGATTCTCTCCCCCATCCCACAGGGGGAGGGGGGGGAGGGTGAGCGAGCAGCTGTGTGGTGCTTAGTTACCAAATGGGGTTAAACCACAACAATATCCAACAAAGCAAAACTTACTACATTAAATAGACTGTCTTCCAATTTTCTTACCTGGTTTACACTCATTACACCTTCTCCCTTGACGCTGAGGCAAACAGACACACTGTCCAGAAACGTGGTCACAAACTGTTCCTGCCAATGTGCCCAGCGCGTCACAGTCACAACGCTGGCAGCCGAGGTGGTTGCTCATGCTGAGGTTGTACGTATGAAGCATGCACTGACTGCACTGAAGGCCAGTTACACCAGCTTTGCAAGGACACTGTCCTGTTGATTTGTCACAAAGCAGAGAGCCATTTATTGTACCTGCCTTATCACAGTTACATGGCATACAAACAAAGGAATGATTTTCCTGTACTTTGTGGTAGCCATCTAGGCATTCGTCGCATTGTCTTCCTCCAATATTTGGTTTACATGCACATTGCCCTGTCTTTGCATCGCACACAGTTCCAGAAAATGACCCTGCAACGTTACATTCACAAGCCTTACAACCAGTTACATCCAGCCCGTAGAAGTTGTCCATGCAGGTGTCACAGTGAAGCCCTTTCACTCGTTCTTTACAATTGCACTGCCCAGAGAGAGGGTTGCAGAATTGGTTCACTGATCCATGGCTGTTGCACCAACAAGGCTCACATCCATCTTCATTAGAATATCTGAGAGCTTTAAATCCAAAATTGCAACTATCACACCTAAGACCTGGAAAGAGAAAAGTTATTAATAAAAAAGCTGAAAAGCTATTAATTTCAATTGTAAAAAAGGATAAGTATACTACACTTGGAAAAAAAAAGAGAAAGGAAAGGACTAATATTCTTCACCAACATAATTAACAGGAATGACAGGACTGCACAAATCAATTGAATAACAGTGGCATCCCAAAAATCTGTTTACTTTTCCAATTTGTTGCAGAAGCAATGCATTTCTGCTGGCTTCTCAATACAATTTAAGATACTTCTGCAAGAGATTCTTTGTAACATTTCTAAGACAAACCAGAATTAATCTCTTTGTCCCCCAGAAGAGTACCTGTTGCACAATCAATGCTTACATGAACTCTTCACCCTGTATCGTAGAAACACAATATACAGGGAATCGCACTGGGCTCTCAATCTGTTCTGATAACAGATTTATATATTACATTAAAAACATTAAATATACTCTAGGACAAAACAAGTTAGACTAATTACGATGAATGATTTACTTAATGCTGTACTTCAGTTTTAACATTGATTACATTTATGGTAGTGTTTATTGGTAGCCCTTACTGAAAGCAGAAAATGTTTTCCATAATCCAAAATGAAATATTTTTATCTAAATGTATGATTTAGTTAACTCCTGCAGTACATTAAAATCTAAACTGTTTTCTTCATACTTCATCCTGCAGTTTTATTAGCTTTGTTTTCAAAGTCATTGCTTGCTTTATCCCTGCCCCAAGGGATGGCATTTGTATTTTAGTTTATAAAATGTACATTACAAGAAAGCAAACTAGATTATTATATGAAAAATGCAAATTCAGCTATGTATTTTCCCTTGCAATGGGAAAATCCTTCACTATGAAGCCGTCACTTAATTGTTGCATTCAGGAAAATGTAAATACAATGTTCTAGCAAAATATTGTCAGCATCTAAAAACATACAAAACCATACAAAAATACATCTAGCATCTTACATGTAGAAAAATAAAACTGAAAATGGTAGGAAATGCATTATACATATGGATAAAAACTCCAAAACTCCAACAGAAGGCAAGTTCCTTTAACAGTGATGAATGACTCACCTAAGGCATATCATTTAATTTCAATAAGGAAAATAAAAAAGGACCACTATTGCTGCAAATTTTAAAAATAACTGTATTGTTAACAAGAATTATGACTCATTTTGAACTATTAAAATTGGTCTACATGGATTCATATCATATCAGTTTTAAAAATATGCGCAGTGCTTATTTGAATATGCCATACATATTCCTGACAGGTAATCTATTCCTAACGATACTGAGGAAGGCCTACAGGGCATCACATTCAATGTTAACAAGTACAGGGGAGTTAGCACGCTTGGCATTTAATTCACATTCTTCTACCTTTTTATTCTAGATGAATGACCTACTTTAATAAAATTATTGGTGCTAATGTATTTTACTGGTGATAGAATCATTAGTAAGATTTAACAGTTGTGTTAACTCTAACAGTTCGTGTTTCATAACACCGCAGTCCATAGTTGCATTTTTCTGTTACAGTGTTTGTTGAAACAGATAAAACGGCAATAGACAGATTGCTGTAAAAACCAATTTAGAAATCCAAAGAGAAAAGTTCTTTGTTAAAGTTTGCTGCACACGTTCCAATATACAGAAGCTTATTTACAATTGGTTTGGAAAACAAAAAAAGATAATCCAGTCTGGAAAGAATTAGGTCTTTATCCTGCGAACAAACACCTGTGTAACTACAGCCCCCCACCATAGTTACAGATAAATTTGCAGAAAGCATAGATTTACACATTTTTTATATTACTATTTCAGTGGAAATAAAAATAATTCTTATTGTTTTGATCAAAGGGAGAAAATATTTAAAATAATATGTAGACAATCAAATACATGAGAACCAGACCGTGCATTTCTTGTACACCAAACTCCCACTGAGTTAAAAAAGGCATTCAATCGTGAAATGTAGGCAAAGAATATATAATTAAGAATGCTCTTAAGTCCTTTTTATTGAATGTAGAGAGCGGGTTTAAGATGCACAGAGCTTATTTTTTACTCTTAGCACCCTTTTTAACATATGGAAAACAAAGGTACTTGGCATTGCACAGGAAAGAGGACAGAAACTGTTCAGGCTTATGTCTGTTTAGAGTTATTTTCATTCTTTTTTGTTATTTTGTATTTGCTTTTGGAAATTAGAAGAAAGAAGAAACACTCACTCACTATATTACAAATAAGTCAATATTCACAAGTCAGTAAAACTTATAAATTAACATCTACTTGAATATTGTTAATACAATCAACAACTATGGTTAGCTAAAGAAAAAATAGATTACTAATTGTGTTAATAACAAAGCAGAAAAGGATCTCTTTTTTTTTTGAGACATATGTATAGTCTGAGACATGTACAGTTACCACGCAAGGCTCACTTTATCAGGAAATTCTCCCAGCATAATATTCCCATACATCAACATTTCAAAGTGTATTATATATACTGTGTATTTTGGGCACTTGATAAATTTTGTCCTTATGTGGCTGTGGCTCCCCTCAAATATGCTGGAAGTAATAAATTGCTATAATCAAATCTAATTTCTGAAAAATACCTGTGGGAGTAACAAACAAAAAAGCACGTCTTGTAAAAAAAATGATAAATAACACAGAAGGTAGCAGTTTATTATAATCAGCTTGGCATTGAATTACAAAATTAAAATTATGTGGCCCTTGATAACTAACCCTAGCTATGTACATGATCTGTGGAATTATGTTGACTTATTTTGCATTTCATAGGAACAGTTCAAAGAAATATAATAGAAAAAAATTGATAGATTTATCACAAAGGACCCTGTAGCACAGAATATTTCGAGAAAAAAATCCATTTATTTTGCTCTATTAAGAAAACTAGCATGGAAACGATTTGCTTAGAACTCATTAAGTATAAAACATTTTGAAAAAGTGTTAATTTCCTAAAAGAAACATCTATGCAGTAAGCAAATTACATTATTTCTGTGACTTATTAGTATGGAGCTATGTAAGCTAATGTAGCTACGCCGTAAAGAAACTTCTAAAGGGTTGATTAAACTAAGCTTCAAGCTGTAGTTTGATAGAATTATTAAATTAATAATTTTTCAACAGTTAATTTCATTCATTTTTATAATCTGCCTTCAGCAAAGAAGTTTACTGTACTTTTCATTTAGAAATCAAGTGTGTTTTATTTCCAGAGATAACAAGAAAAATGCCTCCAAACGCTTGCCTTACACATACCAATAACATTTGCTTTGCACTTGCACTGGCCTGAATTTTGGTGACAGGTAATATCTCCATTGACTGTCCCAGAGGTATTACAGTTACAGGGACTGCAGCCATCAGGGTTTGACTGTTGTAGATTGTAGAATCCTTCCTGGCACTGATTGCATTGTCTGCCAGACACATGTCTCTTACAATTACACTGGCCTCCAACCTAGAAAGATACAAAATATTATAGAATGATGAACATATCTATTTTTAGATGATACATTCATTAGCAACAAGAATGGGAGTATGAGTCGGGGAGGAAAAAACTTTAAATGGAACAGAAAAAAATAAGCCCGTGTAACATACTTGCTTAATTTGTTGAGAGAAAAAGAGAGAAATATTAAATAGAGTGTAAGTATTAAATTTTTAAATAGAGTTTAAAAGTCCTGTTCTTTCAAAACAGAAGGAAAAAAGATTTGAGTAAGCAATGTGGCAATATTTACCATCTGGACAGAGAAAACTGCAAAGAATAATTACAAAAATGCATTGTATAAATGGTGACTTCTATTAAAACAAACAGTACTTTTTTGAATCACAGTTACTGCAAAACACTGTACCATTTTCAAAGGTCCAATTTTGCATTTTTTTTTTGCTCAGACCATATGCTTATTCATTTTAGTGAAAATATTAGTTAAATAAGAACAAAGCAGAGTTGGAAGTTTTCCTCTCTGATTACTCATCCAAGATAAATTTTCTTTTCCTTTAAAGAAGGATGTGACCCAACAGCTCAGTATCTGAAATCCTCTCCCTCTTTTCTTGGTTCAGCTGGGATCCAAGCGTCCCACTTCAGCGGTGGGATAGAAAGGTCCTCCCCTACTCCCTGAATAGGTAGCATTGCTATTCAGAAATAGTGAGGCATCCTTTGTTATGCCTGGGCCATGATCTGGAAGTATTTACAAGATGAAAGGGCTCCTGGAAAGCTATCTCAATTTCAAACCTCTGAAAGCCAGAAAAAAATACAATCTCTGTATTTATCACTTTCCGATATGGTGGGAAAACTGACCACAGGGAAAGGGCAAAGGCACAGGGTGGGGAAACGAATGGAAGACATCAGTTAATACACAACATAGAAGAGAACAGGGAGTCAAAGCAACACAGACATGCAGGAGACGTGAATTGGCAAAAGGTTCAGGATTCATAATCAAGGAACAAAACCTAATTTTCTAACTCTTGTTCTGGGGAATGCAGAGATGGCAGCAAACAATTAAACTCTGCATTATAAGTAATTTTCTTTGGGTCAGTGTATTTTTTTCAGTGCAAATACTTACAAGTATGAAAAAGTACACTGATTCAAACCTAGTTATTCATCTACATCATCAACAGCTGTAGTTCAATGTACTTTGCTTTTAATTAGCTACCAGAACAAAAATTTCTCCTGACAGTTGTCTTTTTCATCTTAAACGTATGAGTCAGGCAAAGCTGAAACAAGAGTCCTGCGGCATTAGAGACAAAGCTACTTGGAAGTTCCACTTAAAATAAATGTTATCACACCCTCCAATCTACAATGAAGCTCTAAGCTTTATTAATACAAGATACAGTATTTCAACATCTAATAGTAAATTCTCAGTGTAGAAAACACTGAATGAAAGTTAGAGAAGCATGTATTCCTACCCCTTCTGCATAAAAGGATTCTGTAGTCCAGTAAAACCTCTTCAATATGCTTTCATGATAGAGATCTATTACTGATGTATCAGCAACATTTTTCAGGAAGATGAAGATATTAAAAAGGCAAGAAAACAATATTTTCTAAACAAAGACAACAGCAAGTACAAAAAGGTAGGAGTTAAGAGACCACAATAGCAGAAAACACAGCAACAAGGATTTTCAAGTTACTCTCTTTTAGGCTGGATTTGATCTAGATATTTAGTTTATTATAAGAGACCCAGTCATGCATCACAGCCACTCATCAGAGAACTCGCATGTGAAAAGCAACTCTGAGTTTAATCCTAAATGAAGAAAAATACCTAGGCTAATACATAACCGTAAAAGAAACATTTTGTGTTAGGGATCATAGCATACTGAGGTTACACAATAGCAAGTATTATACAAAGATACCTCATTAGCCCTCAACAAACATAACTCATACCCCAAAAGACTTTAAAGTTACTCCAAAAGCTACCACATGAAGGAAAGCATTACATGCAAAAAGTTGTCTTCAAAAAGTGGAAATCAGATCAAAATAAGGAAGTTAAATAAGAGAGGATAACCAGCACCAAGTTTTAAAACCAGAATAAGACAATACAAAAATCAGCTTTTAACAAGCAACATGCTTAAGGCATGAAGGAAAAAAAAAATTTCAAATGTCAGAAACAAAGGAAGACTACCAGAGAATCAGTGAGGGCAATAAATAATTAAGTGGCATGATTAGCAGATTCAGACTGGACATCAGAACTTTTCACTAAGAGAGAAGTGCAGCATCAGTAACAGGTTGCCCAGAGGGGATGTGGAATCTCCATCCCCAGAGGTATCAAGACTCATCCAGACAAAACCATGACTGACTGAATCTAGCACTGACAACAATCCTGCTTTCAGCTGGAGCAGATGACCAACTAATGCTTCTGTGATTCTGTGTAGCATTCAGGAAAGACAGAACCACAACAGAGATTGCAAAGAAAGTATTTCACAGCTGTTCACTATGAAAGAGGTGTTACTGTTCTACATTAGGAATGATTTTCAAGACTGATTTCAAACTGAAATGTCAGAAGGAAAAGATATTAGCAAAATCTCATCTGTTGAAAAGTGACTACACATGAGTCATGAGTTCTAGATGAACTGAAATGTAAAATTACTGAGTTAATTGCTTAAATCAACCTCAGTAAAAGAGGAATAAAAGTATAAAAGTTACATCAATGTCCTTAAAAGGCTGTAAGGAAGCTTCTGATATCTACAGACTAGTAGCCTTTTTCTGTAAAGAGTGAATTAATAGAAATGAAAGCATGATTTTGATATATTGGAAAAGATCAGTACCTTTAGGCAAAGAAAAATCATGCTTCATGAATCTACTGCACTTCTTTAAGTCAGCAACATCTGGAAATATTGTGTATACTGAATGAAATGGGTGACCAAAAAGTCAAATTAATTTCTACATCAAGAAGTACAAACTTCACACCTGGGGAAAACCAATGCTGACTATAGGTAGACAGCGATGAGTCCAAAATTAGCTATTATCACTCAAGAAAGGAGCTGTTAAAGCTGCTCCATTCCCCTTAAAAATCATTTGAAAGCTCTGAGGCAGTTAAAAAGGCGATAGGAATACTGGAATTATTAGGAAAAGAACTGAAAATTATACAGAAAATGACATTCTGTCATAAAAATCCATTGTGTATCAATATTTTCCACCATCTGTGTATCTGGTTATCCTCTGTAAAATAAGAGGTCACAGAGTGAGAAGAATAAGCAAAGACACAAATGAAAAGAGACTAAAAAAAAGAGACTTTTCCGTTTGGAAAGAAATTACTAAGATGAAGGACATACATGTCTATAAAATCATGAATGGCTCACAGAATGAATATTCATTGTTTCCCACAATATAAGAAGGAGAGAACACCTAGGAAATTATCAGAAAGCAGAATTAAAAGAGCGTAAAAGTACTTTTTCTCTACATTTCAAGTGTGTAGAAAAATACTTTTTTTTGAAGTGCATTAAAAAATGAGTTAGATTAATTCCATATATGCACACTAAACATGACAACTCAGATGAAACCCCTGAGTTCGGCTCAGGTAGTCCCCAAACCATAAATAACTGTAATCTAGAAAAGTATATCACAGAAGGATCATGCTTCTTAATACCAGCTTCTGGTAACTATCAGAGAAGATACTGTGTTAGATGAAAGTCTCATTTCATCCTGTATGGCTGTTCTTACCATAAATACATGGAAACCCCCGTCTAATTGTGAGTGGATGGCAGCCATTTCCTGAAGCAACAACTGAAATGTGTAGATTACTGAGTGCTAAGAGAAGCAAAGAGCACCAGTCTCTTCAGCATAATTTTAAGTGTCAAGCTATTACAAGAAGCAGTAATTTCCATCCCATTCAGTTGCACAAAATGTATGCCCCCAAACTTTCTCTTAATAGGGTAAAAAAATATGCCAGAAGAATAAATATAACTTTTCAGAATGAGGGAGAAATATCTGGCCAAATGAAGAATACAATTCAAGTTTTCTCCAGGAACCAGCCAATGAAACCATTTGGAGATCTCCCTATATAAATTTCCTCCTACCTTGCTGTCACGTAGAGAAGAGTTTTCCATCTGTAATCAATACAAGTGGCAACTGGTTTCCTGGTTCTAAAAAGAGTGAGTCTTGCTTCTTAATAGATCTGAAAATAGGTTTCTATGTACCAGATTAGAGGATCTGTAAATAATCCACTGTTCTTCCATAACACTGATTTCAAAGTCTTGTGAAAAAAAGTCAAGCAGAGAAAAAACATTCTATAGACAAGACAAAAAGGAGCCTCTGATTGTATTCACAAATGACTATTTTGGTTTTGTCTTAGCTATAAATTACTAGCAACCTTTTCATTCTGCTTCTTCAGCCATTCTCTGTCAATATAGGATATCAAGATGAAGGATATCTATTGAAGTTCAGTCTCCAAAATACAGAATAACAAATTAAAATACATAACTCCACTTTAACTCTGCCTTCTATAGTAAGCGTGGCATTATAAGAGACATGAATATCAGCTAAGGGAAATATGCCACAGTAATGCACCCCATATTACACCATTTTTATCCTTCATATACTGCATACACTTCAAGTAGCTGTGCAGAATTTTAGAGAAAAAGTTGAGAAATCTGCTCCAGACAAAAATAGTAGATGGAGGGGAAAAAAAGTAGTTAAAAGTAAAACTGGGAAGGTTTGTAAGGTTCTGTAATTGCCTGCCCTGGATGCTAAGTTCTTCAATACTTTCAGTAGCAGACTCTGAAGACAGAAGGGAGAATATGCTTACAAGCCCCACAGATCACCCCAGCTCAGGATGCACAGCCAGCACCATCAAGACCCTGAAAGCACCAACCAACCTTAATGGCCCTGAGCAGCCTCACCTGGGGCTTCCACTCACACCATCTGCCCACAGCCCAAGAGCTCCAGACAAGCTCCAGTCTGGGCATCCACACCTCACCTGGGCTATGCTGCTGTTGTTCCTGTCCCCTGCCTCCTGGAGGGATCCCTTGGACTTAGGCTGCAGCCATGTCTTCAGCCTCATCTCCTGCTGGCTGCAGACTGGACTCCCTGGATGGACCCTGGACCTGATTTATCACCTTGCCTTCTCTGGGGTTGTCAGTGGACCCTGTTATGAGCACTTGGCCATGTTTCGATGCTGCGGGACTGTGCCCTGGTCAGGGTGGGCACTGCTGTGCTATGATCACCCTCAGCAGGTTGATTTTCAACATCACTTTTACTCTTTGCGCATATATTCTAAAATCAGTAAAGGTGAATTAAATCCGGAAGTTCAAAACACAACACATTGCAAGGAGACATCAAACGTGAAATAAAGAAAAATTGTGAAGAAAATAACGTGGAAAATAACCTGGAAGTGATATTGGGCCTCCACTAATTAAATATGAACAATATGATACCACTCCAGAAAAGGTAAATGTCATTCTGTGACGTACTAAACAGGAATCTCATATTTAAGACATGAGAAGGAAAGGTAAGGCTTCAGCTTAAATAGTTGAAGGGCACAACACACAAATTAGAAAAAACACAGTAAAAAAACAATAAAAAATAAGCTTTAAAGAACTTGAATTTTAGCTAAAAGAGAAAAGCAAAATTAAGGTACGTATGCACTCTGAAGTTCCTATGAAAATTGGTTACTGCATGAATTTAGGAAAGAAACTAATAATTGGGCTTAATTTGGGGAAAATTTGGCTTTAAAAAATGGGAAATAAAGAAAAATATCATCTTTAATTCCTCCGTATGGACAGAGAAGCACCAAAATAATCCAGAAGCTCTGTGAAATGCTTGGCAATGGATACTGTTATAAAGAAGTTGTACAAGCTGACAAATGTTTATAATGCTGCAGAAATAGGTGTACCACAGGTTATAATATGGAAGTCTACATCAAAATGGGTAGAACAAACCATTTCTATAATTACATAAAAGTCTAAGTGAATTATGAAGCAAAGTGGTTGCTGTTGTTAGTGCTATTATTATTTCTGTAAATCTAGCTTACTCTGTTAACAACAGTATCATTGAGAATACTAGTAGCAATTAATAAAGATTTTGTTAACCAGGATTTCACCAGTTGTGCACTGGAGATATTACTGAACGTTCCCCTCCTCCCCCCGATCCAAATGTTATCTGCCATTTGAAGAAATAGTCTTTAATTATGCTGGTTATAGAAGAGCAGAAAGCAATCTGTTCTCCTGTTGCTTATGCCTGAGAGGCCTGGTTCTGACCCAAACAGTAAGCAGAGAGAAACAGCCTGTCTATTAACATGACCATCTTGGTACTAAATCACTTATGGAAAAATATCTGTCTAGATTGTTCACTACGAAAATGAGTCTAGCCGAGCATTACTACCAAGTGGTGGTGTATCTTGGGGCCTCATAATTACAATTGTCATTTGATACAGAAAATCACTGATGCTGAGTTGGCATATATCCCTTGTGTCATTTATAATTTACGTACGAAATACACATTAGTCTCATATCCTTGAATGTAAACAGTTATAAAAAGTATGCAAGCAATTTCCTCCTGCACAAATCAGAGCTACAGCGTCGTTGTCCTTAATCAGGAAGCAGAGTACTTGAGATTTCTGAATTTTAGGTATACCAAGCTGTTCACACTGCTTTAGACTGTAGTGATACCACTCTTTAATTGGGGGACACTTTCATCTAATAACTCATCAGATCGAGAAACACAAAGAGAAACACAAAGAGAAGCCTGTTCAGGAACCCTCCCAATGTCCAGTTACTAAACTGATATAAGGACTTAAGAAGAGATTTAATTACCCAGGACAAAGGGTGACATATTCCAAAGAATTGTCTTAATTATAGCTCGCTGTACCCTAAGCAATTTAGCCGTAGTGCTCATCTAGTAGATATTCAACATGTACATATCATGGTCTCAGAAATATATCTTCTGACTACTTAAAATCCTGTTGAGCATATGTATTCATAAAGTATAAAAATGGAATTTGCTGAAAAAAATAGCTGGCCTAAGCCTTTCTGAAAGTTAAAACCATCTTTTTCTCCTTGGATATCCCTATAATTTCGAATAGCTATTCTTTGGTGTCTGTAATAGAAGAAACATACTGCCAGAAATGTAATCAGAAAGTCTCTCCAATTCTGGAGAAAAAATGAGATGTGGCTTGATGTTACTAAATAAAAAACTAAAGCTGACACTTTCTATGTTTCTTTTACCAAAGTTAACTTCTGGTTTTGAAGCCCAAAACACATGACAAAAAAAAACCCAACAACCTTTTGCAATTGGCTGAGTCATCACTAATTTCAATTATTTACTCTCTACCAGGACAGAAGCACCTTCCCTTGACCAGCTGGCAATGCCCTAAAATTTACATTTTGAGACCCCTGGGTATATTTAGTTCCTGCATGAAATTCTTTCTGCTCATCCTGCCACTGCTGGCTTTGCAATTGATTTGTACCGATCTTGATGTTCCGCCTTTTTGATATAAATGCTAATCATATGCTTCTCACTACCATCTTACTTGATGCAAACCTGGCAAGGACCCCAGCATCCAGTTGACTGCATTCTCAGGAAGTGGGAGCGGGGAGCAAGGGGATTGAGGACTTTTTTCTTTTCCTTTTCTTCAGTTTAGGAAATGAGAAGTGTAAGGTGTGCTAGCTCACACACATAGGTTAATGATCTGACCACCAAATACCTGAGAGTATTCTCAGTATGTCAGCTTTGGGAACTGAAAATTGAATAAGCAGCAATAATGAAGTTCCTTTTCACTCCCCCGCTATCTCTTCTTGTCATTGCATATGATGACTTTCAAAAGTTAGTAGCTTTCTACTACTTCTGCCCAAAACGTAAAATGAGGTGTTTACCCTCTCCCCATGATCCTCCAAAGGGTGGGAGTAGGCCAAATCCCCAAAATAACTTGACAAACTATCACAGAAAACCAGCATTTCCATGGTACAAAACCCATCAGAAATTAAGCCATGGAATTATTTAACATAAAAAGCTCATTTTCCTTTATTTTAGCAATAAGATTAAAGGCCTTCCATGACGGGAAATCCAGGATTCAGAATACACAGAGTGGCTTTTAACTTATTTTTTTTATGGACTCCACTAGGCACATGAGCTTTTCATTGACATGTTTGCATCCTTTATATTCCTTATTCTACTTGATATATCTGTTGACTGAAATACCCTTAATTAACTGCTTTACCTATGTTCTTTCCCTTGTAACACACATCCCAGTTATTTATTTATTGTCAATCACAATAAATGGGTTGAAAACTATGTAGGTGGAAAAATGAGAACAGGGGAACGCTCATTCTAGTTTAGGTCAAAGAATTTATCAACCCAGAAGTGAAATTATCAGAAATAAAGATTCTACTTTGGTTTAAAATATGTATACATACACAGCTATTAGCTAGCTTTTCCATTATGTATAAAAAAATGAAATCAAACCTTCAAAATTGAGGGAAAAAATTAAAGAAATTCAATAGAGCAATATTTAGGGAGTGTACAGAAAGGTGAAATCTGAAGCCTGCTCAAAAGCTTACTTGGTAGCACTGGAATCTGTTTTCACTTGACTCCTCAGAGAAAACAGTAACTAACATTTTGTTCATCTTCATGCCTTAGAAAGAGTTTTCTTGCAACATGAGTCAATACAGCTGCCACCTTGACAGAAGGCAATTAAGTCTCTGCAACTCTGAACAATACGCTCTGCAGTAAAGTACAGCTTCTTTGCACCAATAAGTAGATGATACATATTTATTTGCATGTTAAGAGTAAATTTTTAAAAATCAGCAAAAGCCAAGTAAAGAAAGATGCCTACATTCACTGAGACCAGAATAGTACTTCCAAAGACTAGGTAGAAGCAATAGCAGCACTTTCAGCTTTGCCTAGAAACAAATGCCCTGGAAGAGTGCCTTTTTTTGCACCATTATATATGGCATATTATAATAGAATCATGAAAGGACTACAAACGGCTGTGCCTGATTGAATATGTAAGCATTTGTAGAGCAGTCTGGGTAAAAAGCAGCACAGGAAAATGAGTCAAGGACTGGGGTATAAGGGCCAGAAGAAATTAATCTCCGGCTCTCTATACAGGGCAAGAATGATCACATCAGTAGTATTCTGGCAGAATTTTCTCATGTGTGAATGGTTAGGGAGAAGGGAAGAAGGCAGCCAATTCTTCTTTCATTCTCATAAAACTCAGGCACCTCAAATAATTCATCTGGACTTTCTGATTGTTTGAAATATTTTGTGACAAACGTTCACAAAGAGGCTGCAACTAATGTGTATCTTTTCTACACTTACTAGATGTCAATAATCAGCACAGAAGTGGACAAATTTTATCAGGCTGTAGCAATTTTCTCTCCTGTACCCATCAGTCTTCAGGGAAGACCCCTCTCTGCAAAAAAGGTCTAACGAACTGCTACACCACTCTCCTAAAATTCCATTCATTACTACAAGCCATAAAGTTATAATCTTGAAGTTTTTAATATGTTAGTTCACACTAAAATATAAATTAAGTTACACACTGATTTGTAAGTGGGCATGATTTACAGATGTACGAGAACTGAGAATCTATTCAAGAGAGAAATGCTACACACCTACATGCCTTTCTCACCAAGGGTAGAGTGAAATAGGTGAACAGAACAGGCATAAAGTTTTCATGATCAGTCCAAAGAACTGAGATGGGAGTAACCGTGTTACAGTAAGCTCTTCTACCCATCCTGTAAACTATCTACATTAATAACACTTCATTTGATGAGTAAATATTCTGTGTGATTCAATAGATTAATTTGTGATTCAATGGATGAATTTTGGAACTCTGAACCTCTTGGAACTTAGTGACACAACTGGCACTTTGAGGAAAGAAAAAAAAAATCTTGATGAACAGCAGGAAACAGTGAGTTATGCAGTAAAAGTGCATTCTTCCCAATTTTTGGCATATTTCCTTGAAAATTATCATTGTGACGTGACAATTAGTTTTCATGAGTAGAGTCCTTATTCCTTACGATTCCATCTTCCACAGGTCAAATTTGGAAACACTTCCTTCAATGATGCCTTCCTATTTCATGTAATTCATTTCAGCCTTTAGTCCCCAGCCTTATTAATCTAGTCTTTAATGCCTCTTAATCATTTCTCCCTGCTCTGCTTCTGCTGCAGCAGTCAACTGATGCTTTATTGAGCAATACAGTCTCCCCCATTTTTCCCATTTTATCTCCCCGTTCATACTTTCACAGTCAAGCTTCATCAATGTTCTTGTATATTTCACTATAAAGCAGTGATTTCTCTAAACTACTCTTCCTCTGATTATTAATCACAGCTGAAGTTGTTTTACATTATCTTTTCACCACAAACCATGGACATGCAAATCAGCATTTGCTTTCATTCTTCCTACACCTTAAAAAATAGTCCTAACATGCTATCTATGTTTTTCAAGGTTTTTTTTCTTTTCTGTGATGCTGGCAAAAAGTATCATATTCAGAAGACAGAAAATTATAAATTAATTTTTATTTGTACTACAGGGGACTATTTTAAAAAACACATTGTGCTAAATTTGCATATCACTCAGCACATGCACTGATGCACGAGTCCCATGAAGGTAGACTGAATCAAACTGGGCATGTATTTGTACCAGTATAGAACCAAGGATGAAAATACAAGAGGATCCACAAGAGCTGACTGTTAATAAAATGCAGTAACAAGAGACATCATATGAAAAATGCTAGAGATTGTTTTATGAAAAAAATTTAGAAAATAGCAGAGACAAGAAATGTGGCAACGGGCTGAAGAAGTTCTATCTCAATTCCCTGTAGAGCAAGTTCTAGTTTAAAAATGTTTTTAAAAATTTTAGACAAAGAAGCTATTTCTTCCCTATTCCTAACAAAATTTGGATTTTGGCAATGGACAGGACATATGTGACTAGAACATGAACCGCAATGTATCTTTAATATATATTCCAGTTACTTTTCCTGCTTTTTTTTTTTTTTGACATGCATGTTTTGAAAGTTACACAGATTTATTATTGGACTATGTGTCTCACATGTCAATGAGGTCCATAGGCTTAAAAAGCATAGCTGATAGTGTTCTCAGCATAACTTTGTGGGGTTTTTGTTGGTTTTTTGTTTGTTTGTTTTTTGTTTGGTTTTGGTTGTGGTTTTTTGGGTTTTGTTTGTTTGTTTGTTTTTAAATGGCTTTTATGAATTAAGAGGGAGATCAATCCTTGTCTTATTACAAGAAAAACTAGCTTAATTTTAGTTCAATTCCAGCTTATTGCCTGAATTTTCAAAATCTGTTACTAATTTTAGGACAGTATCAAGACTTTCAAAACCACTCAAAACCTGGATGTTTTAACATTACTGAGTGCACAGGTACCTGTTAGTATCCCAAAACTACTATTCATTTCTGAAAATTCACACAGCATCTTTTATGTCTGTTGCTGATCTAGATGAAGAACTCTTCAACAGTACATCTCAAATTGCTTTGTGTTTTCTCAGCTTTCGGTCTCTGGTGTAAGCTAATTGTCATTTTGAAAAAGCTGAACTTAGGTATTTTTTACAAAGTAGTTACCATCTAAATACCCTTTGTAAAATGTTACTGCTGTCTACCCAGCAGATGAAAATGTTTTGTCATTTTTCTGTATTGAGGCTACTTACATTATCACACAGAAGGCTCTTATTTTTGGTGCCTGTTGCATAACAGTCACAGGGTTTGCAAACATCGATGGCTGAAAGATCTGCACCTGCTTGTCTGTAATGGAAATCCTTGCACAGCTCACAGTTCCTTCCTGCATGAAAGAAAGGTTATGCATTATGGCTTCCAATTCATTAAAATTAGCTGTATAATTCAAAATTAAAGACTCTATTCCTTTGAGAGAATTCTATAATTTTCAGGACGTCCATTTTAATGCACCTTTCATCTCTACCTGCCAATTTAGTGATCCAGAGCATATGAAACAATGAACCTGTTACAAACTATGTTTTACTCCATTAAACTTCCATCTGTTATATAATACCACACTTATATAAAAGCTGTGCCATGCAAATGCCTATACATTTTTTTGGAAAAATTATCATTGAACCCAAAACTTTTCTTTTTTCCCCTTTACTAGATGAAGCCAAGAAAACTGAAATAGAACTGTTAAAAAAAAGTATTCAAATCTACTACTTACACAGAATAGAAACCTTTACTCAACAAGCAAGCAACTGACATTAGAGCAAAATTTGACAACATTTTTAATATGTTATCTGTTAAACTGCTTCAATTAGAAAGATGATATTCTGGATTTAAATGCTCTAGCACATCTAATGAAACTATACGCGCTAATTATTTATTAGAATGTGTTTTGCACAGAAGATTTTATACAAGACTGGGTCAAATTTTAGCAGTATTTTCCTGTAGCTTAAGTATTGACACAATTGTAATTACTGCACTATCTGGGTAGTTTAAAAATACATATACACAAGAATTTATTGGAATGACAGCCATTGAGCATTACTTATTTCATTTGACACAAGACTTAGCCAAAAAGTGACTGCAAAACAAACAGTCCATTCTCTTTTGTGAGACTTACCGGCTGTGTTGTGTTGACAGTTATCACACACTCCACCGCTGCCTCTGTTGTGCTCCTGAGGAAAAGGGTCCATTGCTAAGTCATAGTGGCAGCTTACTGCATGGCTGTAACATTGACAAGGTTTGCAATTATAGGCATGAACTTGGTCACCTGGACGAAAAGGCTTGTCGTTGTACAATGGCAAACAGTGATCACACTGAAAAAAAAAAAAAAAAAAAAAGAGAAAATACTATTTCTTTACCTTACAAGAACACTACTATACTCTATATTGATGTTTCATTCTGTGTGCCTTCCCCCATTTAAAAATTTAAAGTATTGTTTTTAGACAAGAAGTGAGAAAGCATATAGGGAAATAAGAAAACCATCTCTTCATTTTTTTAAAAATCTTTTTAAGTTACTCTAACAAAAAATCAAGGAAGGTAGGCAGAAGAATAAAATTTTAAGTATTTAGATACTCAACATAGGCTAGCATCCTGAGATTCAGATTTAGTTAAACCTTTAAAGATGCAAAATGGTACCTACTGTGTTTGAGGCACAGAAGACATTCACCTAATGGATCCATTTGGATGCATTTTAAACAATGTCTGTTATTGTAGTTTGTAGTATTGTAGTAACTGTAGTTTGTACAGTTACCATTTGACCTTGTGAGGGAAACAAAAGACCTCCTATGGCCAAATATGTGATGCTGTACAGAGCATCTGAAATATCAGCACTTCTTAATGTGCATTCATCTCATGAAATTTTCAAGAAATAGATTTTAAACAAAAAAGCAAATCTCTACACATATTCAACTCTGTCAAGTTACAGTTTAAATATGACACCAGTGCAATACTAGGATCCCAGGTACATTGTTTAAACACCTAAACAAACTATCTTGTTTTCAATTCTTTCAAATTTATTAGTCACAAAGACTAACGATATTCAAGGACTTAATTAGCTTAAATCCAAACCAGTAAAAGTATTTTTTAAGTAGTTCAGCAGCACCTCAGAAGCTCATTTTTTATTTGTATGAACTCACAATATTAGCTTCTAAGTAGAGCTTCGTGAAGAATGTGAAGTTGGAATAACCTTCAGTTCATAATAGACTCTACAAAACTTCAAGGAGAAAATTTATCATGCCTACTGGTTCATCAAGAACTAAAACCAAATTGGATTTCTTAAAGTTAATGAATGGATAGCATTTTTGACAACTACATTCTCTTTATCGTGAACAATCCAACTAGGTTTTATGAAAGTGGCTGAAAGAATGGTACATGTTGATACTGAAGAGATAGATGTTTGTTTAGAAGAATTTTTTTAATTTAACTGGCATTACTAAAAGTCCATTCCCAAAATACTGGTGCCTTGCTGGATCTAAGAAACAAAATATATTGCAATTATAATTTCCATCTTTCAGAAGGAATTTAAATGCCTCAAAATAAGTTGCTTCTGTAAAGTATTTGGGCAACTTCTTTCTTCTTAAGTTCTAGAAGTGTGCTCATCTTTCTTCATGTCTGCTATTCCAAGCACTATTATAATTATTTAAGCTCAGTGTGCCTACATCACCTATATGCTAACCATTAGGAAACTATATTGAAGTTTCTAAACTGTTTCACTCACAGCTGATGCTGGGAAAACATCAACTGTGGGTAAAATAAGAAACTGAATTAGAAAACATAAGATTAAGATAGTCCAAGAATTGCAGAGCAGTCACAACTCCTAAGTAAAGCAACCTGGGAGAGAAAATGAAAGCACAAGAATTTATCTGCTGAAATTTTGTTTTAATAAATGAAATTAACAGTAAGAGGTAAGGTAACAATAGCCACTGCACCTTTCTGCAATCTGTTAAAAACAAAACAAAATAACAAATACCCACAATATCAACACAGTGAGAAAAAAAAGGAGGTTTCAGGATGAAAATCAGAAGAGCTTCACTTGAGACCTTGAACTCTGACCTTTGTTTATCAGAAGAATCACTGCCTAACTGTGATTAGCCCAGTTTAAGTACATCGAGGGGAAAGCCTTGACCATAACGGTTATACAACTTAAACTTATTCAAGTCCTTCCCTCATTCACATCCACCTTTCCTCTCTCTAGTCACTCCCTTTGTCCCTAAGTTGAGGAAAATCAGCATTACACAGCACCAGCAACATGAGACAAGAGCATTCATTCAGGCATTGCACAACCTGGGAAGCGCAAGAAAGAAACCTGAGCTCCCAGCCAAACCATTCCACTGATGCAGCTTCCTCCTCGCAGCATGCCTACGGAAATACGTCCTCCTTAAAAGGAAAACAGCACAGGAATAGCTACCAGCCTGCCAGCCCTGAATTTCATTTGCACATGGTCAGCCACATAGTGGCTGAGAGCATTCATCGTTTCATTTCAGATTTAATCTTAGATCAGTTACTTATGCACACCTGTGCTTGCACCTATTGTTAAATGACACACAGCACTAAAGGGTAAGAGAGAAAAAGATGGCATTTGATTACATAGCACAGAGCCTCTTTGAACCACCACGTCTCTTGTTCTGTGACTTTTAAAACTTTGACAAAACTTTTTAAAAGCCTTGGCAAAAAAGTAGTCATTCGAAAGTTGGCAATGACTGTGAAACAATTGCTATTCTAGCAGTTATCACACCTGTATGCATTAAAAATGAGCACTGGACCCCCACCTCATCCTGCTGAGTTTGTCACAGCTTTATTAGGTTAAGAATTGCATTTAACTTCCAGAGCTGTGTTTAATTTTCACTTTTGGTAGCATGATGATGTACATATGGCAGTCTTCAGGTCTTCATTCACCAAATGTAAACTCTGCATTTATCCAAAGTGTAGTTGTTGAGATTTTCAAAGTTAGAGAGATTCAGGTTTCAATTCTTGGCTACTACATGTAAAATGGATAAGTAAATTCCCAAAAAGCCTTTGACAAATCTGAACAAAGTCTAGCTGCAGATTTATAAAGAATGTTAATTCTTGACAAAACAAGCCTTTCTCCATAACTGTAAAACCCACAAACATGCAGATGTCCTTATTCTCAGTTACATCTAGGCCCTTCAGAAAACATGTTAAATATATGGCTTTCCCTATGGACAATAACACACATATAGTATCTGAACCGCTCACCTTCTGTGAAAACAGTTTTTGGAGAAAACATTACATGGAGCCAGATGGTCAAAATATCTAGCTCATCTTGGCCCACTTCATTAGTCTAAAATTATGACTAAAAACTTATTTCCAGTAATGAATTCAGGAATTTTTTTACTAAAATTATTGTTAAAAAAAACTTACCTTCTCAAAATTCCTGAATCCAGCACACTTATGGAAAGATCACCAGTGACTTCAGCCTAAGCCTTTGTGTGCCAAGTTCCTCATTAGTCACTAAGAATGCTGAGGACAGTGCCTCTGAAGAAACAGTCAACAAATATTCAAAGAAATACTTCAGCAGGCAACGGTAACAATACGTTAAGACTTGCAATAAGTCATGATCAACTAGAACCTTCTACTCCAACACTTGTAAAATATCCCACTGCTTGCCTCTGGGTGGCATCCTTTTTTTTTTTTTAATGTTATGTAGAATTTATTCCTATTTTTCTATTCCTAAACTGTGTAGGAGTTCCCATCTCACACCCATCAGTCAAAGTTCAGTTGCAATAACCAGTGTACATACACCCCTATAATACTTATAGCATACATATGTTTCTATAATATACATGTGTCATTAATACTACACAGAAGTGATATCAAGATTAGAATGCCACCTTCTCAGGCATTTTGAAATGCTGTCTTGTCTAATGCCTACTCCATTATGTGTATCACCCAACCATGTTTGTTTATGCATTTTTTTATGCAGTACAGCATTTGACTATCAAGACCACATGTTAGCAGAGCTTTGAACCATATCTGTCTCTTGTAAATTCCCCAAAGACCCTTTTAAACTCAAAATCCAGGTTTAATTAGGAAAAAAAAAAAAGCTAGAACACTAAGTGACTCCAAGTGACTAAGGAAGACTGAAGTGAAGAGTGTCTTATGGGCTTCCATTGTAACACTGCACTTACCTTAAAAGGGTGCAACATAATTTTAGAAACTAAGCACAGACGTAACAGATGGTTTACAAATACCGTATGCCAAATAGCATTCTAAGAAAAGATACTACTGCTGCTTTGCAATGGTAAAGTTACTGACAAAGAACCTGACTGGCAAAGAACATAAGATCTACCATTCTGAATGCCAGATTCCAATAATGGGACACAACTGAGATCTCAAACACTAACACAGGTGTTCTCAGGCAGCATAAGATATATTTCCACTCAACTCCTCTTTCATTTATGCTTTTTTTTTTTGTGAAGTTACTTGAAGCCACACTAAGTCCTATAAAATCAAAGCGTATGCAACCACACTAATTTTGACAATCAGGCTGCTCAGTAAATTAATTCACACTTCAGTTTGCTGGGATTAAAATTCAAAGCTATTTTCAAAATCAGGCATTCACTCCATCTAACTCGCACTTTGACTCCAGCTCTGTAGGACTTCTGTAAAATAAAAAAGAGGGAGAAAGTATGCTTTGCAGCTGATGGGTTCGGCACATGTTCTGTTTTACCAAAGCTCTGACTTGCTCAGGATATTAAATTGTAAGAGATCTTGTGTTTATTTTTCCCTCTTTCTACCTTGTCTATTTGGAATAAGCCTTTGAATTCCATTCTCCTGTAACATTATAGAGTGCTGTAGCCACAGTTACTAGGTATTCTTGGGTAAATTTCACTCTTCTGAGGAAACTATTGCATGAGATTTTTTTTTTTAATAATAGTTTTAGTGGGGTAAAAGAAGAAAATAAAACAGACTGGCTAATCACTTGGGCACTCATATGGAATACATGAAAAAAATCATAGAAAATCAATAAATACATATGGCACCATGATTTAGAACAGCTACTTCAACAACAGTGAAACACCAGCCCAGTTGTGTCTCAGTTTTCATTCACATTAAATGAAATAAATATCGTGCACAGTGGATAAGCCCCTGAAAATCATCTTCAGATGGGAACAGCCTTCTTAATTTCTGAGAGGTAACAATGACAACCATAATGCTAGTTGTCATCTGCCTACCCTTAAGTAAAACTTACAAACATCAGATCAAAATGTGTAAGGGATAATGACCACTTCACAATTCCTTCGGCAAGTCATCACCTGTGCAACAAATCACGAGGCACCTGAGACTGCAACAAGTTCTTTCAGTATTTCAGCAATGCTTGTACACAAATTGTTTCAGAAGCCTGGATCTTTGAACTGTGAAATTACACCAGTTTTCCAGGGATGGATTCATGGACAAACCCATAACTTCCACAGACACGTCAAAATTTATCTAAAATTTTCAGGCAGGTAAGACTACTGAACTAGGTGCCTTCCTGCTTGCTGTTCTGTAAAATGCCAGTCAACTATCTGCCTGCTTGATTTCCTGTCTTTTTATTCTGATACAACCAGCTACCTCCCAGGCCTATCCTCTGGATACACAAATTATGGCCCAGTCCTTACCAAAAAGTGCATTTTTTGCTAGCTTGCTTGCTTCTGCAAGCTAGAAGTCTTTGTTACTAACTGAGTGACCACTTACTCCAGTTAGTATTTACAGCTCCTCAGGTACTATGTATCATTAATCCCAACATCTAACACGATGATGCAGATTGACCTTTAACTAAGATTTAGATAGATTCTTCCGTAATAACATAAAAAGCCTTATTTATCCAATTCTTGGTAAATCAACAATGCCATAGCCAGTTTTCAGACAGCAGATGTTTAAGACCATTAATTATTTGCACAGAAAACGATGAAGACCTGAAGCCTTTACTGTATCCAGTCACATTCTCACTTCTATTCATACCCTCTCAAGCATTTATCAGAGATGCTTTATTTATTTTAAATTCTATTTTCTATTATTATTTCTACAATTATTCCTGTATATTTTGCCATTACCTTTCTCTATTAAGTTCTGTATGACTGACTTAAAGGAGGCTCTAAGGTTGTAAGGTAAGGCTGACCTTGTTTGATTGTCGTCTTTTTTCATGGGCTGTTTCCAGTTTTTCATGTGACATCATGCAAAGTTTTTGAACATACTATTGCTCATGCCTATAAACTAGTCTTTGCATATAAATGTTACCAAAATCTGGACTCTACTCTTGGTGCCTCAGTTTCCATTTGTAAAAGGCAGAGCTATTTCCCAAAGCAGGACACAAGGCATTTACAGAACAATTTGTACATGAAGAAGCTGAACATATTTTTCATAAGATGAGAGACAAGCTCTGGGAGGATTTATTTCCTCTTCTTTCTTAATCTGGCCCCTCAACATGTGCAAGGCCTTCTTAAGCATTCCCTTCTTCCCATCATCTCAAATTTCATAGCAATATATTTCTTCATCAAAACAGAACTCGGGAAAAAAAAATTTCATTTGGTACGTCAAATTTCATAACATGGTGATGCAAATAACTAAACTAAGATTTCCATTTGCAATGAATTATGCAAATTTTTAGTTTCTGGTATTTCTTTGCTGTGCAACAGCTATCCAGATGTATATGCCAGATAAATTCAAGATGATAATTTTAGTTGTACTGAGTGTAAATGTGACAAGAACATACTCTGCCATATGTTAAGAGCTTGTCAAGGGATCTTTGATTTCTGGTCCAGGATACTAAAAGAAACCCAAAACCAAAAATCTTCTTATACACCCTCAATTGTGGTGACTTACTGCTAGCACAGGACAGAAGTTAAAAAAAGACTGTTTGCTGACAGTGTAATTTTTCTCAAAAAAAAAAAAGGGACAAATGCTTAATTGAATCCAAAATAATAAAAAAATAATAAATGCCTAATTCACTGGGGTGGGAGCCTGAGAAACATAGGTGCAAGTCTATAAGACAGAGTTTTATCAATGCCAATAAGTAAAAAATCAGGATGGATTTTGGGTTTGCTTTTAAGCGTTTGCCTTACCAAAAAATCAAAACCTTTAAGCTGTTTGGATTTCACGTAAATCTTTGATAAAAGTCAACGTAGTTAGTGATATATTTGCAAATACTAATTCTATTTTATTAATACCTCTATTTTATTTCATATTTAGTAGAAACTGACATGGTCATTAAAGAATGAGGAAAATAATTAAACAACATCCTTATTCTACTCAGAATGAATACAGTTAATTCAAGCATTTCAATTATAGTTACAATGCATATATGCCAAATCAAAAATGTGACACTCACTGGAACAACCCATTAACACTGACAGAAAATACCTGATAAGGCAGATACGTCATTAAAATGTATTTGGTTTGTTTTCACAAGGTAGCATAAGTCTTGCAAGAGTGCTTGGTGAACTTCCAGATCTTATTAAATATTTATAATTAATCCCTACAAAGTAACATTTCACAATGTGCGTTCTAATTAAAGCGACATTGTCAGTTTGAATTTTTTTTCTAATTCGACCCATCTAAAAACTTCAAATTTCTGTTCAAATCCCTTTTAGACTGTAGATCCTACACTTCTGCTTAAAAACCTAGAAAACTTAGATCCCCTATGAAATTTTACAAAGGTCTTTCACATGATCATAAGTGCAATATCAAATGCACTCAGTTTAACGCTTCTTGCTCTGTTCTAGCAAGCACAGACTGCTTGGGGGTTTTTTGATGCGAGATTAGTCTCCCCTTTGCTACTGCTGTTGCTATTCCATAACCGCTTCTTAAATTTTAGAAAGCCTATTTCCAAAAGGCATACATCTAGCAAGGAATACAACATGTACTTATGACAGAAATCTAACATTCAGTGGGATTGTGGGATTCATTCCTTTAATATAACTCATTCTTTCTTAACCTCAACTTCTTCATTTCTTTCTCTTTCTTTGGGTTTTTTGAGACAAGTAATTAATCTGGGGACAAAATCTTTTCCAATATTCTAAGCCCTCCTCTACATATTTCTCTATAAGACCATGACTTATACCAAACATCCCCATTTTAGTTCTCCCATGGCCAAGAATTATAAAACTAGCAGGAAAATTGTAATTTTGCAACTTGGTAAATTTCAACTACACACTACACAAAATCCCTCTTTATTGAGAAATGCTGTTATTAAGAGCAGAGCAAAGCAATGATAAGAATATATTTTGTAGATTGTATCTGAATTTTTTAATATGGCCTTTTAATTAATTCCAAGAAACTTAACCTTAATGTTGACTATCTGAAAACACAGAGCAGTAAAAATTGTTTGTTCTTTTATTAGAACAATCATGTTGCTACTACAGATTATTTTAAAGATAACCAAATGTCATGTATGACTGTAAAAAGTATGGGAAATTGACATTTCCAGCTTGTCCTTAAACAAATCAGTTCAAAGCTCAATTTTCAGTGTTTTAAAAAGCCAGTACCAAATCACTGGTTAGATCAAAATAGCGATTAAGACCCCCAAGAAAATAACTTCCAAATAAGTAGGTACAGGCATGCCGCAGTATTTTCTTAACTGTGCTCAACTACACAAGAGACATTTAAAATCAAGTCCAAAATGTTTTAATTCTTCCTGTGTTAGACATATTTTGTAAAACAACTGCATTAAAAGATCTCATTCTTAGCTGAAGTCAGAGACTGCAATCTACAGCTGTCCCATGTATCTACAAATGTTTCAAGTATCAGAAGGTAAATCTATGTTAGTATTTTACCTTGGATTAGGCATGCAGTTTTGAAGCAAATCTCCAAATTTTCTGCATTTACTGTGCTTTGGTTTGCATCATGGAGGTGTCTTGGACCATTGGAATTGTTTCCTTTCAAATAAAACTAAATTGGAAACTGAACTCCAGGACTGTGCCTACTGTGCTCCATCTACTGAATGGGTCTGGAGTGCACCAGACCAGACTAAAACTACTGTAGACTAAAGAAAGAAAAAAATCCCTGAAGCACACCTGCTGTGAACATTGGGTCTTCATTACCTTTTCACTCTACAGATCACTTGTTAGTTGCTACAGCTGGTAGAGCCATAATCTTTATCAGATGCTGACAGTCTAAACTGAGGTTTGCATCTAATGTTTGAAAATGGCATAATCCTCTAAGAAGAAATCAAATCCCTGAACACAGCACTCCTAATGGTCTGTGGTGGAATGGCTTTTGGCCAGAGTGGGGTAGAAGTTTTTTGTGTCCTTATTTAATACAAACCCTCAAACCCTGCTATGGAAAGTTTCCCTGTAAAAGCTAGGACAACACTAACACACACATACTCTTTCCCAGGACTAAAGTCCCAATTTGGAGGCTGTTCATAGGTGATGTAGAGAGACAAAGGAGATACTAACATTATTTCCTTCTGTATAGCTTTCCTTGACACACAGGCACCTATATGGTTCCATAGCTGTGTCACAATTATCAGCATGGCCATGACAATTACACCTGAAAGAACAATGGGTAGTGAAGAAAAAAATTAAAACATGGAAACACATCTGTCCAACAATATATAACCTGGTCAAAGACAATTTTGTGTATTACACAGTCTGGTTCTTTATTAAGAACAAATAAACACCAAAGAGAATGTTCTTAAGTGCAGTAACCTACAAAAGACTACTTCAACTCAACATATTTTTAAGTATCAATAATTGCTTTCCAAGAAAATAAAAACCAGCATGTAGTACAGCTATTGTTACCTTATATAATATGTAATGAAAACTATATTTCAGTATAATATTAATATGTAAAAATTTAATAAATAAATGGCAATTACTCATCAATATTAAGCCTTACAGTGTGGCCATAGTTTTTCAAGAAATCTTAACCATATCAGGCATAATTTTCTAGATTAATCCATTTTGATCTCAGTTAAAATGTCCATTTCTTACCGAAATAAAATCTTTATAGAGTATTAGTTAATAGGCAATAACCATCCCACTCTACCTGAAGGGCTGCTCTTCTGGAGGCATGGCACAGCTTTGCAAACTACAGCTGAAATTATTTTACTGTTACATAGTCACCAAGATTGTAGCTGTTTTAGTAAAAGCATTACCATAACACATCTAAATCAATAATCAAAACATATTAGTAGTGTAGAAAATTTTAAAGTAAACGTGGCCTCTAATGGGGTGCTTTCTCTCAAAATGAGAACTACCAAAATTATTTCAGGAATAATACTTATTAACAAAAATCTGCACCATATGCTTCTTGGAAACTATTTCATTGCCAAATTTGCATATTATTTACAGGGCATAATTAGTCCTTGCACAAGACAGCACACTTATCATATATAATAAAGTTGTCAGTCACAGATAATGTAACACTTTTACTGACAGCTGCCCAGTTTTAAAAGGAAAACTACAGCTAAAACAAAGAATGAGCTCTGCATTAAGACTGTTAAAATTGCCCTGTCTGGGAATCTATAATGAAACTTGGAAGAGCTACTGAAGTAAAGCACAAGCCATGGTTTCAATCATAAGCCTTTGCTTAGAGGCATTGGTAATTCCAAGGAAAGGACTGCTTTTGACAGATTTGTGTAATAAGTATAATTAATTTTAAAATAACATGTGAGCAAGTGTTTTAAAAAAATAGTACACCAATCATTTCAAACTTGATGCACTGCTTCAGACCAAATTCCCTTCTTGTTCATAAATGTAAAAGCAGAACAACTTCATTAAATTTTAGGCAGGTCATTACATACTTTGCACAGCTGTAATAGTCGGAGGCAGTGATGGGTGGGGGAAGAGTTCCATAACACCTACCTTCCGCTGACTGTAACTTCATTAACTCCATAGTATCTATGCCTAAAATTTACCCAAGACTCATTAGTATGATACTGGCCACGGAGATGAATCCTCACTTGTGTAGCTTTGACAAATTCTTGGAGAGATGGAGTATTGTAAAAATCATTGTAACCAGGTCGGTGATTTGGTTCCGGGGTAAGAACACTAAAAGTTAGATTACCACGGGAATATGGTGTAAAGCTGTTTAAATAGAGAGGAAGACAAATGAAAATCAAAATATCACACATTTTACAGATTCTATCTCCTAATATCCTTTTCCTCAGAGAGGGTCTCCACTTAACTGTCCATAGGCTTTTTGTGGTTTCTGGGGAAAAAACTCTTATGTCAGTAGATTTCCAGTCACCAGAATTCAAGCAGGGGAAAAGAAATGTCCTCTATGTGTCTGTTTCTCTCCAAACGGCCATGCTCTTTTCCAGACTCTAAGTTTCCAATTAAAAGTAAAGCCTCTAGAAGGCAACTTCAAAATATGAATAAAGTGTAATTGATACAGTGTCATCTGCACGAAACTTTTTGAAAACTTTAACATAATGTCTTTGAGAAACATGAACTATGCTTGAACTACATAAGGAAATCATTCAGATGACTAACATGATAATTAACATGACCATATTGTTAATTACATACCTGCTAAACATATATAAAACCATACAGAGACAGTTATATTTTTGAATTCCAGAGTCACAGGACAGTATCATCTCATTTAATGCGTGAGCAGAGTTAGAAACACATACCACCTTCCAATGAGTGAAGTGCAAGAAAATTTAATGGAATGCAGCACAATTGAGAGTAAAACTGTATATTTAAGCCCAAGAAGGGGAAGGACAGCCCTGAGAATTCAAGCAAAGGCTGAGTAAACAAGTATATATAAACTGCACGTCTGCACAATTTGGTATGAATCATATCTCATGTTGGCATATTTACTAGGCAGAATTTAGCTACGAGTAGAACTGGCCTCTGCAAGAGGCAAGAATGCCTGCTTATTTGCACACCTACATGGGCTCGTTAAAAATAGGTACCCCACAATATCACCCGGCACCTGACATACAACATTCAAAAAATGTAATTCTCGTCACTTTACAATATCTCTGAGCTTTTGAAAGATGAGATTCGTAGTTAGACTAGGTCTGCTGAGTCATACTCCTCTGCCTTCATGAAGGATCTTTGAATTTACTGTGCCCCTGTCCAGGTCAGTGCTTCACAAAAATCTCAGTGGAATATATCTGTATGTTTCTCTGGGGGATACCGTCCTCTCTTCCCCTCTGCAGAAAGTTAAATAAAGTATTTTGCTTCCATAACATAGAGAGCTGTAATGGAAATGTTAAGATGGGTACAAATGGTCGCCGAATGACATCATCTTGGTATGGAAGCACCAGCAGGAACAGCAGAAGGACTGTAAGGCTGATAGCACCTAGATAAGCAGGTTGTCAAGATCTTAGGGTATCTACTTGCAGCTCCTCAGGAAACCAGAAAAACAAAGGAGATCCTAAAACAAGGGTCAGCCAGTATTCAGACTAAGCAAAGACTCAAGCCTCTAATAGGGGAGATAAAGGACAGTGAGCAACTCCTAACTTACAAAGGTGGTACAGGATGGAGAAACAAAAACCTTAATCATTTTCATCTCCTAAAGGACACAAAAGAGTCCATTCAGTACTAGCATGTGGTCACCAAACCAAGAGCCCTCAAGCCATGGTAAGGATTTCAAAGCCAAGGTCACTTGCCTGCCACATCAACTCAAGGAGTCCTGGCTAGGCCACCAGGTTACAAGCACACTAGTGTCTAAATCCTGGACAGACAATTTGGACGTGTCTTGGCACTTACAAGTATGGGGGGGAGACAGGCCAGTTTTGTTTTACAATAAAATCACCTTTCCCGCTTATAAAAGTCTCAGCAGCAAGCTCTGCTACACCACTGACACAAATTTGAAGCATTGTTCCAACAGTATCTTCACTTTGAGTACACCGAATAGTCACCATTACAGGGTGTATTTCTTATCTTTTAAACAAAGTTTTTTGTACATCAGCTGTACCCACAATCATTCATTCGTATCACTTCCTATCATTATTTACGTTGTAATCAAAGAGGAAAAACAGTGCTAATCACAAAACATTTACAGAAACAGTTCATACTTAACTCCTCAGTTCTTGACAGAAAAGATACTAATACATATTTCTGGGTTGAAGAGGGTATTACCCCTCATTTGGGTTATTTATCCAAAAATGTTTGCCTTACTGAAGAGATTTCCCTTCTCCTCTACCCTCTGCTCCAAAGATCAGCAATAAAGCTCAAAGTCCTTTGCTGAAAACTGGTGTAACTCAGATGACCTATGCTCCTCTCCTCAGAATACTGAACGCCTGGAGAACAAAGATGCTGACGCTTGAAAAGTCTTAGGAAGGTAGCAAAAGTGAAACAACAAAAAAAGGAAAATGCTTACAGCACCTGGTACTGTATTTTCTGACTGATTTCCAGCCAAGTACTAAACAAGCCTAATATTGACTAGCATCTGAAATCAGGCAAGAGATAGTGCATTTAAATATATGTAGTGGTATAGATTCATACATATATATATGTACATACATGCATGTGTGTAAAATTATATAGTTACTGTATATTACATATGTTATACACTATATTTATGAAATGTATATTTTATATACTTTTTAAAATTTGCACATGCTAACTGTCTAGTAAAAAGGCTTGCAACATGTTTCTAAAAGGTAATGATCCTTCTCCCCCCCCCCCCCCCCGTTTTATTTTAGTTCTTGCTTAGAAATATTAGAAAGCTTCGAGATACAATTTTCAACCCCCTTCTTATGTTTTGCATGATTAGTCGTAAGGCTGAATGATTAGCTTTTGTACTTAAGTTTGGCTTCTCTTCTAAGCTTCAGAACAAGTTCCATTCTTGGAGATCATGAGGAATACTTTCACATTTACTAGATTGTTTAAAACTGTTACATCAGTACCTGAAATCTGATAAAAACAACAGATGACCTTTTGGCAATCTTCAATCAGAAGGTCAGATTTGGGATCTTTTATATACTCAGCAGCCCAAAATAAATGAGTATACCAAATTAAAAGATTCTATCTCATTGGGACATAGAAATGAATTGTGTCAGGATGTTACCTGTTCAAAGCATCTGTATTATGCAGATAAAACCCATGCATACCTAGGAAGCTGGAGGCAGTTGACAGAGTCTGGTTTTTCCAGAGATCCATTGTTATCCATTCCAAAAATACTGCAATTTTTAGCAAAATACTGCCAGTCTTCCCAGTTTAGATCATCTCTTTTTTTCCTTTCAATTCTTATTGCTTCAGGGTGTGGGCTAAAGAACTGCACTATAATATAGAATACCTACAAGAAGATAACAAATTTATGAATGATATTAATGGCTAAGTTGTAAAACAATGAGAATATAAACTTTTTTTTTCAATGGCACAATATAGTCTGCTTTATCACTCACAGACAGAAAAAGAACCAATATTTCAGTCCACATATTTCCAATTAAAAACAAAGACAATCTTTTTTGTTAAACAAGCCCTTTGATCTCTCAGACATTATTACACAACAACTGAACTGTTGCACCAGAACTTTACTTTTCTTGAAGACCATTTGAAAAAGCACTACTAAGTCAAGTCCACAATTTGTTACAGTAATATTTTGGCAAAAATAAAGGGCATAGCTTTATGTTGCCAAATATTTGATGAGTTGTTTGTCTGATAACAAGTAAATTTATTTTTTTTTTTTTTCAGGAATGTCCATATTTTTAGCTTGGAATCTCATCAAATAACCCTGTGTTGCATTAAAGAGCACTTGACCCAGCATACCGGTTATGCAGAAATGTATGTGTGTCAAATAATCCAAGTCTTAGAACTTCACAGACATTTGAACTCACTTTTAACTAAAGGACTAATTCTTACTTACGTAGCCAAAAGTTATCATCATATTCTTTCCCATCTCCCCATTAATGACAAAAAAAGAAAAAAAGATAAGCTAGCAAGAATACATGGTAATTTGGTAAAGCCCCTATTGTGAATGTAGGCCCACTACTGGTATGTCCCTCCTTCCAAGACACCCTGACACTCCTCAACAGTGTACTGAATTGTTAGGTGCAATCCAGCCTGTTCAGGAACCTTCCCTGCTTATCATGTTCTCCTATATTCCTCAGGAGGCTAAACTACCATCTCCAGAACATGTACAAAACAGAAATCCCCTCTGATATATCAGCATGCCACAGACATGTTAAATTCCATTTGACTGCAGTCAGCTTTCTACCAGAAGGTATAAAACAAGCACCTCAAGTTTAATAGAAATTAAAATCAAAGTTGAAATTTACAAAAGTGCAGTTAAAAAGGAGCAACCCATTTCTAAATATTGGTGTCTTCACACAGGATATCCACTCTGGTATACCTGTTCTGGATTACTGCTTGTTACAACAGCCAAGGCACATCAAAAGATAATGACAAGAACCATAATGCATTCTGTTGCCTTTTACATTGTTTTATGCTGATAAAGCAAGTTTTCTTCCTGGTCCCCTAAGGATAATGTCTTAAAGCATAACGGTTTGAATTTCCTCAAAATTGTAACGAAATGTCTACAGAAATCTTTTCCTAGTTTTGATTTAATAAATAGCAAATGTAATCTTCTCATTACCTGATACTGTCCATTTTGTAAATCTACTGTGATAGAAACACCATGATCCAGACCTGAAGTATTAGCAAACACAGATGAAATCCAGGTGGTCCCAATGTCATCATCATTGATGTAATACAGAGGATGAGCTTCTGCATCCAACCTCAGCACTCTGTCATTAGTGGTATCATCCGCACCATTAGGGATGCAGTACCTCTGTATCAATGGGTGTACCCGGGGATGACTTCCAGGACAGCGGCACTCAGATTGGGTATGCAGATGAGGAAATTTTCCAGAGAATACTTCCAAAATGTCTCTGTCACAGCATATAAAAAAAGTAATTACATACATGATAAAAAAGGACAAGTGCCACCTTGTGCCTCTAGGCTCACAGAGTGAACAAAATTCAGCTTAGTTTATAGTAGAAGCCCTAAAGGCCTGGTTTCATCTCACATAAATGGAGCAATCAGCTAGGAATCAGGCCACCCAGGGTCCCTACGTAATCAATGGTAAGCAGCAGGCACCTTCAGAAGGTGTCTGTGAAAAAGCACTCTGGAGTTGCTTTTGTTGCTCCACAGACATATATGGAGCCAAGGGAAATGAGCTCCTTGTTGGGCTGTCTAAAGCTAGACAGGATGAATCCAGCCCTAGATGCAATGAGAAGAACTCAACATTTTATTACAGCATCGTGCCTGACTCCCATCAGTGATCTGGACACCATCATATTGGCATATTGCCTGTAACCACAAATGAGTTGAATGTTTGCACTCAAATCCTCCAAAAAGACCAGCTTGAGCAATATCACATTGCACCTTAGCAAACCTGGATAGAAATATTTCCACTTTTAACTAACTTTAATATAAATGACCGCTTTTTTAGCTTCCCCAGTCTGTGATCACTATAGTTGCTTCCTACACCCCATGTCAAAGCCACTGAGTCACTTTAGTTCCCTCTGACATCAGCAACTGAAATAGATACATAGATAGGCAGATAGGCAGGCAAGCAGATAGATATATGAACGACATGGGCAGGTTACCTAAACCTTATCTGCTCACCTCTGGTGTAAAAGAAGGATTTTGTGAGCCTAGAAGACACTGAATTTTTAAATTAAATAACTCATACTTTTTCCATTTTCCTACTTTATCAGTAAGAACGGAATTTTTCTATACTTATTAGACAAATAAATACTTGCTAGCTGCCACTACAAATTCCACAGAACCCAGAGTTACAGGACCTTTTAGATAGCCACAGAATTAATTGATATGCATGCAAGACTTTCCTTTGCAGTTTAGCCCAGATAAACATTTTGGACCAAGTTATTTGTGGATATAAAACTACATCTACAAAGACATCATTAGGTCAGAACACTTTGTAAAATACCTTCTCTTTCAATTTTTAAACTTTATTCATTTCACTGACTTAAATTGTAGTTCAAAGGATTTGACAAGCATTGCTCTGAAAGCATACAACCAACATGATTTTCATATAACTTGGAATTCAGATTCATATTAATACTTTAAATTCACAGGAGCTCAGTTCATCATAACGTCCTGAGCTCCCAGGAAACTGCTCTACATCTTATTGAAAGACTATCATTAAGTAGCCTTAAGGTCTCCAGTCACGAGTGTCATTGCGTGTAGCCTACCCAGAAGCACCATGCAGACAAATAGGACCTGACTACTTCTGGCCAGCTTGAATTGACTAGATTAATCCAGCATGAGCTGGATAACAAAGGTACCGTTTCTTTGTGATGCGCTAGGAAGGGAGGCTGGAGGGCAACAGAAATTGCAGTGGCAACCGTAATTTGGCCTCAGGGATGGAGGAAGTCAAAGGAATCGCCCAGGGCTATGTGGGCTGAGCTAGCAAAGTCATTGGCAGCTTATACTGACAATCTAATATAGAAAGCAATGAACAGTTAAGACAATAACAGCTCGGGGTAGGGATGCGTGCGTGGGGTGGGGGAAGCATCAAGAATACCCGACATTGATGTCTGATACCATGGGGAAGCTGAAACCAGAGGAAAGAAACTGGTAAACACAGGAGCCAAGCTTGCAGCCATGAAGCCAGCATGCTGACCCGTTGGAGTGCCTGTCCTCTTCACTTGAATCACTAGTATTACAGTGGTCTAAACTGGACTGGCCCACTATGCTCCCTTCCGCGTCCCACAATGCATGGAGATCTGGGAAAGTTTGGCAAGTATCATCCAGCAGGACTAAGCTTATCAGCACACACTATTATGTCAGAATTATGATGAGCTGATAACACCTAGATAGTTTATAAGCATTGAAATCTAGCAGCTGGATCTGCTCTCTGCAAGAACACTTACTAAGTCAGGTTGTAGCAGGGACTACAATAACAAGGAAAGCACACATTTATTATTGAGTGCTGAGTTTCACTACATATATACTACATATACTAGCTATACTTAAGCAACAGCTCAAAAGCAAAACACATTAAGTTGAACTTATTTTAGCTCGAGATTTTTTAGATTAAAAGTCATTTTGAAATGAGGTTCAGTAAACCACATCATCATAAGCAATCATCTAAAGGAGACATCAGAAAAGCACTGTACTTTGGGAAATAAGCATATTGTTATCTATTCTTTCTTCTCACCACACTCCTCTTTTTTTACAAAAATAAAGGTTCTTTACCTGTTTGTAAGTGCCACGGGGTAAAATCGGAAATCTTGCATTCTTCCAACAAATTGCTCTAAACCTAAGGAAATACACTATAAATAAGTAATCTATTGAGCAGAAGGCAGTTTTGCACTGCATGAGAGCACCTTTAATTCAGTACTCAGAGATCTCTCTTGCACAATTACCCCTCCTGAATGAAACCACCTGGACAAAACTATAGAGGGCAGTGACTTAATTTTTTTTATAAAAAAGAATGATTTATAATAACTTTATAAGAACATTTTGTACCTATCTCTTTTCTGATTAGAGAGGTGGCACAAGGATCGGCTCATTAGACAGAAGTAATGAGCCAGTCCATGTGCCACCTCTAATTAGAGAAGAGATACAGTAGGTACAACTGTACTTATCAATTTATACAATAAAGATAAAAAGCATTTAAAAATATTCCTTTATTTTATACATTTATTAGTTAGCCAGTATTCAGAATCAAAATCACAAACAAAACACATTTCCAAATACAAGCTTTAAGAAGCAGGATTTTCTTGCCCAAGAGCACAATAAAGTTGTTGAAGTGACATATAGCTATGTTTAGGAGTTAGCTTCAAATTCTGCATGTTCCTGAAGAGCAATAGTCAGTGTTCTTATATCTGCAGAGCCAAGAATTTGTGGAGAGCAACAAAACATCCCCCAGCTGTTCTGCAATGATCATGTCATGCTGGAGTACATATAAAATTCTAGATGTAGATGAAGAGTAACACTATCAGGCATTACTAGAGGCTGAAGGGTTCTCATTCTGCTAGTAGTTTACGTGAGTATTGATAGAACTAAAGAACACGAACAGCCAGAAGTCTTCAGGTGCATTCCTGGCTCAGGAGAGGAGTGTAGTCTAGTGGCCTTACACAATCCCATTCTGAAATAGTTTCATATATTTACTCAGAAAAACTATGATCATAAATTAATGGAATGTGTCACTTTACAGACCTATGTTTTGGAGAATGCAGGAAAAACTACCTATATGCAGTAACACATAGAATAAATTATGAACCTACAAGATCACCTACCAAACTTCTCTCTTTCAGCCAATCTTTTGAGAAAGCTAATTGTACAATAGGAATTTTCTCCTGCAGTAAGATATTACTTCCCAGCATATAGATAACTCAAAATTACTCACACACATTTTTTAACCACATTGTGCACATCTTATTTTCAATATTCCAGTGCATTCCAGTAAAATACTACAAGATTTACCTGTGAAACTTTGTCCAATTTGCAGTGTACCGTCAGCATCAGTATCTGCAACTGTTCCCACAAGAATCCTTGAATCAAAAGGTGTGTTGTCATCTTCCCAGCCATTCAAGAAGAAACTAATTCTGCTGTGATGCACCTATAGAATCGATGTAAACAGGCAAACACATGCTTCATTATGCAATCACCAATTTCTCTATATGTTGCATCTATCACTGATTAACCGTTAACATTACTTAGACCTACTTGCTGTGTGTCTTTATTTTTAGTGCCTACTGAAAGTAGATACCTCTTTTTCATCCATCCATTAGCAAACCAGTTAAGATCATCACTCAGGTGCACAGTGTAACATTTCTACAGCGGTTAAATCAAAGAAGAATCTACAGTACAGTGATCTGGTGGGGAGGGGGAAGAGAGGAAAAGGAGAAGGGTCTGTTTCACAAGGTACAAGGCTGGTTACAGCTACTTCACCACTGCAGGCCATGGGCACATGTTATAGCTGTCAGAGCTCTTCTCATACACATCAGCTCACACAGGCCTCAAGGGGCTATCTACCATACTCAGGATAACCAAATGCAGCACATTTCAGCCAGGCCTCTAACACCCCTCCAAAACGCCTCCCTAACCTCAGCATGTTTCCTTCTACAAAGGCTGAAGGGAATGGTATAGGAACTGGCTACATCTGCTTTACACCCAGTAGGTAATTCCCTTACATCAAGGGAACCCTTGGCTAGGAATATGCACTCAGCCAGCACCCCAGGGTACTGTTTTCTGCAAGCGTTCCCTTCCCTGCCAATTCATTTTAAATTTGAGCTAACATTCATAGAAATACTTTATGGCATTCTCCCAGCTCCACAAAGTCACAAGACGCTGAGCTTTTACAAAGTACTTTTTTTGCATTAAAAATCCTTATGTTTAGGTTTCATAAAATTAGAAAAAGTTGAATATGGAAGTGCCTTTCAGCCTTACATTTTATGAAATTCAATACTCATTTAAAAACTACAGGCACATACAAAATGAAAACTGGAGGCATTGTAGCTATAGTCAGCTTCCCATTAATGAAGGTAATTATAGAAACTAAGTTCAACTTATTAAAAACTATTGAAGACTGTTGAATTGTTTACTGAATGAACTTAATCTCATTTCAGAAGTGATTTATTTGCAAAACTGAAATTACTTGATTTTTAGCAATATTTAGCTTGCATAAGGCTTATTTCACATGAGAGCTTGGTAGCCTTCAGATTTTGAAACATTGTTCTGTTGTTGCCAATTTACAGAGCATTATTTCTATTTTGCAGATATGGATGCCTGGTGAATCGTGTCTACAGAGGCCAAATAAAACTATAGTGCTTTAGCCTGTCTTGATACCCATGCTAATCAAAACAAAATAAACCTGGAATAATTGCTTCCATAAGAACAATATATATGTGAGGACAAACAGAAGGTTTACAAGCAAGAATAATTTGTTGCAAAGAGGAAAGCCAGAACCTGAAAAAAAAAAATCAGTTTGAAAACCACAATATAAGCACTCACAACGCTATTCCACCAATAAAGTCCTTCAAATTTCAGACCAAGATAAACAGACGCAATTATCTATAAATCTGAGCTCAAATGATCAGCATCAGTGCCTCAGGCAACATGGGTCTATCAGTATTTTAAGAAAGAAAATATGAAATGAGATGGAGATTTTTGTTTGGATTTTTTTTTTTTATTTAGGCTTCACACAAAATTGTACAGATGAATTTTTCTCCTTAAACTGCACTTTCAAACATACAGATGCATGCTGAGCTTTATTGCCATTTCTAGATTCAGTCAATATTTCCCAAATTTAGACAGGAATATTTATTGCCCTTCCACTGATGGAAATTTGAAGGCTATTATCATAATTACTAAGCCTTGAGATTTGTTCAAAAAGTTATTGCATATGAGTTTCACCACTCAAAATACATCTCTCCATTTTAAATTATCTTTTGTGTTGACACATCAATGACCTAAATACAACAGTTTTTTATTTAATTTTAATTCAAAGCCCTCTATAACATCTGATGCCCTATTTGCAAGAGCCTAAGTATATGTGTATATGGTGGTTACATTGCATTTTTTTTCTGCATCACATTTTTTACAGCCTGTTACTGTCATTTGGTGTTTGACTGTTATCATCATAAAAGATACAGGCTTTTCTACTTTGTTATTTGTAGCATTATCTCATGTTTTACAACATCTTTGCACAACATGCCCGCACATGAAATATAACTAGTGAAAAGTTCTCAGTGGTATTAATGCATAAAAAAGAATGTGGTTCCATCTCTACTGTCTTTAGCCAGCCAAAAGCTGATGAACAGCCAATTTTCCTTTATCACATTAGCACAGCCATGAGGGAAACACATTTGTTCTAGTCAGCTACACTAAAGATACTATTACCAATCTAACATATACATGTTTTATATCAGCAGTATTCTCAGAGTATGAGGGAGCCAACAATATATTAACACTAGCATGACAGTTTATTTAAGAAAAGAAAATTGTCTCTGTAGAGGGACAGAAGTTAGAAATGTATGGCTAAAGCTCAGTGTCACTGGTCTAATAAAGGTAATAATTCTTAAGCTTTCTTTATAGCAGGTAACACTCCTGTGGCAGCTCTGTCATATCATTCAAATAAAAATGTTGTCTTTTACAAGTTTAAGAGTACCTTTATTTTTAGTCAGATATGAAGCATGTTTCCGCTTCCCTGTTTCCACTGTAAAACATTTGTAAGTGGAATTCAGAAACAGGCACACTCACCCCCATCAGCTCCTTGCAAACTTACCATCTCAGCTGCAGCTTCTGTAGGACCCGATTCTGCCTTCCCCAGTGGTAAGCAGAGTGCTCACCTTCGTGCACCCCTACTAAAATCAGTGGGACTGTTTATGACTTGAGTGACGGAATTGGGCCCTAAATGACCGGGTATTTTTACTTGTTGAAAACAGGCGGCTAACAACAATTTTAAATCTCCCTCCCCCCTCCCCCACCACCAATCTCTTTGTATTAAATAGGATTTAGAATAGTTGGGTTTAATATAGCACATCCCCAAGGTAGCCCTAAGCACTTTACAATGCTGAATTGGATATCAGTAGTGCAGTGACTGTGTAAGGCAAAGGCAGCAGTCATTATGCATTTGGCAGTAGCTCAATGTAATGATCCCCCTGCTGGTTATTAAAGGGGGTATGAATATCTGACATGGGAGGGAAATGTAGGAGGGAAACTATGTGTGGTATAAAAAAAAATCCCAACGGCTCTCCACTGTGGGAGGAGAGGAATGTCTCAAAGTTTGGTGTCAGTTTAGACTAAGCTAAATAAGAAGGAAGGCTGTCACCGAACCGGCTGTTTGATGTGGTTATATAAGGTCTCCTGACCCTTAGCATTAAATTGCATACAAGACCACTGAAATAAAAGATGAATTTCACTCCTGACTAGGACAATAGGATTATTCCCCTGTTGTCTTTTTTAATAATGTTCTATAGGAATTTGCCCCAAGAGAGTAACAGAAGACGGGTAGGAAAGGCTGGCCTCATGGCTGTGCAGAGCACAGGACCAGAAGCCTGGGACACCAGCACTCTAATCCCAGCTCTGAAGCCATGTCTCCCTCCCATGCTTCCCCATCTGTCAAATACTTAGCAAATCACCTCACAGGGAGGTGGCAAGGATTAGTTACTAAGATAAATTCACTCTGCAACTACATTAGCCTCTGCCAATTCAGAGCCTAATACCAATTCCAAGCAATGGAAAATCCATTTGATGGCGAACTGAGATGGTGAAAGATATCCACAATCTTCCCTCTAATGGTATTCTTGTTATGATCCAGAAGAGTTTCAAAGATGAGAGGTGCTGGACCAGTAAGCTGATAGGCAAGTTCCTTCAGTGCATCCCGAATGAAGCTCTTATGGTCCTCCGTCACAAGCAAATTGTGCATCAGAGCCAGCAATTCCAAATCCAACCACTTCCTACCTAGGAAAAATTCCCTACCCTATGGGTCACTGTAGTGCAGAATGAACGAGGACACACTGAAGGACAAGCTACCGCTTATAAAATGAGATAGGGACAGAAAAGGCATTACAACTGTTTATTTTCTCACCTAAAGATCTGTGCTACTCCAACCCTACCCATGAAAACATAACAATAAAATTTAACATGAATCTTGCCACTGGGTTTGGATCAGGCAGACCTGTCATGTAAACAAACCTCGGTATTTTCGTGTATTAACTGCAAACAGAAGCTTCCATTATATTGCAGTAACCTGTGTGGCAAAAAGGAGCATCACAACCAAATACTGCACTTCAGAGCAGTTGTACTGGCTAAGACTGAGGGACCAACTATGGCAAAAAGCAGAAGCGGGGGAGCATATAGAACTATGGTAAGCACGATCCCGCTCCTGAATACTCTTTGAACCTCAAACCGCTGGCAGCTCAGAGACTTCACCAGCCAGCCACGGCTTCTATACATTTAGTAGCTTTCCATGGATTTCTTTTGCATGATTTTGTATAGCTGCTCCTTGAATGCAAAAACTTGTACTTCCCCCAAAGGCACCCACTGTGTAGATTGATTCAAGAATACCATGTGTTTTTCTTTCTCTTTTTTTTTAAGCCTTTAACAGTAGTGTTATCTACAGATGTATAATGGTATAATAAATGTATAAATAAGTAGTACAACAGGTATAAATAAACAGTATAACAGGTATAATAAAAGTATTTTCTATTGCAATAAAAATTATCAATATGCTTTTCAAAAAAAGCTTAATTTTCCTCTTCATTAACACAGAGGCAGAACACATTTTGGGTATCAAGTAAAAAGACAGTTATATTGATTCCCCTTTTTTGAGCTACAATGGCACTTTCCAAGGCAAAGCCAATTTGGGGGAATTCTCAGACCCCAATCTACAAAGTTTAGTCTTTCAGGCAATAACACACACATATATTACATTGCAACACACGTGTGATATCTGGCACATTTAAGAAACATACACTTTTTCTTCACACACGATCATCCTGTCATCAAAATGTCTTGTTACATATATATAAAGGCAACTGAGACAATGTTAGTCTCTTCCATGTAGAACTGAATTGCATCATTTCAGCCAAAATAAATGAAGTGAATTCTTCTTCAGTGGACGCTATGATCTTTTTGCATCAGTAAGATTTTTCCATTAAAAATAAGTCCTAATATTAATACTAGCCACATACCTTGTGCAAAATTATTTCTAATAAATAAGGTACGAAGGAAAGACATGGAAAAGAATCCTTTATGTCCCATTAAAAAATAATAAAGAATAGCTAAATATATCACAGCAGAGCTCAAGACCACTAACCAGAGGTCAAAACTCCACTGCACTAAATGATATACAACCAACAGATGCAGTAATCTTTCTCCTAAATGTTTTAGAACTTATAATTACTATATGTTTCAAAGACATACCTGGTTTTTAGCAAGTACAGTCTTTCTCTTTAGGTTATCTTTCCTATCGCCATATTTAATGGCACAGGAAAGTTTTTTTAAAATATTACAGATAAATTAAGGGGAGTTATTTCAAGACAACATTAATCTCTTCTACTGGTTAAATATACATTCTTTTTACTCTTATTCATCATAGCTTCTAGTAACCATAAAATACAATTTAATCTTAAAGTTTCTTCTTACCACCTATTGTTCTAATAACTAGATCACACTGTCTGGCAAGACAGATGAAGAAACCAGATGGATTTCTTCCCAGATTTGCAGGCCATAAATGAGGAGTTCCACAATAGAGGGAACTCTGGCACCAAAAAGGAAAGAAAAAAAAAAATCTTTTCCACTCATTCAAGCCAAATGATACCAACCCTGGTCTACTTAGTTATCCAGGCAACTTAGTGATGGCAAACACTTCAACTGTAACTTCAGCTCTTAAGGCTATTTATACCATCAAAGAAAGTCTCAGATGGCAGGGGCAGGAATGACTGACATATAAAACAAGGACAAGGACCAAAAATTCATCTTCAGATAAATACTAGGAAATGCAATACATTCCAGTACATGTAATGGACACCACTGTTTTCAGTTAAGATGAAAAAGAAGCAGTTCAGAAATCTATGATATGTAGCAGGCAGTGAACAAGATTCTTCCAAATATCAGGTATCTACAAACTAAAACTTAAAAAAGGCAAGCTAATTTTTAAGTTAAAAATGCAAATTTAGCTAGCTGCAAATGCAAGTTAAATTTTAAAATTAAGTACAAACTAAAACGTAAAGCCTGTTTCTCAAATATGAGAAAACTAAGCAAATTCTCCTCCAAATAAGTGAATGAAGAATAAACTGTAAGAAAACTCCAACAAGTCTGCATTAGTTTATCTTTGAAATAAGCTCAGTTTGCACAGGAAGAAGTTTCTCAGAAATTGAAATAATTTTATTATAAAGAAGGTGATACACAATATGAAGAATTTTAAAGTGCTTTATGAAAAGCAATTAGGTAGCTATACAATTTACCTGTAAGGCATAAAAAAAAAAAGCTGTTCCATTTATTTTCCAGATCAAACTGGCAGAAGTGACCCCTCCCCTTAGTTGCTAAAAAAGCTAAAGCAACTCTAGAATCAATAAAGTTACACAGGCTTTACAGAGATGTAAATGAAAGCAGAAGTTAGCATAAATGATTTGCTTAATCATTCAGAAATAACAAAGAATCAGAGATTATGAGAAATCAGGGGAGGCTGTGACTCATTTAGCTCAAAAATTACTACACAACATACCATTACAATTGCTTGCCGTTACTTAATTTGGTATGGTTCTTATAAAAGTTGCTACCTAAACATAGCTTGCTATCTGTTAAAATGACCACGATTCAGAAAACCTTTTGTTCTTCTAAACATATTGCAGATTTGTTGCATCAGGAACTTTTCCAATGAGTTCATTCTATAGAATGAGACAGTGTATTAACACATTTTCTCCCAAGGTGAGAAAACAGATTAAGGTTATGACCAAAATGACAGGTCTGTGGCTTCCTTGAATACTTTAATAGAGTCAACAAATCAACAGTGGTCACTGATGACAACAGATGAGGGAAGACAATAGATAGGAGGGGAATTAGTGATGCTGCTGTAATGGTCTAATCAGAAACTTGAGCATAAAAATCTTTTTCACCTTCAACCTGTCTAAATATGCTCTTTTTGCCTGCTTATATAAAGATATATGGCATATTCTACCACTGGGGGACACATGGGTTCACATCTCTACACTGCAAAAGCAGGTGTGAAACAGAAGCATAACAGTTAATAAAAGATACAGTAAAGGGCTTTTGCATGTCAAAGAGATGAGAAGCACACAGGTATGTATTTCAGTATTTTCTTGCATAATTGCAAATCTTGCTGAAGCTGCAGTTACAAAGGCTTCCACACAGCTTTAATATTTCGTAAGTGAATTTCTGCAAAGAGGAAAGGTCAGTGATACGGACTTCAGCAACACAAAATGGATGAATGGAATTTTGGGAAAAAAAATAGTATTAAACCATTAACATGAATCCAAATTTACTTTCAGCTGTGATTTAAGCAGAGCTAGCAACCAAAAACCACAATGCTGCATTTTACATATTTTTAAAAATCTGGGAAGATATGTGCCCCTAAATTGATGCATCAGAAACAGCAGACAACAATTCAACACCTTCCTTCAATGAATAAATTGCAGAATTTACACATCTTGAACATCCATCTCAAAGGCTCCTTTCCTACCCCCCAGTTCTGCCTTATTCTTCTTATTTTGCATTATTTTACTAATTTTTATTTCTCCTTTTTAATCTACTACATTTACATTTAGCTTTAAAAAAAAAAAACCACACGAAATGTAGTGAATACAGGTGGGAGCAGATTCCATGCCTTTAAGTACTATTTTTCTCAAACATCAATACAAATAGGGAACAAAATAAACAGCTCATCCCAAAATTCCTCTACTCCTCCCAAGCCTTCAGGTAATCTGTCAGCCACCTTATGACTACTTTAGAAAATAAAGAGGTGTGGTAGTTTCCACAGCTTAGCCTCTGCAGACTCCACACCATGCTCAGCCACCTCCTGCTCCACACATTACTCACCGGCACTGAGGCACAGCCTGCTCATACAGTCTTATATTGCTTATCTCTCCTTACAACATATCACATACAGCCTAAACCAAAGTTAAAAGCTTTACCCGAATAGATAATTCAGGAACAAGCACTACCATACATTTTTGTAGTGTAAGTACATTTTGGCAGTGATGACATTATTGCCAGGGATATTTGGGCAGATGTCTTACATACATCAAAATCCCCTGTGCTGCTCTTTTTTTTATTTCCCCCCCCTCTCAGAGACACAGCTTACAGCCCTAAGATAAAGAGTTCATTTTTAGTCTTTTGCTCTTTGCATTTTAATTTTTTTATTTGGAATGAAAATTGAGACAACATAGAGGACACTTAGCAGATCTAAAGCTTGGCAAGAGATAATGAATTTATGTAGCAAACATATGAGAACAAGAATATGTCAGGAGAAATTTGTCTGGGATCTTGTTCTCAAACAAACCAAAAAAGATGCTAATAACCATGTTAATAGGGACAGGGGGATGAGGGGAGGGAGGGGCATGGAAATTAAAGAAAAATATCCAGGAGGACAAGCCAGCTCAGAGAATTTATCTGCATAACACTTGACAGATGAATGGCACCTTCTATACCAGTAAAAGAACCTCCTGATGAGTTTGCCAGTGAGCTTGGTGCTGCTTCAGCTAGAACCCTGTCTCGATTTCAAATGCATTTCTCTTTCTCACCAAGTACAGGAGAAAAGGAGTACTATCTTATATAGCCATTACAGTTACTTAAAATCTTTAATGCTGTTTTTAGATTGTTTGGCCATTATCTTAGAGCAAATGCAAAAGATACGCACATGATAACATTTATTTTACCTGCTATTATTAAATTACTGTATTCACATTTCTAAATTCCTATGTTTCCATATTCAAGTCCTATACTATCCTCACATGGCAAAAAAATGAAGTTTTTAAGCTATAAGAACTCTGCACCTCTGAGCAAACCCAAACCTACTACCCACCCCTCTGTATTTCAAGCCTTTGAAGCAACTTGGCTGCAAGCTTGAAGGAAAAGAGCACAAGAAGATAGTGGCAAGCTGCAACCCTGCCATCTACGCAGGTTTCAATGTGATGCTTTTCACACATCTTTGGTTCTCAGGCCAAAGAGCATTTTACAAGAAGAAACCAAAGAGGGCTTGGGGCCATTCATTGCAACTGCTGACTTAAGTAACAGCATGGTCAGGAACTTTATTATGATGATTTTAAAAAAGAAAGTGCTTAAGTTAGCATTCATGGTTAGGGGAGGTTCCTTTACTTCCAACCATTCTGTCATTTTTAGAAGGAAGCCCTGCCAGAATAGTTCTAGGCTGAATTAACTATCTAACTATAGCCCCAAATATAAAGTCGACTCTGCTCTCTCACCAGAATGTGCCAGTCTAGCCAAAACACAAAACTACAAATGTTTTAGTTTATTAAGTATTTAGTTTTAGTTCATTCATACCCAAATTCAAGAATGCTGCATTCCTGTTCTTCACTGAGAAGGAAGTAAAAAGTCCAAAATCTCCCTTTTAGCACCTTCTTAAGGTCTATAGGAAAATCACCTTTGGCCTTTAAAAACAGGAACTGAAGTTGTGAGCAAGTAGAAACAGTATACGCACAAACTATTTGGCATTAAATCACTGAATTTTTCTTCAAAACCAGGACACTGCTTTAAGCTGATAGGAGCCTGCATGGGGAAATGGTTTGAAATAACTCACAAGTTTAATTCTTCTTCAGTACGCTCCAAATGAAGTTTCAATATATGTAAGTCCACCATAAGCAGGATCAATTACCCGAATCAGTGAATTAAACTGTATTTTAACCCAGACTATTATAGGACCGTTACAGGAAAAGACCTGGAAATATGCCTTTCTTTACAAGATTTATACAGGATGCACACACACATCAGTATTTGATGACGCTGCGCACAATCTTGTTGCAGAATCCAGAGGATTTTAACTTTCACTAATATAACAGGGTAAGAACACCTGTGTTAAATATTTTCCTGCAGGCCAGCAAACTGGTAGAATACCAGGAAAACATTCCAAAAGGAATTATACTTTTTCACGTTTGGTTTTATCCTCTAACAACAAGAGTAAAAGAAAGAAAAACATAGACTTTGACAGACACTTTTGCAGGAGTTCCTGATTAAAAAAAAAATCCTTGATTGGGTGGCTTTTGAAATTAAAACTGCCTAAATGGGAAAAAGCACCATTTTTTAAATCCTGAAATTGACTCATCACGACATTGTCCAGAGATAACAAGTGGACTGACTAGTACTTCAGCTGTGAATTTATTTAAATGTAGACATACACATGCAGTATTAAGAAGGCAAAAACAGGATATGAAATAAACATAAGGCATCAGCTCTAAGCTCACTGTCAAGAGTACACCAAGGCTTCTAACCACAGAGTTCAGCTGAAGGTAACTATCTGTCAAATGTAATCCGTGCAAGTGAATATGCTTAAGCTGGTGCTATGAATCAACCAAAATTGCTTTGGTCTTATTGACATTCAATTGCAAGAAGTTGCAGCTCATCCAGTCCAATAGACATCTGACAACACCAAGAGTACTTCAGTGACAGAAAGCTTTAAATATAGATGCAACTATCATCACAATACATGTGGAACTGAACTTTATGATCCCTCATACCATCTTCAGCTGGATGCCATAAGACCACATGGTCATCCTCTCTGCCTGTTGCCAATTTCTGCAGTTAACAAATCACTGGGACTTAAAAAAAGAAAAAGAGAATACAGATTGACTGACAGAAAAAGACCACTCGATCTTTCATCGCTGTCCCATTATATCTCTCTCTGAAATCCACTTTTGCCATTATCATCTTTGTTCGCCTTTTAAAAATAAAATGCCAGATCAAAATTTGTTCAAACTGTTTGCTTTAGTTAAGGGCCAGATCTTCAGCCACTATAAACTGCCTTCAGCTTCAGCGATGCCATTTTATACCTGCTGAGATTCAGACCTCAAATGTTAAATTTACTTGCTTCCTCACAGCTGTTCTTTACACCTTGAAACAAGATGTCTGATAATGTGTGTATGTGGGATGTTGGACAATAAAGCATCTTGCATACTGGGTCCCAAAAGAAGACCTGATTTGTGTCTTAACTTGCACAAAAGAAAGGAACACCACCTGCAACCATGTATGTGCTTGTCTGACCCTTCTCTCTGAGAGCTCCTGCCATTTCGGTGGTAGATGCTCCAGCACAGCACAGTGTCTTTTTCTAAAAATTTTCAAATAGTCCCTCTGTCTACGTGAGTTGTTACATACCCACTTGCTTGCCCTCCCCAGCTCCTGCTGCCTCATTCCTTTCCTCACCATACAGTGAACTGAAATCATCCCAGAGCCACAAACAGATAAAGCTGGGGAAGAGGAAATATGCTGACTACATACAGCTTGCCACCATGTTTAAGGGGATGCACAGTGTAAGTATTTTGGGGGGAAACTGGGGAGAGAGACTCACACCCACGTTATGAGCACTCTGAACAGCTATGCCCATGCTCTGAGAAATCCAGTGTACAAAAAACAGACTTGAGGAGGAAACCTCATCAGGGGACCACAGCGACAGAACTGTCTTAAAACAGAAGGGCTGGAGAAGATAAAGGGAGAGTAGAAGAAATGGTAAAGAACAGCAAAGGGGAAGGAAAAAGCATAAGGTCGGGAGGGGCAAGTTGTCTCTTTGCCTTTCCTTCTTTTGCCTCAGGCCCATATTGGCCTTTCCTTTTCTTGACTTAACTGGGATGAATTTTAATTGCAGCCTCTCTACGTGTTTTATACACTATGTACTCTCTACTTGTGTGGAGTGGATTTCCCATTCATCACAGGATTGCAGGCAAAAATCCCGGGAGCACTTTGCTTTCCTTCAAAGTTAGCTTTGCTAAAGTCAATAACTTTAGGGCTGCTTCCTCCTTCTAGCACATACCCACAACCATTTAAAATTTCATGATTTTATGATCATTAGATTTTGTTTCTTATCTCCATATATAGATTTATATTTGCAATCTTTCCATGATAACAGTGACAATATTCTATACTGTTTCAATAACAGTATAAAGGCAACAACCTTACAGCAACAGTGGAAACATGCTCTCATTTGTAGTTTTAACACAGTCAATATCCTAACTGATCTCTAACAATCTCTCTTTCTACTGTCTCCTCCACAATACCCCAGCATTCTTCAAATCAAAGTTCTGGTTTTCTTAGGGAACTGTTTTATGTCTTCAATATTTTTATTGCTTGGGCTTTTTTTCTGACCACCCACAAGTCTAGTGCAACAGCCAAGCATCACAACTACATTAAATTGTCCTTACTTACCCTGTATGCAAACAACTGAACTTAGTTTAAAAAGAAGGGAAAAAAAAAAAGGGGGGGGAGGCAAGAGTGTTTCCTACTGCAGATTGAGTATCATCCCTCAGCAATATTGTTACATCTCTTCCAGCTTTATATTAGCTCTCCCTTCACTAAAACTGTGTATCCTGGCGTTTTAAATCCCCCTTCATTTTCCTGGTTGTCTCTCTTATTCCAATAATATCTATCTTATCCTTGAAAACATGTCACTCCAATTCAGCAGTCTTATTACATATTCTCCTAGCATTTGTATAAAAGATATTTAGCTTTTCTTTTTGCCCTCCTTTACTTTTCTTTTTCACTATCTCCTACAATGTTAATCCCTTCTCAACGGGAAATGGTTTTCCTTCAGTCCAAGTCTTTCTTTTTGTACATAGATCCACTAGTTCAGCTTGAATTCCCTGAAGAACATCATAAATTAAAAAAAAAAAGGTAGGGAGGGGGGAAGAAAAAGATGGAACCCTGGAGTGCTCCTGAAGCAATTAACGCTCTGTTCAAGAACAAGCCACGTATTAATACAAATTTGGCCCCAAACAGTGAAATCAGAAAGCAACTGGAATGCAGACCGATCCATAAAGTGGTTTACAGGCTTAAGACTAACTAATAGCTATTAATAAAGTCTTTAAGATGCAAAAATGCAAGTAACAACAAGCACAAGGATCCAAAATAAGAATCATTTATGTCAATGTTTTGGACAAGGGTAATTTTAGTACTGTGTTAAAAAGTGATATAACCCACATTGTCAATTATCTGATAAACAAGGCCAAAGACAAAGAGATCGATGTGAAAAGAGATAGCTTTTGAAACGGTCTGTATTTTTAAAAAATTACTATTTAAGTAAGTAAACATTGTTTTAAAAGAAACAGTTGAATCAGAGATTAGCGATCCTTCTGCCACAGAGTATGCATTCCAATTACGGATTGGCAATTTTCATTTAATCTTTTGTTGGCGAGTACCTCACCAGCATTTCAGTACGATGAAGTAATATTAAAATGGTTAACTACAGCTCTGCCACTTTCTACCCCAACCAGCACTGTACCAATGAAAATTATTCTTTATTATCTGTGTCAGTAGAGCTCTATCAATCTATTACTGATGCCTCAGGACAGAATAAACACATCTGGGCAGGGGAATGGCAGAGGGAACCTGAGAGCTCAAGATTGCAAATACAGATTCTGTTAAAAACTACAGTAATTAACAAATAAGCTTTACTCTAACTACTATTTTAATCATTGATCAATCTCTGTTCTTTTTACATGGAAAGGTTTAACAAGTGACTCTTGTGCTGCAAATAAGTTCCAAACAATAAAATGTAAGAGGATCCCAGTCACCAGATCTGAAAATACACGGAGAACAATTGCTTTCTTGCTGCATAATGACTCTGTTTTCCCCAAGTCACAGAACAATTCAGGTCCAAGATCTGATGATCACTATAGTAACATGAAAGGAGACAAGTGTTAAGGATTCAACAAGCTGCTTTTTAGCAGCTAAAACAGTTACGTAAAATAGACTTGCCAAAATTAATTGAAACAAAAGGTCTGAAAGTACATTTTAGATAATCTCATAACAATGCACATTTTCTCTCTGCCCCCTCCATTTAAAATACAGCACAACCACTGATTCTGAATTTTCCTGAACTACTTGTAATCATGTAAATTAGGGATGAGATGTAGATGTCAAATGAAACGTCCCTTCTGAATAAAGTCTCTGTGCTTCACTAGTCAAAGAATAAGCAGATACCCACACAAATGAAGGGAGCTGTTACTAATGTACAATTATTAACCCTGTATTACATTATCAGCTGTAGATTAAATTCTAGTCTTTTGAATTGATTATATGTGAAGAATTTTGCACCACTTTGCACTGCTCAGTACTGGGACTTGTAAGTCATTCCCAAATTTAATGTAAGAATACATTGGTTCTACAACAGCTGAACAGCTCTGCTGGGACTAGAAGGTTGAAAATCCATCCCTCTGTCTCTTTTTGTGATGATTTACATAGAAACAAAGCAATTATTCTTGCCCTCTGAATGCCTCGCCACAAAAGTTCCATGTATCCAGTTAAGGGGTTTTTGCAAATAAAGTCTCATCTTTCCTTTCAAAGCTTAGTTTCTCTTCATGGTCAAGGATCCACAAAATTCTGCCTTTGATTCCTTTCATATTCCTCCCAACAACCTTACTTCAGGCTCTTCCCTCCTCCTCTGTGCCCTGCTTTCTTCCTTCCATCACAAACTCCTTTAGAAACAGTCATTCAACTCTTCCTTTGTACTATAACTCTCCAACACTCTTTTTGATGACAACTCACTGTAAGCTTCTATTTTCATTTTTTAATAAACGCTTTTCTCCAGAGTTACTAAGCATCTTACCAGCAAAGCTTTGCAGTAGATCCAAATGGTGCTGTTAACTGAACATAGACCAAACCTGACTTAGGAGGGCTGCGTTTTAGTAGCTTATTTTTGGAAAAAGCTGAAGGAAAAAGTTTATGCAGCAGCTCCCTCATCCAAATTTTGTTGGAGATGGGCCACGAGAGGACCAGGGGACACTGCTCAGAAAGCTTGTAGTGGTTTCCTGTACACATTAGTATACAGGCCTCGAGTTAAGGCACAGAAAGGCCAGGGAGATTACTGATCAACAGCAAAGATGCGGATGCCAATAAACACAATTTAAGAAAAAGGATAAAAGCCCTTCAAATATAATAAAATGCACTCAGAAGTCCAGCAGTAGAGTGGTAACCCAGTTTACCGACCTGTGACATACGTAATTACCTGCCTTACAGACAAGAGGTATGTGCATAAGGCACAAGTAGTAACTTGATGAGACAGAATATTTACTATCAAGACTCAAGCAAGGCCACCTGGAGAAGCTCAGAGATATTAAACACTTTCTGTTGACTAGTCCTGACTCCAAGAACCACAAAAGTCCCATGGGACATGGTCAAGCTAGAAAGAGAAAGGCACATCTCTGAGTACTGAGATAAATCTTCAGGGTAAGAATTGCCATGGAAAGAAACAGAAGCTTGCAGTTCTGAAATGTCAGATTAGGAGCAATATTGATAGTTTAATCTATGCTGCCACTGAATATCACATGCTAATTTGCCTACAGGTGCAACAATGGTGAACCTCACAACATATACAGGCCATCTACAATCAGAGTCAATAGCAACGGTACAACTGAATACCACTGGAAAGGAGAGAGGAGAGGCTCAGGAGGAAAATATTTCAGCATTAATTCGGGAGGCAGAATATCAAAGCCAGTGCCGTTCTTTGAAATGCTGCCAGTATCACAAAGGGTCAGACAAGCAAGGCTGCATGATTCTACAGGCAAACAAGCAAACAGTGCATGGAAAAAAGATTTAGGTCAATTCCAAATGGAGACACTTTTCTGGAATAGATAGAATCAAAGAAAGGCAAGCTTCTCCTACACCCAAATAGGGCAAGTTTACTTCTTTATCAAAGTAGGAGAGCAAACAGTCAAGTTTAGGGAAAAAATAACTTAAAAGTATCTAAAAAAAAAGTCCTAACTAAGCATGCATGTAGGCTGTAGATCATGACAAAATACACCTGTCTTTGAAATCTAAAGCCTAAAATGTTTGAACCTGAATGTCAGGAATTACATAGATCATGCCACTGAAAACATGTTGCTATACCTTAAAGTTCAAACTTTGATGAGGTAAATGAGCTAACTGTATTAAAACATACTACAGAAGCTGGTATTCCAGTCCATTTTTTTAAATGAAAAAGGAAAAAGCAGCACCTTCAGATTCAATGGGAGATCAGAAAAGCAGCAGAAACAGAAAATACAATTTTCAATTAGCCCTGAACAGATCAAAGAACAATGCAGAAATTAAAATTACAGACATGATGCATGACCAGGTCTTGGAGCAATTGTTCTGATAATCCATCAAATCAAATCTCCACAGGGTGAATTGGTTGGAAAAGCACATGGATAAATATTGTATACTGGAAAAGGCAATGTGGCTTTTATGGAAGGAAATCAAGTTCCAACTTTGAGTTCTTTGAAGTAGTTAAGATGCATGTCAATAAGGAAGAACTGACCAATATAATATACTGGCTTTCCAGAAAGGTTTCAAACTCAGTAGAGACAAAATATCTACATTTCACACAGACAAAAGTTTATCAGGAGGTAACTCCAACAATCTCTGCTATTTAACGTTTTGTGTAGGCTTGAAAAGAGTGGTTAGTGAGGTGAAAAAGGATGTAGTTAATACATCCAGACAGCAGAAGTTAAAGCTTACTTTAAAGTTACAAAAGGATCTCAAGGAACAGGCAATAAAGTAGCAGACTAAATGTGTTAATGACAAAGTAGTAGACATGAGAAAAAATATTCTTAACTATGTAAATATAACATTAAGTTCTGAAGTGTCACTGCTCAGAAAAAGTGGTCTTGGAGTTACTGTAGATACTCATCCACTAATGCGCAAAATGCTCAATGGCAAAGAGGAAACATATTCCTTATTGGGAAGGAAATGAAGAACAAAACCACAAAACTTCGTTGTTTAGGAATTTATGGTGCAAAGTATCTGGAATAACAAGTGGAGTTCTGACCCTTGCATCCCCAAAATTATAACAGTATAACCCCAAAAGTTTCAGAAAAGGTCAGTGAGGATGACCAAACCACAGAATGGCTTCAACATAAGGAGAGATCCAGTTTATAAACAATTATAAAACATGCAATCAAGTTCTATAACAAAAATACCAAATAGAATGAGAATGATAAATAGAGAGAAACTGACAAAGGAAATTGGCAAAGAAGTTAGCAGACAGCAGATTTAAAATAAAGAACAATTTCATACAGCCATAATTGCATATGAGGAACTCAGTGCCGCAAGATACTAGCAATACCAACATATAAATTATAAAAAAGAACTAGACTATTAAACTAAAAATAGGTCAGTCAGTGGCTATTCAATACAGTCTAGCTTAAGAAGCTTCAAGAACACTGGTTGTCAGAAAACAGGTCAGTGATGTATCTAGAAGAAAGCTGTTTCTGTGCACCTACTCTTCTTTCAAAGACAGATTATCTAGGCAGACTGTCAAACCAACGCAGCAGTTCTTAAATGATGCAAGAATTACAGCATTATTGAGCTGAGGTATTGGAACTAGATACATGGACAGGAGGAGTTCTTCCCCATCTTCCATCCCAGAACTTACTACTTTCCAGCCAAGCTGACAAGTTGTTCAGTGCCAGGAAATATTCTTTGCTTCCATGAGAAAATGATACATGAAGACTTACCAGAAGATTCCTCCTGTAGACTGCCACCAGTACATACAGATTTTGCATTGTATGGGATCTATACGTCATTTATGTCACCTTCCATTTGCTGCACGCACAGGTGATAATGCAAGATGCACATGAGAGAGTTCACACAAAAAATGGAGGTTGCATAAAGGATAATCTGAAAGTTTCATCTTCCATCTCTTGATCAGACCTCTGACTTAAATCTCTGTCTTTAAGCTACAGAAACCTGAACAAAATGTAGTAATTTTTTTTTTTTAAATAACCAGGAAAAGCAGAAGCTGCTCTATTTGGCCGTCCTCGTGAAGTTTTTAGACTCTTATCAAAAAAGTTTCAAGTATCTTGTGAAAACATCTACTTAGCAACTGGCACAGCATAAAGAGGGAAGAACAACGGTTCAATATCTGTGATCCATCTTTACCAGCAAAGAAGTTCAAACCAGTTGCCAGTTTTCTGCTCACACACTGTGCATGCCAAGAACTACCTTCTGGAGGGCCTTCTGCCCACATTGCGAATGGTGTGCTCTAAATGGTGATGCCCCAGCGTACAACTTCAAGCTTGGTCTCCCCAGAAACAAATCAAACTCAAGGGTATCAGCAGTGCTCTTCAGTAACATGACTCCCAAATAGACAGAAGGCAAACCTGTATCAAAAAGAACTCTTCCCATACACAAAACTGATAATGTAGATGTACCCTCTGAGTGTCATCTTAATGTTTTACACCAACAGCCATACCAAGTACACGCAGCTACTTCCAATCTCTCAAAGTTTGCTCCCTACACAACTCAAGGGCACGCAAAGGTACAAACGGAAGAGCAGTCATACAGCTGCAGAAGTGTACCTAAAGTTATGCCAAGCAATACATATCTGGCAACCCACTTACAAGCAGTGTATATAAACATGTATTGAAAAGATTAGTTCAGAATTAAGGGCTATCTAGTTTAAACAATATTTTTTTTTGCTTATGTTTCTCCCAGTAGGACTCCAGATCTCTAGCAATCTGAAAATAGTTGATTCCAATGACCACAGTTTCATTCACAGGGTGCTGTTAAACAGCACACATCTCTTTCTCTCAGTTCTTCTAACTTCTAACTAACATCTTCTAACTCTCCCCTCCCTTCTTGGGACTGCCAAACTACTCCTAACAGATAGTAAGTGATGACTTCAAACAGGAGATCAAAGTGATTTGTTAAATTGAAATGCTTCCTTGCTTTCTCATGTCCTTACTAAAGTCAGCAAAGATACAGTTTAAGACACCTCGTATTTAGTAACACATACACAGAGAGTGTACAGAGTAAATGTTTTCCTCCTTGCTTTTAAGTCTCGGGTTCTTTGCTTTTAATATAAATTTTAAAGTATTCAAAAACTTGTGCAGAAAATAAAAGGATTTCACAAATTGGAAAGGACAAGTTTTCTCTTGATAGTCAAACAGTTATGATGTAAAGCGGTCTCATTAAATCATAAGTACTTTAACCTTTTCTTGAAAGAACTGGAAGATTTAAAGATTTATAAAGAAATTTTGCCTAAACTAGGAAATGACTCATATTTGACATGTATTGAAATGATAATGCTGATTTCAACGGGCACTCTAAGAGCATTTTCCTCCCAGGAGAGTAATTCAGTCATGGTTACCTTTCTGCATTTAGATTTTAAACTTACTTTCTAAAGCTTTTAATGTGCTATAGTCTGCCAAAACATGGCAGAGTTACATAGATATGATCAGGCAAAATAAAGACTAGTAAAAAGATTATTGTTATAATTGCAGACACTAAATATGAAACAAATACATCAATCTGACATGTTCTCAAGGAATCTCCTGTTTCAGCAGCCTTAGCTTTATCTGAAAATTCATGTTTAAGTTCCACTCTTCTTAATTGGTTAAATAAATTCTGAAGTATCAAAGGGAAAGTGAGAGACCCTTAACAGTGAACCTGAAAAAGAAAATACATAATGGAGCTGCTGTTACTAAGTGGCACAAATCTGATATTGGTATCACTTTGCAGACACAATGAGGTACACAATTGGCCTTAATTATGCATTGCTATGCTTTCAAATTTTTTATTTCTATAAAAGTTAATTTTTTAAGACACCAGTTTTCCTGAGGTTTCACTTCAGTGCATATCAGGTTCTTTTAAATTAAGGCTATATATCCTTTACTCCACTGTGTACCTTCAGAGTTGTTGCTAATATATACCTAAAGAGATACAGTGATAAATATCATTAAATCAAGATCAAACACACAGGACTCTAAAAACTTTCAGAAGCCTGAAGGACTTGATCCTCACCAAATGAAATCAACTAGAATAGGGGCAGTAATTTCAAGGAAACAGGTTCCACAATTTATAGCCTTAAAAAAAACCCAACAAATAAAACTGTTTGAAATTGCAAAAAGAAAATATTAAGTTCCTTTACAAATCGTAAGCAGTGGAAAATTAAGGCAGACAACATTAGAGAAAAATAAGTCATTAATTGGAGCACAGAAAAAAAAAATGGTCAAAATTCACTTTTGTTGCAAATTCACTTTAACTCACCTCAGCAGAACTTTTTAAGGATGACTTTCTCAAAAGTTTATTGGGTATAAAGAGCAAAGAAATGGATAGCCAACAGCTCTGTCAGAAATATACCACATATTAAGAAGGCTGCATAAACTATATAAAAAGTATGAAGTTACTCTTAGACTGAAGCCATCTAGTCTGAAGTAGCTTTTTCAACAGTCCATTCCAAGACTATTAGTGACTTGTGTCCAACAGCCTACTGGCAGCGGTTGTTACAATATCATCACAGGAAAAGGGAAAAAAAGAAAAAATCCCACAGTCCACCTATATAACAACTGATTGATATGAATTCCCGTCTTGTCCTGTTGGATGTAATATACCACATTACCCTTTTTATGAAAGGTATTGAATTTACATTAAAACAACAACAAAAAAAAACCCAAACATTTTCCTATCCCCACTATTCTGATCAGAACACTTTTTCAGAAACACTCTGCTGCAATAGAACAGACTCAGTTTCCAACTTAAATAGTCCCTTTTTCTGCCTGGTGTTTACACTCCAACAGATTTAGAGAAAACTGTATGACTTCCTACTCTTCACTATAGTTAATTCCCAAAAGAAGGTTCTCCAAATCATCTTCTGTAAGGCCTGCATAGAGCCTTTCGCTGTCATCATAGGCTTAGTAGCTGTTCTGAATTGTATTCCTTAAACATGAATGATGGAAATTGTACTCAACATTTAGCACAAAATCTCACCCAAGTCTGGAGCAGCAGCAACGATGCTTTTCTCTCACTACTAGGAATGCCTCTCCTGATACGTTTCCCCAACACATGCCTTTTTTTGTAGCCACATCATGCCAGTAACTCATCGCTACCTGGGACTGCTACTTCAGCAATTTTCTAATGATTAACTACTTCGCAAAAGATTTTGTAAGGGATTTCAAGTTCATTACTTTGCATTTTGCAATACCATATTTTATTTCATACCAGCTACCCTCATCCTTTCGGTCATGCCATTCTTCCTGTATGACATCTTACTGTTACCAGTTAGTATTATCAGTACACTCAATATTTTTACCAAAATCATTAATGAAAATATAACACAAGGCTGGTCCAAAGACTAACTCTCAAGGAATTCAACTGCTTTTTTGCCTCCCTCCTCCCTTGCCCCCGGGATTACAAGCAAGTTCCTTTGAGCAGTATCTATTGCCAACTCTTCCCATGAGCATTCCCTTTGACCCTATAACTTCTCATGGGTTGTCACATCAATGCTAAGCTGAACTCCAGACAGAGGAAATCTGACACATTTACTTTGCTTGAAAATCAGTTTTCTCATCAAAAGAAGCTAAGAGGTTAGACAGCGATGAGCTATCTTTAGTAAATCCATGCTGCATTTTACCCCCTTTTTCATTTAGCTCCACATCATTATCTATTCCTTCAAAGATCTTGTCTAAATCCTCATATGCCACTGTGTCAAGACAAACAGGTCTGCATTGCCAAGATCCTTTTTCCTTCCTCTTTGCACAGGCTCTGGCTGGGATGGAGTTAACTTTCTTCACAGCACCCTTTATGGTGCTGTGTTCTGGATTTGTGGCTAAAACAGCACTGATAACACGAATATCTTAGCTAATGCTCAAGAGTGCTTGAACAGTGTCAAGCCTTTCTGTGTCCCCACTCTGCCCCCCATCCCACCTCAGCGGTAAGCTAGCTAGGGTTGGGCCAAGAAGTTGGGAGGGGACACAGCCAGGATAGCCGACCCAAACTGACCAAAGGAATATTCCATACTGTATAACCTCATGCTTAGCAGTTATAAATGGGGTAGAAGGACTTTGGAGAGGCAGGGGTTTTACTTCCAAGGTGGTTGCTGCTCGGAGATTGGCTGAGCAATGGTCTGCTTGTGGGAGGTGGCGAGTGATTGCCTTTGCACCATTTGTTCCCCTCCCACCCCCTTTCCTTCGGCTGTTAAACTGTCTTCATTTTGACCCATGAGTTTTCTCGCTTTTGCTATTGTTACTCTCTCCACTGTTCCATTTCGGGGATGAGGGGGGCCTAGGTGCTTGGCTGCTGGCCAGCATCAATGCATGACACTCTTCCTAAATGTAAGCATTATAGCTCCACCTCTGACTTGGCAGATTCGCATAAAATATCTCTTTGTCAAAGGATTTTATGTACCAGTTCTTTCGGCATTTCTGGACAAAGGCCATCTGATTGCATCAGCATGTACACAATAAGCTTCCAGATTCATGTTTCTACTTCATGATCACTTCTGTTTCCATACATTCATTTCTGTTACCCAACTTGTTTTTGCTCTGTGACTGTTATTATCCTTATTGAAAACAGAAGCAAAGTATTTATTTAGTTTGGGGACCTTTCTCAAATCATCCTTAATCTCAAGCACACCTTCACTGTACACAGGTCTTGCCTTCTTACACAAAAAAGTCTTAAGAACTTTTTACCATTTAACAGTCATTGCAAAGTCTAATTCAGCTTGACATCTTTACAGTTTTATTTCTATTCCCACACAGCATTCTCTGTGAATTTGCTTCCCCATGCCCAGTGCTTGCAGACTCTGCCATCTTTAACTGCAAAGGTGCTTATTCACTCAGATAAGCCTGGACACTACATCTCCAATTTTCTTCCTTTGTTAAGGGCAGAGATTCCTCTTAATTATTATTTTTATTTTTAATAGCCTCCAGGCCTTTTTTCCATTCAACCTCTGGGCTCCACAGTTCATATAGGTTTATTAAAGTAGTCCTATTTCTTTGTCTCTTTGAAACTCCAAAGTGTACCTACAGAACCAAAGAACTGTTTATTCTTCTATTTCTTCTCAATTTACGTATGAATACTTAACATTATTTTTGACACCCACATCCTCTAATAATGCCTTCATCACTTAAAGCTGGTATCCAGACTTTCCACTTCAGTGACTAGTTGATGAAGAAACCTTTCATGCAGAACATACAGGAATGTTTGGGCCCTATTCTTGTTAGTAGAACTTTAATTTCCCAGCTATAAACTGGAGAATAAGTCTTTGCAATGACACAGTTTTTAGTAGCAGTTCTCTCCAACGAATTACACACCTAAATCCAAACCCAAGGATTTAAATTCCTAGATTACTTCAGTAGAATTCATTTACTAGCCTTCTCTTCCCCTAGAATTATTTTATTCCAAAGAAATTATTTTCAATCTGTGCTGTCCTTTCTTCTTTCTTTCCCTCTTATCATTTAATTACTATTTGGTGCTCTTCTACCATTTAGCTTTCATTTTTATCATTCCTGAATAGGCATATGCTCCTATACTGAATTCCAAACATATCTGTCATCCTGCCATATTTCTGCTCTCTCTAAACTCAGTTTTACATCTGCAACCAGTATTTTACACTCCTCTGTCATGGTGTCTGTTGCCTAGCATTTATGCAAAAATATTTCAGTTTTTCCTACTGACCACAGGAACTCCTCTGTTTGCAGGCTCCCAGCTCCCACTGACTGCTTGCCTTTGGAGACCTTTGGCCCAAATCAGTCTCATATTAGGTATACCTGTGTTCAGAGATGGACTTGGACCCTCGCTCCTTGGCAGAGCAGTTTCTCTCATAGTCAGCTACATCACTCACACACACACTCTTCAAAAACTACAACCAATCTGCTAAAAAACAAACACAAAAATTCACCAGTCTGCCGTGAACACTTATAAAACCAAATCCCAGTCCCCCTTAGCTGTTACTCCTGTCACCAACTTGGCATGCAAAGCCTTATGCCTCAATCCCTGCTTCTTTGGCTGCAGCCACTGGGTGTGTCAGCCAGCCCACCCCTGTCCTTCTCCCATGCACTGTCACAAATGAGATGCATAAATTCCCTGTGAGCCAACCAACAGGTATTGCTTTTTTCTCAGGGGCAGGGCCCATTAGACACCCCTGCTTGCTAACTGTATTAGTAAGTGCTAGCATTCAGTTAAAAAAAAAAAAAAACTTTTGTCCTAAATCAGACTCACCCCAAATTGGACATATCTGTAATGTGGTCAGAAGTCACTGAGCAACAAGGCATCACGCCAAAAAATTTTTTCCTCCCTGTCTACCAGTCAAACATGCAATGCTGTGCACAGCTTTGAACAATACTTTGCAATACTCTCTGAGAATATCTGGTCAAGTTTATATCCAATATAATTTACAAGGTAACTATATTGACCCACTGTTGTCACCTGCATTTCCTACACAGACCTAAACCACCACTGAATTTAAAAGCTACATTGTTAAAAAGTTTTGTAGTCTCAAGAAAAACAAGGACCAAATATGCTTCATCTACCAGAAGAGTCATGCATATTGAAGGCCAGGGACATTAATTGCAGCATTTAATGCTTAAATTTTTGGGAAACCAAACCAACTGTCAATAGGTTAGATGCCCACACCTTGCATAAAGTTAAAACATTTTCGTGATAAGCAAAAGAGCTGTTACCACATACTTCTTCAGTTATCACCAGTATCTGAATTATATTGTCTGAAAATTGTAGAAGCACATACTTTTTAAATAAAGAATCTGAATGGTTTGTGCCTACTATGCTTCATGCACAGAGAATATCATTTCTTTATGTAAAATTCTGCTTAGCATAGCAGCATTGCATCCCAACCTTCTCCGTCTTAAATTCACAGATAAGGGTTTCAGGGGTCCTACAACTTCAAATATGGCAATGCTGCTATTTGCTCCTTTTTTTTTTTTAATTACGCTTTTTCCACATATACAAGTTGTTACATGCACGAAAATATCCGTTCCACATTTTCAACTGTCTTATCAAGAACAGTACTTGGTTGCCCCATAAAAGAACATTCACAAACATTATTTTCTTTTAGTCCACAAAACATGTCAAGCAAGCTGTGAAACAAGTCTGAATAGATTTTTTTTTTTTTTTTAACATCAGGACATGTCACCCAGCTCTGGCTAGATCCCCAATAAAAAGAATGCCAAACAATGTTCCAAATTCTGCAAAGTACCTAAAAAGGGGCTGAATCTACTGTTAGTTTAGTTAACCCTAATAGCTTATGGCTAAACATCACAGTCACATACACGACATTTCACATCCAACAATTTCCTTTTTGTTTCTGTAGAAGGAGGTTATACAGCAACTATGCTGATAACACCATACCTACCTCAAAACCAACATGGCTGTAGGATGACTGCAAACTTTGCTAATTTACTAGCCACGGAGCTCAGTCCTAGGGCTTGTCTTTGCTTGAAAATAAAGGTTATGCCTACAACAATGACACAGAACTGAGATCGCTAATCCTTTACAGGTATTAGAGGCAGTTTCGCCTCAACAAGACAGCATGGAGCTCTACATGGTCTGACTGACTTGGAAAAGCTCAAAGTAGCAGCAGGCCATTATTGCACTCAGACCCTCTGCTGCCTCTACCCCAGGTAGCCCACAGGAGGGTCTCTCCTCCACGCTGCAGTGCCCATACCTACCGCATGGGCACCCCCTGGGGAGAAGGCTGCTTAGTCAGAGAAGTCAAAAGTTGCACGTGTGGTAAGATCAGACGATTTGTACTTTTAGGTGTAAACTCCAGGCTCTCCCACTGCTTTTAACTAAAATTATTAATGCCTATAAAACTACATAGTGCTTTATCTTCAAAAGACTTTTTCATCAGCTTAAGGAAACACCTACATTCAAATATATATCATGATACATAAATGTATATCATCATGAAATACTACTATTGTCTGAAGACAGACACTTCCATATAAAAACTACTTTTGCATATTTTTGTATGGTCTCTCTCATTCTCATTTTCTACTTATTTCTCCATTTATTAAAAAAAAGCTTTTGGACAGCTGCTAAAAAAACCCAACACAACCCTTTGCCTAAAGTTTCATAGCCAGACCTAGTGCTAAATGGATCATGCTGCAGCCACTATCATCTTTCATGGGAAGCTGAATCCTACGATACCACAAATCACAGAATGTAAGGTTCTGCCCTGAGCTCAGAAACTTGGAAAAGGTATTAAACCTGCAGTCACTTTAAGGGTCTAGAAGCTACACTTCTTTACTCCTGCTATGCATTGAACAACTTTCCCCAAAGAAACAAAGGACCAAATTCTATAGAATGCTTGAGGGTTCTTTGTAATACAATTTAAGATATGTGTGTGTATTTAAATCCAGGTCTTTCACTCTTCATATTGCTATCCCAGGCTTTAGCAGTTTCTGAGGCTAGTACAAAACGTGGCTGACAGCAGCAGCAGTAATATAGCACCCTTGGAGTGTTTGAAGTGTAAAGTTCATTAGTTCTACCTTAAGGTCACTCTTTTAATCCAACAGCCAAAATCTTATTCGCACTACCATGCTGTTATCCTGGAAAAAAGAAAACTGCAAAAAAATCAAGACGTCAGCTTAGATACTTCTTACAAGTGACAAGATCAGCACTAAAAATCCAAATCACAGTCAATACCTTTTAGCAACTTTCAAGAAAGCAGAAAAACTATTCTTGATTGTGCTGTAAACCAAATGAAATTTAATAGAACGGATAAAGGAAATGAAGGAAGGAGAAGATAAACATTTCAATACCTGATAACTGTGGTTTATAATTATTAGTTGAACTTGGCTTACAAATAGAATTTACTAGAGTGTCTGTTGGGAATTACAAGACATGCAAATAACTGAATTTTAATTTCTTCTGTGTTTGTTTACTGATTTTTGTATATACAGTTTAAATTTTAACAAACTCAATTTTGCTTTATCCTCAGTGGATATTTGTACACTTATTAAAAAGTTATGTCAACAGAAGTCTTTTAGAACACAAGGATTGTGTTTTAACAATTCTGAATCATATTTTTAAAATAAGAGATAATAGCTCTGTAACTTACTGGCTTGATTGATCCTGCACAAACTCATACATGTTTACTTATGTGCACTGTAGGAAGTCTTTAAAATTAAATGGGACACACCTCTGCCAGATAAGTACATTAGCACGTATAGATGAGGACGACATTCTCGTTTTTAGGAAATGATCTCAGAGACCCCAGACTTATTGGTAACATCAGAAATAAGTAAGTTTTCTTCACCCCAAATACTCGTGTTCTTAAGGGTGAGAATTTTCAGTCTTGTTTGTTCAGAAGAATGGGCACAGCATTTCTTTCCAGTACAAAATTATCAATCGCCTCAAAATGAGCTCCCAAATTAAGATCCTTACCTACAAGACTCAAGAGTTATCTTTTACATCCCCCAATTTACCCTTTTATATTTATACAGTTATACCATTCTCACACAAATGTTGTATTTCAACAAATATTAAATGGTTTTTATTTTACTCACCTGCACACTAAGATGAATCCATTTCTTCACAAGAATTCTCCCCCGTGTCATTACTTTTATTGGTGGCTGCAAACCATTTACTGTGCGATAATAAAACATGGTCTCTTTCTCAGAGATTGTGAGTTTGAACACAGTCTGCCCATCAATAGCCTTTTCTATCACACACCTTTGGAAATAACCAAGAAAAACAACATAAGGTCAGAGGCACACACATATACACATTCTTGCCAAGGTGCTATCCTGTAAAGTGATGCTAACCAAAACACATTAAAATAAACGTTAAAAATACAGCTCTTGAGAAGATGCTCAGTGACAGTGAAAGTCACAGGATGTGCTAAGTGTAAAAGAACTTTAACAAAGATATTTTCTGTCTTAATCTGTGAGATATATTCATTTTCTTTTAATTTAGTGCACGCAACCCCAGTTCACTTAGGGGTGGAAGAGGGGTCCACTTTGCCTTCTCTCTTCAGGGTTCCATGACAGAAACCACAGTGGCTGGCCAGCACCGTGCAGGTCTCTGCTGCACTTTTCATACAAAGCTGTACAACATAGTACATCCTGTGGAGGCACTTACATTTTTCTTAGTCTAACAAGGCAAATGTAATATAACCACGAAAAGCAGTACGAATGACATGTTCTGGAAGTAAGTCTTCCATCTTTCCACCAAATCTGTCTAGGTAAGGTAGCAAAAACACCAGCTTCCCCTACACTCTCCCTTTGACATAGCCTTTCTTTAACCTAAGAGAACCAGAGCAAGGCAAGAAGGCTAGCCAGCCCCTTGTTAGGTTGCTTTCCCACAATGACTTTGCATCAATATCAAACGCAACACTGACATATGAGGTACAAAGAATACCATCCATAGCAACCAATGTTGCTTATCTAGCTGCTGAAATATTTTTGCCAATCCAATCACCATCACGTCAAGGGTCCTGAGAAAGCATAGGCTATATATGCTCGTGAAACAGCTATGTATTTTATTAAGGTAATCATCAGTACAACAAAAATTATCAAGTTCTGCATTCCCATTTCAACTGCTTGAGAAATCCAGTCCTCAATTTACTGACCCATGAAAAGCCAAATATTTTAACAGTTACACCAGACTAAATTAGTGCACTAAGCCGCAAGAGAGAAGCATATAAAATTTGTATGAGACCAGGATTTACTTAGACATATTTCAGAAAATAAAACAACAGAAAACCCCACCCTTGTCTACCAATAAGCATCTTCACCTACTATGCATTTATAAAAGAAAAGTATCTAAAAGGCTGTTCTTTGATACTTCCATTATTCACTAATTCACCTTTAAATCCAAGAGGAAAATTAATTCATTTTAACTGTTACCGTTTTAGCCTGCTGGAACATTGTCAATAAAACAACTCACAAAACACAGACTTCTGTTTTTCAAACCTTACTAAAAACATGTTTCTTAATATATTGTCAACTGGTCTTTTCAATATTTTGTTTGCTTGTAAACATGCTAGTTTTGCTAGATAATAAATGTGAGGGAAGGCTCAGCTAAGTAGCAAAATATTTAGGAACTGGATTTACCCAGTTCCTGGATAAACAATAATTGGATAATCCAGTTTTTTGGTTTTTTAGTTATCTAAAACAAACATCCCCACGTTGTTTTTATCCCCAAAGGTGTCATGACTTTAAGAAGGTAAGTGACCTTGATGTACATCACTTTGAAAACTGGAAAGAACAAATGTGAATTGTGACTCACTACTAAAAGAGAAAAATCAAGAGGCAGAAAATGGGGTGAGGGAGAAAAAAACCAAACTAGTGGTAACATAGGTGAAATAGGCATAAGCATTACTTCTGACTCCGAGCACGATTTTCTATTCCAGCCATGATTACAGAGAGAAACCACTGCTCTTTGTGAAGTTTCCAACTGCTGGTAACCTGCAGTCCCACAGAGCCAATTCCTGACTACATAATTCTCTATGGAGGGGTTGGAGGAAGAAAAAGCAAACAATGCAAATCTGCTTGGTCAGCTTTCAAAGAGAAAAATATTCTAGAGGACCTAACGCAGCTGCACTGGTGATCCCCACACATTAACTGGAGCACTTGCAAATGGGAACATCTGCACGGGTTCAAAATCAGGCATACGGTATTAAGGCAACTCCTCCTTTCAGTCTAATTCCTAATGTAAAACATCTGAATGTATATAAAGTAATAGGATATCATTTTAGTCCTTTAGATAAATAAAGTTTAAAAAATACACCTACTGCTCACTTCACAATCAGGCCATTCCCCCAACCCTTTTGTGTGTAAAAGGCCCCAGCTCAATTCTCTCCCACCACCAGTGTCTTCTGGTCATCTAACTTCCAGTTAGCCCAGTTCACACTAAATTGAGATAAATTCCCTGTAATCATTACTCATATATGCTAAGCTTCTACTCATATTCTTATCCTATCCCATTGCAAAGGGTTATCATCACATATGATTTCCTATATTGTGCTAAGGCTTACTTACAGGCTACACAAAGGCTTTCTGAAAGCATTTATATTAACTGATGAGTACATGCAGTAAAAGAGGAAGCACAGGGAAAGAATAAAGTTCAGGGACAAGAGCTCTGCTCACTTATTGCACTTACTGCCTAAAGAGAAAGTAAATTTAAGGACTGGAGTACAAACGTCAGTGTTTTCTCACTATTCTCTTGCTTTTCTTCAAGATTTCCAATATGCAGTGACTTAAAAGCATACCTACAAATATCTATACTATACATATTAGAAGAACATTAGGGCTTCAAATAAATCTGTAACATGACCTGACTTTCCTCTCTCTATGTATGAAAGTATATTCTTTCCCAGATTCACACAAGAAAACTTGGTATATGAAATTGATGAAGAAAATTCTTGGTGTGTTTGATTATTCACATGTATTCCCTCCCCGAGAATGTCACAATCTTTAAAGGGCCTTCAGACTTTGGCTACTCACATCTGTATCTCTCACTTCAGCCAGCACAGTAACTTCTAGCAGAAAAATCCTGCTATTCTCTTCCATGGGCACATGCCTAACAGAGAAATGTCAGTCTTTACAAGGATGCAATGGGATCCTACACAGGAACACTCCTAGCTTCTTTCTTAAGTGCTCTCTAGCAGCCAGACCATATAACATTCAGCACAAAGAAACACATTAGTATGACATGCCCAAAAACCATGGGTCTGCTGTACTTGATGTAAGAGCACTTCGCCAGTAAACAAAATACCTTGTTAAACTTTCAGTTATTCTACTGGTAAAATGAGCAGCTGGTCCTGGCTCATCTTTTGAGTGTTTTGGTGGCAGCGCAAAGATTTTGTTAGAATGAGTCCCAGGTCCGTGAAGTCCCTCTGCTGTGATAATGGGGTTTAAAAGGTCTCACAAATGACATCTAACAGGGACAATTCCCCATCAGGGACTGCAAAATGTAGGACGTGTGGAAAGTCAAACTCCTGCCAACCTGAAGGACTCACTAAACCAATACAATCAAAGGAAAAACATCTTAGCTGATAAACTATTTCTCTTTTGTAGGACGCCTTTCTGAGTCGAGCTTCAGTGGCTATTCGTGTGCAATTACTGTTTCACCACAACGGGAGCTCTGTATTCCTTTTATGAAGAAAGAAAAATTAACACACTTCTTTCTGTGAACAGCGAAAAAGAGTCTGGACAGTGGCACATCATCCTGACCACTGGAATAGCTGTTGTCCAACTTCAATTTTCGGGACTGGGCTCTACCATTGTCATTTCTACATGTTGAGCAGCAGCAATCTCACAAGGCAGAAGAATGAAGTGATCTATTACAAAAATTGAGTAAAAACATTTAGATTTTAGTGATCTATAAAACCCACTGAACAGGAATATGTACATTGTGCAGTTATTAACACAGCAGCAATTGGAGGCTAATGTTTTACACTAGTCCATGGATAATCAGACATCAGTAGAGTCTGGTTTCTGCACAGCACTTAAGTCATCTGAAACTGAGGACATACATTTCATTGGTTTAGGCTCCATGCAAGCAAAAGCCTATCCCATTGACAAAAGAGTTTCCCAGGGCTCACTCAACACATCACTGCAACAGCTTGCTTGGAAATTAGCAGGACATTTTTGCTTTGAGTTAAGCATATGCTCTGCTGAACAAGACTCTGATACGCCTGCACGTGCATGGACATGAACTCATAGCATAGCACAACCCCAGGAGCAGACTCCCTGGCACTCAAGATTCAAGTGTTATATAGAAAACGCTGTCTATAAAAGACACTAGGCCAAAGCTCCAGAGACACCTTTACACATACCTTCACCCGAGCTGATTTAACTTAAGATCAAACTAAAGTTACTTTTGCTCTGCAGATCTTATTTCCCCTCCGTAACCACAATTCGTATAGCTAGGTTGATTTTTTAAATGGTAATTGTCCTTGCATAAAGGAGACTATAATTGTACAAATATCATTACAATTTTAGACATTTCTATTGTTTCTGATGATTTTCACACCCCTAGACAACTTTACCATTTCACAGCAGCATGCAAAGTAAGTATCAAGAATGCTACAACAGAGCAGATCATCATTTTCGTTCTAAGTTATGTGTACAAGTACAAAAAGATTTGTGGCATACTCTGAAGGAATGTACTGTACTTTTTGTGTGCTTCACTTTAAAGAGGATCTGCACAACCAGGGTAAGAAAGAATAGGAGGCTCTGCATTTTGTAATAAGTGAAGGGAACTTTTTTTGCAGGATTTGCAATGCATTTTTCAAAAAGCAAGTTTTCATTATAGTAAGGCCCAGTCAAGCTGAAGGGACACTTTTAACAGCAATATTTCCTAAAAATGTGACATATAGGCAAGTAAGAGAGGAAGCATGCTTAGCCACATCTATTTTGTGAACACCTAGCAAAACTTCACTAGCAGTTTGAATAGTGGAATCTTTTGTTAAAGTAGCAACATGATCTCTCGTTCAGTCAACATTCCACAGATCTTCCAGAAAAACTATGACCGCTCTTCTATAGCTCTGAAATATTCATTTTGGAAGATCTGGGGGTCTTCCTTGTTTGCTTTTAAGGAGAAAACTTGTGTTGGGGGATTCCTAAAATTTTAGATCCTTTTTTTCCATCATGAAAGCAGCAACAGCACAAACCCCTGACAACATGTTTTGCTACCAATTGGACTATCATCTGTCAACACCACTGAAACTGAACCTACTTGTCTTGACACTTGTGAAGACCCCAACCTAAATACAGCCTTAACACGTCACAGTTTCTCACTGTACCTTTTAAAATTTTAAATAGCTTGCTCATAATGACCATGACTACAACGATCAATTTTTTTAAGAGCACCAGGAAAGTAAACACCTTCAATACTACTTACATTACACCTTCTTGCTCAGGTTTCAACCATACAGTTAATGTAAATGAAGCTGTAAGCCTTGGAGAACAGGGAGTAGAGAAGCAATCCTTGTGATTATGAAAAATAAAACTGGAAGCATTGCTGAAGGACCCTGGATGCAAGTCCCTTTTGTCCTCTGTGATACAGGTACCAAGGCCTTCTGAAAGAAGCAGTTTGTAGGAAGAAGGCGACGACCTGTACGGACATTCCTGGACACAGAACCTCTGGGTGCAGGACATAATACTTTCAACAGCTACTGAGCTTTGACAGAAAGTACTTCGGTCTGGTAGCCCACAAGTGGCTTGAGTTGGCACGATTGACACATTCTTGAAAGCTCCCACGTTTTCAAGCCTAGGGAAGTGTCCCTGAGAGCTGACCAACACAAAGGAGTCATAATAAGTTAGGATTAATGTTTCAATAGCATGAAACAAGAAACGACACCTCAAGGAAAGAGCCCAGCAATTCATGTTTACAAAAAAGCTCCTCCTGATTAAAGCGTCCGTAAATAAATAATGATGTCCATGTCAGTGGCAATGTCCTCAGGTGGTATGCTTTAAGAGTTTACGTAGCGTTTCATCTTCAAAACACCCATGCAAGGACTCAGTCGCAGGGAACATCTATGTCTTCTGGCCAGCAAAACGCACGTGGGCGACAGCCGGTATCTGCAAACCACAGAAAACAGACCCAATCCATGGGAGGAACGTGCCCTTTTGCACCAACAGAGGCGATGCCCTGCTAGGGATTTTAAGGGTTCGAATTCTCCTTCCAAATTTCCGCCAGCAGGCTCACCTGCACCTTCGCTGGCAAGGCATCTCTCTAAGCAAGGGCAACGAGACTAGGCCAGCTCGAGCCCACTCGCGCTCACAGCCAAGCGGGGTTTATCCCGGATCTGTCGCGTCGCACGAGGCTGACGCTCAGCTTTACGCTGTAAGGTAACGACTACGGAATAAGGCAGCAAACCAGGGCATGCGACTTCAGCATCCGAACATCTTTCCAGAGGGTTTCAAGCTAGCTCGTCAAATCGCACATTTACAATCCCCCGGCGCTTACCTCAGCTTTACCCCGCTAAGAGGGAGCTGCTCGGCGCCGTCCCCGCCACGCTATTTCAGGGTACGCTGAGGGACACCCCCTGCCTCCGCTCCGCTCCCGAGGCGCGGCCTGAGCCCCCAGCGATGCACCTATCCTTCCCTCACGTTGTCGGCCCGCTTCGTGCCTTACCCCGCTGCCCACCTCACGCTGCTCCTTTCAGCGCTCGGCGAAGCTGATTAAAACCACCTTCCCCATCTGTCCCGTGTGGATCTTTCTAACAGCGAACGCCTGCGCTGGGGCTCACCGGCAGGCTGGGCGGGGGCGGCGGCGAACCGCGCGATGGCAGCCGATAAATAAGTTGATTTACCGTTATTTACTCCGCCCGGGAGAGGAGAGGAGCGGAGCGAGGAGAGCGGCGCGGCGCCCGGCGGCTCCCCGCGGCAACGCCGCCCGCGGTCGCCCGGCAACGCCGCGGCCTCCTCCCCGCCCCCGCGGCCCGGGCCCGCCGCGGCCCCGCCGGCCCCCGCCCGCCGCGGTTTAAAGCGGCAGCAGGCGGCAGTCCCGGGCGCAGGGCTCCTTCCGTCCTCCCCCCGCCCCACCCCGGCGTGGCCCCGGGAACGGAAGGGCGGCCCGCGGGAACCCCTCTCGCTGCCGCTCGGGTGCGCGGTATGAAATATTTCACGCAGCCCTGGGCAGCCGCCCGTCGCCTCGGGAGGAGCGGGCGGCCCGCGGCAGGCAGGCCGGCCCCGGCGCTCCTCAGGCCGCGGTGCTGTGGGGCCGCCCTGCCTGCTTCAACCTCGGCGGGGCCAGGCCGCCTTTTGTGGGGGGTGTGAGCCCTTCTGCGGGGTGCGTTTGTCAAGGTCTGCCCTGCAAAGTTTTGGAAGCGACGAGTCAGTTGTCTCTGGGTCCGGTTTTCTCAAGTGTTACGAGTCAGACTTTCACTGGGTAGAGAAAGCAGAATTAAACTTTTTACACACTGAAACTAGGGTGGGAGTTTGAAGTCAGAGGGCCAACGGAAGAGCACAAACAAGAGTGCTGTAGGTACAGTTTCCACAGCAAAAAAAGCGCAAAGAAGAAACACTGTCAGGACCTTCAGCTGTTTTTGAGAAGAACCTCATTCCTCAATTCGGTACAGCTATGCAAAGCAAACCCAAACAAGCTGCAAAGTTGTCATCAGTGAGCTGAGCATGAGCTACATAGGTTGTTTGTATGTATTTCTGGACAGAGACATGCCAATTAATACCTCCCCTGAGGATATATAAGGCATCTATAAAATTTATCTTTATTATGGAAGATGCATGAGCTGCAACCTGGCTGGTATCTTTCTTTCCTGACAATGTTGTTGAAATAGCCTCCAGTAACTCGTCACCTTAGCATGTTTGGACTTTTACTAGCTACATAGTAACAAAATTCTTTGGCAACATATACAATCGCTAAGAAATCATCCTCTGTCATAACTCTTAATGCATTTTAACAAGCCCTTCATTCTGCATCAAACAAGCTCCTCGACTGTTCCTGGAACATCTCTGCTTTAATACAGATCTTATTCCTAAGGTCATAAAAGATAAACAGTAATTCCTGCTCAAGTGTTATCAGTCACTCTGCAGTGTTTTTGTGTTCTGGTAGTCATTAAACATAGTAGCTCTGTTGTCAGAATTACCTTCCCAAAAGTATTCAAATGTAAAGAACTGTGTTTACCACAGAAGGGATGGGGGGTAAAACATTGGTCTGAGGCATGGTGCAACACCTTAGCACGTAAAGCATTTCTAGATAAATACAGTTTGACCATCGGCTACCACACTGCCATCAATAATACAACAGTGAGAGCATTTGCATGTCAAGAACAAACCAGGTCTTTCAGAACACAATGGAAAGAGAACAGACAGAAAACAAAGCAGTAATAAAACCCCAGATGTTAGCTACCACGTCAGGACATCAAACAAGATGGGAACAGCTATGAGTTAGGGAGCACGCACCTGACAAAAATGGGAGCTTACCAAGTGACCAAAGATACCAGACTGCGACTTGTGTGTATTTCTTGACATTCCTGAAATATAAAAAAAAAAAATCAGATTTTGCTCTGTGCCACATCTTTCTAGCAACCAGCAAGGCCTGCTCCAAGAATCCTTGCAGGTCTAACAGGAATCTGAAAGGAAATTCAGAGCACATTCCTCACAAAATGCACTTTCTGTTACATTCTGCAAATACTTGACAGCCCCACCACCTCCCAAGTACATCATAGCATCGTTCAGAGTCAGTGGTCAGTTTGGAAAAATGGCCCTGACAAATGTTGCACCCTCTATCCCCAAAGATAACCAGCTCAGCAGAGATCACAATTTTTCCCTTTACTTATTTCATCCAAATACACCAGACAATAGTACAAACCTTGCAAAAACGCATTGCAGGCCAACAGCAAAATTACTCAGGCAAAGATCGCTACATTTTTGTCAAGGACGCCATTGTTCATCAGGAGTAAAATGAATAAACTACCTGCAGGAGATTAAATAGACGAGCAAGCATCCAAAGGCCTTTGCAGCCAGGGACAGGCATGCAATATGAACTGTACCACAAATGAAAAACCTGAGAGTGATTTTGTGGGAAATATTATGGATCCTGTTCACAGGAGTGTTTTGAAGGCTCTTTAATATACATATATGAAAACAGGGAATCCTACCAGGCAGGAAAGTGTGCTAGTATTATGCCATGAATTCTCATGAAGAATTCATTAGGCCCATTTAACAGAATTAGAATTGTGGCACAAGGAAAATGACCTAATATGAATGCTTCAAGCTTTTAGTTACAACTGTTTATCTCATCAGAGAAGAAAGCCTTCAATAGCTGCTGGGCTGCTCTAAGCCACTCAGATGCCATTGGAGAATCTGACCTGCATCAGAAAGTTGTGACATAAATGGGAGCCTGATCGTAATGATTCAACACCTTATCCATGGCAGATAGCGTCATCCCAAAAAGCTTTCCATACCAGCTGTTTTCTTAACCCATGGTTAGCAGAGTCTCAGGACCCACTGACTGTTCTAGAAGGTTGGGGCAGATTACAAAGAAAAGAAACCATAAAGCCTAGTTTGTTATACAGCAGTCTGTGCCTTGACTGGAAAACTTTGAAGACCACGTCTAAAATTGATATGCTCTGAAGCAGGGATTTGATATGAGAAGTCATCTTTCTATAATCAAGTTATAAGCCCTCAAAAATACCAATTTGCGCATGCTCAGTGGAGGTCAGTAGAGCATCTTGTTGGAGATTGTAAAACCACAGAGACTAACTTTGCATACAGGGCAAACTTAACACCACCATTTCCAAACTTCAATGTGCTCGACTTTGTAACAATGATAACCAGGTGAGAGGAAAAAAAAAAGATGACTGGAGACAGGGAATGCACTTACTCAAAACTCCAATGATACAGAACTAGTCTGCACAAAAAGTGTACAATTGCGTGTGCGTTTTCTACTAATAAGCACAATACCAACTTAAAATAAATTCCGTACAATCCTAATTCCTGGAACTATTGAGGTAGAATTTCAGGTAATCCATCTCTCTCCCCAAAACACCATGGATGTTCTGTACCATCACAATTGCTTTTAAATAATATTTTAATTAGTGGTGAGCAAAGTCTTGACAACTAATTTGTTCATCAGTTTTCCCTTGTCTTCCATTCATAAAGAGTTCTGAAAAACTGAGGAATTTTGCAGCGTATTGAAAGTTTCCGTTTGTGTCATGTTCTGCAAACACCTTATACGAGTATTAGCTTGTATTTGTGCAGCGTTGACTAGTTGCATGCTACTATTTTTGCTATTGTGTGAAGTGACCTATGCAGACTAACCCACACAGCATGACTTTCAAAGATTAGGCTCAAGTGTACAATTAAAAATTCACTTTCAGTGAATATTCATAAAGACTTGTTTTTATGAGTGCTTTTTCTCCTAAAACTACACCATTTGAATATTTGCAAGAAATTAACATAAAAGATCCATTTGCATAGCCAAGTCAATATTTATTTCAAATTTAACTGCCTAGCAAAATTATTTTTTCCAATATTTTGCAAGTAATAATAAAACTACAATGCAAGTACATTTTAATAGCTGGAGGGGAGTTGATCATGACAACCCAGAAATAATTAACAACTTATGTTTTAAAGGGGAGGAAATTCTGTATAAGCCAGTGAAATAAATATTAGAGTAAAATTTTCTGAAAGCACAGGAGGAGGCGGCAAGTATTTTATAGAGCTGTTAAGAGCCTTTTAACAGCTTTAGAAGTACAGTACATCACATTGCTTATTTCAGCACCAAAAACTTTCTTTGTAACTAGAAAGGCAGAAATGAAAGACTCTTTTACGCAACAAGTTTTACAGGCTGCCTTCACTTGAAAACACTGAGCTAGGCTATACACCTCCACACGGTAAATCCAGTGAAAAGAAATCTCTGCAAGGACTTCTTTACACATATTTTCTTTTGCATGACCATGGTAGGCCGCAATAATGCCCTGCCCAAGCAGGAAGGGCCATCCTATACAGCAGAAGCACTTGGGCTCCAATAATTGACCTTTTCTGTCCCCACAGCATCTGTTATTTCCTCCACACTTCCCCCCCCCGCCCCAATCCATCATATGCTTTCCTGCCAGTTCCCAGCACAGGACATATTCAAGTAACAGCTTCTCTTTTCCTTTATTAGCCCGTTCTCCACAAAACATTCTCTAATCCATCCTTTGGCCTTCAACCCTTTCAATACATTATCTGTACCTAATTAATCAATTCTCTGTTTTCAGCAACTGATTATCAACACCTTCTCCAGACTCTCAGTCAAATCCCTGGCCCTATTCTTCATTGTCTGCTAGACCCTCTCCTTTAATCCCCTATTTCATGGCTGCTTAATCCATAGCTGCTTTACCAGACACCCCCTTCCATCCTCTTCTGTGTTATCGTCATTAAGCAACAAGCATCCTGCTCAACCTTGGGCATTCAGGCTGATCTCACCTTCCTCGCCCCAAGCCTTCTTTCAGCAAAACATGATTCCACGTCTTCTTCCAACTTTTCATTCCACCCCAAAGGAGGATCTTCAGCTCTGCAGCTGCCTCCTCTTCTGTTTGGGTTCCGTGACAGTCAGTGTCTTCAGCACAGTCCTCAGGTAACAGCAGAGGAGGTGGACTTTAACTTGGCATATACATGTTGACAAACTGGAAAGTTACATTAGGATTTGTCCAAGTTTCATATAATTCAGCAGTTTTCTGAAGACAGATGAACTGGGTATTCAGCTGAGGACTGCACCATACAACATGAGCATAATTGTTTCCTCCTATAAATGTTCAACTTCCTTTTTTTCTTCCTGAAAATTCCTATTTCACAGTTCTCAAAATACTTCACCTATCTTTATCAGCTTCTTTTGCCAAAACCCCTGCATTTATATCCTTCTCCTTCAGCTTCTAAATTCACTTTTATTCACAGCCCCTCCTGTTGCTTCTTGCAAATCACTACAGTAAATTCACTCATATTTGTCATTCCCAAGGACATGCTCCTTCCCCAAACATCTTCCTCCTATTTGCTCCTGTAAGGATCTTATCACTTTCTATTCAGAATAACTCTCCAACCAGCATCAGGTCCCTCAAACCTTTATCTTCTGCCCCCAGCATCCTTATTTCCCACCAGTTTCTTCTGCTTTTCAACATATCCCTCTCCTTCATAGCACAGTCATCACTAGTTCTCCCACCTTTAGTTTTCCTCTCTCTCTCTCCCTATCCGGCTTCCCTTCCCTCTGAAAGTTTCCACCCTGAACTCACCTTGGTCTGAAGATCTCCAAAGTTTGTGGTAAATCCCTTTTCTTATCAAGGGCTCTGTCTTCCATATGTCCTAAAGGAGACACCCAGAGGAAAAACTCCAGAGCCATAAAATGGTTATTGCTGTGTTTTGCCTAGCTGCTGGGGTAGTAGACCCGATAATGGTGAGGTAGGACCTTCATCTCCAGAGCAGAGTCACACTGCCCTTCTTTCCTGTACAGGACACGTTCAAGGTCTCCCCATGCCAGCAGGAACAATTAAACCCTTCCTGCTGCACCAACAAGATCTTTGATGAGCAGTAAGAACAAGACACAGGGGAGGAGCTGCTGCCATCTCCCCTTCTGCTCCCCTCCATGACGAACTACGAAGGAAACCAAACTGGGCATAGGCCTGTTTTCTGCCCTTCCTCCCACCCCTTTACAGCTCACCTGTGCCAGCTCAGTGCAGTATTGCCTTCTCAAGTAACGGTTATCTCTTCAGATCATTTCCAGCGACCAGGACCAATTTACTCCCCGAGCCCTGAAAGGACACGGCTGCCTTGGGAGCATAGTGCAGTTGACTTCAGGTCCTCTCTCCACTTCAGACTGATACAGAGCAAGAACTTTACTATCAGTACAATTTCGTGACAAAATTCCCCTGTGCCATTATGTGCCATTTTTCAAATGCATGCAGTGCCGTAGAAGCCACGTGCATTTCTTTAAAGTAGGGATTCCTCTGCTCCTGGCACCACTTTTCTTCAAGAATCATTTTAAAAAGTGTGTTGCATTTGAAGAGACAGCCATCTCCCTAGAGCCACCAAGTTAAGCTCGTTACACTTCCACCTGTGAGTGAAACACATTAACATTATTCATCATCCTAACTTTGAGATGTTCATTATTCCCAGTTATCTTCAACAAGTATTGTATCTGCTGTAACTGCATACACATTTTTGCATAAAGTAATTTTGTGCACCTTATTCTATACTGTAAATTCTGAGGAGCATTAGCATACACTGTAGGATTTTGTACTTTTCTAGAATTGTAGGATAAGTATAGGCTAGTTTAAATAAAATAAATGGACATCCTTCTCATAATAAAATTCAGATGCTAGATTAAGGGAGGCTATCTGAAGAGGAAACAAAACAGTCAGAAAATCCAAATTCTAATCAGAGCTCAGAAATGAGTAACTGTGCATGTGTCTGTGTCTTCATTTCCTTATCTACAAATCGAGAAGATTGATAGTCACTTTAGCAAAGCGCTATGAGATGTGCAGGAAGGAACAAAATACCAGAGAATTACCAAGTGCAGTAAAATTTCCAAGTTTAACTGTCAAATGTCAAAACGAACCCTTTTTCTGAAGTTCAAGAAAGTGCTTAACTTAGCAGTAATTCTAGTTTCAGTTACTAACAAAAAGATCTACTATTAAAAGCCAAAAAAAAACCCTGGAAGTTTCATACAATAGCCAAATACTCCAGCAAACCGGTCCTGTGAAATGCTAGAGGGCAGCCAATAATTAATATCCCATGGCAAAGGAAAATTGATAGTAGCACCCTGCATCTTTAGAAATCTTCCCTACATGATCAGCTAAAATAGAAATAGGATCAATAACATGAAAATACGATCTAATAGTCACAGCAAGGAATCATGGATTTGCATCTCTACTGGTGAAGATGTTCTAAAGGAGAAAGACTAGAAAGTCCTTCAAAGTGCTGGGTGACAGCACGTGGTAGGGAAACAGTGCCTTTGGTTTTCTCCACAAACTCCCAGTGGGGTAGCTCTTTGAGGAAAGGCTGATTTAACCTCATTCTGACTGCTGCCCATACAGGCAGTCCCACTCCGCCCAGAGGATTTAGCAGATTGAATCCACTCACCAAGGAGTCAAATGAGTGCCAAAATTGGGTACGAGGGTATTGGCAAGAACAGGATCACCCGTTCTAAATGCAGCAAGCTTTTAGATGGTCTCAGTCTGCTTCGAGGAAACATATCCCAACTTGTGTACTTATTTGATCCTTAAAGTCTCCTTCCAAGGCCAGGACTAGTGGCAGTTTTTGAGCCAGTTATGTAGACAGAGACATGACTTTGTAGGACATTATGCTTCCTAGTGTCTTTCCCCTTCCCAGCAGCTTTAGAGGGGAAGAGGGCCCAGAGAATTTTAAGTGTCTACAGGGCACTCAAAAACTACTAGCTAAGTCAAAGAGATCTCTAAATTAGTTATACCACAGTTGGAAGAGGAGGTAGAGCTCAGCCATGATACATTCTCCTTGGCAGTACTCAGCCCACATGTAATTACACATATCTCCTTGACAAGGCACAGCACATGATGCCCAGGATCTTAACAGATACATCAGAAAACAGGGGCAGAGGGACAGAGCATGCACATAAGGAATAGGACATCCCTAAACAGACAAAACCATAGGAAAATGTGTTCCGTTTGTTTTGTGAGAGGCAGAACTACTTTATGCCATTATCATTGCATTTTCATGACCATCCTAATGAATATGCACAAATGTCAGTGCAATTTTCATCAGGAGTATGCAAAAAATGCAAACAATTTGGTACAGCCACAGTCCAATTGACTCCTCTTTAAAGTCTCTGAGGAAAGGTAAATCCTAATATCCCAGTTTCCCTAAAGGAAGAGAAATAAACTGTACGTGCATCAATGTGCTTATACTGATATAGCTGAAGACTGGGGAATGCACCGCTTTAGCTTTATCAATATTGCTAAAACAATGCAGCCTGTGCATATAGAGGAGGTTTAAATAGCAGGCAATGATCCCCTTGCACATAATTTATATTAAATATGATGTATGTATATATTTTTAATCAAGCTCATTTGCTTAATACATATTTTATAAATCTCATAATTAAGAGATTTTTCTTGCAGAGTTGGTCTCAGAGCAAAGAAAAACCATTGAGCTCAGGTAAGAGGTGCTAAACAGCTAGGGGTTCCTATAGCCTCAGCTACACATCCATAGTCTTAGACAGGGACTGGACAGAGAAGTCTCATCCCATTAGGATACACTGCAAAGGCGAGTGACAGCTGCATTCACGGGAAAAGCCTCAAGACCAATGAGGACACGTGACTTGGCTTGGGCCCAAGCACCAGTGTTGAGGTTTAAATCCTCTCATTCAAGGACACCTTGATAAAAATCACAAACACGGCTATATTTATGCCTTTCTGCATTTGGATGTTTAGGATAAAGAAAAGTAATTACCATCATCTTCCACACACTTGATGTTAAATTTATTACATAAATTTTGCCAAGTAACACTAAAGGTACCAGCATCATATCAGCATAACATAAGTATAACCAAGCCTAAATGAGAAAGTGGCCTCATATTACACTCCAGTTTTCAGGGGCAGGATGACTATTAATGAATCATCTTATATGCATATTTAAAAGGCACAATTTACTTCCTAGTCACTAAAATAGATTCAAGAAGTCCTTCGAATACACACACCTTTTGTTGAAACTAATTTCCAGAATGCAATTATTTTTCAATTATTCTTTACAAATTATTCAAGTAGTTGTCTACCAAAATACCCAGAAACATTCACTTTAAACTTTTTTCAAACTTACTAAAAATTAACTCCATCATATAAATATGACTGATGTAATCTTCATGGTTTGTATTCTAAGCATTTCACTGTACCTCCAGCCTTTTGACACTTCTGTTGTCTACTCCAGAAGTTTTCAATAATTGAAATGATTTTCAGTTTTTAAATTATTTTTAATTTTGAAATTCATCCAGTTATCTCCATAGCAAACTAGTGTTCCTACAGCTGGAAAAATTAACAAGTGTTTGAAAGTTTCATGTATAAGACACTATTTAGAAAAGAAAAACCTAATGTCTTCAGTAGTCCACCATAGAAGTAAATCTGTTATGGATGACAAATGACTGGTGATATTCCTTCCTAGTTTCAGTTAATTAGAGGTAATAGATTCTTCAAAGAATAGAATTTGATATTCTGTAAACTTTTTTCAGATACATTTCAGCTTATAAGCTTGTTTACAAAGATCCATCCGAGCTGTAGCTCTGATCTTGCCAGCCATCCTGTGAGGACTGAACTTTGATCTTCTGTTGAGGCTTATTAACTTTTCAGGAGAGCTAGTAATGGCATCAGGGTTCAGATGAAGAGATGACAGTTTGGTGGTTCTTTTACCTTTGACAGTTCATTATTTGTGGGCAGAGGGCGGATCACCTACACCACATCATTTCTATTCTGCTGGGAAATTTTTCTCTTTAAATAAATAAGAGAAACCCAAGTGATTTCAGAACAGACAGAAGTTTTCATGATTATTCTTGCAACCAAAGTATCTGTCTATTTAAGGAAAATGCTTCAAAAGTTTCTAACGCCATAAAATTTTGTTGCTGGCTTTTAATCCTCTTGTGCCATTTGGGTTCTATGTACAATTTCCAACTCTGTTTTACCTAAAATCAAGATATAAAACAACTTTAAGTTATTTTTTCCTGGTTTTTAGTGAAAGCAAAGGACAAGAATGTTTTGGAACTACAAAGAGATTGATAATTAGTCATATTGGTGAACATACTGCTAACTACTATAGTTTCTCTGGGGCCCAGCAAAACTAGGACCTCACTATCATCATGAGCAGAGCATTAGATTGCACTTCTAATGGTATTTACTCTCTATGGAACAGACTAAGGCCACCCCATTTGTAGTTATGGCAAGCGCACTTTGAAATCACATTTCTCCATCATGAAATGTGTCCTTAACCTGCTGCACAGGTTGAAGGAGATATCCTATCAATCCATCATAATTCAGCACATTAAAAGAAAGTTCATAGTTAGGATTCATCCTTCTCAGTTTATTTTACACAATAAAGCACTGTTTGCCTGGATATCCAAAAAATGAAATTTGAGACTGAAACAGTTTTTTCCTTCACAATTCAGTATTACAGAAGTGTGTCCCATCTTTCACCCTTATATGAATAACCTGATCAATAATCTGCGAGAAAACTTACTCAGAAGGGCTGGGGGACATAAAATTAATATGTATATGTGTAGCACCTCCATAGAAATTTTAATTTGGAAGTCATGATCCAGGAAGATATGGTTGAACTTGGAGTAGTCGTACAACAGAAGTGGCATCTGAGAAACTCTGAAGCTGACTTGAGCCTTCAAGGTGTTTGGAGGTAGCCCAGTGTATTGACTCAGGACCTCCAGCGTGACTCAAAACAAGACAGCTCAGGTTACCCAGCTTAAGTTGTTTTTTTTTTTTTCCTCTGTTTTGTTTTCTCATTTCAACTGAACTGAAATGTTCTATGTCAAAGTAAAATTATGTATGCAATCTGGGAGGTGTAGTCTTTCTCTTTTGACAGATTCACAAATTATTGTGACTCAGCCCGACAGCCAAACTGGCCAGGCGACCAAGACCACCACTAGCTGCTGACAGAAGTTCCAGCTGTCAGAATGTGAGATTCTTTCCACCTACCATGTGCTGACTTATAGGAGGCATTGTTCCTCTTCAAATATTTTAAATGGGATTTTAGGAAAAGTTGTGTGATGAGTAGGTCTGCTCAGTGGAAATTCCTTTATCTGGATACTTATGTTGCCTCTCTTCCTGACACACCTTGACTGAGTCAAATTTACCTTCATATAAGCACCACACAAAAACTTTGTTGTCACCAAATCAAACTGGATCAAGTTGAACCAGCAGACAAGGCATGAAATACTTGCATCATCGAGTATTAAATTCCAGAAATACGTACATAGGACTGAATTAATACTCATACATTACTTTTCCACTTGAGCCTTGCTTTAAGTGTTAAGTAACTTGCTAATATTTACCAGTACCCCAATTCATGAGGGGAGAATGTTAAGACTGTGGGATAAGCCTTAACTAAATGATTGCACATAGAATTAAGTAATAAGTTTTAAATACATGACAAATGGGTTTATATGCCTTTTGTACTCAGTGCAGATAGAGAGGCTTTTCTGAGGGGTAATTTAGTCCACCTAGATTAGGTTCCTTTGGAGGATAGTTTAAAGGAGGAGCCAAGCCACTGCTTCTGGTCCTGACTGGCTCTCCAAGATTTGTATCTTGATTTCCTCATGTGAGTACTAATATGTCAGAGGTATATCTCACTTAGATATAGGAAATGTTCTAAAAAACTTATGGCTGTATGAGATTTCCCTGTTCTCCGAATCAGCTGCAAAATTACTCAGTGCATTTTGTATTTAAATGTTTATTACTATAATAAATATTAAATAGTTTTCAGCCAACTATCCCAGATCAAAATAGCAAGCAGCTCATTTATGCTGACTTTGGACTACACTGAAGTGATCCCTTAGATATATTCAACATTTTTGGTTTCATAGCTGAGTAATTTAAGTAATTTGTATTAAAAGTTGTTCATATTCATAATTTGAAACAACTTATTTGGACTAGTTACAGGCCAGCTTTTCAACTAGCATGAAGACAACATAATGCTACTGTTCTCACCACATCATGTAAACCATATCCCTTGGCTTTGAAGACTCCTACTGACTCAAATCACAGCTGAAGATGTAGCCCACAATTTAAAATTCACTGAAAAACATTTAAGCCTTCAAACTTAATATTTGCTTGTGTGCATGCTATAAAGCTCAATGACTATAATAGTCATGGAAAATTAACGCTGAAGGGGCACAGACTAATTTAGAATGAATTTGTTTTAAACATGGATGAAGACAATTCATTTGCCTGATTGCCTAGAGAAATGAAGTTTTGGATGATGAAATTGAGGCCAGCTGTTGAGAGAACAGGAAACTCAGAAAAACCTGGAAGAATACAAGAGTGAAGACAGGAGTCAGCAATGAGGAGAAAATTGTCCAATTTTTATAGGGAAAGAGTCAAGAAAGCAGACAATCTGGAGGTGAACTAACACACTAATTCTTATGAAGAACTGCAAATTAAGTTATTAGAAATTTTCAGCACAAAAAGGGCGAATAAATTATTTTAAAAATCTAGTTTATGCTTCTGCTTTATAACTACTTGGGAACCATTCAAATTAGACTATCACAAAATATTTTCTAGGTCAAACTTATTTTTTCTGCCATGCTTTTATTTGCTGCTGGAGCCAGACCTACTCTGCTGCTGTGTGGTCACCAGCCTGTCATAAGGAGACCAGCCTCAGCATCCACACTAGGAGGGTGTCATTTGCATGTGGGCCAGTCACATCATCACTTCACTTCTAGACCTAGGACTCCATCACACATGGATGGGTTCAGACCTGTCAGGCATCTTAAAAATTGGAGTTAACTGGCCAGCTATCTCCAACAATGGGGACTGTTTGAGGAACTCAGCTTTACCATTTTGCAGTCTGCATTTACACAAAACCCATCAAATTGGCTGTGGCCATTATGAGCTTCTAATTAAACCTCTCTGAAGACAAGGTCACAGACAATTAAAAGGAGAAAAAAGGTTAGCAAAAGAGTAGCAGCTCAAACTACAGCAACTTTGCTTTTGAAAACCCTCAAATCTCACAGAGCTTTTAAAACAAAAGGAGATGCAAGATGTGCTGTGCCGTAGGGTGGTCTCTTCCAGCTTGGCATAGAAAATACAGAGCTTAAGGTCTGTTTCTCCCAAAGCAGAAAGCTTGCAAGAGTCTATAGCTTTGAGATAGGTGCTCAAATCAGTTACATTTTAGTGAATATATCTTTGAAAGAATATTCTTCCATTAATGCACCCCAGAATCAGGAGGCAGTTGCTTTACACCGCACGATTTGGCTGCAACTAAAGGAGAAAACAGTTGACACTTTGGTTTGCAAGCCAACCTGAAAACACAAAGCCTGACTAATGTATGAGACAGTCTCTTAAATCCTTAACAGTGACTTAAGGAATAAAATAACAAAACAAAACTATGCGGAGGTTAATGCAGATACCAGATGGGAGACTTAGAGAAATGACTGCAGTTAGCAGCACGAGGAAATCTGAAGGCCAATATGTGCAGACATTATGGCAGTTAAGGTAGTGGAAAGTAATCCTCACAATGAGATAATATAGCTTTTTCATATAATTATGATATTTGAAAAATGTAGTAACTTCATTTGAAATATCGACATCTAGTCAGCATAAGCTATAACATTAATAGGCTGAGTAAAGAGAATAAATAGTTTTATCCTATTTAATTATAAATTTGGTTTAATGACCTTTATCTGATTATATGAGCAGCCCAAGCAACAATATTAAATAAATAAATAGAATATTAAAAGATTGTTAGCAGATAAGCTGCTTGGAAATTTCCAAATTAAATGTATTTTGGGGGAGGGAGTTCTGTCATTTAACAATATATACATTTTCAAAATGAAGATGACTGCACAGGTGCTCCAGCTGAGCCCCAAGCCTGTTGCTGTGGAAAAACCTCTCCTTGGCACCTTAGTGGGAAGCAAAGGATTTTTTCAGGAGAAATGCTGATTTGGCTCTTACTCATGTAAAAAGTCTCCTAACTAAAAGGTATTCTCTTTCTTTTCTATTATACACAAATAATAGTTATTATATAATTTCCTAATGTGCCTGACCTTAAGAATAAAAAAAAAAAAAAAAAATCTAAGTTGTGCTCTTAAGCTTGTACTAAACAGGTAACAAGTTTCTGTCCCTGGGTGGACACTGCACTACTTCATACAGTTTGTTCCACCTTGCCCGAACAGTCCCGCATACATTTTCTCAGCAATAGTACCAGCATGAAAGAAATCACAGTTCCTCCCTTCCACCAGTTTTCTCCCCTCTTCAATTTTGTTTCCACCCTTCATTTTCTTAGCCTTTTGTGCAGCCAAACCTTGAACTTAATTGGAGAACTGGTCCACTTAGAGCAGAATTGTTTCACCATGTTTGGGGTGGGGTTTCTTTGGTTTATTTGGTTGGTTGGGGTTTGGGGTTTTGGGGGGGTTTTTTTGTTTGTTTTTTAAAAAGCAAGATCAGTTCCCCAGTCTTGTTTCCAGCATCATCACAGAAAGTTCTGATGACACACTGGAGCAGGAAAAAGATTTAAATCAGGACTTCTGCCAAAGACAGACCTTCACCGTAAGTCAAGGTGCCTGCTAACTTTCTAAACAGGCTTGATTAGTAAAGCAAAAATAATATATTGTAAAGAAGTTCTCAAATGCAGGTGTTATGCCAGAATGACACTGGCTGTATGATCAGGACAGATAATGTTTTATCCTGGCTTATGGATATATTTGTATCTAGAGATCAAAATGAGAATTTTATCCCATTGGCACGTATAGAATCCATTTTTTAATGGGAAAAGAAAGTTACAACATAGGGTCTATCTTTGACAAAGATTTATGTACATATATAGCCGAGATACAGCAGAAAAATAAAATATTGGAGGCAAATAAATGAACCTTTATGTGGTTTAAAACAATACTTTTGTGACTGACATTTTATCCTTGCAAGTTTCCCAAGTCTAAAATACTCTACAGGTGAGTCCTCTACCTTCAGGTTTTCTCTAATCCCCTGAACTTAAATTTCCACTCTTGGAAAGCTACCTGCTGGGGCCAAAGAGGGAAAGCAACCACCTTCCTCACCAGCTGGTGACTCTCTAAAAGAGCAGCACCACTAAGCGCTGCTGAGAGGTACCTGCCGGCAGAGCTCCGCTGGGTATGCTCCGAAGCGGCTGTTCTCTTGTAAGCGACCACCACCCCTACACCTCCATCCCCAGTGCAACGCTCATCCTACCCTGCACCCTACAAGGAGCTCAGCTGAGGTTCATAATTTTCTAGATACATTTACTCTTGCTCTTGAATTACATATTTAAGTCTGTAAAACAGAGTACATGACAGATGCACGGTGTTTTGCTAAAGAATTTTTGCTTTAGTTGTAGCAATAGGTTTCCGCTAGTGAAACAACATCTACATTGAAGATTCAACCTATATACATCTGTCTCAAAACAAATTATGTACACAATAAGAACCAGAAAACATTCTGTATTTCATTATACATTTAATCTTGAAATATATATCATATTAAAACTTATAGGTGTTTGCATAGAGTAATGAAAAAATTAATTCTGATATTCACAGAACAATGAAATTCAGATTTCTATAGAATTGCATTCCCCTGCCCTCCTTTCTCATCATCAATAGCCCTGGTTTCCCCTTCCATATCTTTTAAGTCTACCCTGACCATACCTTCAGCCTCCTTCCTTGGCTTTAATGAGAAGCTTCTCTGAAACTTCTTGCATGCCAATTGCCAGTCAAAAAGCCAAAGAAAGTAACACTGGGCTTCAAACTTTCTGTCAGAGGAGACACTGATTTGAGCTTCTCCATCTTGCTGTTACCTTTCATGAAACATGTCCTGAGTATTTCCAAGATTTTTATCCTCTCCTCCTCCCCCTGCCAATTCAGGCTGGAACAGGACAGTGGGTCATAGAAGAGAGTAGGTGGAAATTGCTACTGCCTAAGCCTTACAGTTTAAGAAAGCAGAGTTCTTCCGTACACAGACTGCAAGAACAGATGCTGAATGCTTTCTAGCCTCCTTTGCAGCCTACTGAATGTATTTGTTTGGGAAAATATAAATGACAAATTGACTTTTAGATTAATGGCTACCATATTGGTAATGTACAAATCACTTTTAACAGCCACTATTAACTTGGTAAAGAGAAGCTTGCTAACTGCTCTTTAATTAAGTACACTTAATGACCTTAAGGGGATTAGTAGTCTTGTCTGATAATCAATAAGCATGGCAAGATTGCTGCCCCATAGACAGGGGCTAGAGAACCAAATTAATCTGTGCAGATTAGTTCTACCTAGTTTGGTTTGTTTGCTAAGCCTGTCTCAAAATTACTTCAGTTTAATATATTTATATTTATATTAAAACAGAAGATGTTTTACACAAGATTTTTCCTCATTTAGCCAGTGTTAAAATGGCATATGTGTTCAGAAAATCCTGTATTCTGAGCAGGAGCTAGTGTGAATCCATTTAGAAGAAATTAAAAAAAGGATGAATACCCACATTGCAGCCTTCAGAGAAAGCCAGAGGCTGAAGGAAAGGACACTGAACACAGTGCCTAGAAGACCTAGAGTGAAACATTGTCCTCACAAAATCATCCCCAACAGCGGCAGAATTCCTGCCTGCCACTGCCCGAAGCCTAAAGTGCCCTGCCTGCGCCTGCCTGCACGTGGGTTTCCCTTCCTCCTCTTGCTTGGGCTGCAGCCATTCCAGCAGCTAGAAACAGCAGTGGGGGCACCTGATCTCAGTGCCTTTATTCTCACCATGGTCCCTACTCGATCGTTTTCAGATGAAATGCCGCTTGTTTTCTGTGATAGCTGGACCCTCTCCACCCGCGCATAAGCACGCACACCTTCCATAACCTGGCCTTCCTCAGCTCCTTGGAGACCCACGCTGTCTTCTCCTCTTCCCCCTTCACTGCCCTGCCTTCCCTCTTCTGCCCTCCACAAAATAATTACAATTCAGGCTCTAGCAACACCAGTTCTGCCCAACTTAACCTATTAAATACAAGTAATTATTCTGTCCATTCCCCAGCAGCTCACCTTTCCATAGCAGAATTCTCCTCCACAAAAAAGGTGTGAAGGACTCATAGCACCAGGAATATCCACCCTGGATACCCCAGCTCGTCTGCTCAGAGACCATGTTGTCCCACTCACACCAGTGTCTCTCCTCAGTGGGCAACCTTGGGCTCTCCTTAGAGGGAGCTGCAAGTGTTGTGCTCTTCCTTCACTTAACATGAATTAGTTTGTTTTCTGGTTGTTGTTGGGTACAGAAGTTTGTCCTTACTCAGGGTTTAAGACAGACAGAGGAGGTGTTAGACACTACTGATTTGCGTGCAGGACTTCAATCCAAGACAAATTTTGGTCCATTGGATAAAGCACAGAAATTTTATTCTTTCCATATGCTTGGCAAATAGGAGGGAGCTTTCTGTAGGAGAGAGACATGGAGGTAGATTTTTTTTTTTTTCTTATTTTTAAGGTCTCTGTGTCCACCTCAAGACACACGCCTCATTCCAGTACAGAGATTCCTCCCTCCAGTTTGAGGGCTGATGTTCTAACAGTTCAGAAGAGAAGTCAGCAAGCTTTGCACTGCAGTAACACTGCAAGGGTGAAATGCAGAGAAAAGTCCAAACCGTCAAAAATATGCTCCCTTCCAAATGACCATCTTTCAGGCACAAACATATACTTACAATTTGATAAGAATTCATATGATGACATAAGAGAAATAAGCATTTGTGCTTAGGAGTTGTTTATGAGCGGTATCATTGGCCCTTCCCTTTTCCCTGAAAATAAAACTCCTCCCTAGCTCTTTCAAGTGTCATGCCTGCAGTAAATCAAGTGGCTTAATTGTAAAAGAGAAGCCTCTGTAAGACATGTATATAGTATATTGACACTTATGCTACCAGAGCCATAGGATATTAAAATTGATTTCCAACAAGCTGAGGCTTTCTGCTTTCTAATCCTGTGTCCCACAAATATATATTAACCCGACTCCCTAAACAGGGGTAATTAGCTTCCAAAAATAGCTGCTCATATAGCAGGTGGAACATAGACATTCAGCTTGCCTTCACATAGTTCAACTTCAGCTGCCAAAGTGCACAGCGCAGTTTGCATACTGACCAGGATGAAACTTTATTGCTCTCAGCTTATAGGAAAGCCCTCACGCTTGATTAAGCACTTGGTACATAGTGACCTGATCAGGATCCTCTCACTGTTATTTGTACCCACCCACCATCTTTTTCTTAATTATGTTTTACCTTCCACGCAATACTTATTTTCTAAGGCCTTCAGGTCAGAAGTACTTTCATTGTACATGCTGATAAAGTGCTTCATCACCCACTCAGTCCAAACAGCGATAATCCACACAGGCTTCAGGATGCCCAGGCTTTTAATCATAGTTAAAACAAACCACCAACCTGATGTATTTGAAGCAGCTCCTATTAACACCAGTGCCCCTCTCGGACAGGGCCTGGCAAAGCAGGACAGGGAAAAAGCTGGCTCGCCCCAGAGTAGATCTTGTACTCCAGCTCTAAACCAAATCCGACCCAATCTAGCAAAAGATTGGCTTCTCTCTTTCTGCCTTAAATACAGAGGGATTAGGACCACCTGTTCTTCAGGCTGAATTGTCCCAGGGCATCACTTAAACTCACGCCAGCTGGGAGCCGATTAGGGTAAAGCACCTGGAAGCCTCCTGCTGTGCGCAGGTGTAAGCGAAGCCCTGAACAGCCCCGTCAGCCCCAGAGGGGAGCCCAGCTCTGACCACCCTTCGGTCAGGGCAGTGGCAAAGGGGGAAACGGGGCCAGGACGCTACGGTGCTCCGCACCCTCCAAATTGTCCTGCTGCTTAAGCAAAACATAGGCTAGATCTATCACTCTCTATCACAAAATCAAAGGGCAGTGTTCTGATTTTTCTGCTAAGATGCCTCTTTTTCCCAGTATCTGCCTGCTACCTTGTTAGTTTTGTGGGCCCAGTTCATATTCTGGACTGACTTAATAATCATAATAAAGGAATATAACTGTATTGACTCCAAGAGGGGGGTAGGCTGTTATGAAATAGACATAACAAAAAGGCAAGCTGGAGGTTTTTATCCTCTTCCTTGATGTCTATTCCATTCCTACATATATTCTTTCTCTCTTTTTGTCCATATTTGGCGCTCTCTCCCCCCACAGCTGCATTTGCTTTCATATATAGGTCTCTTTTCCTTTCTGCAGATTTTGCCTCCCACTTCTAACATGGACATGACCTTCTCATCTTCAGATTCTTCCAAATCCATGGGCATGCTTGATGACTACTGTTTGCTACCCCTTCTGGCCACTGTTAACCTATTTATATTAACCAAGCTCTGCTCCAGACCCCCATTGCTGTTGGCACGGTCTGTAAATTTTAAATAGATTTTTTTTAATGCATTTGGTGAGGCCTTTCTGATACTCATCGCTTTGCCAAAATGAAGTCTACTGAAGTGCAATTTGGCTGGGCCACGGTGCCAAATACAAATAATTTATCTTTAAGCTGGAACATCTGTTAAGATCATTTGACTTCATGAATGGCACTTCGAAACTGCTTCAGTCCAAGGAGCGTGTTGTGCTTCACAGGTGTTGAGTCACATAGCGTCTGTCACCTGCTTTTCGACACTGATGGAGTAAACAAAGAGGAACCTGTCGTAGGGATTTGGTTACCAGGTACCGTTGCGTTCACTGCAGTGTGACCCAATGTGATCCAGATGTGATACGTTCTCGATGAATCACACACGCTCAACTACGCTGCAGATGTTCTCTCCATAAAATAATACCAGTAAGTAAATGGAAGTAAGGAGATAAGTTAGCTTTTCTTCTTATTTAATATCACCTTCCTCTCCCCAACTGTTTCTGCTGTAAGTCTATAAAGTCTATACAAGTCGATGTAGAAGGATGTCTTCGGCTCCCTTGTTTTTCTTGGAGCTATAAACCATGTTGCAGATAGGCTTGCAGATCCTTTTGTTATGCTGCTCTTGTGAAAAGGTTTTGTAGTGTAAAGTGACTGACCTTAATCTTTTCACATTGGGAGCTGAAATTTTTTTCCCCTGAATCTTCTGGTTGTAAGACAGAGTCCATTTATATGTAAGATATAAGAATAGCCTGGCTCAGCAAGTCATTTAGAAAGACATTTGGTCAATGTAAAGGAGCAAGGGAAGGAGGGGGAAGGGACCCCCCTCTCCATTGTACACTTCTGTCATGGTCACCTTGTGAGTGGGTCTCTGTGTCGAGGTGACAAAGGAGCAAGGGAATCAATGTAGGAACTATGTAAAACCTCATATATTGCAAGTATAGGCACGTTTACATCTTACAGTATTATCAAAGCCCATCTTAACAATTTGCCCGAAATCCATCAACGTACCACAATCTCAAATATATCAAAGACAAATTTTTTTTTTGTTGCCGTAGTCGGAGGATAAGATATAAATGGGAGAGGACGAAGAGTCACGGAAAGAAATTGAAGAACTTGTTCATTTTACTCCAATCTGAGATGCAAAGCAAAACCAGCGCAGTGCTGTAGTTGTGTGCATCCTCCGTTGTTGCCTTACAATGTGCGGAATTGGCCTCAAGAAGCGACCTGTTCCCTCCCGCAACAGCTTATTTTATCCATCTGTAAGGAGCTGGATACATAGACAATATCAGTCCTTGCCTCCATACATGGACTGATTCATTATTTCTCACAGTATTAGTGGGACGTGGGAGCTTATCTCCCCCCTGTAGATGGAAAGGAGCTGGTAAATGGATGTCCAAGTTCACATAACTAAACTAGAGCAAGACAGAAACTTATTATGGATTTGTATTCCTTCGCCCCATTGCTACTCATAAGAAAACACTCATGGCCAAGTTGCTGGTGCTGCTGTAAGCTATTCACATTGCACTCTGCAGATTTAAACTCCGCAGAAGCAGCCACTGTTGTACAAGGCTCGTGCCGCAGCTTTTAGGGTACCTTGAGCAGAGAAAAGGAATCAACTCGGGATGCTCCGGAATATGGCTGATCTTAATCTTCTGGAGCAATAGGTGACTGCCAGGGGTAGGCTGACACTCAGCCAGTCACCTGGGAACGGGGGAAAACCAAAAGTGTCTTTAAACCACAACGGCACAGCATGGGGAGATGGGAGAGTGCCACCCTTTTCGGGAAAGAGCCCTTTCAGAGAAAGCTGATGGCACAGAAGTCACATGGAGACTGCAGTGACAGCCAGACAGAAAGGATAAAAACACGCATCTAGTCAGACTGTATTACAGTGGCTTGGTTTTGGTTTTTTTTCTTCTTCTTTTTTTCTTTCCCAGGGAGGGGACGGAGAATTTGGTAATGCAGCCTGTAGGCTTTTCCATAATACAAGAATCAGGGTGTATCAGACCCCCTTGCCTTTTTCTTTATTAGCAAGCAGGACTGCTTTCTGCATTTCTGGAGAGGCTGCTCTGGAGCGTAATGCCCAGGCTCAAGCCTGAGCTTAGAGCATCTGTAATGTCCACTAAGTAACGCTCGCACGAATCTTGGGGACACAGGCAACCTCTCTTCCACGGCATCCCCAGGGCCAGCCCCGAGAAACTTTATGCTGCTACCCTGCTTTCCGATGAAAATACCAGCGCGGGCTGGGGCCCTGAGCACAGAGCCGTGAGCCCAGAGCTGTGGCAGGCAGCAGCGGGGGGAAAGCACCCTTTCTGGAAGGAGATTATCATTCCACCCCCCCGCCTTAAATCCAGTGTTTTGGGCCAGGGTTGGCAACAGAGTGCTGGTCCTGCCGAGAGGAGGAGCAGGAGGAGCCTGGAGGAGAAGAAGAAGAAGTGAAAAGCCTGGGTGGGGGGAGGCATTTCTTTCTTATCACTTCTTTTGTGATCACGGAAAACTGCTGTAGGATTACACTGAGGTTTCATGGCAGAGTGGGAACAACCTGCCCGAATTAACTGAGGTGGAAACCATGGGCATGAGCTGCAATTCAGCCCCTGCTTGAGGAGGTTATTCCATGTCTGCAACTAAGCTGTACAGCTCAGCCTCGATCGGCTGTAGACATCTGATTCATTAACTTGTTTTTGCTATGTAGGAAAGGACAAAATATTCAGTGGAGGTTCAGCTGTGGGTAAGGAGAGAGACCTGTGTAGCCGGCAAGTCTGTGGGCAGTAAGCTTGCAGGCCCTAGGGAAGACTGAAGCACTTCTGTGTCAGACTACAGAGATGCTCACTGGGGCTCAAACCCAGGTGTTTGTTTTGGTTTTTTTCAATCAGGGTAGCAGTCAAGAAGGAAACTACTGAGGACGTTACGGAGTTTTTCCGTTCGGTACCATCAAGGAGCCCTATAGACCCCAAGTTAACCCCAAGTTAGCAAGTAATACTGGCACTTCTGTGACTCCTCCGCAGCCTGGTATGAGAATTGTGCCCTTATTGACTTCCTCTTACTGCCAGTCCCTCACCTTGTGGAGATTCCCAATGAAGCTGTGAAATTAGATAGAGCATGGTAGATTGAACGGGAGAGTGTTAGGAGTGTGATTCGTGAAGCACTTGTGATTTAAACATATTTTTTTTCTTTTAACCCCTTTCACTTGCCATTGACCCTCTAACTCTCTCTCTAAAAAGCATGCTGAGCGGCTACCGCAGCAGGTTCCCCAGCACCCAGCCAGGCGAATGGCTATAATTGGCAAACCTTGCCTGCGAGGAGAGCCTGTAAGGACTGCCATCCTCAACCACGCCGGCTCATGGCTCTGGCCGCAGCGGCCCCCGCTCTCTGCCGGTCAGCCCCCGGCTGGTGTGAGTGCCTGGCAGCTTGTGCAAGAGGCTGGGAAGTGCGGTCAAAGGGGGATCATTGAAGGGAAGGGTACCCGGCGGTCCTCGCCTCCCCAGGACGCGGTCCTCCCTCTTCAGGAGTGTGGTAGCTCCTCTAATGGATGTCTGACATTTTGACGCAGAGCAGATAACCTGCCCTCACACCATTAGCTTATAGGTATCGCCTTGCCCATGCTAAGATGCTTGCCCTGCACTAGTCAAGTGCCTCTCTGGGTAAAGCATCTTTCAGCAAAGCAGGGTACAAAAATCACCCCATCTTGAGATGGAGCAGCTGTTCACTGGCGTGAGCAGTCATGAGACAGGGAAAAAGGCAAACAGCAAGCGGGCAACCAGGCCCCCTGAACAAGAAATGCAGGGTTACAGCCTGTTTTTAGCAAGACGGAGATGCAAACCGGCAGCACGTCCTCTGCCCCCCTCCTGGCTCTTGGTGCTGGATTGAGCAGGGCAATCACGGCACTGCCCGCCAGCTTGTCAGTCCACGGGATCGGCTGCTTGGCAGCGGGCAGCAACAGTGGCATCGGCTGCCGAGCGAGGAGAGGCCACGAGGCAGTTCAGAAGTAGAGGATTTGTGTTAAGGCTTCGGGACTGTCTTAAATCTCCGACATCTGCCAATTTAAGTACAGCTGAATCGCTGGATAATTCTGCTGGTGGCGCTCCTGGGAACACCCAGCCCGAGCAGAACAATTTTGAAGGAAATTACATGAGCTGGGATTTAGTGTTGTCTCTTTAGCTTGTGGAAGAGATAATCTGGCCCATTTAATGTGGAACAAAATTTGCTCTGTTTCACAGGCGTAAGGAGAGAGTTTTGCCTTGAGAAAGCAGCAGTAAATGACTCTGAAGTCCTGCTGTCACTCGTTCGCTGAGCCGCTGTAATGTGGAGTGGCAAGGGCTGTTTTCCTGGGCCGCTTCCTACATATAAGTAACGCTCTTTATAAAGAACACCACTTAGTCTTATGACAAAATTCCTCTAGTGTGACACAGAAGAGCATTGACATCATTCTTGAAGGCTGGAGAATTTATGGCACAGTTAATTATTAATTTGGCTGGCATTTGTAAAGTAGAAGGGAGTTCTTGTGCTTTTAGGCCATGCTCTCAGTGTGTAAATCTCTTGTATGGCTGCCATAATAATATTCCTGCAGCTATGTTGTCACCTATTGTAATTTTTCTGCTAATAAGAAAATTTAAACTAACCAGGAATCCTAAATTTGGAGACTAGTTGTTTATTTCAAATATACTCTAGAGAAATAATAATGCAGTTCTGCTCTGAATTTAATTTAAACAGGAACAGGCAAAACAAATCTCTGCGGAGGGCATTTGACAATAATAAAATATTTCTCCCAGCGGGTGAGCTGGTAGCAATTGTATTGTTGCCATCAAAGCTCACGTTTCAGCAGGTCATTACCATCATAACAAGCCCTTGGACCAACTGGCATGGACATGCAACATTGAGCTCCTGATGGGCACATTATTTCAGACCTTTAACTTCATGGAGAACAAGACAAATACTCCTGGGAACAGAGGATTATATTTTGAAATTCCTTTCTTTTCTGTTCTGCTTAATAATAAGAGCCTGCGTGTAATCAATCTACCGCCACTTGCTTTTTTATATTAACGGAGATTGTAAGGAGCCAGGTTTGGGAATCCGAATGCTAAGAAAGAGCCACGTTTAATCTTAAGAAAATACTAACGATTAGCATGGCCGGGATGTGGCAACGCAAACACTTGTGAATAAAAATGTTAAAAGCAAATAAACGCACCCGTCTTCCTTTCTATAGTTACTTCTTTTTTTTTTTTCCTTCTTTAATAGCAACCCCAAGGAGGAAGTTTGTGATCTGTGTGTTAGAGACAGCCCATGCAGGCAGAACCAGCACCTCGTCAGCCAGGAAAAGCACGCTCCTTGGGAGGCAGCCACAGCAGGCAGGCTGGAGACCAAAGGATATCGTAATTAGCAGAGTGCCATGTGAAATCAGACACCTACATTACACAAGAGAGACGAAATGCAAAGTAAAGGAAAGGTGCAAGTGAAAAAAGCTGTTTAGGAAAATAAACGAAGGCTGTAGAAAAAAATTCAGAAAACAGATGGAAGCTGTCCCGTTCTTGAGTTTAGTGCAAGAGCCAGGACACGTAAGGTTAAAAAAATAAAAAAGAGGTGTTTTCTGCTGCAAAAGCCTGTCCACAAAAAATCTCAGGTGTTTTTATGCTTAGGGTTTATTTTTCCAGTAGGGTATTACCAGGCAACGCTGCAGGAGGGCACTTAAAGATGTACAGCACAGGGACTTGTCCTACTAAGGACAATATTTCCATCTCTGTTATCTTTCAGAATCCATCTTTCTTTTCTTTTGTTTTTTGGTGTTTTGTTCGGTTTTTTTTTTTACCATATTAAACCTCTGTTAGTATTTCAGCAGCATTGGCGCTGTGTATGAAGAAGCAGACGTAACTGCATGTGTAATAGCGCTGACTGGTGCACAGTTTTCGTGCCATTTCTTTCTCTCAGAAAGGATCAGCTGGAGGGACGGCACCAGACTACTTTGTATTGGTGTTTGCCAGACCTTCTCACACTGTGAACTCACAAGGCCAAAAAAACCCCACCAACCAAACAAAAAGCCCGAATTCCATCAAGTTAGACAATTACTCGGATGCGAAGCTCCGAAGAAAACTTGAGCCTGTCAGAAACCCCGTGCCGTTTAGTAGCCAGCTGCGCAAGCGGCGCGTTGGCCTTTTGCATCAGCGCTGAGGGCATCGGCCAGCTTGCGAGCGGGCACGGGTGCCAGCGTAGCAGCGCGGGAGGAGCGGAGCGCCCCACGGCCAGGCTGGGGCGGCGGCGGGGGTAGAAGGCTGTCAAACAAGCACCTACGGTGGCAAAACCACGCTCTTACGCTGGGATGGCTTCTTTTATTGGGGGGGGGGAGAAGGGAAGGGCGACGTAAACCACGTCAGTCAAAAACTAGTTTTGCTGAGCTAAGCCACGTCCACAACGGAAAGACCCTCGGTTTGCCCATCTCCTTATTTCAGCTCAGTGGTGGTGCTGCAGCCACAGGTTGGGGCTGCAGCAGTTGAGAGCTGCAGCGGGATGTGTTGGTCGAGCTATGAATGCCAGTGCCCCAAGTCCTTTTTTTCATTTTCTTTAAAGATTTAGTAGCTATTTTCATAGTTTAGAGAGGTTTGTGCTCCTAGCCAAGTTCCCCACAGATACATACTGAAACATTTCTGCCTACTGAAACATTTCCAATGGCTTTGTGTGCCCATCCTGGCTTTGCTGCAGAGGCCGTGCGGGGAGAAGACAGAAAGACAAAAACCTAACCAGACTTGCATCCCTAGAAGTGACTTCATCTCATTGCTCCCTCTATTTTTTCTTCTGTGATGCTAAATTTATGATGGTATGGTGCTTCATGATCCTCTGGTAAAAATGGTACGGAAATATTATTTATGATTTTTAATTGTTTGTGAAAACTTTAAGCAATGATTAGAGACAATCACATGTTGAGGAAGATGAGCAGCACCACTCCTTACATTTTTTTTTTTCCCCTTTGTGTGTGAAAATTTCTAACACTGCTTTTTTCACTTTTAAGTTACAGTGCAGTATTACATTTTCCTTTGAAGCGGTACTTTGCAATAATTCAAAATCAGAACACTAAAAAGGGGGGGAAAACCGGTTCTGTGCATGCGTGGGTACGCGTGTACGTACAGATGCCTGCGCACACAGCAGCGCTGACACTAAAACCCAGTTCTGGCCTCCTTTGAAGAGTCCACGCGGGATTCACCTTTCTATTGTCCTGCTGCTCCTTTTACTCACCCCCCCATTGCCTAGGATGGTTAAAACACAGAAGGTACTGGTAGCAGGGGAGAGGTGCCCTCCCATTTCAAGGCATATTTTGCTACTGAAAGAGTGCAAAGCACGAAAAGCCCCCGGCGCTGCCCCTGTAGCGCGGCTGAAACAACTCCCGTCCCCGAGCATCACCGTTCTGTTCAGGAGCCTTTGTGCCATCAGCCCGAATCTCCAGAGAACGGCCAGCAGCGAAGGTGAGAAATATGTTGGCAAACACAACGACAGAATACTATCAAGATAGGCTAAAAAGCAAGAAAAGCACACATTAGCACTTCTGTGATGGTTCCAGAAGGGTCCACAGGCAAGAGGGGCTGGCCCCGAGCGACGGGGCTGCGGCCTCTCAGAGCTACAAGGCTGAGAGGTTTCGGACGCTGTGTGTTGCTGCCAGTTTGCAACCGTGCTGTTTAACCCCCCTGGATCCCGACGACTTAGCAGTGCTCTTCATTAATACCAATCTATGTTATCGCTCCGGTGGCTATTTACCTCCATTCAGAAAAGCTGGATCAAGTAACACAGATTTTTGGATTTTTTTTTTTTTTTTTTACCCAGAACACATAAAAGGAGTCTCCTGCAGTAGGAAATGAATGATAGACTCGGTTGTTGATGGAGAAAGCAAATAAGTACTTCTAGATGGTATTAATGCGATCTTAAAATAGTGGGAAAGTTTTCTTTTATGACATTGACAGAGAGGCAATGATTTTGAGTAATGCAGGTTGATGTGGAGATGCTTTAAGATTAAATAAGTGCTATATAAAGGCCTGCCAGCCTGAATTCTAATGTGCTATGAGACATTTTGCATATTTAAGAGTATGCAAAATGTCTTGCACCACACTGGAATTCATTCTGACAAGGCTTTATATAGCATTTATTTACACTCATATTGTACCGTAAGGGAGAAGTGAGAACGCTGGCTCCTCTTTGACTGGAAGTAACAAAAGGTAATGCTAGTTGCTCCGTTTCCTCCTCCGAAAAAGAAAATAAAACCAAAAAACCCCCACAACACAAAAAATAAAATAAAAGCAATCAAAAGTGGAAGCTTGTTTAATATTGCTCTACCATCATCCTGAAAGGCATAATAATTTGAGTTACACATCTGAACTGATTGGAGTTACAGAATCATATCTCCTTTTTGCATTTAACAATATATACAATATAAAATAAATACATTTACACAAATGGACATTGGTTGGAGCACACGGTATGATACACATCACAAAAATATACAGTTGATTGCTATACAGATGTGAAGCCCATCTACAGCTATAGACATGTTTGTTTTTATTTGTTGTTTTGTTTCGGTTTTAACTACTGGCTATTATGCAACTCCTGGATTATTATAAGCAGTTTAATTTTTTTTGTCCTTTTGCGATCTTTGCACGATAAGACTGCCGTAAAATGTTTTCCTAGGCAGGTAAACAGAGACGCTTAAATAATTAAAATACAATCACCAACACCCATTTTCTCTTCTATAAGAAAAATAGCAGTTTTAATTTTTTATATCTTTTTATGTTATCATTTAAATGCAAAATAGTGGAATAAATACAACAATCTGATCTGATTGAAACAAATGTGTAACTTCTGGGAGTTACACAATCATATTGCTTTAAATAAGAAAAAATTAAAAAATGAAGCAAAAATAGAAATTAAATCGTTATGGCTAAAACATACACCCTTTGAAATTTTCCCAACACTTCACATTAAGTAAGTGGTCTTGAAAGAACTCTTCTCCAGCAAGGTTTAAGATGAACAACGTTATAAAGCCCGTGCAGTTCCTTAGGCTATGTTTCAGGTAATGCTTTTACAGTCTTGAGATACTTGTTCTTTTGCAGCTCCAAAAGATTACGGAAAACGAAAACTAAAGTTTGCACCGTGTGCCTTTAACACATCTCCATTTTTTGTGTGTTTTTGTATACTTCTAGTCGATTGGCTTTTGACCCTGAAGCCCAAGTTCTTTAATGTGATACAGCAAAAACAATCTTTATATTATATATTTATATATATATAGTGTACTTGAACAGTAGCAACTTAAACCCTGCACAAACTTTCTGGAAAATAAACTTTTTTTTGCACTCTTACATATATAAATAATCTTATAGAATCAGCACCTTTTTCCCAGGAGTTGTATTTCTTTTTTTTGACATTTTTCAAAAGGGATGTGCCAATTTCTGAACTCCTATCACAGCTATAAATTTCAAGTTATTGACCATCTGAATGAATTGCTAATGATGATTTACCTAGAATCACACTACAGTCACTTCTCTACTGAGAAAACACAATCTACAATATAGTCCCATATAGCTAATGATAGATACACAGGTTTTTTTTTCTAGCACGGGGCCGACGGAGCATCAGCCCATTGTTATTTTGTTTAAAGCACACAACGTAGCAATAGTTTTGGAAACTTGTCCGCACCAAAAAAGTTTTGCAACAACACAGAGCGAGTTAATAACAACATCTGAGAGATGATTGAATAAAAGCTATATTTACAGCGTTTAAAAATTAGACTTATCTATAATCTTGAAATATTCAAAGTTTTATTTCTAAGCTATACATTGGTATTCTATAATAAACTGTTACAGAAATTATCCCTTGTTTTGAAAATATTATGATTTCAGTGTGTATCTGTTCATAACGAGTATTTGTTTGGAGTTTCGATCTCTTAATTATTACTAGGAAGAACCTTATTACCGGTAAGGAATAGAATATACTACTGTAATCTCCTGAGGAATTGTACATCCAATATTGTCTCTAATTCTACCCTGTGTCTATAAGCACACACCACAAGAATCCAAACACCACGAGAAGAACAAGACAACAGTCTTTGAATGCAACATAAAAATTCAGAAAAGCACAGCAAACATGAAACATTGAAAAGCTGAACTACATTTCTTTTGTTTGTTAGGATTACAATTTTAATTACATCTGTGTACATAGAATAAGGATGTTCACATAGTACAGGGAGCAGCTACTAACACTGGTACATTGGTATAGCATTTGATGGAGGTTATTGTTTATTGGTTATTTAGCGACTGTAGTTTTCTGGGGGCATCTAATCGGTTTATACATTAGATTACACCTCGTAACAGTCTTGAAACTGACTGACTTTCATGCTGTGACAATACTGGTTGAAAAGCACATATACTGGTTTAGCTACTTGTTAAAGATTGCCATTTCCAAAATAAAATCTAAATCAATAAATAAGGTATAGAAGTGTTAAATTCTTCAATTTGGTCAGAAGTCTACTACTCTGGTTTCTTAATTTTGCAAACGTCGGCATTTGCCTTATTGCCTCTAAGCTACTATTGGTTCATGGGGTTTTTCTGCGTGTGAGGTTATAATTTTGCAAACAGGCAGTATCTCGTTCATTTGCAACTGAAGCAGTTAGAAATCACGTAGCAACTATACCTTTGTACAGTCGCTGTCTCCTAACACCGTTACAGATTGGTATTTGACATGGAGTATTTATATGTTAGACTACTCGGATATACTGTAGGTGTAATCTAATCCTTTGAGTCAGTGAACATTTAGTTATAAACTGGAGCTCATGTTAAGAAACTGGATGTTTTGGACCAGACTGGCACACAACATAAATTGCATCCGTGATAATATGCACCTTCCCTTCGACTATTGCTTTAGTAAGATAAATTCCCACATTAATAAATGGCTGAAAACTGGTAAAGCTGGTACAAAAAAATCTCCGTTAGTAAGAAGAAACAAAACATTTAAAAAAATCTTCCTTCAGGATTCATTTGTCCTTCATTATTGTTCATCATTGTTCAAGCCAGCACAAAAATGCAGTATTTCTTTCTCTTTAGTATTGCATGAATGAATAAAGCTTAAACTATTCCCTGAAAAAGTTACATTGTAGCTAACCTAAGAAATATCTGGAAGACTTGAAAAAACAATTAAGGAATCAAATGGCTGTAACTGATCTAGATGGAAAATGCAATGATAAGAAGCAGCCGATGCATCGTCGCTTAGTCGTCTAATTAGAGACTGCTCCTATGAAATCTAATACTGCATTCAGTCAGTTCATCGTGTTGTACTGTACTGCTAGGTACGGTGGTTCTCTCTTTGATTCCTTTGTCATTGGGGACATTATGGTTCATAATAAGTTCACTGGCATCCATATTATGGATTTCCATCCTTTGGCAGGCCTGGCTTCCATCTCTCTTCAATTAGAGACCTCTTTTAAAAAGTTCAGCAGCAAAGAAAAAGGAGAAAAGGAAAAAGGAAAGGAAAGAACAGAAAGGAAAAGAGAGAAAAGGAAAAGGAAAAGAAAAACTGCATCAGAAAGACACAGAAGAAAAAGTTGAAAGCTGCTTCACAGTCTTGCTGCTAAATATCAGTGCAGTCATTTTTTCCTTAATTAAACACTAAGTTTCTTTGCCATTATTATCCTGTTTATTTTCCCTTTTTTTTTTTTTTTTTTTTTTTTTTTTTAAAACGTGCATGATGGGGAAGCCCATGATGCTTTAGTCAGACCTTGGCCTCCAGCATTTCCAAAAAAAGTTTGTGCATGGGGACTTTGCCTTCCAGTTTGATGTTGTAGAAATGCTGCACAGCCTTGGTGGAGGTTTGCCTCAGAAGCGGGAGAGTCATCAACATCTTGCCTGCGCGACGCGGGTCTTCCATGTGCTGCCCAGCCTCGTAATCCTGCAGAGCCTCATGTAAGACGTCCTGAAGTTTCTGCACTGCCTCAACATCCTCTATGTGCATTGAGTCTGCAAAACAAAGGAGCAACAGGAGGTTTCAGTCTGGTGCACCAAAAGTCAGATAACACTATGGCTGCGCAACGCTGTCACTCGTTCTGTCCATCCTCTTTCACAAAGACGGAAGAGAATTACCCACTAATTTCTATATTGACCATCATGAAAATATCTGGAACCGCTGTGGAACTACAAATGTATAATTAACTCCCATTTAAGTAATCCTTTCCCTCATCCTCCTCCAACAAGTAAAACAGTCACCCTCGCTGCTCCATAAACCGTCTCTTACAGTTACTGCTTTGAAGAAATGATAGTGCCAAAGGCTGTATGAATTGAGGTCTGCATTTATCAGGGAAGCAAGAATGACTGCCCTAGTATGGAAAGGCTCAGGAAAATTCTGCGTCGGGCTCCAAGGCCGTGGAGTTGGAGGCCATGGTCTTACCCACTGCTCGGAGACGCTAATGGCGGGATTAGGACCACTGCACCGACACAAGGGAAAAGCGGGTTTGATGTGATTTCCTGATAGGTTCAGCAAATTTTTTCTCCCTCGGGCACATTCAGGCAGACAGGCAACACTTAGTATGTTCCTGAACAGCTTTTGTTCTGCAAAGCTAACGTCTCCTGCAAGGTGTAATCCTGCTCTCCCACCCACTCAGAGGGTGGTTTATCTTGTTATTGTTGGGGTTTTGCATTTTTTCTAAATCACTCAAAGCAAGCACCTCGGCCTGTACCTTTCCAGGTGAGATGTTTTGGTGGCGTTAAGTATTGAGTGACAAGCCTAGACACAATGCACACCAGGAACTAAACTAAACTGCTACATGACCTGGAAAGATTAAAGCAATGGAAGTGTGAAATAAAAGCAAAGATCTAACTGAAATAACTGTAAAACCCTCAACAGCACAGATACAGAAAAGGGAAGATGTCCCTGAGAACATGGAGCTACTGGACCATGCCGAGATGACTTCGGACGAGCAGCCCTAATTCTCTGACTTTTATGTTGTCATAAATGCCAAAAAAATCTGATGTGGACCAAAGCGAGGTGAATGTAAGTAAGGACAAATGGTCATAGGTGAAAGAGGCCACCGAACAGCCCCTATCAGCTACCAAAATTTGGATGGTCGACAGACTTACAGAGCCAATAGAACACCATATGAAAATGTAACTGCTGCGAGGGGTGCAAGTCCTCGGGATGGGCTGCACTGCGCAAGCTCAGCTCAGGCTGAAACTGGGACATAGCATTATTAAAGTATATCCCTGAAAACTCCAGTTAGTACAACGCTGCCTTGCATCTTAATTTTTGGTTTTGGAATAAAGCTCCTGTTCCCAGACAGAATGATGACTGAGGAATTGGATGGTGAAGAACCCACTTCTATCATCATTTCTGAGCCCTGTATTAAGCAGCCTGATGCCCTGGATCAGTATTTTGACAGAGCCTCATGTTTTACCCTGTTGATGATAACAACATCAAATTTTGCACGTGCTTCAAATACCTGAATTACATTCAGAGAATTAAGATGCACCTTGGATTCATTTCTTAAAAGCTGACGTGCAACTATTTCCTCAGATAATTAGGCCAGATAGTAAATACCTCTCTCTTTTCAAACACAAACATGTAAACCAAAACACAAACCAGTAAGTAACAGGTTAACAAAAATGTTCCAGCTTCTATTGTCAAAACAAATGTGCAAATTGAAAAGAAAAAAAAATAAAAGTTACAGCTCCTGCTCTAAAACAGACACTTAATTATATACAAGTTTGGATCATTTAGCACGTTTTATTGATTCTGATGACAGTTTATCTGTTAATTACACATAATGGAGTCCTATGGGAATTTTACATGTTTAATAATTCTGAGTCTTAGCGAATACATGCTCTAAGAAGCATGCAGTTAAGACATACGCTGCAGAGATGTGATACTGCACATCAAGGTGCACTGTGCTGAAAGCAGAGAAACGCAAAAATATCTCTCTTAGGGAAAAAGAAAGCTACAACATTTTAAAAAAGATGACAGGGAAATATTACCTCTAGCAAATTTAGTTCTAATTAATGTGAGACCATTTCCCAAATCCATACATTTTTGATAGTTTTCTAAGATGGCAATTCTATTAAATAATTCTGCATCAATAAGAGAAAATCCCTGAATTCTGTGTCCTACAAACAGCTGTTATCGATACAGACGTGCTAACACACACATACAAACGTGACTGAAGCCTTAAGCATAGTGTCCAAGCACCGGGCTTAATCCGGAATGCAAACTCCAAACAAATGGTCATCTTTACTCCCTGACTCTTTAGCAAGTCCTTGGATATTCACTGTTGTGCTACAGAACACACGATGAGCTACTCCAAACAATTTTTCTATAAACCATGCACAGTTTGTGCAGAAATTACACACCTTTTCCTCCTCTCCCCGGACCCACAGTGCCAGGGCCAGATTTGCTGGGGAACCAGGTAGGAGAATTTTAGCAGCAACAAAATGCTTCGAAGTTGTTCTTAATTTTTTTTTTTTTACACCATACTGCATAAAGAGACTCTTTCTGAAGAACCTGACAATCAATGTTTAGTTTTTAACTCTCTACAAAACTGGTCCAATTCTCCCCAGAATCAGCATTTGTAATCAGCATCTGCGACCATGTTTGAATTTGCAAATACATGGACGGAGTCCGGACTAATATATTTTTCGCACAGAGAGGAAACTTGCCCGAGATCTTTAGCGCTGCAGTTTGGATAGCAATTTGGCCTGCAGCGTTAGGAATATGCATGCTCTACATATTTCTGACACAGAAACTGAGTGAGGAGGGAAAAGAGGAAGAGAACACGCCTAGAAAACACGAGAACGGAAGGTGAATCAAAACCTGCCCTCTGATACCGCTGTTACACTCCATGCTCTCAAACTCTTCCACTGGGTGGACAACACCTTCAAAAAAGGGATCTTATCCTCTCCTTGCAGGGGTGATTGTATCCCATCCCTGTGGTAAACAGAGCAATTGCTTACATGGAAAAGTACCAGTAGTAAAGCATTTAATGCATTTGTTGCTGTCTTTGAACTCAATTTAGCAGCTGGGAAGAACGTGACCAGCCAGCTCTCCACTGGCCTGATGCAAGCACTCCGCTGCCAACCAGTGCTTCATGGAGCAGAGCTGAGGAAGCTCTGCCTTGGGAAACAGATTTCGTCACAGGAAATGAGGTAAGAAAAAACAGCAGAGAGGGGGGCACTTCCAAGCAGTGATTAAGACTTCAAACTGTTCTTTTAAAATGGCGATTTAGCTTGAAATACTTAAAAATGATTTAATCAAATTACTATGATAATTTAACTTCCCATTTACAGAAAAGATTCAAACTCATTTCAGCTTTACCCGTTCTAGGGTCTGCTAATGTTTAAATGCAAACTCACTAAATCTGTGCTATTTAATTAAACCATGATTCAGCTCGCAGATTGCTCAGGAAATTATTAATCTCTACAAAGATCCTTCTTCAAGTTTTAGCCTTGCAGTTTGGAACTCCACTTTATTCCCGATATTAAACGAATGTAGATCCTAATCCCTCAGGCGTAAGCCTTTGAAAATAAGGAAAATGGTTGAAAACGCTGAACTAGCCAAGGGGAAAAGAGGAGGAAAAAGAAAAGAGAAATCTTTTCAGTAACTACAGACTGGCAGATGTAGAAGTGAATTCAGAGCAGGTTAACTTATTGCTGATAAACCCAATCCTCGCTAGTAAGAGAGGGCAATGTCAACAAGAGCCACTATAATTTAAGGAAATGCAGAGTCTGTGTGACAATCCAGAAACAACAAAATAATTCCACAGACAACAGGAAATTGAATGGTAAGGTAGGTACAAAGATTTTGAATGTTCTTATACCAAGAAAAACCCTAGAAATTATATTTTTTTTTTTCCTTTAAGTGGCTTTGCAGACAGTCTGGATAATTTACAATTACATCCTACACAGGTAATATCCAAAGGAAGCCTACACCCAGATGTAATACACTTAAAAATCAGTGCCTATTTAAAGAATGAAATTAAACAGGGTAATTTAAAAGTGTTGTCATTTGAAAGCAAGCAGGATTTGATCTTAAATACCCTGCAAAAAAACAATCCCGGGCTGGTAAAACTGAAGACCTCTACTAGACTAACACAAGAGTTGCTGATACGACACGCTGCTGAGAACATGGGATTTCAGTCTAGAAGGGGGAAAAGTTGTTACTGATCAGTGCTGCGATGGGACAGAGTGAGATCAACAAATGAGGACATCGACTGATTGAGCTCTGCTTTGAGAATCTCGTCCTATCCCTGCAAAAGCTTTCTTTCACTATCACAGGATGGGAAAATAGAATTGTACCTCTTCTGATCAGCTGATCGATTGTATCGTTGCGCAGAAATGGGAGAAAACTAGAGTCCTCATCCAAGAAAAACACCACAAGGCCCAGACAGAAATTCAGATTACAATCTACCTCGTTTAAAATTCAAGCTTCATCTCAAATGCAGCTAACAAACGTCCAGCCACCCCGGAATCATTTAGAACACACCACAAAGGGTGACGACTAGCTAAGGATTGGAGAGCACCTGAACTGAGGGCAAGGAAACCTCTCAAAATACTGCTCTGAGGAAAGTTAAAGGCTGGTATGTATCTATTTTGTATATAACATCACTAAGAAGCGGTAGAAACCCAGGGGTCTCAAATGAAGTATTTCTTCATGTCAGAAAATTCAGGCAGCATAAAGGAAGAAATTATTATAGTGAATCAAGCAGCAGGGAATATGCAGCAGTGAACGCACACATTAACATGCTGATAAAGCACATCAGACAGGCAAATATTAACAAGTACTTGAACGACAGCAATCGCTGTGACGTTTGTGGTTCTGTATAGCTGAGCAGTTCACAAACCCAAACCAGGTAAATCAGTTTAGAAAGTTGTAGGATCCTGGAAGAACTGGGTGGGATGAAGAGTGAGAACAGCAGGCAAAACGGTTTTTGCTTCACGTAAAGACAACAAAATCCTAATCTGGATTATGTCTCAAATAAGAGGAATTGATTATCTAGATTGTATTGCCAATCCGAAAACCCCACAAAAACCGCCGTGGTGTTTATTGACAGGTGAACTGTTCTCGGAATTACAGAACCCCTTTCTCTCCTGCCTGAAACGTATGCCAGATTTACGCAGGGAAACTTGCATTTTTGCAGAGTGCAGTGTGGTTCTGTATAATTTTGATGAGAAACACAAGACAGTGCCATTTTGAAAAGCGTATTGCTTAAGATAGAAGCAACCAATTGAAATTGTTGATAGCAAATCAAACGAGGTTCTCTGGTTCCCTCACCCAGCAAGAATTCCCGTCCTTTTCCAGTCTAGACTTGAAATTGCCCCGGATGCTTACTTTGGTCCTACCTGTGCAGGGTCAACAACTACACTTAATTTTGACCTCTCTTTCCTGAACAGAACTATTTGCTGGGGTCTGCATGGTTAGGCTAAGAGACAAGCACATAGACAGAGTATTTTCCCTTTAGTCCCTAAAGAGGACTAAATTAAGAATTCCTTGTCCATAGGAATTATAGGTAGTGGAAACCATAAAAGTAAAACGAAGGCTTGTATTATTGATTTTAGTGAACAAGGTCTTAGTCTGGATTGCACTGGTTTGGCCTGCTTTTAAGGAGAGACACGAAAACTGAAGCCTCAAAACAGCTTTTTAAAACACAGTAGGAAATGAAGATGTAATAAGAAAAGAGATTATTTCATGGAACGTGCCTATTTATTTCAGGGGCTAACTGGATTAGCAGTGAACTAAAACCACAGGCATAAGGTAAGTTAAAACACAGTAAACCACCTTTTTTTTGATCCTGAAATGGCTTACTTTTCATTAGGATAGGTAGTGAGGGCAATAAATAAAGGGATATTTCCTCAATGCAGAACAAATTGCATGCTATGAACTGGTTCGAGTACCTACTCAATAAGGCTACTAAAACCCTGGAAAAGGGGAGTTCAAATGATAGAACTGGGGGGTAAGATACCAACGAAAAGAAAATGCAGAATGGATGCTTGAAAATCCTTTCTATCCAATACAAGATATAAGTAATTGCCATAATTACCATTGAGAGCCACTAGTTTAGTGCTGTGGAAAAGCAGGATGGAGAACAGTGAAGACTAGCAATTGCATTGGTGCCACAGCAGTTCACACCGTTGCTTTCCTACCCAGAAAATCCGCCTGTCAGCACAGAGCTGGCCCCTGGCAGACGCAGCGCAGCGCTCCCCTCGCAGTCCTGCCCCAGCACTAAGGAACCCGGGGCCCCGTCCGCCCGCCGGCCACGGGGCTGGCCTCGCTTCTTGCCCTTCACCAGTCTCAGGCTGCTAACACGTAAATAATACCTACCTATTTCATAACTAAGCCAGGAATATCTCAAAGTTACTCAGTTACTAGACCAACTACCAGAAAAAGGAAAAAAAAAAAATTAAACCATTCAATAACTCTGCTACCATTTGTTTAATGATAGCATTAAGCTATCCTTATTTATTTTACCATTATTTATTTTCTCTAAGAATCGCGGGTGCCATCTCTTTGATTACATGAAAATGGAATACGAAGAAGAAACTGTGTTCAAGCAACACGAAAACTCTGACTATAGTGGCAGCTTCTTTTTCTAACTATTTGCTTCTATGCTGTACCACTCTCTATACAAAATTACATGAAAGAGTTAACAGACCTTGCTATTTCTAATTGGCAAAATAAACATTGGTAACACATCAGTAACACACAGGTGTATATGTATATTTTACATACATCTGTTCACCATAGATACATTTTAATCATGAATTCCAACACTAACAAGATGACTAAATAAAATAAAATTAAAAAACTGACATTATTAGAAACTAGATATAGTATGTTGAGACAAAAGATAAGCCACAGTCTATACTGGGAATAAAGATGATGTCCTGTGGAATAAGTGATTTATAGGGTTCTACCAATTAATTTTTATTATTATATATTATATATATTTTTATTATTATGTATTATTTGATGGTGATAGCCCAGTGCTCTGAGTACACTTTTTAGTGGCTGGAAAGCTAAATAAGTTGTAAGAACCAACCGATTTTTTTACCAGGACAGAAGATTGTCTAACTTTACTGGTAACAATGTTGATCTGTGCTTCATTATGCTAAAATGCACAAGATACTTCTTGGTTCTCGCTCCTTCAGTACTGAAAGCATGCTGGATTTTTTTTTAGGAGCGTTAATAAGAGAGACCAGAAATTGTGATGGTGAGCAGAGGTCCTTTTCTCCTTCTGGTGGTACAGGCTAGACAGCTAGTATTAGCGTTTAAGATTAAATTTTCAACAGTGCACAGGGTTATACTTTTAAGTGCCTAGCATCCACATTTGGGTCAGGTTTTTCAAGATGCCAGCAGCCTATTAGGCAGATACACACGGGTCAGATTTTCAAATGTGCTAATGTATTTTGACACTCTAGTTCCTTATGTGAGGTCTTAGGTGGGAACTGAGCTTCTCTTAAAAATCTGGTCTCAGTTGTGACTCCTAAGCCCTTCTGCAACATTTGGCCTGAAGGCACAATTTAGTCCTTACTGATTAGGCAATTTTAAAAAACTGCTCACCTGCAACTCCCTGTTTAGCATTACCTAATCGATACATGAAAGCATTTTCTAATACAAAAGAGACGAGCAGGTCATCTTTTATGCGGTGGAGTGTTCACGTGTGTGCGCGCGCACTTGTGTACGCTTTAAATATATTTTGTAAATATTTCACCTTCCCTTACACAAGAGGAAGTAATTGGTACATGCATGTTTTGGAAACCATTCAAAGTTGATTTTCTGCGTGGGTAAACAAAGTGCTCATTGGTGCCAGCTTGCTTCGTTTGGGCGGTGTGAGGTGGAACGCAGGGCAGTTGCATCCCGCAGCTTCAAGGTACCTACTTGCTTTTGTGTAGAGAAGGTAGAGAAAGACAGAAGGAACTCGTGACACTGACAGGACAAGGGCAACGACGTGGCGAGAGGGACTTCTCTGGAGTTCAAGCATAAAGGCTGTATTAATTACTATCAAATCAATGCAGATGTTTAACCAGATAAATTCCATACTAAACACTACAATATATTAAATGTAACTGTTGAAACCATGCCTGTATAGACTTTAACGTACACAGGACTGAAATGTCTATACATTTCAGTACTGTGCTCTTATATATGTATTTGAACTTTTCAGATGCTATATGCACTCCGTCTGAAATCAGTGACAATGTACAGGGTCAATACATCTTGCGTCTCTGGAAATTCATAGCAGCAGCGTGGCACTGGCCAACGCTGCAAAGGGAACATTTGATAATGGCTGTCAGAGAATCTCCCTGAAAAATGGCTCCTCCTCCCCACCTTTTAGCAACCAAATGGCAGGATTATCTCACACCGAGTACTGCACAAATCAACTTCGTAGGCCTAAAGAAAAGTTAGCAGTTGGGGTGTTTTAATGCTCACGATACTGAGATTTGCTGGCCAAAACAAAGCTTGTGGTATTTATTCAAACAAAATACAATCAATATGAAGACAATCTACAATTTCTTCTTCCTGCTTCTATACACCAGCAGGGAAAGTACTATGACACTGTATCATAAATCACTAACACAGATACAGAGCTATAAAACCATCTTTGTCCACTGTTTACAGTAGAGTCAACCTGGGAATCTTTCTAGACAGTGCAGATACGGCAAAAATGTCTGAAAAGCCCAAGATTTCTTATTATACTTCATCCATTCTCTCTACAGCTATAAAAAGTCTAATATATTTTAAACCTGTAAAATAAATAGTGGAAGTTTTCGAAGAAAGCAGATGTAGCAACAAAACATTAAAATGTGAATTGCTAACCGATTGATTTTATAATGGCATTTTATTTCTTTTTTTTCAGATATAGCTGCATTTACATTAATCAACTTCATAGTTAAGTCAAAATAAGCTATTTCTGGTTTTGTCTATAAAAAAAAAGACACACACTTTAATTTTACTTTAATTTTAGCAGCATTTGTAAATTAAAACACAAGGAGTCTGGTATTCTTTGATGGGCTGTAATTCTGCAGGTGCTATTTTACACCTCCAGGTTAGTGTAGCTACAGCTGATACAAGTTTGGTATCTGCTGCGTGTACAACCTGAAGCTGAAATGTTGAATGTCGCTTGTCAAAACATTCTGTTGAAAGGCAAGTCAAACGGCTGGGCTGCTTTTTAACTCCTTGCAATAGTTTGACTTTAAAATAGCAATTCTATTTCTTTTAAGATGAGGGAAGGAAATATTTTCACCTAAACGTGCCCTGAATTTTAGTATGCTGAATAGTATTTATCTCTGACATTATCCTGGTTGTAATTCCCAGTGAAGTTAATGAAGCTGCAGATGATTTTGACACACTCTATGCACAATGTACGACTAAACTTTTTTTGGCAGCAGTATCTTTTACTATTACTTAAACACTGCATGGCTTTTTTGGGAAAAAAAAAAAAAAAAAAAAAAGGTGTGAGTGGTATTTAACACCATACCCCTATATGCACTCCCCTTATCCTTTTTATCAAGTAAACTATAGAAATATTTCTAATTCAGTCTTTGAATTACAGAATCACAATAAAGACAAAAAAATTTCTCAATTTGGACTCCTAATTCCAGATAACTTTCTTGCTCTGTTCATTAAGCATGACCAATTTTGAGAAAAATCCTTCTTGTAGCTGCGAAGCATCCTCAAGTGTCTATTTACAATGGTCAAAAATTATAAATAAATCTTCAATTAAAAATAATTTTGATCTTTGAGAGGCATTTCAGCATTTTGTTTATTCTGGAAAGAAGATAATATTCTAAAACTAAGGGCAGAGTTAGTGGGGTGGAGAATATTTTACAAAGAAACTAATAAGCATTTTGGCTTTGCATGTTTTTGAAGTATATTTCCAATTAAAAATGCAGAGTGCTAAATCACATTACAAAGACAAATAGGAAAGTACAACTTCATTGTTGAAAACAATTTCCCTCCTATCAATCTGAGGATTCATGCATCAATATTGTAGATGAACTGTTAATTACAAAATCAATTAAAAAATTATTTCTAAAAACAGTCACGCGTCCTGACTCTCAGGGGGGCAATTTGGGCAGAAGGTCTCATCTCACTAGGACCGCGCCAAATCACAAGTCGTCATCCACAAGTAAGCAAAAGCAATCTGGTTTTTCATTTTTCAGCGCGGCTGAGCCCAGCCTGAGATTGATCGTCACATATGGCCCCAGAAAACAAACTGTCAATACCTTGAATGCTGCAGAATTTGAACAAATAGCCGTCCGCCCATTCAAGCCACTCATTGCATCCCATTTAACAGATTTTATTGACAGTTTCCTTCTTGTAATTAAAGGGAAAACTACTGGCCAGCAACCAAGATAAAGTTCAAAGATAGGGTCAAAACAAAAGCAGATGGAGGGGCACGGTGTGACTGTCAATGGAACATAGCATCAGAGCATGTTATTGACACACAGGTATCTAATGATCGGCACGTCATTAAAGAGGGATCTATCGTGAACTTTATGCAAATGCTAAAAGGGACTTAAGACCACAATAAAGCATTAAGGAGACACAAAAGGAAAAACAACAAAGCACAAACGATTTTTACTTATCTGACAGTATTCACTGCTTCAGCACTTTTAAATTCAAATGCAGAAAAAAAATTCTGTCTGAGATTTTTAACCCTTGCTGCAGAGGTAATAATTTTTGCAGGAGCATTCTCATAAACGCAGAGGATACGTAAGGTAAGGTGTGGTCCTTGCAAGATTAAATAAGAATTTCCTCCCTCCTCCCATATTCTGAATTCACCCTATCAAATAAATCAGTAGCTGCCTTTAAAGAGAATGTACAAGGCATATTCTTATGCATCCTTTCTATTCGTTTTAATTCCAATGATTAGACTTCCTGGATTACGGAATGGATTTAGAACAACATCTATATTCATTTGAAAGGATCTTTGCCTGTAAAGTACTCTCCAAATCATACAGTACAGTATTCTTCACTCCCTTAGGAACATATCCCACAATTACTTAGAACCAGAAAGATCTTGTTAGTTTGAACTGCTTTGTTTGTTGCCTTCTAGGCTAAAGTCTGATTAGCAATTTCTTATTCTAAAACAGTGTTTAAAACAAGCATGCAGAAAGTATTATGGAGAAGAAAAAAAAAAAAGTGACATATTAAAAATGTAGCAACTGTCATGCCACTCTGCCAACCTGAATTAGCAAGTGCTATAGCTTTGAGGGTGACAAACTCTTCTTTCTCCAGCTTCATGCTCTTGTATTTCTTTACCAGCTGCAGTATGGCATTGTTAAGGTCAAGAAGGCCTGCCAACTTGGATTGGTCTTCATCCATAATATAATCTTCAGCATAGACGAGCTCATCCTCAAAAGAAAGTGACCGGTATACAACACCGAGAATCAAAATCTCCATCCAAGCACTCTGCAGAAGGCTCATCTGGTCAGCTAGAGACAAAGTGGAGAATCCTGAACAGGAAAAAAACACAGCAAAAATATTAAGCATGTTTGGATTTGTTAGAAACCTGCTCCTCTTTTTGATTTATTTTTATATATATTGTGATAAAACATGTACATACTCTATTATTCTCCCTTACACTTTTGTGCCTCTCCTCCCCATCCTATTACAGGAAAGTAAATCAATACAAAATCAAACATTTTCTAATCAACGTACGAAGTTATAAACAAGTTGGAATTTACAGGCTTTCTGCAAGAATCCTATTTTTTTGGGGAGTACTGATAGTCTGCAATTTGTCTGATGTCTTCTTTGTTCTGGAATACTCATGCTTAGTTCAAAAACCTGATGCTGTGAAACGGGGATCTGATGACTCTGTTCATCATTACCATAAACCAAGAAGGATAATTTGGGGGGGGGGGGGAATGAAACAAACTTCTTTAAAAGGGAAGATTTGATGTTTTAATAGAATTAAGGTGTTTAACACAAAGAGGAAAATTCTCTTTGAACTTTAACCTCAGGGGAAAGAGAAGTAACACCTACCCTCCTCAGAAAAGATGCTAATTACTTCTGTAACGGCCCCCGCCTCTAGTACACTTGTTGAAATAACAGGGTGGCATATTAAAGCGCCAACTGAATAGCAGTCACACCATCCTTTTTCTGAGGGCAACTAAAAATTTAATAAATGCCTTTTAATGAATTTAACTTTTGCTCCCTCCCCCCCCCCCCCCGCTGTCTTTCCTAATAGGATCACTAAGGGCAAACATCTTTACTGTCTTACCTTTTCAGACTCTTGTTTACAGTACCTGTTAATTTATTATATCAAACTGCTAATATCCCAATCACATTAGGAGCTACAAAACAATATGGGAGAGGAAATGATTTTCCTGGCCTGTTGGTGAGATGCAGTAGTTTGCCAGTTGGCACCATCACCCACAAGTACTTAATAAAATCATCAAAGGGGATTAGTCAAGCTTTTCTTAAAGGGTCTTAAGACATGTCTGAGGCTTTCATTTAGTTGTTTATGGAGCTGCTTACATGTCCTTTGACAGGGTTCCCGCTGTAAGAACATTCTTTTTGGCGTTCAATTACACTTAAATGCATTTTTCTGTTTTGAAAGTCGAGAGTTACAGTCAAGCAGGAATATATCATAAACCAGCAAATCTGCAAGGCATCTACTCCAAACAAGATTTTCTCTATAAGCACCAACCAGCAAAACTAATACAATAAAAAAGAAAACCCCACATCTAAACCACCAGGCATCCATAAAAAATGAAACATAAACCCGGCTGCATGCTCCCTCTCTCTCATTTTTCTCCCCCTCCTTATTTGTTTTCATTTTCTCTTAGTGTCTTTTGAGTCTTGTGATAGAACTGTAGCTCTCTGCCTTCAAAACAAACCAAAAAAACTGAGCCAACAGCAGCAGGAAACCCTTGAAGAGGTGACAATGGAAAATAACACATCTGCGATTAAAATAAATAAGAGAGAAATGGAGAAGAAATAATCATTTGAAAGGTTATAGGGAGGAATTCATGATTTCAATTAGCTTCAACATTTCTGTTCCTTCCCGTCTTTCAAGAACCAGTTTTTCTGCAGCAGCAGATGGACAGAGAACGTAGCCTGCAGCACCGTCCTGTGACAGCCCCATTCTCCCTCCCAGACACTGCTGTTAGTAAATAGATTTACACATTCTCCAATCTCCACACATCTTTCTGCCGAATAATTAAAAGCAGGATGATTAGTTTATTGAGTGGAAGGAGGAACTTTTTTATTGAGGTCCATCCACGATTTTATCAGGGCCAGCACTTTTACGGTTGTCATGAGGGTGCAGGCATCCAATTTTTCTTATCTGCCTGATTAATACAAACGCTGTTTCAGGACGCATTAATTAACAGATACAAATCTACGTTCTCATGGAAGGATCAATACAGAGAAGAAAAGAGGCATCAATGTGAATTTAGTGCTGATGATGGAGAAGGCACTCTATTGACATTTACGTGCATAGAAACTTTAAAGTTGCAGTGGAGCCCTTTTGTCCCTGTGATTTACAAATTAACAATTTTTCAGGTATAACAATGTTTCACACACTTCTGAGGAGTTTAATTAAGCAAAAAGCAATAAAATCAGTTTTGGTTAAACAAAGTTTAACCCGCAATTTCTCTCTATTCTTTTTTTTTCCTGAAAACTCTCAAATTCCTTCTTTTATTTACTTATCTATTTTAGTACAGATTTATTGTTTTGGTTTTTGTTTTTTTTTTAATAAATAATGCTATGTTTCAATAACATTTATTGTGTGCCACAGTCAAAGGAAATTACATATGCCCTGTGAGGGGGGAAAATGCAATGTTGCCTATAATTTATTGTACTGCACTCCTGAAAAATCTGCATTCTGGTGCAGTAAGTATACTAATTGTTTTTATATGACACAAAAAAATCAGAAGAAATTTTTTACATTATAGAAAAACGGGCAAATACAAACCACACTGTTCTGCTCTCCAATAATAAATCACATAAACATGATTATTTTCTTCCTGATCGAAGTAACTTCCCCTTGAAAGCCTGCTCAGTGAAAGCATGTTTTAACTTTTAAAGGCACCCCTTGTGGCAATGTAAAAGCTGCTTCAAGTTGTAATTAATCTGTTTTTGTTTTGTTTTGATTTTTCAGAAAATGTGAAAGCATCCAGCACGTCTCTTGTATCACACCAATGCCCTTTTAATAGATGTTCAGCAGGTCCCAGTTAAAAGAATAGATTACACAGGCAGATATATTTACATACAGAGATTTATTTTTAATTGTTTGGAGGAAGCTATACTTATTTCACACCAAACTGTGCTCTGATTCTCTGAGCTTTCGTTATATGAATCCCCTAGATCAACCACATTCAGTGACAAGTGGACATGTTCTATTTTAAAATGTAACTGTTTTTAAAAAAGTCTCCAAATTAGAAGAAATACACTGCCAGCTTTCTGGACCGGTGGTAGCCTTCTCAGTCACAACTGTAAGCTCTTTCCAAACCGCCCTGAGATGCTGCACGACAGTGTGTCTTTGAACTTCGTTGTGCATGGTGTGGCTCCTTAATCCTTAAGAGTCTTGCAGGTCAATGTTTTAAATGTAGAACTGCATAATGGCTTTTTAAAATACAATGTTGTGTATCTTCTTCCCCTTTAGCGTGTACCATATTGGTGACAACTTTGATCTCTTTCCATCTCCCTCCCCAAGTCAATGCCACTTAATGTATCTCAGGCACTTGCTAGCAGAATGACTCTATACCTTGACCTGCAGTTAAATAGCATGTTTATCTGCGATACGGCGCGCTCCAAATAAACCAGATGACAGTTTGCAATAACGTCATTTGGAAGGATTGAAAGGCTTCTCAAGAGTCAGGTACCCCTGAGGTAAGAAGCTTGAAGGAAGCATGTTTTGTGCCAATCCTCCTGCCATCTTCTACTAGAGGCTCGTGTGCTTGACAATGATGCCATGGGCACTTGTCAAGATTTTTTTTTTTTTTTTTTTTCCCCTAGCAAACTGATGCACTTTGCAGTCAACTTACAAAAAAGGCTAAGCATTTGAAAGTGTGAAGGGCAAAAAATATCTGACGGCTAGTCTTCAAAAATACACTTTCATTTCAGAAAGCATAAATGTTTATTTCCTGAGCTGAGTGTTGACAGAAATAGGCTGCAGCGCAGGCATATGAATTTAACCCCTGGTAGGCATTCTTTTCAGTGTGGTTTTTATGTGGCTGAATGCAAGCATTGTAAATCTACAGGGTGTCTCGTAATATCAGTTAACAATAGCACTGATTTGCTGGTTACAGATTTTCTTCCTTCCCTTTTTTCTTTCTTTCTCCTCCTTTCAGGGACTGTAGTGTTTCTTCAGCTAAAAATAGATACTTTTCTACAAACAGCGTATCACACTCAAATTGTAATTATGCCGTAATGACTCACTGAGATCACCGAGTGTGGATTGAGAAAAGGTTGATTGAGCAACCGAACATATGCTTGTTTTTTTTTCCTTTCGCATACCAGTAAAACCAAAGCTCAAAGGAAGCAGAAATAAATAGGTAAAAAGGCCTTAGCATGTTTATCATAGGAACAACCGGCGGCGAGCTGACCGCGCTCTGCAGCACTCAGCACTCCAAGCCGGCTCCAAACACAGCTCGCAGTCTCTTAGACGGGGCTGTTTAAACCACAGATCTTTTCAAGTATCAGCACATGCACCACTTGCTCTCTATTTCACACTGCGCACAGTTCCATGCTAAGCAGGGTAAATCTTTTATATTCCTGAAGACCCTTTCCTCTACTTCATTAAGATGGACTTCATGGACACGAACTCACTAGGGGCTAGAGTGAAGCAGCTGCAGATGGTCAAGTGCCAAAGTCAGATCTGTGCCTTGCACACAGCGCTCCGAGAACTACTGGGCAAAAAAAGACAGTGGCTGGACTTATCCCTACCATTATTTTCAGCCTTAAACATTTGATGCGATGCCTAAATCAGGCTACTCTGACTCGAATCCTAGTTTATTTCACTTTGCGGGGAATGAACTTCCCTTTCTCTCTCTTACATCTTTAGAAATCCAAATATTTGATCAAAGCAGGTATGAAATTGCTGGCAAATCTGCGAGTTGCTCGCTTTTTCTGATAACCACCTCCCATTTATCTTGCCAGTTGTTTTCGTGATTGTTAGTTTTATGAGTAAATATTCCTCTTGCTTGCCCTGGTTTGTACTTCAAATATCTTCATTTACATTTTTTATAATCAAAGCTGTGCTTGAAAATGACATGTTCACTAGTGTGTTGCAGATTCAATATATTTACACAGTTGAAATATCAGAGTTGGATTTTTAAATTATTTACATTTGATTTTGATAGATTAACTTCCTTCTAAATGTTTTATGTTTCCAGTGCAATTTCCTTGTTTCAGAAATGATGTATAGTCACCACCGTCGAAAGAACAAACTGGTATTGTAAACACTTTTTAAAAAAACTTTTCTTTCGGCCCGGATTACTTCATATAGAGTGCGTAGCCTCATGGTCAAATGACAAACAGTGGGCCAAAGGCTTATCCCGGCTGCACAGAAATGAATGTAAAGAAACTCCGCTCCATTTCGAGATCAGACTCGGGCCCGGCGCGCTCTCGGACGTACAGCTGTCACTCTGCCCTCTCTCCCTTCCTGGCACTCAGCGCTTGCCCGGATCCATCGTACAACTTCAGCTGGCTTCCAGGGATGTAAACAAAGGCCTGGGAAATTTCAGCAGGGAAATTTCTGCTAGGGCTACAAAATGTTTTCTAGATGTGATCATGGTATTTGCTGAAGGAAACCTTCATAGCCTGACTGCCACTTACTATTATTCTCTCAGAAATCCAAGGAAGAGGATGGCATGATTCATTTTTTTTAGGGTACATCTAGAGCTGAATCTCCCACATAGATCTGAATTAAGAGACCCTTTTTATTATATTAATCCCAGAAAAAACGGATTTAATTGCATTTCAAAATACTCTGTAGTCTAAAAATATATACCAAGACCCACAAACATTTCAGCAGTTAGGAAAGCCATTAAACAGAAGGAGAGTGCTCTCACTAATCACCAAACATATTTCACAGATTATGGATTAAATTTGGTGAAAGCTGAAAGAGAGACAGATACAACTCGTTATGCCAGGGTGAACCCATTATTTCAGGTTCTCTTTTTCTTTTTTTTTTTTCATACCCATTTGCTGATGGAGCCCCTGGTCAAAGGGCTAATAACTGCACGTGATGCCATGGCAAGCTGAAATTTAAATACAACTGAGGATTTTTACGTGAAAGGTGTCAGCTCTCAAAACAAAAAGCACAAGTATTTGCCAAAACTTGAAAACCAAAAACCAAGTTCCAAAGCACAAACTACAATTGACCAGAAATACAGCCAAAGGCTCAACTTACACTGTTTGCTGGATTCAGCTTCCAAGCTATTTAGAACGGATGTGCTACAATTAAAGTTACATTTAGGAATAGTTTCATCCAACAACTTTCACACAGTAAAACCACTGCCTTTTCCGAGCGATGCTTTGCTACACAGCATCTCCTTCTGCCCCTGTAGCAGAGCACTGCGAAAGCAGCGCTGAGGCTCTGTTGTGAGCGGCGTGCTCTGCGCTCCGAGTTGTGACTGCCATCTGTTAGCTGTGCGGCCGCCGGAGAGGGGAGATCGCACTGCCTACGCAGAGGTGCCCAAGAATTACTCCGAGTCGAGTACAAAAAGGAAAATGCATTTGGAGAGCGCTGGGATGTCTTCAGCCAAGCCTGTGCATTTTCTCGGGTTTTATCTACGTATGTTTGTATTCCTAACTCTTGCTGTCCAAGTTCTTATAAAAGATACATATTTTTTTATATTTTATAACACGAAAAAATGCCTATGATAAGCACTTTTTCGCTAACACCTACCAGTAAGACGGGAAATGCCACACAGAGCACTAAGAAACCCGGGGCTTTTATTACAACGCTACTTTCATCTCACTGAAACAACAGCAGAGAGATGGCACGGCAATAAAAATGCATTCACACTGCACGTCCCTCTCAATCCATTACGAACAATGGATTCTCACTAAGCAAATATTCGCTTGTCAGAAGTATTTGCAACACTGGATTCATTCAGCAGGACTAAGTAAGTGAAGTTCACAGCAATTTAAAAGCAGCAAATTAGACATTTACAAACAGTGAAGATGCTGCTTGTCTAGCGTGACCTTTCACTCAAGCTATACAAAAAGGTGTTAACGTAATTTAAATACCAGTTAGAAATATTTCTGGTTTGTCTTTTACCCTGTGAGACCTTACATGATGACACTAAACACAAGCAATTTAAGCCTGTCATTTCTTCCTAGGGTAAGATGCATATAGTGAGATGTAACTCACTACATTTCAAATTGATTTCAGTGCTTAAATCAGAGACACCCCTCTCTAACCACCCAAATACTTCTAGGCAGCTACTTTTAAATTTCTTATTTCTAGTTACAGCACAAGTTCTTGAGAGCTGCTTCTTTAAAAATAGTAATGGAAAGGAGCTGGAAAACGTGGCTGATTAAGAATGTCTCCCTGACTTCACACAACCACCTTCAGTTGCTAATACTCTCCAGTGAAACATTGAAGTTGAAAAAAACTGGTGAGTGATCCTTGCTTCAGGACAGATTTGGTAAGACCTCCATGTATGGAGTACTTTATAATGGCATTTTTGGAAACATATGAAGTACTGTACTCTTTATTTCCACTAATTTTTATTTCACACCTTATTATTTCGGTATTCACTGAGAAAAAGGAAAACATAAGACAATAGATTTAAACAGATTAATACTTCATTTTCCCTTTGGGCTGGTTTTACCACTGGAACTTCTACAATTTTAAACTGCTTTACTCCAAACTCATACCAACCTTATATTAAAAAGAAGCCAGGCCAAACACTTATGTTTTGATTTATCACTAGGCGCTCTGAGAACAGAGGAAGACCTGGTAAGTAGTAAACTGCTTTCTTTTTTTTTCTGTATGTTAGACAGTTGGCACTCCTTGTGCATTACCTTCTCTGCAGTGAGGTTTTGAATTCTAAGATATGGACAATGAAAAAGTTTTAAAATTCAGACTAGCAGTCCAATATGGCCCAATGTAGCTGTAGGTCTCCTTAAGGTCAGCAATATGAACTTGCAGATTCCTGAGGGTAATCTTTCTAATGCACTACATATGTGATCTGATCTGCTTATTTAAAGTTAACTCTTGCAGTTCTTTGAATTGTAGCCTTTGAACATGGTTTGGTTAGACGATGGGGTTTTTTTTGTCCTCTTATTGAAGATAGATAGCAGAGGCAGATGACGTGACATGGTGTGCTCCTAAAATCGTCTTTGCCCCTAGACTTCAAAAGTCTGCGGCTGGGGTACAGCATTTTATATGAACCTGCTTTTTAAAATGTCTGGCATATTTTAAGGTATTACCTGTGTGCCCAGACATTTCCATGGGAGAAAATGGAGCACGATTGTATTTATGACCCTGATTGTTTTCTTTCACTGAGCCTATATAAAAAAAGATCAATCATATTTTCAACATAAATATTGATTTCACACAAATTTTCCTTCAATCTGTCATGGACGTATGTATTTGAGTATGGGTACGCTAATGCCACATTTGTGGGTGAAAAAAATAAAAACTACATTCTGTCATTAGTAAAGTGACTGTAAGTGAAACACAACAAGTATCATGAATAGGGCTGAATCTCTTTCAAAGTCCAATCCAGAAAATGGTAACACAGTCCAACTTAGAAGAGTCATCACTATACATCCATATCCTATGTGTAGAATGCCTTACCTAGATCCTTCAAAAGAGTTCAGCTAGCAGAAATGAAACTACGATAACACATAATTAAACAAAAAGAGTCCACCCTTTTCCCCTTTTTTAAAATTTTTACTGAACTAAACAAAATAAAAAAAAGAACATGAACTTGAGAGAGGAACCTAACTAAACCAATAACAACAATTAGCGTTCAGGCACTGCTCGCTTCAATCTTTGCGTGCATCAGCCTCCCAACGATTGCACACTCAGACTGGGAATATCAAGAAATTTAGAGATGAAGCTTCTTCAGCCTGGTGCACATTAGGCTTCAAAACCAAGTTTGTTGGTTTATTTTATATCAGTCCCGTTGTCGCGTTGTCTCCCCCCCCCCCCCCCCCCCCGAAAGGAGGGATTTCTTGTGCATTTAATCTGTGCTGTCTTTTATTAATAACCTCTACGGGTCTGCTTTGAGAGCGCTTTTCCTCAAAGAGTGCTGGGTCACTGCTGTTTGCCTTTTGCTCCCCTGGGGAAGCCACCAGTCATTTCCTGACTGAGAGCTGTGGCAATCCCTGCTCCCTCCATCTTTCCATCAGGCAAAGTCAGGTTTCCAGGAATTCCCCAATCATGTGAATAATATGAATCCAATACTGGAATGTATTAGCATACGGAGACAACCATGCTTATGATCCAATCAACATATCTGTGTTAACCCTGTATGTGCTGAGCTAGCTAAAACCTCTTTCCATAGCCAAAGCAAAAACTTCAGGTTGCAAAATTTTGGGTAAATATACGTTTTCGCCCTCTGGCGGGAAAATGCCAGCTCAGAACACTGTCCCTACACATCTTCCTTCTCCTTCCCAGTTTTTAAAACTTTTCTACTGGTTAGTTGATTTTCTTAATGTGCTGCAGATGCCAAAAAATTCAAATGATGTTTATAGTCTCCCTGGTTTGGGGGAAGAGAGTCACACATATTCTCCTACATGAATGTGAAATTTCTAGTTTACCTAGTTGAGTGCATATGCACCATTAAGATCATCTCTGGAGGCTGTGTCTTAAGTCTACAACAGTCCACACACAGGAAAAAAAGGAGTGAAAAAAAGAAAGGGAAAAAAAAAAAGGAAGCTGCCTGATTCTAATACACCTAATTAGCCATCGGCAGACTCTTAATTGCATACATTAGGATGATTCCATAGTGGAGATTAATTCTAAATATACCCAAGCAGCTGGTTAAGATGCCATGGATTACAGTGTGGACTGTACTTTTCCACTTAATTAGATATCAAAATTAAGCAGCAACAAGCATTTTGACATAACGGGGATCAAGCCGCCGCTTGGCATCCCAGAGCTGCACTAAAGTGACCGCTAAACAGAGCCGCACAGATGGAGAGATATTAAATGCCGCACTGGAAAGTAATTTCAAATAATAAAATATCAATATTTACATTTTAATTACCCCTACTGAGAGCCGCTCTGTCATTTTCACTATTGCCGACGCAGCAAGGGGTAGTGGAATGACATTGCGGCTCTGACTGCAATGACTATTTTGTTTCCATTAAAGAATGACAAGTGTTTTAGAGGCAGTGACACCCAGTGTGTGAACAAGAATGACAGCAGATCAGAAAATTCCTATTAAGGGAATAAATGACTCAACAAGAGAATTTACTTCAAGCAGCCGGCTCCTCCTTGAAACACATAATCCTTTCTAAATTTTCTGCAGAAAGTTTATTATTAGAGGTGCCTCAGGGAAACCTTAGCTTCTCATAAAATATTTAGAATGATAGGACCTTACATGATGACCAGTCAATTTAAAAACAATAATACTCAATGCTCATCCTCCTAGAGTTATATCGAGAGTTTGTATGAATCAAAATAGTCTGGGGGGGGGGAAGGTACGTAGTGAAAAGGAGATTCCTTCCCTTAAGACCTGAAAGTTTTGACGGTGCATGGCGAACGCCAGGGTTATTTTTGCTGTCTTTTCATCAGTTTTACTACCATTGGCACAGTGACTACTCCACACCCCATCTGGATCACAATTTGCTGGCTTTCAGGGTTACACCCAGGGACTGATCACAACAGGTAATGTGTACATGCATGGGTTCAGGCCTCCCGTTTCTCCCTGCGTATTCCTTGCACATACATCAACACTTTTTCTTTCAGTACATACATCAGAAACCCGTGAGACACCTTTGCAGGACCTTAGGAATCTAATTACTTCTGATCAGGTCTCAGGTCAATCTCATGGAAAATATTATATTACATCTGACATGCTGCATTTACAAAGAAGAAAAGGAAAGAAGAAAAATATCAAAACAGTAAAGAAAAAAAAGTCTTCCTTGGGGACGTCTGTCAAACTGCAGAGATCTTCAGAGAATTTCAATGGCCTCAGACACGAGAAAGTGTGTAAGAGAAAAGCCTTGGTCCATACACCCCAATACACAGTTAAGTGACCCTCCTAAGTCATGGCATGCATTTATTTAATAATGTGCAGAGCTCAACTTCTATAAATGTGACAAATGGCTAGAACAGAACACGGGGGAAAAAAGGCATGAAAATTTTTACAGAACAGAAAAGGAACAGCTTTATGGCAGTGACTATTGCAGGAGTTTTAGAACCAGCTTTGACATTAAGAATTAGCAGTGAACCACAAAAACGTTACTCTGATATTAGCTGCTTAACTAGTTGATCTTCTTTTTCTTTTTTTTCTTTTTTCTTCACTTCTTTTTCTCCCCCCCCCCCCCCTTTTTTTTTTTTTTAAGTACCCAGGAAGTACTTCTTAAGCATCCCTAATGCTTTTAGGACAAGACACTTCCCCATTTCTCAGCCACTAGCACCTTTTAATTTCTGAAAGAGCCACGGTTGAAAATCTTAATTAATTGTTCCATACTGCTTCAGGATCATTATGCAATGTAATAAAGGCCGTGTAATTATGAAATTTTACAGCCATTACCAAGGCTGATGGCTCGTATTTCATCCTCAGCTGGACCCAATGGCTTTTAGCCACTCAGCTCCCCTTTGATGAACTACAGACAGATCTATCAGGCCCAAACAATATCCAGGCAAGGCGGCTATAATAGCTACCTACAGATGAAGCCATAGATAAAGATAAACTATAAATCTACACACAAATGCAGGCACATTGCCTCAGGATGACAGAGGGGAGAGGATGAGGCACTTGGGAAAGCTGGCGGCTTGCAGAAAGGCAACCTTCTCTCTCTGTCGCTCTTATTCAGTTTGGAATTTGTTTGGTTTCTTAAAGATGTAAAACCCTCTCATACTTCTCAAAAAAAATTACATATTTTTTAAGGACAATACATTTTTCTATGGAAGGCAAGGGATCACTTTATCCATTTATTAAATTTGACAAAGGGGATTTATATGGACAAATCAACTCATCCTCCAAATGAAGAATCCTAGTCAACAAGTTTGCAAATCATATTCTTGAAAGTGAATCCAGGTCACTTGCTTCCGAGACTGAAAAAAGCAAAACATCCCTGATTTCTAAATGCATTATCCTGAGCAGATGCACAGAGGTGAAGTTAGATGATAGGCTTTCACTGGAGGCAGCACCGGAGACGCAATTTCATGCAACATTGTCCTACATTATTTTATTTTCAGTTTGAAAATGAAAATACTTCTCAAAATTCAGTGCACAGGAACAAGGGGATTAGATATGATCTCGGTACCTGCATCACCAGAATGTACTTTATGGACATGACCTCCATCAATGCCCTCTTTAATTTAAGACAGAAGGCCTACCAAGTATGTATTGTTAGTCCCTCCAGAATGAGACAAGGCTGACTAAATGATCTCTAGGTGAGAAAAAGAGATGGAGAGCTGCATCATCCTGACCAACGCTGAAAGAGTCCAGGGAAGAGTGTGAAAACATTAGCTTGAAAGCAGCATCTATTAGTACCCCTTCCAGTAGCCCAAAGTTAGTTGTGAAGCTGATGTCATGCTCATGGCTGAGGCTAAAAACACCTCAAAAGACAAGAAAAGTTAAAAGGAAAATATCAACAGTGCTCTCTGATTTCCAATATTTTATGACATAATGGCTCAGACCTTCCCAAAGAAAGTATGACAAATTTAGAGGAGGTTCAGAGAAAGTAAAGCAGAACAATGTACCTGGGAAAACTCTTAGGAAAAGAGACTCAGAAAGCAGGAACTGTTTTTCTCAAAATAGCAATGTATGAGAGAATGCAGTAAGTCTATATAAATTAATGGTATAAAAAATAGGTCTGAAGCTTTTATTCTCCTTGTCTCATAACACAGACCAAGTGCCACCACAGTGCAACGCAGGAAACTCAAAATGGAAAGAAGGAGGGAAACTCTTCATTCACGGAGTAGCTGGACTGGGGAACTACTTGCCAAAGGATGTGACTGAAGCCAAGAACTTAGAGAGGGAGCTGATGCTTACATGGATAGCCAGAATCGCTCCAGGTATAATACTCTAAATCCAAATTAAAAGGACAAGGGTGTTTTTCTTCTTTATTTAGTCTAATCTCTAAGCATAAGGAATTAGAATGAGTTTTCCTGAGGCTTTTGCCTGCTATGGGGTCCATGTCTCTTCCCCCGAGGCTGATCACTGCTGAAGACAGTAGAGTCTATGTTGATGACCTAGCGTTCAGTTCCTAGTTTCCTAAAAACTGAAGCCACAGAATTTGGGCTGCCTTTCTTTGAGGTGTTTGGAGCCTACTCCTACAATTAGAGTTCAGAACAGAAGAGCTTAGAGGGATGTGCCCCAGGCAAAGAATTTCAAAATCACAGCAACTGAGGTCTCACTCTGGAGATGCTACTGTAGAAAGATGAAAATAACGGATACGGAAGAGCCACAGTGTTACCATATACATAAAAGCAGCCAGGTATATGTATAAGTGTGTGTTTGCATAGGCCTGTGTACGCATGCGTTTGTACTAAGCAAACTCAGGGTATTCTAAAAGCTACCAAAATGAATAAGGACCACCTGCTCATTAACTTGCATTCTTTGCTTATTAAAGATGTATTTTTTTTAATATAAGAAACTGTCTTGCTGAAGGACAAAATAATAATGTAATCACCCAGGTCAGCTCAGAGAAGTATTTCCTGAAACAGGGAACAGAGTCACAAAGGGTCACTGGTCAACAAAGCTGTAACTGAAGACAGGCAGGGGAATGTGTGATTCAGGTTCTTCTAGCATAACGCTGAGGATGCTTGATATATGGTCTTTTAAGGACCAGTATCTGCTGTTAACATGCTTTATTGAAACTGCACGTATGGTGGGTATTCACTGTACATGGTGTGAATTGATCTATTCCTTGCAGTGTATGTGGAAGCATCATACACATTCTTAATGGGGGGAAGAAAAAAACCAAACCCGAATCGAAAGGTTTAAGCATATACAGTACACTAGAACATCTAAAATACTAGACTATACAGACACCGCTAGACTCTGATTGCTGGACAGCATTTTAAATTGCCTTCTTATGTTCTAATAAGTTACCAGAATTCAGTGAAGACCTCAGCTGAAGCACGGACTATGAAAATTGAGAAGACTGGATGTAGACAAAAAACCGGCAGATCTTTTACCTCCTCCACTTCCCATCCAGCTGACTCCTATTTAGCCAAATTAGCATCAACCTCATGGACAAGCTCTGAAGCTTTACATCTTTTTATCCTCCCCATCACTCACATCAGTATGATATCATTTTCAGATGAAAAGGAGATACAAATATACTCAGCAGGAGCATTTTTCAGAGGAAAAGCTTCAACTAAGAAGTAAATGCAAAGTTGTTATTTCTATCAGAGGCAGTAATACCAGTTTGCTACATCAGTCTAACAAAAATAATGATAATAATGTGAGAAAACACATATATACCACCCTACAATTTTTATTCTACAAAAGAACTGCATGAATTTTTACTTACTTTGGTAAATGTCCAGTCTGTCAAAGAACACATATCAGTATTTCATAATGTAAGATTACCTCTTTAATAAAGTATAGCAAAGAATTATGTGCTGGTCAGAAAGTTAGGCTGTTAATTTGTGGTTTACTGCAAACTGCCTTGAAACAGAACTGGCTCAGGCATAGTGAGACAAAACTTATTTTTGCCACATACAGGTTACCGCAAAGGAAAAGGGAATCAGCATTACATATTTTGTGAAAGACTTTCATTTCAGTATTGTGCTTAAAACGTTTTCCTTCTTCAAGCGATCCTTTTTTTTTTTCTCCATTTAATAAACAGTTACAGGCGGCTTACGTACCAGTATAAAGTGTTTTTAAGAAACCTGTTTTAGAGAATATGTATAGGAGAGTTTTTTCTAAGTCTCAAAAACCTAACTGCAGTAAGACCATACTCGGACATAGAGAAAGCTATTAGCAAAAGTACAGACCAAAAATGGAAGGGAAACAGGGGTATAATTGTATGCTTTCTCTTTTAAGATTCACCAAATGTGGCACAAATCTGTAGCTGCTACAATGCATGCCATGCTTTACACTGATTTTCTACACTTGGTATTCCCTAGCTGAATTGTTTCGAAAGTCTATGGTGATTTTTTTCTACAGCAAATCAGCAGTTTTTCAAGAGGTCTCTGTGCAACCCAGGAGTATGACATTTACTAATGCGTTGAGATTCAGGGATTCTCCTTTGTAGAAGCCAACACTAATAAGAAAGATATGGTTCAGTGTCCTGGGTATTCTTCCCAGTTTTATTAATTAGATGGAAAGCTTCTCCCTCTGGAATACTGCAAGGTATTTATTAACACTTCAGCCCACAAACTAGAGTAAATTTACAGTAGTGGAGGTAATTGTCACATATACCGGCTCCTGTTATCAACTTGGCAGGGAGAAGCAAAAAAAAACCCAGAGGTTTAGATTATGATCTTTTTCATGATATTTTAATTGTGCTTCTTAATCTGCTAAATTAAAAACTACAGTACAATCTTATTCAGATCACTGACAAAAAAGATGATATCAATTTGCAACAAAATGTATGAATGCTCCTATCTCTTTTAATTATACAGAGAATTTAACAGTCATATTCAATATGGCCACAGAGTGAGTAAGATACAAATTCTTTCTTTTACAGTTGTGCCATCTTATCCCTCAGCACCTTCACATTTTATTTCAAGTCTCCTATCTCTTAATGCACAGATACTCTGCCCTAGCTGATCTTTAATATCACCACCTTCTTTCTCTTCCTTCATGTTCAATACAAGGAGTTACTTAGGCGCTTTACAAAAGAAGTGTTGGGTATGCTCAGAGCTACTTCACATAACCACGTTTCTCTCACCATTGCTTTCAGCCTTTCCTTTCTTTGCATGCCTCTCCTGTCAGACCCTCTTACTCCTTTTGGGCACCAGTAGGTCAATTTAAAGCGTCACCAGTGATGCCTTGTCCTTAATTGGTGCACACTAATCTACCTACATGGTTTTTTTTCACTACGTGGCGCTCAGTGCTCTGGAAAGCTTTCCTTTGATTACGACATGAGAGTCGGGCTTTCTCCTGCATCCCTCGCCCCGTGTTCTACGTTCTTGTAACCACAAAGTGTTGGACTGTACCACCTGGTTTTTGGACACATTTGTCAGTACTTTTAGAAATTACACAGAAAGCATGGCTGTGCTTTGTGTGGATGTGCCATTAGAGGTCTGAAATATAATTTTAATGTGCCAATACTGCTAGATCATTTCTTGTTTCTTTGGCTTTCTTCTTGTCCCATGATTTGCTTTCAAATGCCTGTTTCTTGCTGATCCTTCTTTACGGTGACCAGCCACTCGCTATGGCTTTCCTTATGTACTTTGTCTACTCTCATCAGTGATATGAGAAGGAAGGAGGTGAGAATTTCCTCACGTGTTCTGTCAAAACATCATGTTCGCTGGGCTCTCAGGCAATGTTGGGTATCAAGGCCAAATCAGCACCAACTCAGTGATGTTTGTGCTAGAATAGCCCTGAGAGATGGCTCCAAAAGCTCGTTTGTAATAATTCACTCCTGCTGTGATTGGCTTTGTAATAGAGCTCCACTTGAAACATTCTCACTATGTATTTATATTTTCATTCCTTCAGTATCAAAGTAACAATTAGATTGACAACGGATCCCACTTAGCTATCCTGACGGCACAGGGCACATGTCATTCATAGTTGGCACTTGCCAAATACACCCTTGTCAAACAGCTAACTAACTTACTAAAATCAGCAGCTTTCAGGAGCGTATCATAGACGATGTCGGAAGCATAGATGAAGCGTGAGGTACATGTACACAGGAAGAATACAAGAAAGACAATTTAGTCTCCCAAATCTACCACTGACTTTCTCTGTGATTCTGTTGGAGTCATTTAATTCCCCTCTGTCTCACAGTCCTTCTATGCAAGCTATGGATATATACATTAATTCACAGGGCTGCTGTGCTATTTTATTCATTTAATGTTTGAAAACAACAATGAATACTTTTGCGAAGAAAAGGTCTACAGAGTATATTCAACATTCTTGAAAAGTATATGAAATGGATGAAGAGATAAAGTGGCTAAAATGTTTAGAAAGGGATGGATAAGCTCTCACGCATAGTATATAAAAGAAAGAAACCAGTGATGCATTGTGCTCCCATCTTTCAATCCTAGCATGCTTTGAATCATATTTAATGTTTTAAATCTATAGCTCTCAAAGGACTCCCAAAATTGGAGGTATAAATCACGGTTTCACTGTAAGGAAGTTAAATGATTTGCCCAGGGTCACATGGTAAGTCAGTGTCAGAGCCAAGAAAGGGACTTAGCCCTTAGCCTTCAGCTTCTAGTATTGGGCTGTCTCTATGGATTATGGCAGATCTTTGTGTCTGACTTGAACTAAAGCCCTCTGAAGCCAGTCGAAAGAGTCCTGCTCACATCAATAGGCTCTGAATCAAGCCCACATAATGAAACAGTTTCATGTTTTCTCATACTTTGCCCGCTAGCCAATAACCTGAAAAAAGACCAGACCATAAAGAGGAAGTTTAAATCAAGCAGTACAACAGAGTTTGAGATGGCTTCTCCTAAGGTGACCAGTATTCTTCCTATGTATTTCTGTGGATGCAGGACTATGCCCGCAGAATGAATGCGTTTTGCATTGTAGTAAGATGAACACAAAGTAAAACTAGGATCTTAACCACGTAGCGCTGACTTTGTAACACTGAGCAAGAGGATCAAATGCACTAGCGTTATAAAACTGTAAACAGACATTGATATTATACTGGATGTATGAAAATGCATAAAATACATTTACTTAGGCTGTGACACAGACTGACAATTCAAACCAGAAATTTCAAAGCTATGCCTGACACCTTTCGAATCATTTTGATCTCTCAGGAAGATATAGGCCAGATTTCTATACATTTGTATGTATTTTTTTAATATTTGAAAAATGCATATTATTTACCCAGTTGCCTGGAATGTCTATTGGAGAAATACATATTTATTTTTAAAAGCAATCCACATATTATTTACTCAGTGGATGAGAATGACTTCAAAAAACCGTTCTGGTCCATCAAATAAATACATATTTATAAATGGTTTTTAAAATGCATATTATTTACCCAATGGACTGTAATGGCTCTGCTAGTGCCATTACATGTAAATATGTAATTAGCCACATAATAAAAAATCCCTACAAAATTTATCTGAAAAGCATTAAATTTCCATGTGTCAATGTACAATACCTTTTTCTATTGTTATTATTTTGATTTTAAACAGCAAAGGTGATTACCCTGTGCTAACGACTAAGGCTTTGCCATATTTTAAAATCCCGCTAGCTCTGCAATTATACAGAACATAAAGTTGAAATCCACATTTCTTTCTTTTAAAATTAGTATCTTATAATTCTCATTTTGCAGTTGGTGCACCTGGCCTGAATCTTTCTGCCAGCCCCACGGACCTCGACCAGACTCTGCATAAAGCACGGCTCCATTCGCAGCAGCAGCAGCACTAACCGAGCACTCGTGCTCCCGAGGAACTGAGAGCACGTGCTACAATTTGGTGTTCTCACACAAGCTTCTCCACACTGCTAGCCAACGCACCTGCAACACTGCTGGACCATCTTGGTGAAGGCCTGCCAATCTTGTACAGTGCCAAACGTCACTTGTTAATTTATTTTCACACAGGCTATTTTCAACAGAGCACTAAAACCCTCAAAAATCCCTTTTTCTTGTGAAAGTGAGGGCAGGATGTGAGACATGTAACTCCAGGGATAAAATCTATTTTATTACCCAGTCCTGTATGAGTTCGCCTTTGAAAAGATGTAACTTAACAGAAGCAGCCATCCCAAAGTGTTTGGGATTTCATGAAGAAGAATTGCTAGGCTTTGCCTATGAAAATAGATACACGCCTGCAAACAGGAGTGAACAGTACCATTTGGAGTAGTGCATGTATGTGCTGGAATAAGTGTCATACATTAAGATGTAAATTGTATTCTCTGACCTGAATACCAGGTGATTAATTCTGATAGCATAGCGATCAATTGGTACAGATGCTGCACCTGAGTAATGTTTGTTTCTCTACACATTCGTAGCAGAGGTGCAGCCCTAACACAGGTGTCACTTGCAGAGCTGTGCAACATCTCTGATTTCCTGAAAACACTGACATTGGTAGTTAGGCTGTATGTAGTTCTGCCAATTTTTTCAATTAGACCCATTATTGATTTGATGAAAAAGCAAATTAAACATACCATGGTAGTATGTAAATTCGTTAGACAGAACATAAGGTTCTGGTACTGAGCTTCTTAGGCACATGGCCTCTGCGTGCAGCTTTTACTCGCCAAAGTCTCTGGAGATTACAGAAACAGGGGAGACTTTTGCAAGAGACCTAGGCAGCATTAGTCTAGTAATTGAGGTATAAAACATCCAGGAATACGTTAATGTAAAGAGATCTTTGGAAAAAAGTGCCAGGAAGCTCAAACTTTGTTAAGACAACACAGCTAAAGTTGCTTAGTTGCTTCATTTTAAATCTGGAATAAATCTTGTTTTCACAAAACTGTGACAGATTTACCCCAGTTTGAGGATAAAAATAGTAAAACCAGGTAATAACGTCTTTGGTTTCAAAATAGCAAGAAGAAACATTTGTTAATCAATGGTACATTTTAAGTTGCCTAAATCTCTGGCATGTGGAATCAACACTGCGTGCAGCTCACAAATATTTCTTTGCAATTTTCCCTCACGAAAGAACAAGAGTTTTGATGCCAAGAATGAGTAACATGCAGTGACCATGCAGGAGTTCATATGTTCTTGTTTCCAAAATCAGTCTCCCCACCCTTTTCTCCTTAACAGGAGCTCAACACGATGGGGAACTCAAAGCAAGTAGGTGTGCTCACAAGCAAGCTTCTTCCCTAATTTCCATTTAATTAATTTACCAAATCAAATCAAACTGCTACTGTGAAAATTATTTTCTCATGGAGGAGGCTGAAGGATCTCTCCAAAAGTCACTCCAAAGCACCTGGGGTTCAGCTCCTGGAAGCGGGTTAGCTGAAACAAACATAATTGACAGGGTGCTGCAACAGCAGGTCCACCCAGGGCATACAGCTCGTGGCAAGAAGTTTCTTAAGGTCAACTACGGTAAGCCCACTGTCTGGCTCTGGTGCGCTGGAAACCTACATAAGGCAGCACAAGCCTACAAAATCCTCTTTTCTTATTTCTGCACAGCCACTTGTGTTGTAGCAGAGAGACAGTATTTTGCACTCTCTCTCATGTCACTCAGCACTGTAAGAAGGCCCAGTAATCTAATTTCCAACAGGCCCAAACTCTTGTTGAAATTAGCTGTCTGCCCGCAGGTCTGTACCCTGTACTATTAAAACAGTCTAAAATATCTGGGTAAAAGCTCTGCTGTTTAAGACAAGATTTGGGTTCTTTTGCCACTAGTGCGGCCAGGATATAAGCTCATGTCTTTTTCCTCTCTTGAAAAGCATGTAAATTGTTGTATACAAATAGAGTCATTAATGGAAAGCAAGACATTGCGAATCAGACAATAGACATATCAATTAATCCCTTGGATGCACATGAGGCAATCAATTTTCCCAAATCCCAAATCAATTTAAAAAAAAAAAGGGATAAAGAAAAACAACTTGAATTTCCACTCCTTTAAAAAGATGGGGATGGGAATAGGAGGAGGAGAGAGAGGGAAGGTGGTGTGCCAATCCTTCTCACTGTCTGTCTTCACTATGTTCCAAAATTACTAAAGGTGAGCTAACTTGCAAAAATTGTGAAAAACATATCCTGTGTCAGTGGAAAACCTAAAGTTTCAGATTAAAATGTCTAAAAAGAAAAGAAGGGAAAGAGAGAGGAAGAATGCAGCAAGTATTAGGAAACTTTTGGATTTCAGTCTTATACAAGCACAAGGTGCCTGCTCTGGGAAAAGGGGTAACGTTTCTCTTTCTGTGCCTTTTTGTGCACTGATGGAAGTGATGTCCTACAGCACTGCAAGTCATTTATTGAAGTTTGGTGGTGGTAGTGGGAATGTTGTTAAGGGAAGTAAAAAAAGCAATGTCCATTTGAAGCTTGTCTGTGAACTTTGCATGAACCGCCAGGAATAATGTAGTGTGATGACAAGCCAGTTATACCTTCCACTAAATTTGCTGTCTGGAATGAACTGAAATAGTGTTTGGTTTGTGTAATTACGTCCATCTATCTTTATATTCCAGCGGCATATCGCAAATTGAAAATACTAAAAATTGACTGTTGGTTCTGATATTTAATGATTGCCAAAGACAAGACGATGATTTATTGGTTACTTACCGATGTGACACATTTGCATCTTATTAGACGGAGATTACTATTCCTTAAAATGCGGACGAGGCCTGATCATGTCTGATGGATTGATTTGATTTGCAAATGTAATCAAACTAATAAGAGGGAAAAAATGAGCAATAATGCCTTGTTTTTCAACTGGCAATCACTCCCCTGCCAACAACGCTGATATCCCTGACTAAGCAGCCTTCACACAGTCTTCCTGTCTCCTCAAATAAACAAAGGGATGCAAAGAGCTTGATAAGAGGATAACGAGCCAAGTATGGATGTAACATGGAGCCTGTACCTCAGCATTGTACAAACGTATCAACGGGAGTACGGAGACAGGACTTACTGTGCCTTCAGTTCTTAAAAAGCAGTGAGCAAAAAGCCAAAGAGCAAAACTCAATGATAAAAAAAGCCTTTACTGAGTGAGGGGAGAAAAACTTCATAGGAAAAGAAAAGTGGTTTTAATTTAGGGAACCCCAGGAGAACACTCTTCACCAGTACAAAAGTTACAGAATAAGCACCTGGAATTCCTCCACCTGATGGGAAGTGAATTGGGGAGTGTATTTTGGACAATATGATTTGAGCAATTGGAATCACTGTCTGTAACCACAGCATCAGAGAACCTATTTCCAGAGGCAAGCTGGATGGTGTTTTAAAATCCTCCCAAATACTAAATGCAGGCTTTCTCTAGATTTTTATCTGCACCATATTGATAACATAAACAGTTAAATAATGTATTTCACAATAATCATTCTATCATTCTGGCCAGATGCTGATATTTCCGTAAGGGCTGAAATACGGTTCTAGATAAGAGCAGACTCTTATTCTGCTTACAGTAAATGACCCTAATTCTCCACAGTAGGATTCTCTTCCTTGTTAATAATAATAATAATAATAATAATAATAATAATAATAATAATAATAGTAATAATAATAATAATAAAAGCTTTGTGCAAAGAATTGCACCAAGTCCCCTCCCCCATTGAAACTAAAGTGGTAAGTCAAGCAGAAGGCAAATAATGTAGCTGTGAGGTACACACAAGTTTCAGATTGCGACCTGCATATTTAGGGATTGATCCAAAGCACAGTGAAATCAAGGCAAGCCTTTCTATTGGCGTAAATGGATTTTCATATAGAGCTTTACTAAAGTGGGAGGTTCAAGTGCGAATGTTGACAGCTGAGGAAGTGATCCTACAAACATTTGGGAACACAGAGAACTCTGCACAATGGAAACATCCGTGTAAATAATGTTATTGTACTACTTAAATGTTTTCCAGACTGATTGCTAATTTGCTTCACTAAGGGATATTCGATAATGTAAAAAAAAAAAAAAAAAACAAAAACCAAAAAAAAAAAACCAACTTGCTTTAGGGAACAGCTATTATGAAGTGTCAGGTTAAAAACAAAGTTGAATATATAGCTCCAATTACCATGCTCAAAGACCTCAAAATATTTTCATAATTTAAAGTTTTACAGCTCATGCAATTTATACTTATTTTAACAGTGGAAAAGCATCCCGGTCAAATTCCAATTAAATAATTACATTTCGCCTACCTAAAATTCTCACTGCATTTTTAATTGGATAGGACACACTTCACTGCTTCTCCTAAATTGTTTAGTTTTGCCATTCAGTATATAAATAGCTAGTACTTTCTACCATGGAGACAGTACACTTGTCCGCATAGCTATTGATGGCAAATTCTAGTTCACCTGTGTTGGCTGTAGCACAGGAGCTCAGGAGACCCACGGCAGCCTGTGTCCCTATCTCCCCCTGTCATAAGCTCTTTTTAGGTATATTTTTTTCCTCCAAGCAGGTTCTCTGAAAGACTGTATGTTTGTCATTCATGCTGGCTGATTATGGTTATGAGTATGCAAATATTCCCTGCCAACACCCTCTTCTCTTGACTTTATCTCCTGAAACGCCCACCTAAGCCTCTTGTCAGACACTGCCCTCTGTAGGTCTACGACAGTGCTGGAATTGTCCCGCACAGCCTGCGCATGCCTCGTCCCCAACTCTACCTGCATTCCTCGCCTAGTGCCCTTCTGAAGCACCCTGTTTCCCAGTGGCCTGTTGATTACAGAAACCATGGTGCCATTCATACATGAGGATTATACTACGCAGAAAGTTACACATCATCGTTGAAGTGCTAGGCGCAATCCTGTGATCGCTGTGAGCTCCAAACTTGTGTTGAATATGTTAAGCAAAGCGTTCAGCACAAGTCATTAATAGCTTCTGGAAAATGTTCAGTAACTTGAAAGACAAAGAAAATTCAAAATAGACTCCTACCAATTTCACTGAATGAAGATCATCTGGAGTTCACAGTGCATATTGGGTGTTAAATCTGCAGCTGAAGATTCACCAACAGTAAGCAATGCACTCCGGAATCTACACAATGGTTAACTTTATCTCTGGGGAACCTCAGAGTAGTAAAAAGTGAAGAACGGATCAGAGCAGAATGGCTTTCTATAAGAGACCCATAGGGGGAAGGATTCAAGATCCTTCTCACTTCAAGTGCAGTTAGTTAATGAAAGACACAAGGGTCACGGTAACTTCCATATACTACTGGATACAGCTTGAATCGTAGCAAGTTTGGAGTCTAATACCTGTTCATTAAGTCAGGCACAATGCTATAGCATAGTTATAAGACAACCTCTGGCTAGAAATACACCCTGCAGCCTGCTAACGTCATGGTGTATTTATGCCAGTAAGTGGAGCTTCTTCTTTGAAAAAACATATGAGCAGCAGCTATTACATGCTAAGCTGTTCACCCTGACCTCTCCAACAGCTAGATGCACACGAACTGCAGATTTGCCCCCACCTCTTCTCCACCCTCATCACAACCTCTTGTCACAGCGTTCTCATGCATAACATGTCAGGACCTGGTAAGCTAGCTGACCCTACTTTTCAAGTGCCATTTACATTGAATTTGGAGCCTTCTGTGTCTGTAGTTGGATCTCATTTCAATATTTGATTTCACCTCAATGTTAATGCAGCTGATTGAAATTGATGGTGCACAACATGGCAGATGAAAACATTTTGGGGAGAAGGTTCAGAGCTACACTGTAAAATTTCCACTTGTCTATAATACGTGCCTCAGGAGTTTGGGGTGGAAAATCCCTTGGGCAGACCAACATGCTGTCAGAGAACTTTCTCTTTATAGAACAGGTTTTCAAATGAAAGGAAGGTTCTGTGTTTTTTTCTCACATGGAAAATTACTCAAATGTTCCTGCCTGCTATAGAGTATTACAATAAATTAAAATAACATGGAAAACTGACTTAAAAGTTACAGCCAAGTAGGTGTTCCACCTAAGTAATTAAATACAGGAGCGTTCAGTATCTGCATTCTTTTGATTTTGTGTCTCCTGTGTTTCTTGGGATTCTTTCTCTACACATATATGTGTTTATAAATGTGTGTGCATAAATTGAGCACTGCACAATAAAAAAGCTTACTAGCAGTGAAGACATGAGTTCATAAAGCTCTTGTATGATCCAGCTGATGCAGAAGGCGATTACTGCAGACTCATTTTTAAAAACTGCTGATTCTGTTATCAGACTGGATCGAGCCTTGCCATTACAACCCAGGTGCTCCCCTGCTATCCCTATAGTATATGTAACCGGGCCCAGGTCACCATGTGCTCTGCCAGAAACGTGCTGACTGGCTAAGGGGGCCTTGCAATTCAGGTAATTAATCCTATTCTAATGTAGGTTAAGCAGGTGTGAAGCTGAACTCATCCAGAGAGAAAGTAGAGGCATCCTTAGAATTACAGAATTTAACTGGTCTCAGCTGACTTTAGGAAACTAGACCATCCTGTGCCACTGACCCAGTCAGACAGGTGGAGACCTGTCTGCTCCAAATCCAGTCTGAGCAATCTGCTCTTTTTCCCCTCCCTCCTCCCATCCTGGATTTACAGTATCAACACACATGACTGAAAAGCTGCTCTTTTCTTCCCCACCCAGAACAAAGTAAATATATTTTTGTTGGAGGCTAAGTTAGAGGAGTAAGCCACCTGTTTAGTTTAAAACGGACTGAATGGTTACCATAAGAGGGCTACGTTGCTCTAATTTTACTTCTGCCTTCCCAGCATGTGCTATAGTCCTTTCACAGGCCAATTTAAATGACATGTAACATTCATGATTTTATTCCCAACAAAGCCTTCAGGAATTTTAAAACTGACAAAAAAAAACCCTCTTTTTTTGGATGTTCTTTAAACTCTGAATCTGGCTGAAAAAAGCCTTATTTTTCTAGAGGAAAGAAGTCCCATAAATACAGAGGTGATAGTGAACATAAACAATAGGCTCAATTCTGCAGCATTTGCCTCTTCTACAAATTCCTCACCTAAGGAATAATGTCAAGACTTGTTCCAACTTTCTTACTGTGTTTCTGAGCAAGGCATTTTCCTGCCTTGTGGCCATGCGTTACTTCTACGAAGTTGGCCATCCTTGAGGTATCAATTGTACAGACGGGGAAAGTTTGGGAAAGGATGCCCCCTCAAAGATTATGTCAGAAGTTTAAACTGTTCCGTACAGTGTGCTCCTAACTGGCAGTCTTTTAATATGGCTGGCAGTTGAACTAAATTATGGGGGGTGGAGGTGGAATGACATTAAAGAGGTAATATGCCCGAAAATCTAATGTGCCCAGCTATCTCCTGTATGGCAGTCCAGACGCCGTCCCACTTGCAAAAAGCTGTTATTGCGGAAGTCTCAGATTCAGCCTGCTTACAAAAAAAAGAGAATGGAGACTACAGTAAAATTAAAAAGGTTAAGATACATTTAGACTTCCTACCCTCTGGTAGTAAGATTAATTCCTTGTTGGCTCAGAAGAAGGAAAACTCTTACTGAGCCATCTGCAATATACACAGACCTAATCTAGTAAACCCGTTTGTCACACAAGAAGTGGGTACAAAGGTGAGTATTATTGTCCTCTAAGTGGAAATACTTGCTTAAAGCTCCATTCTGCATGTTGCTGCAGAGACTCTGAGGTGGCGAGTACACACAGGGGACAAAGAAAACTCTCGGCTCCCGCTGATACACTGACTACTGATGTGGGTTTATCCCTTCGGGGCCAGATCCTTAAACAACAGAGGCCGGCATAGCACATTTGACTTGTACACCCATGACAACTGATCCTACCGAAGGCTCTTGCTCTGTCTCTATAGATTAACTGGGCAAACTACCACCCGTATTTTCTTCTACAAATTCTTGTTTTAATGCCTGATCGCCGAATAAAACCAAACCATTTCCTATGTTTTTATTTTGCATCTTCTTACCCTGCCCCCCCGCCAAAAAAACCCTCGATGTGCTAACAGAATGGATTAATATTTGTTTTGTTTTTTTCTCTCCTTTATTCTATTCAGCATCACCTTTGAACACCTTTAAATATGCAACGGTGTATTTTCGGCCTCACGGTACTTCAGTAGTACAATGTTTGCAAGTAAGGAGGCAGGCTGTGTAAGTCAGGCTACAAGCCATCCAGGGTAACACAACACTCTTGATTTTGCTAGAAGAATAACAGAGAATGGCTGATACATCTTTTTATACTCTTGCATTTAAGAATCAAATAATAGCCATTTTTGTTTACAGAAAGAAAATGAAAAGCACTGGCATTCATTACTGTTGATTTGCTCTCTTTTTATTAATCATTTCTTATTTTTAAAGGGCCACAGGAGTGAACAACATAATGCAATGGTAGGAAGATATTTACCAATTTAGCACCTCATTATAAAACTACTCAGAAACCTCTTTGTCTCTCGTTTAACATAATAATTATTAGTGGCAACAAAAGTGGATCCCACACTTGCACCATGATTAGCAAGTGATGAATTTGGGTTGAATATATTGCATTTTGCTAAGTAAACCTTATTGTATCCCAAATCCTCAGTCTAAAAAACATCTAATTTTAAGAAAATAATTTCCACTCCTGTTTAAATGCATGTTTCCAAATTAACCAGTGATATTCTATAGAAAACTGCCTCTTTTATGCTTGAAGTCTCCAGCTGCCACACAATTTATATCTCTTTCCTCCCCTCTTTGTTTTTCAGCCATTTTCCCTGAATGTCAAAGTCAATTTAGTGCATTTCACTTTGCTGAATAAATCAGAGGCGAAATCCTTGCTAAAAGTGAAAATTTGATTTGCTAAAAGGAGCTTAGGGCAACTATTAATCAATATATCCAGAGTGTCAAAGCTAAGGCCATGATAGACATGCATTCATTTGGAGATTGGTTGAGGCAGATAAAGGGGGACACTGGGAAAAAAAAAAAAAAAGCGCGCAACAGCCAGACAGTGTAGTGTGCATTTTGGGGGCAGGGGTGGAGGGAGAGGACTATTTTTAAAAACAAAAAAATAAAAGAGAGACAGTCACTCAGAAGGAAGGGGCGAGTACTTGTATATGAATAAAAGGTGAAGTTAATAGAGACATAAACTCACTGTTTAATTCTGATCTTGAGAGAAGACGATTTTAATGAAGGATTTTTTTTTTTTTTTTCAAAAGTAAAACGTAAGAATTGAGCCAAGTTCTTTTGTTACCTGTTAATTCAGTTTTTTGGTTTTGTTTTGCTTTTGGTGATGATTATTCTTAAACAAGCTTTTTCAACAAACAGACAGGGATTTTAAAGTCAAAACTAGCACGAGTTCCAGATGCTTTACTAAGAGTTTTACTGCACATTTATTTTATATTCATGTATAACTTGCAGGTGATGAGATGTTTATATGCCTGGGATTATATTCGTGTGTGTGTGTGTGATGTGTGTGTCGTGTTGTCCATCCCACCCCCCCACCCCACCCCACCCCCCGTTAATTTAATGGTAGTAAAAAATGCCAGAAGTGACTATCCTGGCAACTAAAGTGCTCTTTTTACCACAGGACATCTATGTCTAGTGGTACAGAAACCTCCTCACCTCTCCATTGCTGTCTGTCTCAGATCTGAACTGGAACCAGTCTTTTCTGATTAGCAGACACACTAAGAGTCCGTACATCTGTAGCTGCACACAGAGCCTACTCTTTTGTACCGAAATCAGCTGAAATTTTGCCACTAACTTCAGTAACAGATCCACGAAGAATAGTCTGCCATCATAGCTCAGGTGGATATATGAAATAATTTTAAAATAAACAAGCGGACTTTTCTGTAACTACCTTTTACCACACTGCAGATTCCTGTTTTGTTTTGAAAATGCTAAGAGACTGTTGACATGTTTATTCATACATTTTTCTGGAAACCCCACCTCCTCCCTGCCTTGCAAAAACACACCTTCTCTGTGATACTATTTTCAAAAACTGAGAAAAAAATAAAAACCGCCACCATTCCTAGCACTTCAAATGATGTTAAAAACATTGATGCAAGCAGTGGGATTGATGAAGTGCTGGCATTTTGGGCACACTGCTGTTCCATTCTACTCACGAGTAGCTTGAACCAACATAGTGATCCACACACTGGCAGTGTCGGGCGGTCCATCTATGTTAATGCTCAAAAATAAAACCAACAGTCAATTGCTGATTTCCCATATTGTACAATTTAGTGACAGAGGTCAAGATCAGCAGTTTTTGAGAAACCTTTTGGCTGGAATCCCTACCTGTAAGGCCCAGGGAATGGTCTGCCTCAGATCACGTATGTCGTACAAGTTGTGAGTTCAAGAACATTTCCATCGTAGGAAGAGCATGTCTGATTTCCATAATTAGTGCATGTTTGTGGAAGGAGTTAAAAGAAGAGCAGATAGTGGGCTTTCGATAAACAGAAGGCAAAGAGAACTTGCAAAGTGTCCAAGATAGCACACTGATAGAGGGCAGGATGTCCTGATTCCCCAGGAGGCTCCAGTTATTATCACTACAAACATCTTAGCATGAAACAGCTCATATTCCATTCCATGTTACGTGGGCAGCAAACAGCACATTTACATGCCCACTTGTCTGTGGAGTGACAGGCACCCTGTGATAGGGGGCTCTAAGGTAGCTGCAGGAGTCCTCACATGGTCTGAAATGGTCCTGAACTCAGCTAGCAGCACAAGAGACTAGAGGAGGCCTCAACCTTAGCAGAAACAACCAATTTTACAGCAGCAAGCAGCATGGTACAGACATACAGGAGGACATCTATTCCCCTTGCAGAGCTGAGATTAGCTGTCCCACTAACAATCCAGAGAAGGATTTGGGCATAAACAGGATGCTGGCTATAGCCAAAACATATGTCATTATATACACCAGGTAGTTCCAACATATGATTTCAGTCTGTTTGCAAAGTCCTACCGATATGAATACTACTGTTAAAGTAACATTCAGCATTTTTTCCCTGTCATTTAAACACATGCTGTTTGTCCACTAAGATGTAGATGCATAAATAACTACGTGCATGTGAACAGGTACATATATACCCAGTTCTTATCTGCATGGATGTGCCATACATGCACGCTCTCATGCTTTCTTGAACGTTGGCTTTCCAAAGGTGATTACGGTCAACTTTTTCTCTGTACTTTTACCTACACGGGGTGGTATTTCTAAAACAGATGATGAGAAAAGGGCATTTTCGAAATGACAGCTCTGCAGCAGATCATGTTCTTGTTCAGTATTAGAATGTTAAACTATACCCCCGAGAGCTGCTTTGGAAAGGAAAGCTTAAATATTGTCCTCCACAAAGAGTATGCCGGAACAATAATGTTTCATAAAACATTAACATTAACACTAAAATATTCAAAACATCCTTGGATTTGCTCCATCAAAATCATGTCCTCTTTTTTTTTTTTTTTTTTAATACTAGCACCAGTGGCAGTATCAATTTCTAAATATTCCCTTTCTTGAACACTGCTACTGCTAGCAAAACAGGGACACAATTGAAGACAAGCAGGCTTATTTTACTAAATAATGTAACTAGTTATTTTTGATGTATTAGTCTGATTTACTGTTTCCAAACAAATTTTTCATTTTAAGTGCAAAAAGTTGATTTCTATGGTCTGGCTGATGTTTTTTCATGCATGCAAATTTTTTAGAGAACATTTTGTCTTTAGCTTCCTGTTATGCACATTTTTAAGAGCTTAATGTTTCCTGCCTCCACTTAATATGAAAGAACATTGCACATTTTTGCTGAATGTCAATGAGATAGTTACATTACCGAAATCGTGCCTAAACGACTCTGATACTGTGACTAGGTATCAGCAGAATTCCACCCCGTACTGGAGAAGAGTTTAATTAATATAACGCGACCAATACAAAATGGAATCTTCCCAAAATACAATGCAAAGGCTAGGAAACTCAACCACCAGTAAATATTGAATTAAGCATGGCTCTCTTATTTAAAAGATAAATAAAAAAATAAAAAATAAAAAAAAAAAAGAAAAGTCTTGCAGAGGCTTCATAAATATATTTACAATTTATTTAGGTCAGTTAATAGGGGTTTTGTTTCATTAGGCAGGAGACGAAGCAGCATCGGCCTCTCCGTAAGCACCTTCAGTATTTTACTAACGAAGTTACAGTACATCGGAATATTTTAATCTGACACAAAGAACAACAATAGATCTGACTGCTGGACTGATAATCTTCTTATCACACCCTGTGAAACCTAGCTCTAATATTTGACTGAGCCTCCATTACTCGGCAACACATTCTAAAAAGGCCAACAATGGAGAGAGAATGAAGTGGAGTGTGGAAGTACCTCCATATCTACATAAAAGAGATTAGAGGCGACAGCGTTCCATTTTACAGCTCAATCATATTGTGTTAGCATGCGCTTATCCGAGCGCGGATGAAATTGAAAGAGAAATAAAAAAGAGTCAGGCAGATAGGAACCAGAAAAGCGAGGCATGAGCAATTTCCAAGGATATAAAAGGATGCTAATGGCGGGGCCCTGTCATTCTTAAAAAGGGCTATTAGGGCACCATCATCTGTTCTTGTGCCCTTACGCTCCTCTAACTAAAGTCAAGCATTTCCTAATGCCATTGTGATCTTTTTCTTCTTCAGATAAGACATGGTCATGTTTCATAACAACACACTTTCCATTTATTTGATTTATAAATGCAAGGAGACTAATTCTATTTACTGATAAAGGCTTTCCATATATATTTTTCTTTCAATATTTCCTTTTGTAGATGGCATAGGCTTCTTGTTCAATAAAAGCAACTATTGAAATGTTTCCAATAGCACAAAAATACTAATGATTTTATGAAAGCATTTGAACTTTTTTATAATTTTAAAACATTTTTTAGCCCATGACTGCAATGGGAAACAGTTGGCCAGGGCAGAATGCATATTGCACTGTTACCTTTTTATAGATAATCTCATTAAAAGACTTTCTGTTAGAATAGCAAAAACATTATTTTGGTTTCTTCCACAAAGACAAATTTTACTTTGAATTACAATGCTTTACAGCCGAGATCTTTATTAGTTATTAAGCACCTGATATATAAGGGCCTTTAATTATACTGAATCTTAAGAAATCACTATAGTAAAGAAAGATTTGCTGATTGCTGCTTTGCTGCGCTAGGCACAAATTCACTACTGGTATAATTAATCGATTCCAAGAGATTTACACCAAGGATTTACTTAGTCCGCTAAGCTACAGCAAACTTTCATGCAATTTGCACTCTTTTTCTAACCCATCCTTTTTCCAATTCTGTTATGTTTCTGCCTACAGTAACATTTGTTAGCTTAGAAAACAGGCAGCTAGCACCAATCCAGGCTCTTCTACAAGTTGTTTTGTGCCAGACATTAGCTGGGCGTAGGCAGTCCAAGTTCAGCAGTACTCCGTCATTCAAAACCATGCTACAAAAGCTCATCCCATTTGCCCTTTAGCATGTCAAGCCCTTCTGCATTTTGATTTTTGTGATCAAACGCCAGGTAGCAAGCACAGATTTTATCACTTCCTTCTGTTACTAGAAGGCTTATAAAAAGATTGTCTTTATTTCCTTTTTTTTTTTTTTTTCCTTCTCATTCCTAAACAGAGTCAGGTGAGTAAACTTAGCTAGTGTGGCTTTATCATGGCAGGTGTCTTTTTGAGTTTACCTTGTAATAAAAGGCTGCCTCATGGCAGAAATGTTCCTCAACTGGTTCAGATCGCAGACTTTAAATTTTCAAGGCCAGTTTACAGCATCCAATACCTTTTCCACGCTAACCAAAGCCATCATTTTAAAGGCAGCTCAGTCTCATCCCTCTGCTTTTCCTACCCCTGCAGCCAAATCAAAGCTACAAAACATATTCACAAATCAAACTGACAAAAGTTCCTCTGAAACTACTATGGAGCATGGCTGACTTCTTTGAGAGCTGCTCTATTTTGGTTAAGGTGATCTACGTATCTTCCAAAGATGAAACTCAAACTCACTTATTTAACTCATTTTGACTTAATTTGGGGTGCTTTATTAGCAACCAGTGTAAGACAAAGTAGCTAGTATAATATAGAGTGATGTTTAAATTAGTTTACAATTTGCTTGGGCTCATCTAGAACTGCTCTGAACAAAGCCATTCAGAAATGTCAGCTGTGTTCCTAACCACTGTAACAAATTGTTGCCTGAACGCTGCACACCTAATGACTTCAAATTAGCTTCACTGCGATATTGCCTGACAGTTCGTTACGACTGTTAGCAACATAGCTGGCGTATCATGACCAATAAATTGGTTTCAGTGTGGGCTGGGAAAGGGACTTCCATCAATTTGATTAAAGAAATTACTGTAGCATTCAAAGCATAAAGACAAACTAGTTTAAGGAGACAGAAATAAGTTAACTGTACCAGAAAAACATTGCTTGTGATACAAAAGCTTGTTTATACACCATTTGTGGCACAGAGAATGACTAAATTTCAACTGTGTCGCATACCGACTATTTTAGAGTCTGTAAGTTGTTGTCACTCATCTAAAGTAAAATAATGTTCCGTAAATGTACAAAGTATTTTATTCTTTGTTAGTGTTTGTATTTATCGAAGATGACCCAGAAGAACCTACCAGAAGAACTGAGGCCTTGTGCTGGTTAGCACAAGGGAAAAAAAAACAGGAAGACTATTAATTTCTATTTCTTTGCGATTTCTTTTTGATATTAGAAATAAAATACATTTAACTTTGATAAACAAACAACTGACTGGATTGCTTATTCGATTATTAAGGTATCCCAAAATCACATCAAAATCAGGATGATATACTACTTAGAGGAATTAAAGGTTATCCATTCTTATGTTCAATAAGTTTCAACCATCAAATTTAGAAAACTAATGAGCTGATGAAAACACACCAACATGCTCACTCATCTGCTGGAGCAGAAAAATACCTTAAGAAACAAGAAAAAAAGCCAATCTTTTTTGTGTGACTTTGCCATTTCTGAAAGGTGACAGACTGAGAACCCTGGACACTCTATAAGCTTGTCTGCTAGCTCACAGAACAAACACAAATACCTCAGCAATGGGGGAAATAAAATATACCCGAAATGTTATCTGAAGAAATAGCTAATGTTCTGAGAAACTGCTTTTGACGACCCCCACTCTTCTTGCTAACAAGAGCGTCACTCAGCTTTTATAACACTGACACATTCACATGATGTAGACCGCAGTCCACTTCATGCAGACCAAGGAACTACTAAGCTATAAGAAGAGACCTTTTGGTACAATTCAGTTCTTTCTACTGAACTGCTGGTACAATTCAGTTCTCACACTAGTTCATTCAATGAAGAGAACAATTCCTCTGTGCCATGCCAAAATATAACTGAATTTTTGCACCTCCTGTGGTCAGCATAAGATAGTGCTGCCTTTATGGAATAGAGGAACCAGACTTACATTCAACTACCGCTGAATCAGGTGAGTACAGAGGAGAGCACTTACACTACCCTTCACACCAGGCTAATGCTCTGGATAGCAAGGCAAGTTTATCTTAATAAAAGTAATACGTGAAAAAAATTCATTCACTGAGCAGCATGTAAAACTTATTAACATAGTATCACTCATAGCAACAATAATACTATTTCCAAGGTAAGATATATTATCATCTAACCTATGTCCTGTGTGAATAATCTGGAGTCTTAAGAAAACTTTATGCGTTGTAGTGAGGGAACAAATAACATTTTTACCAGAACAAAATAACCCATGCAACTATTCCTGTATGTCTCCTGTTTGCAATAAATACTGTATGTACCTGGAATATGCTTAGCCCATCCAATGATCACCACGAGTTCTCTGTCTGCCAGGTCACAAAGAGTGGTAAGCGCTTTGATGTCACTGTCTGGAACAGTGGGGTCAGGCATGGCATAGATCTTCTCTGGTTCAGCCACCAGCAAATGGGAGACAATCTTGTTATCTGTAAAAATGGTCCAGAACAGCACAAGATCACCAGTAGCATCATTCTACTTTTCAAACAAATGGCTCACATTTCAAAGTGCACAAGAATTTGTCTTAAGATACTGGACCTAATTAAACCTTATTGTAACTTCACTGGCTTCTACAATCGGTCGCAGCACAAACAAATCTGATCCATTAACAATGTTTATCAAGCTAGACATGTATGTTCTTAAGAAAGTAAATTTAATGGAACGTAGAAATACATGATCACCTCCTAATATCGGAATACAAACTTTGCAGAAAAATATTCATGCATTATCATGTATTTTGGACTGTGCAAATAGAAAAGTCTTGCCTTCCTCTAATTACCTGCAACCCCTCACCCTCCCCAAAGGCAGGTGCATTTTTTTGAGGGAGTAAATATCACAAGCAATTAGTCAGTCACTGAAACCTGTAACTTCTGTCAGCAATTCCAACCACCATTCTTTGTTTCAGATGTCACTGTTAAACTGTTGCAACAGAAATAGTCTCAGGGCTTTCTCAGTGCTCATTATCCCATATATCTTATATTATGGGTATCCTGCCTGTTAAAATGTTAAGAATGAAGCTGTACTCCTTGGGGCCTATGCTCTGAGAAAAGCAGGGTATTGTCATATATTAGCTTTTCAGTGAAACACACAAATTTAGAACCATGTATAAAATTAGCTTCTTTAAGTACAAAAGAGCCAGTCAGGAATAGCTATTAAAATCAATGAGAATAAAGAGTGTAAAACTAAGGAAAGTATCATGCAGACCCTACCTCAGAAAACTGGTTTTGTGCAAAGAATGATACATTATCGTATTCACACACTGGTTATTTTTACCTATATAGCATTTTCAGTCATATGTTTAATATTTACTTTTTAATCCAGATGAATTGTGAAATCTGTTTGGAATAATGAAAAAAAGGGAGTAGAAGAGCCTGGAAGATTTACAATACAGTGTTCCTATTCTATATTCCATAAGTAGGATAAACATAAAATGAGCATTAAATCCACGTGGAGGCACAACGGAAGTACCTTATCTCTATACAGGAGCCTGATTTGTTACTCTGAGAAGGCCGAACTGAAAAATGGGAAAAGGACTAATTCATTAAGCTTCCTAATACAAGATACATTACTATACTTCCCAATATATTTATGTTTTGCCTTTCATGGTAGGTACATCTTGTGACCTCAGATGCACCACCAGACTTTAAAGCCCAAGTATCACCCTTCAGTGAATTTACACTAATCCGTTCCCTTCCTTAAGATAGTCATGGGGCTTGCTACAAATGGGATTCCACTGAGAGAAGGTGCAAACTATTTTCTGACTGCAAAGAAAGCTGACAGAATTAGTACCATTTCCCCTTCCGCATGTAAGTCACAAGATGGACCATAATGTCCTCCTGTGGGGGAGCTGCAATGGAAGCTGGTGGGGATGTGACTTGCCCAGGAGTCTCGGAGAGGCTCCTTACCAGTCCATGACAGATTTCCATAAAATACTCACTTGATTCAGATTTCTGATACTTTACTGCTCTTTTGTGACATAGACTCCTCGATTCTGATCTACTGTCTCTACAATTTTTGCCTTATTCCAAATTTGTGTGTCAGAAGTTGTGATATATGTTAGCCCTTCATAAAATAAGTGCAAGAGCCAACTGGAAACCATCACATCAAGCACGTTTTATTACAAGGGGATATATTCATGCTTTATATGAACTATAGGAACCATGCCAACTGAGTAATTCTTGATCTCAATATTCTACTGATTATCAAACTGATTAATGAGGAATTCTATTCTTATTTAAAGATGACAGATGGTAGTTTTAACTTATATTGGCAAACAGCCTTTGCACATTTTTTTTATTATTTTTTTAAACAGTCTTTTCATATCCTGTTTAATTTCACACAGAAAGCATCATCTTTTTAAGTGAGAAAAGATCACATTGCTTCTTCTCAAATTCCAATATTTTTACATGTATTGAAAAGTAGGATAAATAAATTAAGAGTTTCTTAATATCAAAACACAGGTAGCTGAGGAGTTCAACTTCTTGGGTTTTTACCCAGTGATAAACGAATGAAGAAGCACTCGCATCCCCAAGTTCTGGGTTTTTTCCCCTGCAAACAGAAGAAGTGGCCAAAGAACCTCTTTCATTTTTTTATTAGGTTCCTCACCAATGGCTTTTTGCAGATGATTCAGGAATATTGTATGTTTTGACTCAGGATTCATAAAAATCTCAAATTCTTTTTACTTTTGCAACCAACAAGACCTACAGGCAGGCCATTAGATTCCATAGTGAAGCTGGAAAATACAATAGAGACCAGAAGTAGGTGTAGGAAAGATCCTCCAAACACCTGTTCTTTCCCTATAGGGGGAAAAAGCTACCTGTATTGGAGCATGCATTAGTATAGACCATAGGAAAATTTTGAATCTACTCAGAAAGCTCCATCACTCAGGAAAGTGAATAGCCATGAGCACTCTTTCTAGGTAAATCTTATTTAATGTTTCCCTAATTAGAATCAATAGAACCCAATTTTCATTCCTGTGCCTTTGTTATGCACAAACTATCAGTCAGGGTCCAGAAAATCTCCCAGGCTACTTCCACACAAAACCGATTCAACTGTTTCAAGTCTTGACACTTATCTGACAGGATTTGAAAAATAAGTTTTATAAATGTTTGTTACAAAAAATGTTTGCAATTGGACAAGCTAAGGAAAATGAAGGGAGGCTCTTAGATAATGAGAAATGATTTATAACGAGGTTAGTTTATCTCAGACAAATGGAGCTTACAGAAATTGGTGCAGTTATTGTCTTAAAGGTAACATAAAGGTAACTTAAAGGTAACATAATGCACTACTTTGCAGTAATCTTGGGTTTACACAGAGATTCAGTACAACAGCGTTAACCTCTGTTCATATTAAAGGGCTTGGGGTTTTTGGGTTGGATTTTTTTTTTTGGCTGTTTGTTCTTGGCTTTTTTGGTATGCTAGGCTATCAACATTTCTACTCAATGACAATATCAAGTAAATGAAAAACTGACAATCTGTGCACCCAGGAAAACTAAACCTCTAATGAAATTAAGCATTAGAGTTTATTAAATTTTATTGTATTATCAGAAAGTTTTTATTATAATGTGCAAAATCTGCTTAGTGCAGCCCTAGATTGTATTTACAGAACGGTGGGACAGCTTATGGAGGCTGAGTAGAAGATGCCAGATTGGACAATTGAAGGAATATAATCAGCATAATGTTTTTTGGAAAGGCAAAAGGAAACTATGCCATATGTTCACTTAAGCCTTAATTTTATGTAAAACTGGCTGTTTTTTCTTTGACACAGCTAAAATGCCCTTTCACTTACAGTTCAAAGACTGTTTATTTGCTCTCCAGATCCCCATATGCTCAAACGTATTGTACACAGCACTGTCCCCTACTGGGGAACACGGATGGATATAAATTCCATTTTCCCTACAACCAGGTATTTACAAGAGCCTAAAACTGAGATGCGTGTTGTCAGAGGCATAGGGGCAGAGGCAAATGGGAGACAAGGAGAAGTCTGCCCTCCTTATTTCTCTGGCTTATTTCTCTATTTTAGGAACAAATTAACCTTCTCGGCAGGAGCAACTGGACATGTGTATTCTCATTTGAATTTGGAAGAGTTTACACCTCTTGATGCAGCCTGTGTGCCCTTGCAGGGTAATACACTAGCCTCTTGCACTACAGCTATAATGCTATTAAATTTACTTCATGGAATTAGTACAGTCGCTGCTTGAGTTTATATAAGCTGCAAAGCAAAACCCCTAACTATTTTTAGTTAATCGCAAAGAGGATGGAACTTGTATTTTAGCAATGAGATGATCAGCTCACTCTCTCTCTTAATTTCAGCCTGGCGAGATACAATCAAGGACATTATTAAAACATAACAAAACAAAGCAAAAAAATCCATAAGGGTACTAGAGCCCAAACTACCAATCTATGCTTGTTATTAGTGTGGCATATTGCTGTTTTAATCTAATGCTAGGTAGTGTATTAATCTATACGTATAAATTAATGAGGCTCTTAATGTATTTTCATTGGGAGGTTGAGCAGTCAAACTCATTTAGTTAGTGAAAACTACAAAAATCACTTTCTTGTGGAATTTGAAACTAGCAGCTTCAATGAACTAATGATCACAGTATGAACCATTTTATGTACCACTGAAAATAAAGATAACCTGTAAGTGTAAAATTTGCACTGCATAAACCATGCTTTTATACACTTCCACCTGTAAAAATATTCTTTGTTCAACTCGACTTGAGAAAGATGAGCATATTTAAAACAAAATACGTTAACAGCTAAATGGATATAGTGTTCATGGTATTATCTTCTGACCAAACCCTCGTCCCAGTCAGAACGAGCTTAGCAAACAGGGCTAGGAATCAATACCTTGTATTCAAAGAGAAATTTTGTATATCTGGTGTACTCACATGGCTTTTTTGCTGGCTGAACTAGCTGAGGGTTCAGGTATGGGCTATTCTCTGCATCTATTCTGCGCTTGTACTTCTGGCGACCTCCACGTACTCTGTCTAGGCGGACACCTACATTGGGAAAATAAGCAAACATGTAATTAAATATATTATGAGGATGCTTCTCAAGTAACAATCTTCTATCTCCTGCCTTCCAATATTTATTTAAAATGCATGTTTATTTCAAAAGATTAATTTAGAAAGCAAGGGAAAGCAGCACTACAAGTATTTGCAAGCTGTTTAGATTTTCACACACGCAAGACTAAATATAGAACATATTTCCTGTTCGTTTAAAACTATTTGTTCATTTTTACATATTATTAAAAACAGCTAACAAGTTTAGTTTCCATTTGAAGCAGTCTGATCTTAAGTCGTCTTTGCCAGAAGCAGAAGTTCAAAGCTCTAGCAAACACCATGGATATACAAGGCTAACATTATGAGTAGAGAAGTACAGAGAATTAGAACTTTAGAAACAATGGGTGCTGTATACAGTTTATAGATTGTCAAAACCAGTGCTTTTCATTAACATGGATTAACATGACCAGAGGATACAAAGGAAGTATCCTCAGTAAAATAAGAACATATATGTGGCTTAAAGACTCAAAATGGTTCACGAGGATTTGAAAGAAATTGTATGGGTATTCATTTAGATGTCATCAATGACGAATTAATATTTGTGTTCTACCTCCAAATTGTTCATTGCTTCAGTAAAATATTCTGCTACCTGTTTTGCAAGGATATATAGGAATTTACTTTCCTGAAACAAGGTACAGCTGCTCTCAAAGACAAAATGAAAAAAGGAGGGGAAAAAGAAGATGGTAGGTCCCATAAAACAATGAAGTATGTTTATTTCCTTCTGATTCACCCAGGCAGATTTCCAGACAACCAGGACAAATGTCAGTACAACCAAGTAGTAACATAACACTGAAGTTGAAATACTCGGCACACATGCAGGGCAACAGGACAAGTAATACCAAGCGCAAAATTTGTCCCCGATGACATGGATTTAACTAGACAAGAATGCAAGGACACATTACATATCAATGATCCCTGTGAGCGATGTAATAAAGCGCAGCTCACTTCTTCACTTTTCATTGTCTATTTTAGCTCTCCTCCCTCTGTTTATCTTTTCTATTGCCATTATTGTGCCCTGCTCTACTACTTCCCACCTCCCTGTTCTCTCCCTCACAGGAAATACCTCCAGAACTGGCTTCTGGACTGCAGAGAAGCCACCACCAAAGCAGTTACAGTTTACGTGCACAGCAAGAGGAATACAGTAGAGTTTACGTGCTGCCCACGAACCTGCACGGGTAGCAGAGTCTCCTTACCAGGAAACATCTCTTTCATCCAAAGAGGACTGACTGGGTTTTGGTGAAGAAAACCCGTTTTGCCAAATAGCCAGAAATCCAAGGCCAACTCTTGTAGTTTTGGTTTTGTTTCTTCTTCTTTCATATTTCTTGCTTTTTTTCTTTTCCTGTTCTACTCTCCGAGTTGGCGTGAAACACCAGAGCACTCACTAGCTGAACCAAGGAAGATGGCAGTTTACAGATCCAAGTCTGTACCCTTCTACTGGCAGGGAAGGCTTTGCATGCATGGGGTCCTCATCTACCCAGATGGACTGTTGATATCCATGAAGGTTAGTAACACAGGAGATGTCTTACGGTTACAAACAATGTCTGTAACCATAATGCAGTGAGTTGCATGCAACAGTGCTCTATACTTTTTGCTCACCAGGAAAGTGGGTAACGATCAGCTGTATATAATAGTGAAATTCCATTCAGTTTACTGCAGAAGACTGCGTATTTCACTCCCCCAAACTCAAGAAGTATATTTCGTATTGTACGCTACCAACTATACTTCTGTGAATCACATTATATAAAAAATAAAACTAATCAACCACATACCCGAACAGGTCAGTGTATAATTATGAATGAAATCTTATTTATGGTATTTACCTATATCACTACCAAACTTGTAACTGATTTGTGGCCTAAGCTATTTGATAAAATTCATGGTGATTCAATCAACAAAGCGTGGTTATTTTTTGTTTGTTTTTAAAGTTATACATAGAACTACAGGACCACTTTAAAAATCAATAGTCAAAAGCTCTTCAGAGCTAATGATAACTCAGTGTTCTCCACCCTTGAATCAGGAGTTTGAGCTACACCTGAAGCAAATGACATCCAGGACAATACACCGCCATAAAAACAAATAGCAAAAGACCAAGGTTTGACAGTTGAATATTCAGAAACAGGCAGAGGATTAGAACAAGCCACATGCGATATTGGTGGGATTATGAAAAAGACTGCCCAACATTTGAAGAAAAATAGACAGAAAATGATTTCTGCATAATTCAGATGCCATCCTTCTTTCTGCTTGGGAGCAGATTACATAGTGATAAAAGATGGATAGCATCAGACAGAAGTATGTTTAATCAAAAAGTAATGGAACTGAAGCTTAAATTAAAATAATATAAATCTACCAAGATGAACAATTTTTTTACCTCCTTTGCATTTGCCAAGATACACATTCAAGCCATTCACACACATGCAATGGAAGGAAATACAGATGAATGTCACAATAGCAAAATTATACATAGAGCCATGTACTCACCTATTATACATAGCTATACCTATAAATACGGCAACTTTCTTTTTTTGAAAAGAAAAAAGTATAATTCTAAATAACTGGGGAATAATGGTATTGCACATTTTAAAATTGCCTAAATCCATAATGTAACTAATTCCGATTCTAATGTGAAAATATTTTTGATAACATCATGCCAACAGAACATAAATTAGAGGTTTATAACCCTTTCATTAAAACTGATACAGAGTTTAGCATCATTTTAGCTCCTAAGCTTTCCTTGCTCATAGTACCATTACAAAGTAGCTATATTTGAATCAATTTCTGATAATCTAACACACCCTAAGTGGTATTTTACTTCCCAAGAGTCGTTATAGAAGTGAACACAATGCAAGACACCACTTAAGAAAGTATACCCATCTGATATTCCATAAAAACTGTTGGAGTTTGGCAGGTAGCAAACCGAAATCCAGAGATTCTTGTGTATATGCATACATTTTCCCCTGTAACTCCTTTAATTTGTATGAGAGAATTCATTACAAAAGAAATATTTATCTGCTCTAAGACAGTAACAGCTGATGCCTTCTTTGTTAGTAAAACAAAAAGAAGAAAGAAAAACAATTTTGTCCACAAAGATCTTCATTGGGGGGGTGGGTCTTAACATCTTGATCACAGAGGAAATTGCTAGAATTCAACACATACTCCGTACTCAGACTATTGAAGAGGAAATTGTGGCATCTAGCTGGTGTACAGGGAAAAGTTAAGTAGACCTCTGCTTTAGCTCTGCTCTGCATGTGCCTTGCCAGAGTCTTCAGGAACTCCATTCACTCACCCTATCAGTCCTCAACCATAAAGTGAAAAGAAAGATCCACCCCACCTATATAAACTCATGGCACATCTCTGAATGAATTGCACTGTATGTATTATCATTACGGTTTTTTAGGGTCAAAACATCCGTTAATGTCACTGAACAAAGCTCCACTGAAGACAAGCAAGTTGATTCTCTGCATTCCCCAACACTGAGTTTCATTTTAAAATTCTTCAAAAGAAAAACAAAAACAAAAGCCCAGATGAGAAAAATAGGTATGACCACAGGGTACAAATAGAAAGAACAGGCCTGTTACCAGTTATTATACCAGTTACTTTCAAGAGTCAAGTGCAAAACATTCACTTTATATCTTAGGACAGGCACAACTCATGAACTCATCTGTTCAGCAGTGGTTGGTAGTCACACATTTTGACAGGATTTACAAAGCTCAGAAGATAAGTATTAGACTAGAACTGTAATGTATGGAGAGATGGAAACTATGTAAATCAATGCAATTGCTGCGGCAATTACATGTACTAATACAACATAAAAATTTCCCCAGCTGGCCTTAAGGAGAAAAAAAAAAAAGGTCTCATAGTTACCATACAAGCTTCTACAAAAAAGGTTCACCTCCTAGTTCCTCACACAATCGTTGCATGATTTCTAAGCATTATAAAATGCTTACCAACACACGACAAAATTACATTGGACATTTACTCTAAAGTGAAAGAGTCCACATACTCTTGCACAGAAACAACTGAAGACTAGAGCTGATGTACACAATGAGCTACCCACCAGGTACTTCATCTAAACAAACTTAACATAGGCAAACATGAATTCTGCATTTTTTCTCTATTTCCTCATCTGTTCCTCCCTCACCAACAGTTGTAAATTGTTATTCCTGTTCTGTAGTCCTTTCCTCACACTGCCTTCAAAGCTTCATGTGGGACAGGTACCCACTGTGACTGGTGCTATATATTATAAAAGATTGCCCTTACGTCTGCAATACCATTCTTTTTGCAATTCAGGTCCTCAGTATGATAATCATATTTAACAGTGTCATCTATTTTTCCATACAGATCCAAGCCATAGCCAAAGTATACGATTTACTCCTTTATAATCTACCTCTCTTCCTGTTTTCCATCCCCTCTTTCTTACCTTGGCTACAATCCCCAGTGTTCATTTGTCCACTTGTCCCACAAATGTTCTTGTCCTTTCCATGGAGCTCTATACCCACAGGAAACCCTCAGGCTAACTTGGAAGGCATTTGCCCAATCCTTCAAATCAAGACCTACCAGGACTGCCTATAGGAAATTGCTTACTACCTGTAATTGGGGATAGCTTTTTATTTTGGAAAAAAAGAAAAATCTAATTCACTTAAATATGCACTAATATCTGAATAAATCAAAACTCCCTCTCTTCCTTCCAGTAAACATCAGTAAAGAACAGGTTTGAGATCGGAATCAAACCCGCAATTTTGACTTCCTATGGAAATTTCAAATTCTGCTCCCTTTCCATCCCCCCTACATGACAGATTTATGGCAAGCAGGCACATTCTACAAGGACACCTTTCTGGCAAGCCCCACCTCTAACACAGCACTCTATGTATACTAAATATATTCCTATCTCAGTTTTTGACATATGTAACTGGGTAATTATCCTTTTTCTACAGATGTCTGTAAGATTCCCAGCATTGTCTTAAATTTTACAGTGGAGCCAGTAAGAATGGATACCCACATAACGGCATGTTGCCAAGCTTTAGAGGAATGTCAGCAGCAGAGGCAAAAAAACAGATTAACAGCAAAACTGGAAATAGCAAAAGGAATTTTAATGGCACGTTCTGATGTGGTTCTCCTTTGGGACAACACCTTGATAGAGTGTTCCGGTTCACTTGAATATACTGTGCTTATTGGTAAGATTGCTGGTTAAGCTTGGGTGAATATTATAAACTCTGCGTTTTGCATTTATCCACATAAAATTGGAAAACCGGTTGATTTTTCCACCACGAACACAGACAGAATGTATTTAGAGATAAGAATTCATGGTCATTTAGTAACTCTTTAGACAATTCAGTCATCTCTATAGTTTGGGATTAGAGAAGTGTGAGGCCAGTGCATTAATCCTACAGTTTGAAAGATTTGTAGCGGAAAAAATACTTCCACTTTAAACCACAAAAGACCTCTCTCAATATAGCAGAAAGATGCAGGAGGTATCACAGCATGAAGAAAAAGGATAGTATGAGCTATCTTTTCTTCTGAATCTGCATATTTGGTTTATGTGCTGAATTATAAGGATGCCAGAGAGCTCCTCAAATCAGTTTACAAAGTATTTGGATAATACCACGTGCAGGTAAAAATTCAGCTAGAGATGTAAAATATGCGTCCATTAGGTAGGTAATATTTTGAAAACAGAGTCCTAAGTCATCAAAGAAGATAAAAGCTATGACTGACATTAAAGCTTTCCTGATCTACAGCTGAACTAACAATTAGCAGGGGAAGACACTTGTGTTTTGTCTTCTGATAGCTATCTGCACTATTAAATACACTAGTGGAGCATAGGAAGTCTAAAAATCATCCTCCTACTTCACACTCAGTCAGTACCAAAAAGTATTTGTTACTATAGGATAAAATTGGCTGTCCCCAAGAGGTGCCTATAAAACAATTTAGTTCAGGAACCTGCCCATATAATGGACTGAAAGACAAAACAGTGTTTATTACTGTAATATCCAACTTGCTTCGTGACTATGAATAAAGTGCTTTATTTATCCATTCCTCTAGCACAGATTTGCAACAAACAGCTTATTATTTAAAAAAAAAAGAAAAAGTATTAGGCCAATTAAAATATTTAGTGAATTTTTCCAGGTTGAAAAATCAAAAGAGAAAGATATTGCTTTTGTAAAACAAGTGTTTCAAACCAATGTTTCATTTCAGATTTTGCTCACGTTTAATAATTGAAAATGTTTCTGGGCAACCAAATGTAAGTAACATTTTGGAAAATCCCTTTTTTTCCTCGGAGGAGGGGATGAGAAGGCTGGATTTTGGCAAAGGAACTGAAAAAAAAAAATTCTCTTTGGTTAAAGCCCAGAGGTTTTTGGTTTTTTTGGTTTTTTTTTTTTTTTTTCAGTTTGACAAAAGAACTGATAAATGTGTTACTTACACAGCTCAGTACTCAACCTCTCTTGAAAGGAACATTAACTTTGCATGAACTAATCATCTACATGCTGAATTTTTGTGCACTGTCATTTATGCATTAAAACATAAAAGAACATGCATAAAATCCACTTAGTTTTCCCATGCAAATGAGATTTTGTGTAAATAAATTCTATTATTTCTTAGCACACGTGATTTCCATTGAAGAATGGTCCATAAACAAAGATGTTCACATGAAGAAAATGCGGCATAAAATGTTTAAGAGTACTACCGTTGCTTTACATTTTTTAATGGTTCCATATGAAGCTAAGTATCCTAATCTGTGACACTCACAAATACAAATTAGGTCACACGCAACAGGTGACAAGTTTTAATTGAATGTCTTCTGTCTGCAATTCTGACAAAAGGGGAATGGAAATAAATGAGTCTGGCAAGACAGCCCTGAGCCTTACAATACCCAATATCTCATTATTTTTAAACAGCTATCTATAAACTGATGCTGACAAGCCTTGAACCTTTTATTTCTGTTCAAGAAGAGGTGAATGTGCAGGAAGAAAGAAAAAAAAAAAACAGAAGAAAAACAGGACAGCTACTCTGTGGCATTAAACATGCAATACCCTTTATTAGCCCTCAAATATTACAAAAGAATACCTTTTACACTTCACATAAGAACTTATTAAAAAAAAAAAATCTTTCTTTTCAGGAAGAGATACACTCTGTGTACTCAGTTCCTAGTGCCTAAATTCGATCTTTTCTGAGTGTTATACTACCAGAACTTCATTAGAATTACACTAGACTCACACTGATTTTAAAGATTGAAATTAGGCCACTACATACAGGCTACAAAACTTCCACTTCTTTTCCTTCATTTTTCCTAAATGAGCGAGAGCCTATGTTGCAGCAAAGTGTGCATACTTGTAAACTGTGAAGGAAAAGCGATGCAGAACTAAGACTGTGAATATATAAAGCCCTGATGTTTCTGAAATGAAACAGTTACCATCACACAATATTTCTTTTCACATCACCTGGATTACTAATATACTAATAACTAGGAAGCAGTGTAAAATACTGCAGAAGCTTTTATGAATAACAAAGAAAATACCGTTGCTAATTGCACCATTAAATTTCATGTCAATGTGCTTATATATTATAGCCATACTATATGCCTTATTTTTTTAATTATGCATACAACGTCCTGGGACAAGGTAAAAGAATAAATAAAGGCAATCTATCACTAACTAAATACCACAGTTCTTACCTTAATTTATTTAAATATAGTTACACAAGATGCTATCTTGTTTCAGAGTTCAAATTACAACCAATTTAATGAAGTGGAGCTTGCTGGGCTGTAAAGTCATTACTGCATCAATACACTTGTAACCATTACTTTAAGGTGACAAGCGCAGACTGGGACAGTCAGCTTGGCTGATGATCCAAGGAGAGGGCATGGAACGTCAGGAGACAACGGTCAAAAAGTAAGTTTGAACAAGGTCATACCAATGCCTGAAGGTCGAAAGCAGGCCTTTGTTCTAGATCACATCACCAAAGCTTATAAAGAATTCAAGAGCTATGCTAGTGACAACTCTAATAGAAAAGAAGTCTAACTGAAGTTCTGGACCATTTGCTGGCGACTCTCAAGAGAGATGGGAAGATCGAAATAAAATGCGTTATAATAATCGGACTGTGAAGTACCAGTAGCATGAATCAAGATCTCAATACCCTTTTCAGATACAATAACGTGCAGTTTCACAATATTTCAGTTAGTGACTTGGATGATGTGGGATTCTGGAATTAATCTGAGATCCAGAAGTCACAGAAAGTTCTTAATAGTGTGACTTGAAACACTTATAGAAAACCATCTCGGTCCTACTGGGACCAAGAAATAGCTTGCTCAGAATTAGGATTTCTATCTAGAGGAAGTGATTTCATTTTGCTGGAACAGAACCAGAGAAAACTAAAGGATCGCTCTCATCATACTAGAGCTTTAAAACAGATGTACAATTCACTGAAATATTAAAAGTTCTTTATCCTAAAAAACATGTTCCCCAAGCTTGGTTTTTTGTTTTTGTTTTTGGGTTTTTTTGGGTTTTTTTTTTGTGGTTTTTTTTGGTTTTGTTTCTTTTTTTTTTTTTTTCTTTGGGACAAAATCTTTCTCATCTTCCCCAAGGAGCAGCGAGCCTGTGCTGAACTGTACAAGAGTAAGATGAGCAAAATTTAGTTTCCAAATTGCACTCATCTGGCAAAGTAAGAGAGAATTACCTTTTCAGTTAAGGTGGCTTTATATTGACAGTTGAGTCTAAATTAGCCTTAGTGCAAAAATGTATGTTCTCACAGAATTTTGGACTTCTCCAAGGCGATTCACGGAAACACCATTTTGACGTTGTCTTGTCTCTTAGCACACCCATAACAATACTATCTCTACAGTCTTTCTCATATTTATGTATTGAGTAATTATGAACTACACTTTTGTTGGTGAAGCACTATGCAATTTTTCCCTGCTCTTTTTATTCTTTTAAAGAGTAAGATAATGATTTGTGGAATCTCATCAATTTCACACTTCATCCTTCAAACTTCCTCTAAAGGTATGTGTCATGATTTAAACCCAGTCGGCAACTAAGTACCACACAGCCGCTCACTCACCCTCTCCCCCATCGCTGCAGTGATGGGGAGAGAATTGGGGAAAAAAAAGTAAAACCCATGGGTTGAGATAAAGACAGTTTAATATGACAGCAGAGGAATAATAATAAAAAAATAATAATGATAAATGAATATACAAAGCAAGTGATGCACAATGCAATTGCTCACCACCCGCTGACTGATGCCCAGCCCATCCCTGAGCAGTGATCGCTGCCCCCTGGCCAACTCCCCCCAGTCTATATACCGGGCATGACTTCATACGGTATGGGATAGCCCTTGGGCCAGTCTGGGTCAGCCGCCTTGGCTGCGCCCCCTCCCAGCTTCTTGTGCACCTGGCAGGGCATGGGAAGCTGAAAAGTCCTTGACTAGCATAAGCACTACTCAGCAACAGCTAAAATATCAGCGTGTTACCAACAGTATTCTCATCCTAAATCCAAAACACAGCAGCCTACCAGCTACTAGGAAGAAAATTAACTTTATCCCAGCTGAAACCAGGACACTATGGCAGAATCCGAACTCATTCCCTCTTTCTTCTGCATGCTCTTTTATGGCACTGCAAAATCTAGACCAGGTGGCACAATGAGAAAACAGCCCAAGAAGCTCACACCACACCTCAGCCACTGATTGGGACTAACACATTTTTAGGAGCGTTACGTTTTATTGTGATTTATACTCTAAGTACACTTAATCAATTTTACCTATACAGAAGACTATATTAGAAACTAGACTATCTAAAGCAATTTAATGAGTGCATGCCAACCTGATGCTAAAAAAATGGGGTACTTTTAAACCTAAGCATCAACTTTATATGAAAATGTAGGCTTGGAAAATGTGACAGATATTGTTACATTTTGGCTTTACTTTTGCAGCCAAAATATGAGCATTTTGTCTTCTGTATTGTTATTCCGTTTGCAAATTTTTTTCAGAATTAGATAGGAGTTACACAACAGGGTTTCATTTGGGGTCTCAGAGTACTCTTGCAGTATAATTAAAGGATAATTCTAACTTCAAGATAAAAGAAGATCTTATGTTACTAGTTTCAGGTGTCTTTGGCAAATGACATGGCTTTTCTGTACTTTGCTCTTCCTGTCCACATACTGTAACTTTGTGTTTCTTAAAATTCTACCTGCTACAAGAGTAAAGTTCAACAGTGGCTAATATGAGTTCATAGTACAGATGGCCACATTTTATTACTGTAAGGAATTTGAAATTCCTGGTTTACACTCCCTTTCTGACTTCTCTGAGCAGTTGCTTATTTTAAAAATGGGAATCTTTATCTCCTACTTAGGTAGGAAAAAAACAGTGATCTAGGTTAATATGTTCAGACTGGAAGGTACTGACATACCACATCACAGCATCTTCTTGTGCAGTGTTGCTCCTGCCTAAAAATCTCAGAGTTAACGCAGAAGAATAAATTCAAGGTTTTTTGTTTCACTATTTCCAGTGGGTTAAACTGATGATTGCTCAATAACAATAGTAAAACTTCAAAATTAAGTGGCTAGATGGGCATCAAATCAAGACATAGCATTGTAAAATAAGGAAAATAATGCAAAATGTGAATGTGGTGGAGTTGCTTCCTATTAGTGTTATCTTGTAGCACTGTGTTGAAAGGTAGAAACAAAGAAGGGAGATACGTTCTCTGCATGTATTATGGTTTCTGGAGGTGATAGGTAAAAACATTCCCATGTGTGCAGCTTAACAAACACTGGGAAAAAAGCATTCAGGAAGAAAGTATTTGTGTCTTCCTCAAAAAAAGTTGGGTCGTAGAGTATCTAATGATGAGTATAAAGGTAGAGTCTGTAAAAAACCCTGACAATTTACTCACAAAATTGTATTCAGTAATCAACAGAAAAATAAATTAATTAGAAAAACCCTTTACAAATACTGTTCTATAATTTCTGGTCATGACAGCAACAACTTCAGGAAGTCCTGCAAGAGCATTAATACAGAATATTTTCGTCTACAATGCGCTACAATTAATCTGAAACTTTCTTCTGTCTGTGTGTGTGTGTGTGTGTGTCCCAGTGCTAAGGAATGTAACTGACGTGTCCTTAATATTAATTTCAAATGTTTACTCAGAGGCTAAATACAGCAAACTAATTTTTAGTTCAGAATTAAAAATCTGTCTGCAAAGTTTTTGAAAGCAGAGGGAAATGAGTGTATTATAATAGGGGATTTCTAAGAGAAAGGTTCTTTATCATAGCTCCTCATTGTGCAAATGTATTTGCGTCTGCACATACCTTCTTACATATATGAGAAATGTTCAAATTCACAGACTAAACCGGTGCATAAAATCAAAATGTTGTAACATTAAATCCGCAGTGTGTGTTTGATTAAAAATCAGCTGATTGTGAACTTGTGAGTGATCCACTCAAAACAGCCTTGCCAGGAAGGGATTTTATAAATGGCCTTTAGTGCGGCTCACAATCCCATCCACAGAACTCTCCTCAAAAAATAAGTATTTGTATTTTATACAAAGTATCAGAGTGTACAAATATTTGCCCCAACATTTTCCTGAGAATACTGCAGGTGTCAGTGGAAGATCTGTTTAAAGGGATGCTGTCAACTTAATTAAAGCCTTTACATTTTAAAATAGATATTTGTACATTTACATAACATTATTGAAACAAATGTTTTAAAAATGCCTTTCCCTTTGTCTTTATATAACCCTTCCCCTCTTATTCCATGAATACCAGTACCAAAGAATTGTGCACACATGAGAATCAGAAAGTGAAACTGAGCAGAAAAAACCCCAAATTAATAAAGTTCTGATGCTAAGGTTAAGTGAGGAGCAAAATAGGGAATACAATTTTTAAATTCTTTAATTTTATAAGAGAAGGCTCCAGTCCTTCAACTGAATTATACGGGCAGATCTACGTAGTATATAAAATTATCAGATTTGGTGAAATGTCATAAGATTAAAAAATGCATACTATTTTCTGAATCTTCTAATGTTCACTTCTTTTCCCTTAACACAAAAAGGACTGAAATATTCCTGTATATACATATTTATAAAAATTCTAAGATAGTATCTGGCTTTACCAGCTAAAGCCTGAAAAGAACACAAGATTAAATTTTACAATTCCTGTAACAAGTGTATATATTCTGTGTTTCGTCTGGGTAAAGCAATGGAAAAGAAAATGAAACACAAGGAGTTAACAGGTACAGGCAAAGTTCTGTGGACATAAATGAAAAAATCTAAGTAACTCTTCATTTTGAATTTTAAGTACTCTCCTGAACATATTTAACACTTCATTCATGCCCAGAGTGTAACTGATTTACACATTAGCTCATAGATCCTGCTAGCCTCATAACGTGACATACTGCCTCGCACGCTGGAGTGACGGGTTATCCTGTTTGTGGCCTCTGCATCTCATCTCGAGGAAATACTTGAGCAATTAATGGAAAGTTTATTAGTGATACCACTTTATTGATACTACTGCTAGAAGCTTTCCGTACAAAAGCATAACGGTTAGCCTGCCTATCGACTATTCTTTCGTAGTTAGCACTAGGAGTGGATCAGAGTTAATGCAGAAAATCCCAGCTGAAAAACATAATTGTAATGTGCTCAGTGTTTTCCAGCCTTTTTGACTGTCCACAATGTTACGCACAATTAATACTATGAGGTAAATTGATTTCACTTTAATAAAACACAATAAATTTTGAAACAATTAGACTATATACTCTGATTATAAAATGCCCCTGGTCTAAAACAGAAAACAGTGACAAATTTCTTCTAATCTCATAGGTAATGTTAGGCCTTTGGGAAATGGGTTAATAAATTCTAGTTTTCTAAACCAGGCAGACTGATTTACTGCAAACTTCCCCCATTACAGTTATAGTAGATGTCTATCAAATTGCTTATGAGAAGAAATTTATGGAAAATATCCAAGAGTAATGCTTTGTTCTTATTAAAATACATGCATATGTATGTAATTTTAGCCAGACTAAATGAACAAAACAAAACAAAAAGAAAGAGAAAAAAGGTCAACAATTGTTGTCACGAGAATTATTCTTTTCCACAAGAAACAACTCCTCCCTGTTAAAAATGCCTTTATATAAAAGATGTTTGTCTGAGGAGAATATTTTTGTTTAAATTGTAATGGCAATTGCTATGAAGAAAAACCGTACAAAGTGTACAAGGGTATGTTAATACAAGTAATTGGGCAACATAATTACATAAACATTATTTAAAAGAGGAAATAAAGCATAAAATTTCCTCATCCCCAGGAATTATTTTCATATAGAATTTTAACAGATGCAGAATTTCTAAAAAAAAAACAAACTAGTTTTAAGTCAATAATTCCTGACAAGCACAGTCTGTTTAAATTGGCACATGCTTACCCATCTGCATGCAGATCTCAATGGGAATATTCACCGTGTGCAATGCTAAACACACGCATATTTTATTTTTCTAGGGGCCATAAAAAGAATATTTACCAAACAGGAGACCAAGGTCTTCTCACTTAATGCACTGCAAATCTAGCATAATTTGACTGAAGTCTGTACATTTCTCCAGAGTTACTTCTACAGGCAGGAAGAGCAAACAATTTACTTTCATGGACTTTGCATTTTTTCCAAATACTGTGTTCCTTCCGAAGTTTTCTGCTTTCTCTCTTATGTCTCTCCCAAAGTTCTCTTCCTCCCATTAAAACACACACGTTGGACTCACTCTTTCCTTCTTTTTTTTTTAAACACGTAACTATACATTTCTAGGATTTCATTCCTATGGACTGTGACATCCAGTTTAAAAGACAGTAAGGCTAAAACAAAAACAGAATTTACTGGGTAGAAAGATGACAGGTTATGTACAAGATAACCTAATTAAACAAGCCCACAAACAGAAACCTAAAGAAATATTTGAGGATATTTATAAATACCACTCACAAAACAAACAAATTACTATAATCCTCTCCCAAGGATAGTTTTTGAGCAACTTAACCATGAAGTGTAGATGCAAGTCAATCAAAAATTGTGTTTGTGACATCCACTGCAACATCCAATCATCCATACTTTTAGTATGATGATGAGAAGAGACTTACCATACTATTTCACCATAAAATACAGTAGTAATTGAACTGTATTTTTTCTTCATCAGAAACCCAAAATTTCTAGCACAAAGAGCCTTGGACATATTATGAAACACCTTTTCCAATGTCCCCTTCCATGAAACATGTAGTGCCCTTTCACCTATTACTGTATGTTCCTCCTGCCGTATTTGAACAAAGGATTCTTTTAGCTGTTCTTTTTTTTTTTCTTTTTTTGGATTGAAACATTAATAATTTTGAATTATTAAGAATACTGTTCTTTTACCTTCAGAAGCAATAATTTCAACAGAAGTTTTCCTAATATTGTTCTGCAATTTTAAGTTCGCTTTCTGGGTTTTTTTTTATACTTTTCCTGTCTATATAGTCGAAGTATACAGGCTAGTTCACGTAAGATTTTACTTGAAACATTTATGTACGTTTGCTACAATATTAAAGACACTAAAATTCGTAGGTCAAGAGACAACAATCACAGCTTAAAATGTGCATGCAAAGTGGAAATAAAACACATGAAAAATATTTACTTGACACTATGGCCAAGAGTATCAGAAATGCTCTTAGCATAACCATCCTTTAGTTTTAAGGCTTCTTTAGTTCCTTTGAAAGTCAAATTACGAAACTATGATCGGTATCTAAAGGAAAGATACATAGAATTTGTTTTTATTACTAATCCATTCTACTTGATCTGACCAAAGAAAGCACAAAAGAAACAGATGCACATATACAGAAGTTCTAACTTCTTAACTGGATACAAAGGGCAGTCAAATTGTTCTTGAATATAGATTAGCTCCCTGGGTCCTGCGAGTTCCCCATGAAAAAATGTAATTGCTGTCACCTCTTACACTTCTCTTTCTCCAGTAGGACCCCTTGAGAGAACGATCACCAAAGGCTGCATGTTTTGCACATCACAGTGTAACTCGAACAAATTACACTGCATTGCTTAATGAGTCATAAAAGCTAAGAGTCAAAATTCCTTACTAATTCTTTTACCTTGCCTTACACAGGTAATCCTTCAATACAAATACTGGAAACTGAACACACAGAAGTAAAGATCTTGAGAGCTGTTGGTAAATAAAGTCTCTGTGTGGTTCAGTTTTCAGTGTTTAGTTTTTGCCCATCCCTGCACCTCCAGATTACTCCCGTAAGATCTGAAATTATACCTAGGACTGTCCTTTCAGCAAAACAAGCCTGTTTCTTCCTCTTCCTCTTTTCCCTCTCTTTGACCTTAAAACTTTCTCTTCGGATCAGAACCTCCCTCTGCAATGTGCTTTGTTTGTTCCAGGAGGTATTTTGATCACGAGGTCAAATTTGGATCCATTTTTAGATGTTCAAAGTTTTTTTTCTATTAATTTTAATCTGCACTAGATATATTCAGAAGAATGGTATAAAACCACACAGAGAGTTCTGAACAAGAGAGCACTGGTTATTGCATTACTATAATGACATAACAGAAATAAGATCTCGCCTGTATTTTTGAAGGAAAGTGATTCAAACATTTTTCCTCAAAGCCTTAACTTAGTTAACCTGCAGAAAAGAAAGGAGCTGACCATTGAAGAACATGCCTGTGAGTATGCTTATATCCAGCAAAACTGTGTGTCAGTTATAGGAAACATCAATATGTTTTCTGGGAATAGTCAGCCATATCATTGATTGGAGAAAATCAAACCAGACGGCACTGAGGATGGATCCTATGAGGAAGGCCTTTGGGATTGAATATGGGACCTTTTTTAATCAGTGATCTCAATGGTCTTAACAAATCTGATATTTTCTGATACTGTTTCTTAAGGTTTTACATGTTTCCCGTTTGCTGACATGGGAGATTTATGTGAACATCGTACACCTTGGCAATGCTCAGGAGCATTTGTTTCTTGAATTGAGGCAGGTTTTAGAAACTGTAACACAATTCATTTTTTACTGCCTTTTCCCCATTTTAGAGAGTTAAGTTATTTTCCACTTGTCATGCCATTGTGTCAGAGATGGTGTGGTACAGAGGATTGATACCTCTTTATTATTCTCTCCAGCTTGTGCCTTTCCTTTTACATTGCTCAGTGATCTTCTTTTCAAACTATCCACGAAGAGTGGAAGTATAGTAAACTTCTCTACTTTGTGCCAAGTTTGTGTGGGGTCTGTTGCTCTCTCAGTGATGGTACTAACATATTTCTTGAAACTAGGTTAACTTACAGTTAAGCACTACCATCAATAGGAAACTCGGCCAGATATCCTAAATACATCAACCCAACAGAATTTTAGTGATAACTGGAGCTTTAAATTAAGATCATGAGCGCAAAGAAAAAATGGGAATATACTGCAAAATTTAAACGGGGAATCTTATCTTTGTCCAGTTCTTTTCACATTCAGAGTGAATTTTAGTACAACTTCCAGAGACCAAAGATTACTCAAATTCCACATCAGACAATTCCTAAAGTTCAAATAAATTCAGAGCCAGAGTTCTGTGATTTTGATTGGTACCTTCCCTACGTTCAGAACGGTGTAGTCCTTTTTTTTTATTCAAAGCCACAGAACAGCACTAAAATACAGCTAAAAATCCTCTACACGGACTTCTTCATTTTTAAAATGACCTAATTAAAACTGGGGAAATTCTCCTCCTAGTTACATAAATACGTAAGAGTAAAAAAGCTTTTCATATTTTTAGTTGTCCCGTTCTATTCTATTGCTTCTACTCTGAGGAATGCACTTTTATCTTTGTACTAAACATAAAGAAATGCACTTCATACTTTACATTTCTTAAGCCATGGAGTACACTGTGCCACTAAGGTATACAATCCTTGTCAAAACTCCACGCAGTTGGCAGTTGTCACAGTGAACTAAACAGACTGGGATTTCAAGTGCTGGATACTATACTTAACAGCTGGAGAAGCTCTTAAATCTTGTTTAAGAAAGAGAGGGCATAATTTATCTAGAGAAAATCCTCCTTTGGCAGCACATGCATAAGAAAGGCAGGCTTCATGTGCTGAGCTTTAAAGGGAAATTGAAAATAAAAGTTTCTGTCTATCATGAAGGTATTTCACAACATTAAAAACCAAAGAGGTTAATTACTATGTACGTAAGGTCTGAAGTATCAGTAAAGAAATTTTGCCTGTGCTGGCAGAGATAGAAAAGCATTCAACTTCAGTTACATGGACCAATGCAGCTCCATAATGAAGTGAACAGACATTTACCTGTTCACCTCAGACTGTTGCTACTGAACTGGACCATAATCAGATGTTTTCTAGATAGCTCTCACATGCCATGCACCATAAAATGAATGGCAATTCCAAAAGTATAATACCAAAACTGGTTAATGCATATATTTTGATTTTAAGAAGTGTAAAACTAAGTCAGTTTAGAAATTAGAACAGCAAACATATTTTATCACATGCAATTGCAACACAGTCCAGCCTGCCAATGGCAAAGATCAATGGCTACGCTAGTAATCCCTCCACTGAGAACAGGTAGGGAGAGATGAAGAATTCCTTTCTGTCCTTCTCATTCGTCAACAAATACCACAAAAAAATTGGGTGGATTATTTAACGCTAGTTTCAATTTACATTATTAATGTGAGGAAACAGACTAAATACTGTTTTGCAAGAAAGTAAGCATTGCAAAGGAACAAAACTATTGTAAAGATGCAAATCGCGATTTAAAAAAGTCAGCTGGTTTGTGGACGTGTCCTTCCCTACTTTCAGTTTTGACGTACAACTATTAACAAAACTTGAAAAATTTAATTTGGATGTAGGATCAACGAAAATCGGTGCTTTTTTCCCCACCCAAATATGGGATCTTAACACAGCCCATGAAAAAAACGGGTAAGGCTAGCTTTCAAGAGAAGGTTTTCCATCACACTTTATTAAGGAGCAGTTTACCTGAGGACATGCTTAAAGATCCGTGGCATGTTCAACTGCACAAAGATCTGTTATTAAAATCAGGTGATTTTATACAGTTTTCTTGATGAACAAACGCCTGCAGTCCTTACTCAGAGAAAACTCTGACTGAGACTCCCATGCCACTAAAATCCCAATTGCAGACTTTTTCCAGCATGAATAATATTCAACATACCCTCCTAATTAATGTAAGCAGTATTACTGCCATTTATCTTTCTTTTTCATTGTTTTTTTCTCAGTTACTTCTCCAGCAAAATGCACTGCATTTTATTGTCAATTGTGATAAAAAAAAAGAAATGAGCCAAATCAATTACAGTCCTCTGTCAATCCGTATGGTTGAGGCACAACTTTTACTGTTTTAATTAAACGAAGAAATGGGTCTATTGTTTAAAGGCATTAAAGAAGGCAATTCAAAACTTGAAGTAAAGCCTTTTTGTTTTTACTGAGGGGCAGAGATGCCTATAAAAGCAGTGCAGGTCTCTATTTGAATTTCATAGCAGCTGTGAAATTTATAAGAACCAGAGAAACAATTAGCTATCCATTTTTTTTTCTTTTAGCTAAAGTACCACTAGTTCTAAAGGGTTTGGGTTGTGAAGACATTGTTACCTACAAAATGTTGCTGCGACTTTGATCCTGGGCCAGCAAGAAGACAAAATGCTTAATGAAGATGGAAATCTAACAAATGAACAGGAAAAATTCTGAAGTAAAAACAACAACAAAAAGCCATACAGGTTGTCAATGATGGGGCAAGATTAGTGGAATTATACTGTTTATTATCAATATAAAGCTGATCTTTCATATGATGACAGTAAGTTCCAGTTGTATTCCTATTAAAGTCAGCAGAAGTTTTGCCACTGAATTCAGCTGGAATAAAAAGAGCCCTCGGCATCAAGAAAGCCCATCAGGCCAAATTCAGATCAGTTGGTTAACACAGGTAAAATAAATACACAAAGAGCCAACAAAGACATCTGCACCAGTTAAAACTCCTTAAGCTCTTGAAACAGTATTAACACAGCATTTTGAAGTCACAGAAATCAGTCTTAAAAGGATAAGACTAGCCCCAGCTACAGACTGTATTTCCAAACCGCAATCAGCAGCCACTGAGTGAAGTGGCTTTCAGCGAATCCTTCCTCTATTCATGGATGTATGCATATACGGCTCCGAATGTACACCGAAGTAACAAGCTGTTTCCCAGGCATGCAGTGGTTTTTGCAGGCATCGGTCGTAACTGCCATTTTACCCCTCTCAGTCCTAGTGAACAGGAGCACAGGGTGGGCTAAATAACACTTTAGGATCCAGGTCCACACAATACTACTGCCTACTATGCTAAACGGGATGTTCCACACATCCTTAGCAATGAATTGAGATGAGCTTTAGGAAATTCATAGTCTTGCTCACTATAAGGTAAGAAGACATCAGAGGGCATATCTGCTGGTTACACAGTGTGTATCACATGTTACAGTCCCAATCTACAGAAAGAAAAGTGAATGACAAAAATTCCACTAACTTCAACGGGCTTGAGTGATCAGTTATTTGTTGTACAAAGTCTTTTTAACCACTACAAACAAAATTTGCAACAACAATACAGAGATTTTTTTTGTGGAAATTGAAAGAAAAGTGCCACCTCATCCTGAATGCAGAAGAAATAACTCACTGGAGCAAGCTGAAAAAATCAAATGTTTTACTCTCGTGCTAATTATATTTTCTATAGATTACATATATAAAATTCTAAAGTATTATCTTAATGTAATTATACATTTAGCATCTTTACTATATAAAACAATTATCCTGAGAAACCCGAATTTCAACAACAGAAGTATTTGTTGTGAATGGGATTTGACATATGTGTGAAACTGGATAAATGCATTTTCAATCAAAGTCTGTCTCCTAGCAAGCTCTATAGTAGAGGGCTGGCCCAACAGGGAGTGCTGAGTAATCACAAAACTACATAATGACTAATCTTTACTTTTCCTTTTTCTGAGTCACTCTTTCTTTGTGATCAGCAGAGGCTCAAACACCAAGCAAAGTTGGGACAGTATGCAGTTTACATTGTCCCCTTTTTCACTCCAAACATCCCTGGGCCAGAGGGATCACCAAAGAAGCCAGCCTAAGAACAACATAAAACATTATTACTCTTCTGGTTTTACCTAAATGCTCTAGGTAGCCGTCACTTTATCCCGTGTACACCACGTTCCATTTCTGCCCAACCTAATAAAGGCTTCTGTCACAGCGATAGCTTTTCATCTTCAGAGCTCCTTTCTCCTCTCCTGATAAGGCTGCCAACTCTACTCTCTGTAAATGAGCTCATACGAACACTTTATTTTCAGCTTGTGGAAACAAAAAGTGCCACTGCCCAGCTTCAGAGCTGAGGGGGCGGTTTTCTATCTTCAAAGCATGACCAAGGCATTTGAAAGGGATTAAAATTAAACTGGTAAGCTTAGCTTGAAATAAGAAACTTGAAGCAGGACTATTGCACTCACAAACCCCGCTTTTTCTTTAAAAGCTTCAGAAGTCCCTTAAAAATGGTCATTTTAAGTCATTTTTATTTGTGTACTCTTAAACCTTTGGCGACTGCTTAGATAACACTGCTAGCCGCTAACCCATGTTATTATAAATAGCTGCACATAGCTGAGCATCTCACTTACAGGACAGATGGTTATCCCATCCCAGCGCACTCAGTTCAAAAACATGCGAATCGCAGCTTCAGCTTCCTTATCCAAACAGCAAATAAATTAGAATTTTTTGCAATCAGCAGCATATGCTTGCATCTGTGTACAGAACGACTTGGGCCAAACCTGAATTGACATGTTTCATTCAGTGAGATCCTGAGTATTGTGTGAACATCCAGTACCTAGCACTGCTTGCTGCACAATAAGGAGACATGAAAGAAAAACAAACTTTTACAAAGACTTCCCCTGCTGTTAGATTTTATACATGAAATTTGTTTCACCAGATAGCTACTTACTATCTAGTGGCTACAAAAATTTGTTATGTTTTTAAAAGCTTACATAAAATGTGTCCTTAGGAACAAAGCAAATTAACTATCCACCTCTTAAAATGCTTTGCTTCCATATCAGCTGTAGTTGGTCAGGTAAAGAACCAAGTGAGCCGTGGCTCAGGGCACAGGTATTCCTACCATATAACAGCTAGTTCAGAATCCACTCAAATAAAAATTATTTGCTGGTCTTGTATTACTAATCTGTCCACATTAGGAACATACCAAAGAAGTAGTATGCCTTGTTCAGCTCAAGATGAAGGCCCAACTAATACAGACGTCTGCAGTTAAAACTTACCGGAAGCACGGGTTGAAAGGAAAGATGGGAGTAAAGAGTGGTCACTTCGCAAAAATCCTTGAGGAGTTTTAGATATGCAGGTTTCCCTCAAGGTGCCCTCTACATGGTTGTCATTCTTCAAGACATTGGAAATCCACTCTTACCATCTTATTACCATTGCTATTACTATTTCTAGATTCGTCATCTTCAGAGGCCCAATACTGCTGTCTACTGCTGGACATTGTATGTTTTGGGCTGTTCTGCATAGCAAATTCCCCATTGTTGAAGAGTTTTAATGGCACAGTTTGAAAACAGAGTCAGTAACACAGCAGAAGGAAGCAAAACAGCCTTTCCTAACTGGAAAGACTTTTAATGTGAGTAAGTATGTAATGGAGTCTCGACTTTTTTAATACTGTCATAAGACAAACACTGAAGGTTACCCAGAAACTGTAAATGACGATTGAAAGGCAGAATTTCCATGCGAAAATTACAGGAAATTTCTGATAATGTATTTTTAAATAAGAAAAGGGCAATGCAAACTTCCCTCTAAGAAATTTCTTGGCAAAAGAAAGCATTAGAAATGGTTGTGTCCAAAGATACTACAAAACACTACAAGAAAATACAAATCTGGCTAGGACTAAACACTGGAGAAAACATGAAAAGGAAGCTGGACAGAGATGGGCTTCCTACACCATAAATAGGAAAGGGGGTTTGGGAGATGGTTTGATTAGGTTCAAAAGAACCAACTTCTGAAATCACAGCCAGCAGCCAAGCCAGCTGTTAGAAATTGCCTCCAGCAAGTAGCAAAGTGCTGTTTAGTAACCATGCCATACATGCTTAGCTTGACAAGCGGGTCCTTCTCTACCCACCCAACTAGGCAATCCTTGCCATCTTTTTGCCTCGATCCCATCTTCATGCTCCCTGGTGCCTTTCCCCACCACAAGCTGCTTGATATTCATGAGTATCAAATGCAGCAAAGTCCTGGAAACAGCCTGGCTATGAAACAACTTTATGTAAATATTGTCAGGAACCTTACTCATGAGTGTAAGCGTCTGAAGTGGCTCTGTCTGTGGGAGGGACCACGACTCTGCAGATGTTTCATAGAGTTGGGAGAAAAGCAGCCACTGCCATAACCAAATCAAGCAGCAAAATTAAGTCATGCAGAAACAACAAATGTTTTCTCAATGTGAACATTTAAAACCTAATTTAAAATTTGAGTGGTTTTGAGAAATTCTGTAAGTATATCCTAAGAGAAATAGCTTCTGCATGCCAAAATACACTGCACATTGAAAGCAATACCATTAAACCCAAAGGGGTGTACGCAGGATAGATTTGAAAACAAGTTCATGGCGCAGCATTGGCCTGATCTTTCTTCTGCTACTTACAGCAGTTTTAAAAGCCTATAACTTCAAAGGCACGGGACTACGTTACTGAGATTTAGCAGGCCCCCTTCATACTCTCATAGCATCTGTATAATACTACCGTAAACCTACTATTCTTAATAATAAATTCTGTTATTAAGAACTGGGGCCTCTGGCCTCACTGGCCGAGCCATTAATCTGTTCCTATTAGCATGTAGGGTCTATAATGTGGGCTGGATGCAAAAACCATTAGTAGTAACTAATTGCAATTGACTAATTGATGACAAGTGACTGATCTTAATCATGTGGAGGGACTTCGGGACCTTCTCTTATTGCAGAAGAGAGGTACTTTTGCCACTCCTAGGAGAGGTACTTGCTTCATGTAGCTCAAAACCAGCTAGCATTGCCCAAGAGTATTTATACTGTGCAGCTGCCATTTTGGATTAACATACTATACTCTATTCACCCGAGGCTGTTACATCACTGTGATTCATTAGATCACGATGATGTAACTGAAAATGAAATTGTAAATCAATGTTTGTTCCGCTCTGTCTCAAAATAACCATCTTTCAAATACTATTTTGGACATTTAAAAGCCTGTAGTTATCATCTCTTTAGATAACATTGTTAGCAGTGAAGATGTACAAACTCAATTTTCGTGTCTGCCAGGATTCCGATTTGGTTGCTGCTGTTTGTCTCTTTTTAACGGGAAAGGAAAACTGAACTCATGAGCTCCCTGAGATTTAAATTTTTAAAGGAAAAATATTTCAAGCTTAACCCAAGTTAGATTATTACTGTCTCTCTTCTTTTATCATGGAAAGGTACATCACAAAAGGAAGGTAACTACAGTCCAGAATAATTTCCACTTCCGTGTGACTTTCTGCTCCAGTGCAGAAACTTTTCCACCCTTCTCCATTTGAGAATTCTTTTTAACGTGGCATGCACTCCTGTTTCCCTCTGCAGCTACAGGTAGTTGAAAGCATTTAATATCTTGTTGGACAGGACAGCTGAAAAACACCTGCAAGGAAATGTCTTGTTGGATAAGACACCTACAATTTCTACCATTCATTCACAGTAATGGACTTTGAAATGGTCCTTAATGAGCACACAGGCATTAAAGAAAACCTAAACAGGGTTGTAGTGCTCCATCAAAAATTTTGACCTAAGGCCACTAAGTGCTTAGTGTTATGATAACTCTTGAGCAAAGACTGGAACACTTGAAGGGAAAAAATTCTTTCCTATCAGAACAGTGCAGGCAGCCCTATCTTCGGGGGGGGGCGGGAAACACTGTTTTAAATAGATTAGCAGAAAGCAGATGACATTAGGAAACAATGCAAAACAAATTTTGTAGTTAACTGAAATAAACTTAAATGGTAAATCTAGGATGTTGCCTGTCTAGTCCAATCCCTTTTTCTTTGGTTTGTGTTTATAAGAGATTTTGCTGGCTATCTTAATCACTTTGTATCATGCGGTAAATTCCAGAGAATAAGCAAACAGAACCCTCTCAAGGCCAGTAGCTGAATTTGGGTCAGACTGAAAAAAATGGTTTAGTAGCCTGCATTCCCTGTCTACTGAAGCTTTCTACCTGGATGGCCGTACCTCTGCTGAATTACTACGAATAATGTTTGTCTGTCTCAAAAAATCAAGTGGGCATTGCTTGGAATAGCAAATACTGAGCTTTAGGAGAAACATATTGTTTGTAAAAACACAAGAGCATTTTTAAAAATCACTATCTATATTCTGGCTCTGTAGCATTTTAAGTCACATATATATTTAATAAGAGTATTTACTCTATAACTCTTACTTCAATAATGATAGTTCTGAAATATCCTTCCTATGCCTAGCTTCCTTTAAAAAATTACTGCACTTAGCTAGGAAAAAAAAACCTTTCTGTTTTTATCCCTCAACCGCTATAGTTCTCAAAGTCTTCCATATTTTCAGCTATTATCCCTTTCTTGCAAAGAGCCCACTTAATAACGTTCACTCTAACAACCTAATTTATTTTCCAGAAAATTAACTCAGTTTCAACCCTGATTAATGATTTCATCTAAATGAATCAAATTAAAAATTGAAAATTATATTTCAAAAGCCAAAGAAAAAAAAATTGACCATTTCCAGTTAACAAATGATCCTTTCAAATATTAAAAGATGACCATGAAGAGTGCGTGATAGTAATGAAATCTAACTGGGGCCTACTGCTTATCTGGAGTTCATGAAGGGGGAGAAAAGGAAAAAAAAAAAAACCTTTCTGCATTGTTAACACTGAAGTCTCTTGGGATGTCACACTGACTTCCACTTAGTCTTTGCCTGTAATCAGCACACCAAAATAATACGAGAATTTCAATGTTAATTAAACTGGTAGGGTTGGAGATGCACCAATACTGAAGAGGGATTAGGAAAGCACATAGTACCAATAACCACATCTGTTAACAAATCCTAATCTATGAAAGAGCAATTTAACCTTGCCAAAACTGCTAATACCTAGTTACAGGCTGTCTACTAGGGAAGAGAAAGATCTTGGGCTTAAAAAAAGTCAGCTATATTAACTGAAGAAAAACTGGTTATTCAGATAATCACATATACTGTCTTGTAAGAGAAGAGAGGTCCAACCCATTAGACCCTTGATTTGCTTACAAAAGGAAAACAAAGTTTTATTTTTCCTTCCTTCTTGTACCCCTATAATTAACTTTGTTCTGACAAAAATGTCTTTTAAAAACTGTGATTATTCTACATATTTTCCAGGTTATGGTGCTTATCAACTAGTCAAAAGTAGTCACCATTTATACTGATGAATTAATAACATTGCAATTTAATTACAAAATTACTGATGCCATATGAAATGTTCAATGAAAAATTTTAACACATAACATTCATCTTGGAATTGGGCCAATACACAGAGACTGACACTATCCCACTTTGCCATGGCAAGGAAGACGCTAGAGAAGTTTCTGCTTACCACTTTGATTTTACTGAAGGTTCAACACTTGCATCAAGGTTGTTTCACAGTCATATTTGTAACTGTATGGAGTGACTGTATAGAAGCGAGTGGTAGAGCAGTATGGTTTTTTGTGGATCAAGCCCTCAATGTGACACAGATGTCTCTTCTTTTTCTGACCCTGAGGAAACAGACTGTCCCATTCCGTTGCTTTGAGCAGGTACAACTCCAGTTACAAGGCCAAACACATAGATGTTTCCGAAAATTTAGGAGTTACCTGATGAGAGAAACTGGAGGCCAGTCCAGACAGATGTTTCACAAGCTTTCCAAACAATCCTGACATACATTTGTAACCAACCTGTAACACGCTGGATAATGAAATCCTAGCAAAACTGATGCCAGTATTTCAAGCTATGCCAATCTGGATGCTGGTTTGGTGATGTGGACAGACTCCAAATGGGCTGGGCAAGAACTGCAATATTTAATTTCTGTTATGTAAACCACTGCTGAACCTAGGTTTCCACTTAAGACAACACCAAATTAACCTGGAGTGCAACTAGTCCCTCCTAATACAAAGACCGACGTGAAAGGAATAACAACAATTGAGCTGAAAATACACCAAAACAAGCATAGTCATTACAAAATTGAATATTTACACTGATGAAACTTGATTGAAGTATTTCTCCCACAAACTCTAGAATATTTTGTAAATACCAAGAAAACTGTGATGGAAAATATATTTCAATATTATTAATCCTCACTGAGAAGCTGGAAATGAATGTGGTTTTGTATAAAACAGTGTTCTAGTCAACTTTGGCTTTGCTAGACTGGAATATTTCATGTCAGGTCACTGTCTCAATTCATGATGCTTTTTACCCCTCCGAATTCTAGCCATTCAGAAATTTCGCTTTCATTAATTCTCATGAAATGAATATCCACCTTGGCCTTCCCTGGTAACTTCAACCTTTGGTTAGAGTAAATGCAATCTCTCCTTGGTCCCCAGAGATGTCACTAGTACAGAGATCCCTGCTGATCACTGTCAGTGCGCACTAGAGGCCGTATCCATGTACAGAAGTGATTTACTTGTTTTTCTGTAAAATGAACAGGTTTTTCTAAAGGCATGGCAAAACCTTTAATTTTTGTCTACTGGGAGCAATTTTACATTCCAGCATGTATGCACATATTGTTTTCTGCAGGCTAATTACCACCTTTGACTTTGTTTTTATCATCAACTGGTAGCTCTCTCCCCTTTGCAGTTTTCCTACCTGCCACGTCCTTTAGCCGCTTTCTTCTTCTTATGTCTACCTTTGGCTGCATAAAGCTTTGCTCTTACACTAGGCGTACCTTTAACGCTATGAGCAGATGTGCTAGCCTGCCATGTTAGCCATACCTTTGATGCTCAGTATATCAGAAACAATAAAGCCCAGCACTGTGATCTTACAAACGCGAACGAACACCAGCTTTGCAAATAACCCGTGGTACAGACCAAAAATTCTTGCAATAATTGCAAGCATTTTCTTTTATAGCAAGGGGGGGGAAAAGCTGCAATACTACATACACCTTTAATTTTAAAATGCCCAGGAAAAGGCTTTTCTACATTTTTGTTTCCTACGACTAATGAGTCCTTCATATCCCTTCTGTCCTCCAGGATATGTATTACTGCGACTGTCTCTCCACAGTGGATGACTACATGGTATTCCTTTAGAAGCCCATCAGCTGACATTCTTGAATTGTAAAGACCAACTCAAGAGTACCTTTTTATTGTGCTCAGTTGATCACAAAAAGGATTTAAGCTTATGCAGAAACTTAAACACAGCCTTAAATTTGCTGAATTTTTGCTGAATCTCAGTTACATAGAGAGCCACGATACATTTGTCACCAGGAACTCTGCTACTAGCAGTCAAAGAGACAAGATGCTGAACGCTTAATCAGACCCGTTTTTCACACAGCAGAACAGCGCATCAGCTTGCTTCAGAAGCCGCATCTACATAATGTACTGCAAAGCCTTGTTTCAAAAGACAGAGGTGAATCTTAGCATTTTCTTCATTTGTTTTGGTTTTGCATTTACTAGGGACCTGGCTGAGGGGTTTGGGGTTATTTTGATCTTTGAGGTATTTCCTTTAGGAATTTTATTTGTGGAGCGTCAAGTAGTACACTGAACTTTATGCATTTACCACTCAGATGGCAACAGAAATAAAACTTAGTTATAACTGAGGGCTCAGACAAAACAAACTCATGTAAGCTACTTCAAGAAATACAGCTGTAATTCAACATATGTGTACAAAGAAGAAGCCTTAGGAAATAAATGATGAATGTTTGAGCAGTTATGAACTTTCTATTGCAAAGTTACTGAACAATTAACTATAGCCTCTCAGAAATGTCTCAAACCAGAAATAAAACCGATAAAATCACCAATGAATTAAGAATATCAAATATATTAACTACAGTATAAAACAGGCATATTTCTAGGAGACAGAAATGATGGGAAACTATCTGCCATGACATTTCAGGATCAGAATTGCTGAATTTTAAATATATAATATAGCTTATGAGTAAATAAATAATATATAATATTATGATATTATATATAATATATAATATCATGATAATATATGATATGATATTGATAATATATGATATGATATTTACTCTCTACTGTAGATAGACCTGTTGTGTGTATATATCCTTGGTGTATTAATAGTGATAGATTATCATAGTGATAGATTATCGTATATCATTAATAGTGATAATCTATCACTACTAATACATATATATGCTGTGGAAAATAAGGTATGTGAGTTTATACTCACTGAACAATATATTCTTGTTCAAAGTCACATTAAATTGGCCAACAGTGTTGGCCAAAGTTGAACCGATTTCTCTGGGGAAAGGAAGAGGCACATGCTTTGACAATCACCAGTCCCTCCATAATCCCAGCTCTTTGCACTAAAGCATGAGGTTTTATAAAAGATGTATTAATGTTTTGGGTTTTTTGAGGTTTTTTTTGACATATTTACTAAGCCTTACTCATGATAATAGCCAAAACTTAAAAAAAAAAAAAAAAATCAGCTTGAGTAGTATATTAGGACAGAGGAAATTTTTATCCTAAACACCTAAAGTGTGCCAAAATTTTATAACTAAAAAGACATTGTTAAATTGAGAAACATAAAGGACCCTGAAAGACAGTCACTACCAATCCCATATTTATCCACAGCGCCTTTCTGTACGCAACATATTCTGGACATGCCGCCATAGTAGTTCTATCTGCACTGATAACAAGCAAGTTCTATCAGCAGGTATTTTCTTTCAAATTCAAGGGCTCTATGAAAAGATCACAAAAAATGCCTCATTTTTTTATCTATTAAAACACTGGAAAATTCTAGCCCCCCTAACTATTGCGGCCACATGCACACTTCCTCTGCAGTAGCTGCATTTCTGAAGCGACATCACTGGAATTCCTTTAATTCAAAAGGAACAAAATACTGAAATAATAAACAAAACCTCTGTTTCATCCCTTAGAGATGAAAGCAGTAAGACATTCTTAAAGCACTAGGAAGCGCTCAAGTTGTTGCTATCTATGTAATACTATGAAAGTTGATTTTGGTTTACTTATTTTTCCGTACTGTTTCCAGATAGAGGTCTGAAGTTAGGAATAAGAAGAGATATAAAGCACCTGAAACCAAATTCACATCAGTAGTATAAAACAAATCAGGGAGTAGTAATAAATGTCAGAGCTGTAGCAGCAAAGGCGAGTCACTGTTTTTTCTCATACTTAAAGTGAAATACCTAGCTGTTATCTTTGTGCCTGCAGAGCCTCCCTATTGTAGATTCAATAATACAAGAGGCTTCTTATCAGCAGCCCGGGTGACTGATTGGAGCTGTGATATGTTTAGACAATGCACTGTATTTAACTGAATTTACAGATGCCCCAACTCAGACCAGAGTAGTAAACGCCAGAGACTAATAGGAAATTAAACATGTACAATGGACTAACTCCATTTGCTCTCACACACTGTAATGTGTTTAGTTAACTTACTCATAGTCACACTTTATCTTCTTCTCCATGGATTCTCTAGGATATGTTTCAAATTGGCCAAAGATTAAATCTTCCTTTCAATTTTTTTCACTATTTTATTGCTGCTTTCCCTTATTATTTGCCACTCTTTCTCTTGTGCAGATAAGCTAAACAAGATGACCCCACGTATACTCTGCCAACCCAATTATCAGATAGTCAGGAAGTAAAGCAAGGGTACGGAAGACTTCATAATATTAATATTAATATAACATGAGAGGAACAAAATCAGCTATTTATCTGAAAGAAATGGTTTATTTAGCTCATTTGAAATTCAAATGTGAATTTTAATGTACCTGGTAAGTAACAAAAAGCAAGCGAGACAGAGTGCATGGTGAACACATGCAGGTACCTAGTTTGTGTAGGTAACTAAAGACATGGTTTAAACTAACAGCTATTCAGTATTTTCATTAGTGAAAACAGTATCAAATAGGTATACACTGAATAAACCATTCGGAGAAGCAGAGGCTTTACATAACTTCTGAATCTTCTTTCCCATAACAGAGAGGAGTAACTTATTTTTAGACAAATTCTAGGACCGATCTGTGCATCTACTTGGGTCTCTTGAAGAAAAAAAATTCAAAACCAAATTCTTTATTAATATACCAACCAGAGTGTGGCTGTATTGCACTTATTAAAACTAAAGAATTTTTACTAATATGGAAAAAGAAAAAATATTGAAAACAAAACACATTCTCACAGCCAGAAACATCTTCAGCCGTTATATTTACTATTTTGGTTCTAAAATTAAAAAATCAATTAAAGTTGATATTAAAAAAATCTTAGGTCTGAGAAATTAAAACAGGACATACAAAAGGTTTCCAGACACATGCACAAGGAGATAGAAACAGCACCTGCAGCTTTTTTCCAAGCTACTACCTGACCTCAACACTTTTTGGGCCAAATCCTGCATTCAAGTAGTGTGGCAGATTTAGACCACTTGCAGAAGAAAGGACCAGAATTAAGACTTTGTAGGTAAAACAGTGGAATATCCCTGATCAACTTGCCAGAGAATTAAAGAACATGTGGAAAAAATATTCACCCACTCTCCAAATATTATCTACATAACAAAGTTAATTACTTGAATGCTTGTCTTGAAAGAATCAGTTATTAGGTCTCTGATGGAAACAACGTATCAGAATGACAGACTTTCAACTTGATCAAATAAGGGAAATCCCAGGTTTCTAATTTAGAAAGTGTCACTACAAAAACGTATTTCTAGGCTCTGGGTTTTTTTTACTGGATGTTACAAAAAAGGACATAAGATATTACCATTAGGCTTTACTTCATTTTTGCCTGTTCTATTGAGATCTATTGATTTCCATTCCTTGGTGTATATCCATTATCCACATGGAAATTAATTAGTAAAATGGTAGTTTTCTAACAGCTTTCCTCTGATACAATATTTGCCATTGTAAAGATCTGCCTTTTAAAAAATGAATTCTTACTGATTTTTCTACCAGAAACTAGCTTCTTGAATTCTTGGGTAACACCTCACTAAACAAAGACTAATAAAGCAATCATTATCTGGTAAAGTGGGCTTCATAGAAAATTTTTTTTTCAACTAGTGGGCAGCAGTACAAATGTTACTTTTCCTAATCAGGTCTGATAGGTATTTGCAGTACAAGACATGAATAAATCTTTGACCGATCTTTAATTAGTATCACTGATGAAATATTTATTCTTTTAATATGAATCTAGAAACCCAGCGAAGCTGTGTTTGCATCTTTTATCAATTTAAATAATATCTTGCTTTATTGCTTTTGTCTTAAGAACAGACAGGCTGAAAAATTATTTGTACCCATAATAAATTTCTGGCTGCCATGGTCTATATAGTTACGGTAAATATTTAATACTGCCATTTAGATCATGGAGACCTCCTGAATGTGTAATTCACAATATTCTGTGGCAGACGTGCAAATGTGTGTGTCCACTTTACAAACCATTAAGAAAAGTATTAGTAAGTTAAGAGTTTCTCTAATTTTCCAGCTATAAAACAACTGACCTTTTATACGTACAACTGAACCACTTGAGTCATTGAGTCCTGTCCTCCATAATGGTAAGCAATCATAGAAATAAATACCTCATTTAAGTAGGTCCACAGAGTATCTGCTCTCTGCTCCAACTTACATCGTGGAACAAAACAGGTTTCCCAATACTATATAACACAGTCCTAAAAGGTCAAAAGCTACAGCTCTAAGCATGCCACGAGTAGACAGCAGGTCATTTGACCTGTGTATGTGTACACGTACATACAGAATTCAGTATATAATGGTGCCACCACAACTCATGATGTACACTGAACTACACCCACATTGGAGAAGACTATGTAAATGGATATAAGCCATATACCTCAAGCTGTAAACAAAACACCAAAATATATAAAGAAAAATGAAGACAGAAGTGCTATCATCTGTACATTATCACCCTATTGCCATCAGGGTATCACGGCCATGCCCTTCTCTTATTGCTTCTGCTCTTTGCAACAGAGGGACTTTCTGGTGACTGCTGTTGAAAACGACATTGACGCAGAAGAATGGAGAGTATGAATGAATGCAAGAACACACTCTGGCAAAAATAATACAAACATCACAAATGAAAGGTAAATGAATGGACTAGTGAGAACTTATAAATAACTAGCAGTGCTCTTGAATGGTTTTCTCCCTACTCGTTAGTTGTTACTGCACTTCCAACAAACCTACCATATGTTGTATACCATTTGTGTCTTTGCCTTCACTTTCATTACGCTACTTAGTCTAAGTAGATACAAGGACATTATCAGGAGGGAGTTATCTGTGTTTGTTGTATGCGCTGGAGTTTTAAGAGAGGACTGTATCGATAGCAGCATGGTGCGGTTTATATTTGTACTTATCTGACTGCAGTGTAATGGAGTTCAGAATTCCAATAGAAAAGCTAATAAAAAATACCCAAAATAGTAAGAGGGAAAAGGACTGGATGTTTGAAGGGGATACAAAATGAGACTGACATCATCTTTCATAAAGCTGGAATTAAGAAGTCAGACTTGTTGGAAATATCTTTCAGGATGTTACGGTTTAGTACTAAGAGGTTCATCCTGTACCCAGTAGCTCAGTGACAGTGTTGCCAGATGCTGCAATGGGATTAGAAAACGTGCCTTTTGTTTATCAGTACTCAAAAATGAAGAGCTAATTTATCAGACTAATTATAAATTCAGTGGAGCAATGCCCTGTTGCTCCACATTAAGCATCACCATGAAGACTAAAATTTGGTAGAAATCTTTTATATTTAGGGAAAATAACTTATTCAAACTTGCCAAATAACTTTATCTCAGATAAAAAGTTAGTATGAAAATTAATTTGTCATCTTTTGCTAGTTCAGATTGCTTTTATTTAAATACATTTAAATAAACCTTCCTGGGACTGATTAGATGATAGTTCAGTATAAGGCTGTATAACATTTATTGCTATTTGTGTTATCATTGCCTACAAACAACTAAAGATAACTGTCACCATCATTTACGCTACACAGGGTGCACACATCTATGCACTTTGTTATTGCATCTAAAAACCCTTGCAGTTACAAACATTGCATAGCCATCCCCAGACTTGGCCTGCAAAGGCAAGAAGTCTGAAGTTAGAAAACATCAAAACTGATGCTAGTTCATCCACCCTTAATTTCTGCTTTCTCTTGCATCAGACTTTATACAGAAAATTAGGCAAATAATGCTCAACTTTGCAAATTAATATCCTTTTGCTGTATGTTATTACTAGCCTGTCCATATACAATATACAAAAATACAGGTGCATTTTTGAAACTGAGAAAGATAAAACAATTTATAATATTTGCGAGTACAGAAGTCTCTCTTTCACGCGCTTTGTTAGCAATCTTTTAACACTTAAATTTCAGAACAGCACCACTGATTGCTACCAGAGGATCCCTACCACCTTAGCTTGTAGCAGGAAACTCAGAGATGAGATAAGGGTCGGTTATAGGGCTACAAATAGTCTGGCCCATTTGTCTTCCCTTGGTCTCCTGCTGTGTGAGCTCATGCCCCAGGGATCACCGGGCCACTTCCAGTGGTTGATTTTGGGGATAAGAATAAGTTTTTTATCTGTTCTCTCTCTCTCCTTTTTTGCTCAAGAAAATGTGTTTGTGGGTTTTAGACCAAACCAGTGTTCTCAAAGCAGTCAGGGCCCGGTTGGTCCATAAGCTGAATCCGCAGTGGGAGACAGCAGCCTGGTTCTCTCTCTCCTTCCCCACTCCAGGGCCACAGCAACTCCATAATTATTTATTATATTGTCAGGCTGACAAAATTTTCATGAGGAATGAAAGCAAAAGAAGGACAAAGGCAATTTTTCACTATTTGTATTCCAGCATAGGCTGAATGGAATTTTACAAGACAAAGCATAAACACTTCCTTACCCCAAGACAGAATCCTTTGCCAAATAGAAAAATCCTGCTACAAATAATAGACATGGAAAATCTTCTCAAATAAAACGTTGCAAGATTGTTCAGTAAATATAAGATGTTTAGTCACTCAAAAAGGGGAGGTTCTTCCAAACTCTGGTTTAGTGTTCTCTGCTGTCTGAGAAGTCAAGAAAACACAGTACTTTTGTTACTAGGAAGGGAACTTCCCAGTTTTGACATCTGACCGCAAAAAAATCTTCTCCCAATAGGAAAGTCACGGTCTAGTCTCACAACTAATGGAAAGATATTCAAAGATCTCACTGGGCAGTTCGTACCTCCAGTCCCAGTCAGAAAAATGACATTGCAGAGAATATATGCAACACTCCAGGTTTGTATGAATTTTGGAAGAGTTTTTGAGATTTTTATTTTCATACTGGCAATCCAGAATTTGAACTGGGAGTACAGTCCTTAAAGCTGCCATAAGAAAGGGAGAGGAGATGGTGCATTTAAAGATTTATGAGGTCAGTCAAAATTCTCACAGTTGAGGGGTGAGCCTTCCACTGCTGTGTTTCTGAAGATTTAAAGACTGAAGCGCTCCACGACGCAGCTTGGATTGACAAGGAGCTAAAGGAGGTGGTTCTCGTCACAAATGGACAACATCAAAATTATGAATGACATACCTCATGAGAGAGGCTGAGTGCGAAACCTAAGCAAGCAGAAGCCTGAAATGGAAGCTGTAAAGGACTGAGAGAAGGGGCTGAGAGGGAGAAGTGTGATGAAGTAGAAATCAGGATTTTTTGCCTACCAGCAACTCTATATGAAAACATAGTGATCGCAAAGATTTTGTCCAAATTTTACCATTTTACTTTCAATTGTATTCATCTTGGTTCTTTCTATGGAAAGGAGTAAGATTTCAGTTAGTTCAGCCAAAAGTAGGATTTGGCTTACCAATCGTATTTGATGTTTAAATAACATTAAACTTCTGGGCTTAAACAAAACTTCCAACCCCACCAGAAAGGGCAAAATTTTCCACTGGAGAAAGGAGTTGGATTTTTTTTTTGTTTTTGTTTTTTAAAAGATCCTCCCTTTTTTATTTACATTCAATAATATAACTAAATAACATGCCCAGTATACAGCTAACAGTTCACAAAATGATCCAGTGTTACCATCAAATAATTTTTCTTATCCCCCGCTTTGTAAACAAGGTGATTTGAGGTTCCTCAGAGTTTTAAAGATGTTTAAGTTATTTAAGGGTAAAGGTTGGCTTTTCAATCTTGAATAATTAATACATTATGAATCAATAACCTTCCCTACAACCTGTTTTTTTAAAAAAAACTTACGCTATTTCATATCAATTTACAGAAAGAGCAACTTCTTGCTTTACTACTACAGTGAAATATCACTTACCAGCTTTTCAAGCCCATGTTGTCTATGTTGCACTAAATGTGAAAACTGTCTCCCTGATTCTGCACCATGCTTTACAAAAAAACCACACCGTTTGCAGATCAAAGGGAGACGATTTATGCTTTCATCCCAGCTGACGGACGATTAAATTAAAACAGATCAGCAGTACAGTGCATGGGCAGGTGGCTTTAGCTGCCACTGTCGGCCTCAGAGCGATTAAATTGCGGTGGAGATGGAGGGCCTTCCGCTCTCATTCCCGCACTTACAGATCAAACGGTGACAAATGAGATGTTACTGCTCTTGTAAAGCAAGGCTACAATCTGTCAAAATCCAACATAATTTGTGACCCTACGTGACATCCTCTTTCTCTTTTTTTTGACATTTGAATACAGTGATTGTACTAGAGTCAAGTCCATTTAAGCGAATATAGTCAATTCTATCTAAAGGAATATAGCCTGTTAGCTCCAACATGGTAGCTGAATATGTATCTGGTTAGTACTCCAGCGACCCTTTGTGTTAAGTGCATACCATTAACAATGAATTCTGATTTTTCCAAGTTATATAATTTGATATCTTGACAGCTCAGACACTTAAAGCACCACTATTTGTTTTAAATGGCTTTATTTTATTGTTTAAATGTCAGTATCAAAATAAAGTAATGCATACAGTCTTGTCAGTTCCAGTGCAGTGGGAAGTGTTCCTGTGAGGGAAAAAAGGCCTTGAGAGAGTTTGTTCTAAAAATGGACTAAAAAGTCAATTATGTCTTCTGCTGCATTCTCAAATGACTTGCAAGATTTTATTTACACTGGGTCTTTTGTTTTAATGGGTGAACTTATCAAGGTACTGAGGAAGGAAGCACAAAGGGACAGCAGCATCTTGCTTTGAAGAAACTCATACTAATAAGTAAAACCTTCAGGTAAACATAAAGAAAAAAGTAACTGCATGTGTATTAATTTTTAAACATTCGTACAAGTTAACATGAATTGGCATAGTATCACTCGGAAGATCAAAAGAATAAACTCTGCCCCAAATTGCAAACTAACACAGTCAGTGAAAATCTGATTTGGAGAACACTTGCAAGAATTGACTAAATCCCGGTATTCTTGTTTTTCTTTTAAGGAATAAATACAGTTTACAACACAGCAATGTTGTTAGATTTTGACCATATCTATTTCCAGTAACTTTGGGGTTAACAAGTTCTTCTTCACCGCAGCCAAGAATTTACAGCATTTATCGTTCTCTTAACGTTTTAAGGTGGGCAGTTTAGCTATCTACCACAAAGCAGTCAAAGATCTGATCTAGGGGCTCTTTATATTTTCTGTTGACCATTGATCTTTGGGCTGGATAACTATACCCTCCAGGGAGTTAAGTTAGAAACAGCTTTATTTACAAAGAATGAAGATGCATACAAAATCTCTCAAGTGAAAATCTTAGGGGAAAAAAGAGATACGGTACACTGAAGAGTATTTATACTTAAGACATATACAGCACACTCCATTTTTATTCTTCAGTCAAAATGTAAACCAAAACTTCTTTCATCACATTTGCATACATTCCCTGTTCAACATATAGTTCTTAAACTGGAAGCAGTAGTAAATTTGCTAATAAACATAGCCAGCAGCTAAGGTGCATGCCATGAAGCTACTGTAGATAATCTGCCATGTGCAGAAAAACCCGGCTAGTGGCTGGCCCCATATTTGGCAAATTATATACGCTAATCCTTCCTTATCGTGATGACCCTCGTAGCCTGTCTAGGCTTCAAGGCCTGTCAACACCCTATTGTTACCGATTTATAAAAAGGAAGACTCAGCCCATGTGCCACACTCTATCCTTCTAACCTTGCCTATTAAAGGCAGAGTCTCTGCAGCCGTCTGACATGGGCGGGGGGGCAGGCATGTATATAGTTTACATAGGCAGCAAAACGGCACTGCACCCTAAACAGAGCGCTGCAAGGCCCCAGGGTCATCAGGTCTATTATGTCAGGAGTGCATCAGAGGCGTCTGCAATAGCTTATGCCTACAGCTGTGCTGGGCAATAGTACACGCTCTGGGTAAGGAAGCGTACACTGTAGCATGCCAGCAGGGATATGACATATCATAGGAAAAAACGTATAAAACAGTCGGCTCAGAAGTAAAGTCATAATGCAACACGGTGAGAGCAGTGTTTCTGCTTACTACACCACTTTTCTTGCTATTAACTAACTATCTAGGGGAACTACTTCAAATTCAGTATTAGGATTAATGCTACAGTACCCAGATGAACATGATAAATGCTGAAGGTACTTTGAGCAGAAGAGATCCCAGGTTATCAGCAAGGGGGGAGCACAACAAAACAGTTATCAATACCAGTTACTCCAGCAACTTCTTTGCACTAGAATCTGCAGTTCCTTTCAAACTGCAAGACCACTGGGGCAGGAATAGCCACACAGTGATAAATCCAGTCCACAAGGCTTGAAAGAAACAGCAACAAATGTTTCTCTACTGTTTGTATATATGACTGTATTAGAAATCATCTGTTGATTTGCAGGAAGATATCCTATTGTAATGACAAACAACCACAGCACAGGATTGCCAACTGGCCCATGTTTAGAGGAGATTACTGGCTTTTTATGAGTTCTATCTGGCTCCGGTTTTTGTAAAGGCTTTTCTAGTTTTATAGGCTGTCGCAAACCACAGAGCTGATCTCATTCCACTCTTCTTCCTTCCCTCATCTCTCTGCTTCTGATGTGGATTCTGAACCAGTCACAGGGGATGTAGGGTAGGCTTTCACCTTTGACTGTAAGCATGACAGGAGGGGAGAGAAAGGTGGCAGCAACATTATTAACTTTAAAATATTTCCTGTTCCTCCAAGATGAGAATAAATTGTCCCCACATGACTATGCGGGATAGAGATAAACTGTTCTCCACCCTTTAGGAATCCTCTGCCACCTCAGGGTTTTCCTTCCACCTCCCTAAATAAAACTCTGAGTTGCTTTCCATGAATAACATTTTTTAATAATTTAGAATACGTTCATTTTGTTGGGGTTGGGTTTTTTCTCTCACTGCTTATTATTATGTTTTTCAGTGACTCCTTCAGATTCTGCACCCAACCCGTATCTATTGTTTCATTAATGAGGCCAGCTAAGAGTCATATATTTCTATTTAGCTTCCCGGGCAACAAAATGGAAGCACGTGTGTGGGTAATGCTAACACAACCAAAGGCCTCCTAGGAATAGAGCGAGAACACAGTGCCTTTGATTTATAAATAGATATCACTATTTATAATGCATAAACAAAATGTTTCATGATTTGTAACACTAAGCCCAGGCAGTTATATTGTTTAAAAAAAAAAAAAAAATCCAAATGCCTACTGTCTACAGAAATAGAAACACTTATTTACGCAAGCATCATGAGGGCACGGACTGGTATTACATGAACTCCTGCCAGTTAAATGAGGTACTTGCTAATTACTGTCCCGTATCTTCAAGGACCAAAGGGGTAGAACAGTGCCATGTGAGGCAACATGGTATCATGTAGCAGAGCTGAACCCAATCCAGGTTAGATTTAATGTTCAGAAATGACCACATACTGTATTACTCAGGTCCAGCAACAACATTTTGATTACAGGAATGCTAAGCTCCTGGTCTTAACCACAGCCAGCACTTGTTGCTACTGGAAGATTAATGTTATCTCTGTATTTAAGTAACCCTCATATATGGCCAAAATTAGACTGTAAAAAGTGCAATGGTCTCAGAGTGAAATTGTTTTTAGCAACAGCCTACAAACGCATTGCCTGGGCAAACCATCTGGGTCCCAACTGAACGATGCCTCTATAGCGAAGTGTAAGAAAGCCTGTCATAAGCAGTGGCATAATTAGTACCTCGCACATCACTGCAGAAATATTTCAGGAGAGGGTACAACAATTTCTGAACTTCTACTGTGCAAGGCAAAGCCTTATTATCAAAAGTGATGTGGATGAATGAAAGGAGGAAATTGAATTTAAGGAGATAATGTCCAATTAGAATATAAGGGTTTGCTTTTTATGTATTTTAAATGCAAACAATGCTGTTTCTGTCATTAGTTGCATAACTAACATCATCTATTCCTATTGAAACATCTGTATTCGTCACTTATTTTGGCAAGTATACTGCTCGTTCCTTCTAGCTGTGGAATGAATAAAGACACATCTATTTCATTTCTAGTTCTCATGTTGGTGGGGTAGCCTATGCTTTCTGATGCTAAACTCAATAAAAACAAACAAAACAAAAATCAAAAAATATCACAGCTCTGTGTGAAAATGCCACTACTCATACTTGAACAAAATTACATAGCAGTTAAAACCAATCAAAAGAAAAATATGAGAAAATTTCTCTCTCATTTACCAGGTCCTGCCACAGAAGTCCCAAGATTTTAGCAGTGTTCAATGGATTATGGATCAGGCCTAATTTATAACTAAATTTGCATAGTAAATCAATACTGCTGGTTAATGGCATTGATAATTTACTATTGTGATTTTAATACTAAAATTCACAGTGTTAAAACATGATGCAAAAATTAATGTACATATTGCATTGCACCACAAAATAATTCAAGCATACGGTTATTGTTGTACAAGAGACAATAGCCATTAACATTTGATGGCCAAGTCAGGGTATTAGAATAATAATTTTAAAAAAAAGATTACCTACTACTGTTCTCTCACTATTTAACCCATCATATAACATGTGTAGTATAGTAAAACTGAGCTTGCATTTAATGTGGAACTAAAATTAAACATCACTGAAATCAAGCCTTGGGATTTTGTTTACAATTGACAATACATTGACACTAGAACAGATGAAGCACTCACGCTTATGAAAAATTTAACATCTTAAGAAACACTCATGGAGACTTATTTCTGCAAAATAGTTTTCTAAGCACAGGACCCTCAACCATGCTGCACAGGGTAGCTTATTTGCCACATATATTTGATTTTTAATTCCTCTTCCATTGCTTGCACGCAACTATTAATATGCAAATAAATATTGACCTGGAAATGCTTCTTTTGAACACGTCTCTTTTACCAGACTGTCCCTTTGAGAGCAAGTCGGCTTTTATTTAAGACCTACTGTCTTCTACAGGTCTATTAGTTTTGCAATTTAAAACTAACTTCTCTCTTCTAACAAGATAATCCTGAGCAGGACTTTCAAGCACTGCAGAGCTAATAAACCACATGCAGCCTCACACATAAAACCACAAAACAATATGACAGGATTCAGTGTGTGGTGGCATACTTTTAGAAAACATCTTTCAAAATTACGCAGTTTCCATTTTGTTAGGACAATCCCATCAGAACATTCACTCTCATCATCTTTTCAAGTTTTCTCTTTTCCTCTTTTTAACATTGTTCCTATTTGGTTTTGTTGGGGTTTTTTTAACTACTGATTAAAACTGTTCTTTCACAAAATTTTTAACTACTTAAAAAAATAAACTTCTCCTGAGAACTGAATAGAAATGTTTAGGAAATATTTCTCTAATTAATTTAATTTCTCTAATTATTTCTCTAATTAGGGAAACAGCCTAAACAAGTTAACAGCCTGTACTTCTATAAACCAAAATTGCTTCAACATATAGATTTTTTCCTGTCTCTGCTTTGTTCACTCCCGACGCTCTGTGCAAAAAGGAGAATGAGCCCCCTTCACCTTCTTATCTTGCTAACTTCAACAAAAGTTATTTTGTGAGTACTTGTAAACAAAGATGCCAGACTGAGCCTTTTCTGTACTCCAGTGTATACCTTGCCACTAGATTAAAACATATTCCCCGGTATTGTAGAACTATGTGCTTAAGCTTCCATGTCTTCCTTTACATACTGTAGCAAATGCGTATGCTTGCAAAGAGCTGAATCCGCCTTATATCATCAGCTGCGACTGAATTCGCAACTTTGTTCTGCAAACTGAGGACAAGACACAAATTAATTTTACTGGAATTCATTTGCTCTTTCCCAAGCCTGGGTGTGACAAAGCCATCTGCAACCTACTTTATCACGCAGTAGACAATGGGTAAAACTCCCCGGTTCAGCAATAAACACTTCAAACTAATAACATAAAAGTGACTAACTGGTTATTGCCCTGTTGTTCTTTAGACAAAGAATTCTCTCATTTCTCTCATCTTCCCTCAATACAGACAAAATCTTTTCTTCCCTGCCCAACACAGAGGAAAAAAAGAGACATGAGAGGACTTTATGCCCTTTCCACACTCTACCCCCTTTACAAAACCAGTGGTTTACTTAGGACCCAAGCCTGGTACTGCCAATGATCTTTGTAATTATCTTCAACCTGGCCCCAGTGACACCCAGCAGAACTTTTCCACTCATGGATCTTAGCCCTTTTGGTGCATCAGAACTGTCAAACAGAGAAGAGACAGGATAAAACTGAGATTAAATTTACTTTCCTTCAGACATGCTGAGCATGGACACCTTCTGTATTTCAGTAACATGAGACCAGTCCATGGGCATTCATGGGTTCTGAACAAACAGTGTCCTAGCACAGACGTCCTTGGGAAAAGAGAGAAGGGAAGGAGAAATATTTACAAGGAAAAGGGTTCAGGCTCACATACTAATTTTTGTAACATAAAGAATAAGGGAAAATGCTAGTTGAATGGAGATAGATTACTTATAGACTATGTGACAACCAGTATGCACCAAGATGACAGGTTTTTTTAAAAGCACTTAGACAACTACAACTCCTGGCTCATTTGGAGATCCTGTCCCAACATGACTTCTGAAGGTTCTTGGTGTCTGGTCAACACAGGGAACAACAAAGAGAGAAGCACTAACTTAAGACTGTATTACGCAAAGACCTTTGTGGATTGTAATCCCTGGGCTCATGATGACACATCGGTTCAAACAAACTGAAGCAGAACAGCTTTAGAGTTTTAAGAAAAATTGATGGATTATCAACTATTTTGACTAAAATTGACCTTTCAGAGAAAACTGATATTCATTCTATACATATTGTACTGACTTAAATTAAATGTGTATGTGAACACTTGGCAGAAATAAAGAAAAAAAAAATCATCTGTTGATGGACAAAACTCATACTTGCATTGTAAGAGGAAAGGGAGAAGGAGGAGAGAGAAAAGACATCTTGTAAGGCAAGAAGTTCAAGCTATTCTTTTCCCAAAATGCATGCATGACTACAAATGCTAACACCTGCTATTTTTGTAGCAACAGCAAATCCCAAAGTATTTCACAAATCAATCATATCTTGAGAAAAGGGAATAAGCATGGGGAGAAATCCAGCAGATAGCTCACAGTGATGTGCAGTAGTTTAGGATGGGAAGTAGCAGGAATACTTTACATCATCAAAATTAAAATTTCCTATAAGAATCCTTTCCAGAGAAAGAAAAAACTTCAGATTGCACTGCCATAATACACCAAGGTGTTGGGGGGCAGTTAGAGAGCTGAGAATGGGAAGCTTTTAATTGTTTTAAGTTCCCATTAAAAATAAAAAAAAAAAAAAAAAAAAAAAAAAGAAAAGACCATAGCTCCACATTTATTCTGTGGGAAGCCTATCTGTTGTAACTTGACGAACGCAGATTCAGATACACAGAAATATGCAGAAGATACTATGGAACTGGACAACTTTTAAATTAATTTATCAAAGTTCCTACAATTCTTTGTTCAAAGAAGGCAAAGCAATCAATATTAAGCAAATAACGTTCACCTGCATCTATCTAAAGCATTTTATTAAATACAAAGCTGAGGGTGAGATACTGCAATTGGTTAATGCCTGAGGCTTTCATCTCTGGAGACCTGGGTTCAAAGCCTTGCTCAGACAACAAAGAAACACATTTACAGATGTCAGCAAACCAAACCTGATAGCTGTTTCCCTGAAATACTGACTATATCTTTCCTTGTGTTTCCAAAATATATAACTCCAGCAGTAAAAGCAATCTTTCCCATACATGTTTCCATCAACCAACCACTTCATATTAGCATAATTGGCCACCCCTTTTCATAAGAGACCTAGGACAGAATAAGCAGATGCCTTAAAGTTCATTGGCCGTAGCAACTGGCTGAACTGTGCTACTGGAGCCTTTTCTGCCACCTTCATCAATCTACTTGATGATATGATTGCCATCAACATCATGTCACCTGCACATCTTTTAAGGGGATATTAACGTAAGGATTACTTATATGAAAAGGTTACAATTTTGCACCCAAAATCTCCATGTGCCTGATAATTCAGCTTACCCACGAAATGATGAGTAACAATTTCTGGAAAATAACCACCATACGTAGATGTCTGCTGCTGGCAAAACCAGTTTCAAACAGCTTAAAACTTAAGGGACTCTCAGCTGACCAAACACACCTGAAGGAAAATCTTAATCATATGCAAATACCCATGCAGGGCCTGGACTTTTCATGTAGTGCACAACTTCAAAAACATTATCCTTGTAGACTTGTTAACTCAGAAGACAAACAATTGGACTCATCCTTCTTTTCACTTTACTACTTCTCCTTCTTCCTTCTAAACATTCAAAGACATATCAAAGTCTAAACCTGGAGTTTGCATCTCTCTCTTTTCAGCACGCAACCTGAAGATTTCAGTAAAATTTGCAATTTCACTTTGCTATAGATTGATAAATAGGTATAAAAGAATGTCAGTAATTAAAAATATAGCAAGTTAACACTAACACTGTTCTCTGTAGGGATCATGACTTCAGAATGTTGCAGAAACTAAAAAAAAAAAAAAAAAACAAAAAACAAAAAACAAAGCACTGCTATCCGCATTTCACAATATTCACCAAAACCAAACCATAAAAGAAAAAAAAATTGACTGAATTTTATACATATTTTTATAGAACATTATCTGCATGCCATGCTGAATTTTCCATGACTCCAGAAACACGTTTGTCTTTCATGAAAAGACTCGTATTGATAACCAGCCTGGAAGTGATAGCATAATTAGAAATGCTCATTTCACTATTTTTTTAATATCTAACAGGTCTTCAAGTCCTATTTTAAGGTTCAAGAGATTCAAAACAAATGACAGCCATATCAGGATGTTTGAAGAACAACTTTTCCCTTCTTTCATTTGCCTGATTCCCAATCATATGATTCCTTTCTCTAGTTGTCTTATTATTTAATCTTGTTTCTCCACAGAAAAGTTGGCTTTGTTTTGGGGAAGGAAAAAAATTATCTTTCCAAGAAAGATCTTTGTTCCCCAAAATCTTCTAATCATCATCTTTCCTAGAGCAGAGATGAATCCTCATTTTGTCACTTAGAGAAAAGCAGAGACCACCAAAGGAGGACTGTAATGTTAATCTACGAATGACTGCAAAGCTGATTTTCTAGAACCACGCACTGCAAAAATACTACTGTTGCATTTTTCTGCTGTTTTGTTTGAGTCCTGCCACTTTGAAACTCAATTCTGTTTCTTAAAATACCAGACTTAACTCAGTTTTTACACTTCTATTCTGCTCCATCTAGTGGATTATTGATTTTTGCAATGAATGCTGCAACAATAGTATTCTAATATAGCATGCTGGGTTAGCTATTAGGGCAAGGGACCATGTTCAAATGATTATTTTTTTGGCTTTAGATGAAACAAATTAAGTCACATTCCTGGGTACCTGGATAAGACTATAGGATTCTGGCAGCATGTTCATGCAACATAAATGGGGAAATGGTGTCATTTAATTATATCACTGAAATGAGACTAAGTAAGGGACAGGCCTTGATTATAAAGGACAGGTGGCAAAATTTCTCCTGGTGCTTGCACAATTTACTAGGTCAGTCCTGGGGAAAAAGAATATTCCATGCCTGTGCTGTTTTGCTAAAACATTGATATCCTCCAGGCTTCATAGCCTAGATTTCAGAGTTTTCTTCCTGAACTTGGTGATAGGCAAAATTAAGTTACACGCTTGATAAGCTGCTTTGTTTGCACTATATGAATAACTTTATTCAACCAATGTCTCTTCAGTACATGTTCATTTTTGGGTGGTTTTTTTTCTGTGCAGCATTGTTCATAACACTCTCTTTAAAGACTGCTGTTCAGGACTTCTGCTAACTTTTCAGAGAGATGTTTAAGGTAATGAGAGTTTGATTGATGAGAGGAAAAATTAGGTAATTAGTCCACCCTCATGTGTAGCCCATTTCAAATCAATGCGGCTTTTAATGGTAAGAATATTTGTTTTCTTTTCAAAAGTAAATATGAAAAAAGTTAGCCAACAAGAACTCCTGCATCAATGCATCAATAATACCTGTTCATACAAAGAATCATTGGAATCAATGATTCAAAGACAATGCTATTTACTTGTCTAGTAGGCTAGGCGCAGGATGTGTTCTGTGAAGCAATTTACAGCTTAAGAAGAAAATATTAATTTACTCTCCCAAACCACACAAAGTTACTACGTTATGCTTGGTTTCAACTATGAATCTAGCTTGCAAAGTATAAGGGCCCATCACCACAAAAACTAAAAGTCAGTTGAAATATTAAGCCCAGAGTTTTCCAAAGAATTGTGGGATTTTTAAATACTTATCATTTATTTCTAGTTTTGAATTTTTTCTTTAACATGATAGGCAGCTCCAGTAGTTCGTTATAACTGAATGAGATAAGACTAACTCCAGATTGATTTGCTTTTCAGGATTTTATTATAATAGTATGCAGCTATATAGCACTTTCTATCAAAGAATCTTGAAGTGTTCCATAAATATTAATTCAATAAGCCTCACAACGTGCCAGTGAGATAGCTCCATATTATTTTATCTATTATATTTTTGCTGGAGGCACACAAAGTATAAGTGACTTGTTCTGGAATAGAAATTGGTCTTGATTCCAATCCTCTGATTTAACCACTAGAATTACTCTCTCCATGAAAACCCGGCTGCCCTGAGATCAACAGCAGCTTTGTCACTGACTTCAATGGAGCCATGATTTCATGAAAAGAAAGGCAAAAAATTCTTCCTTAATAATTTGCAACTGAACACTACTTTTTACGTTCAACATCCTCCGTTAGTTGATGTATCTTCACTAAGTTTCGTCCTAGAAACAGACGACTGACTTCACCAGAGAAGCAGTAAATGTTTTAAAGATTTTAAGAGACAATTGACCTGATATATTATAACAGCACAGGCAATATGACAATATAGTCCTCTGCTCTGTAGTACTGTAATTCATGAGAGTCATAGTTCTGACTTTCCAAATAGGACTGCAGACTTAATTTTCAGAAGTGACTTCCATTTTTACATTCACAATTTTGCAATCACCGTAGTTGTGAGAACAGTGATATGCATTAAGGTAATTGATTGTGCTTTGAAATCAAGTAATCAAATGAGCATCAATTAAGCCTGCAAATGTTTGAAGCCACAGAACTACAAGTAAAATTTCTTTTCCTTACAAAGCTCTCAACAAAATACACTAGGCAAAGCTGTGTCTTCTTTCCAGATCAGCCTCATAATAAATATTTAGTGAAGATATCAAAGATTCAGGCTGTGTGATAAATGAATATAATACCTGAGGGGTGTGCATGTGGTCTTTTTCTATTTCAGTATCTCACTTTATACTTAACAACCAAATCCAACAAAAGGATATATACGTCCTATGTACCACAATGCCCAGCTTCTTCCATCTGACCCACCTAACGGAGCTGGAACCTGAACTGAAAGAACCAGGTTCCTTGTACAGGGCATGGGGGAAGTTAGGCATCTCAGGGCAGAATATAAATGAGACAATGTACACACACACTGATGCCACCTACATCTAGTTTATATGGTCAATTTATACGGAACTTTCAGACCTATCCCTCCAGGCTTCCTGGAAACACCTTGCTCCATTCAGGATTTGTAGCCTCATTCCTGTCCCTACAGGAAGGTAAGTCACCATGCCTTTTCTCCAGCAAACTTGGATTTCTTCTCTTAGAAAATATAGTAACATCAGTTCCTTCAGGTTTAGAGCACTTACACAGATTTAACACCCTCCTCTGTCTGAAGGAATGAAAAGGTATCCCAGCTCCAGGGAAAAAGCGCGCTCTGTAACTGTTACGGCGAGGCTGTTGGACAAAACAGAGGAATCATCCTGGATGCAGAAATCACATCTCTCCCTTCCCACATCCTGGTGGCCTGCCTTAAGTGGCTGAGGCGTAGTAGTGGGATCACCAGTATGTTACAGAAGAAAGCAACGGTGGACCCTTGTCGTGGTTTAACCCCAGCTGGCAACTAAGCACCACACAGCCGCTCGCTTGCTGCCCCCCTGGTGGGATGAGGGAGACAATCGGAAGAGTAAAAGTGAGAAAACTCATGGGTTGAGATAAAGGCAGTTTAGTAGGTAAAGCAAAAGCTGTGTGCACAAGCAAAGCAAAATAAGGAATTTCCTATTGGCAAGCAGGTCATCAGCCATCTCCAAGAAAGCAGGGCTCCATCACGCCTAACGGTTACTTGGGAAGACAAATGCTATCACTCTGAACATCCCCCCTTTCCTTCTTCTTCCCCCAGCTTTACCTGCTGAGCATGACGTCATATGGTATGGCCTGTCCCTTTGGTCAGTTGGGGTCAGCTGTCCCAGCTGTGTCCCCTCCCAACTTCTTGTGCACCCCCAGCCTACTCGCTGGTGGGGTGGGGTGAGAAGCAGAAAAGGCCTTGACTCTGTGTAAGCACTGCTCAGCAATAATGAAAGCATCTCTGCATTATCAACACTGTTTTCAGCACAAATTCAAAACATATCCCCGTACTAGCTACTATGAAGGAAATTAACTCTACCCCAGCCAAAACCAGCACAACACTATATTGTGTATCGGTCTGTTGAGGTGTGAAGGTGTGCTCTGAGAACGCCTGCCAGATCAAGCTCTCGGGGGATTCAGAGGACCATCTTTGGTTCTAGTGTTAAACAGAAGAGAACTAGTAAATTGTTCAGACCCATCAAAACACAAACATTTCTGTGTTTGCACAGACGTATGCCACCGTAGATGGCTACAGAAATTTTAAGGGCGCTATAGAAACTCCAGTGGCAGGAACTCCAGCACCCGGGTACATCAGGAAATTCCAGTGTTAGAAGATGAGTAGGATTTCCCAGGACTGCCACTTTGGATTAAAGCAGATAAACTCCACCTAACTCCCCACTTCATTAACTAGAGTATCATGGTGGAATCTAGCATCATTTCAAACTGGAATATTGTTATATACGCAAGATTTCCTGCTGATTCCCTGCTTATATACGCAAAATTCCCTTAATCTCAGGTTATCATTTAACATTGCAGATTAATATTAAAACAAAAAAAAAGCCAACCAACAAAAAAAATCCTAGCCATTTTTAAGTTACAAGAAAAGAAAAAAAAACTGTTCAAGATTGTTTGACTACTCAACCTGAATCTGCAAATACCGACTACTGTGGATAACGTTTGCTGCTTTACTAATTCCAGTGGAACTACCAGGAAAATCCCATCCCATAATAAGTGTTGGCAGTACTGCATCCTGAAATTGTAAACTCCTGAGGCACAAACCTGTCTATAAAACCCTTGGACATCTAAGGTGCTATAAAAATAATAATGCATTCAGCTTTATGCAATTTTCAGCTAAAAATCAGTCAATCCCTCTTCTCTGCCCTCCCTCCTCCACAGAGTTACCACAGAAATTTTGTTCTGTTAGGGTAATATATATTTTTAATGCAAAATTTCAACAGGAACCATTTTTTATGGTCTACTAATAAACCCTTGAAAACAGGGATTTAGAATGGAAACAGTGACGGACCCTTAACTACAGTGTATGCAACTATAATAAAAAGAATTAATGTAGTCAATTTGTACTACTGTTCTCAGAACAAAAAAAACCTCTATTTCAACTGCAATCCTTTCAACAGCTGATTGGCAAGCCTGTCCATTTCTAGTCTGCAGTGTTGTCAGTTGTCTTCAACATGATAATGAGCCTGTCACCATATTCAAATAGCCCTGTGACAGCATGTTTTGTGAGCATGACGTCCACTGCAAAGGGTCTGTCAAAAAGCACCTTTCAGAAAATGAAAAGAGAATGCTTTTCTGATGATAAATCTAATTTCTTCATAGCTAAAAGAGTGAGATTTTCATCTGATTTTGTCAGTGTTGTGTTGCATTTGTGTCTTCAGATAATCCTGCGTTCTGATGCATAAAATTTTAAAGTTATCTGTAAAGACAAAGTGAGAAATAATAATCTTTTTTGAGTTCACTGGAGGCTTTGCATAAAACTGCAGTACTGCTGGCTTTCCATCAAATTAAAACTGGAGGGGGGAGGGAACGGCATGGGAGGTTAGCTTGTTACCAGAAGCAAATAAGGCTCGCAGTAAAGATCTCAAAGTCTACACACTTCATTCGCTAGGGTCTTCACTCTTTCCCAAACAGCCTATTAAAAAATCCCCCTTGCTCTGTGTGGTCCTAGTTAAGTATGACCAGGTTGCATGGAATTCTCTGGCTTTCAAACCCAGGGGGGAGAACGTAGACAGAGGCAGTGCTCTCAAGTATTCTTATGATTCGAGGCTGTCATACAGACTGCAGCACTATGTATTCCACGTTCGGCTGCCACCAGTGGTACTGGACAACTGTGGAAATTTTCACCAAGAGGAAAACTTAAAAGTATTTTGGCAACACAGATTTGCATGTGTGTAAGCATCTTCCATTAATATCAACAGGAAATATACAGGTGCATTGAAATAGAATGCTTTATTTTTCCTGTTGACAAAAGCTGGCCTTAATTTGACTTCACCTTTTAGGATTCTTTTCATCAGTAGGTGACTGAGGAATCCACACATAAAGGGAAGTGTTATAAAGAGAAATACAAAACCCCAAATCAACAAGCAATAAACCTTTCTCTCTTTCAGTCATCGGGTGAGAAAGGGGTGGCAACGGCTGGACTTTGAAGTCCCAGGCTGAATGACACATTAACCTCGGAGCAGGAGTTCCACACTTCTAGCTGTGCCTCTAACACCACGTGTGATTTTTACTAAGCAACTCTTGTTCTCTTTGTCTTAGGTTAAATACTGTAAAATGGGGATATTAGTGCCTACATCACAGGAGCGCTCTAAAACTTAAATATTCTCTGAAAAAATTGTTGACAAGCTCCTGACGCATGCGCTACAGAAAATTCTTGTTGCACAAGCCCAATGTTTTTCAAAGTTATTAAACAAGTTTGTTTCCTTAAATATTTGTGAAAAACAGTGAACCTGTAGCGTTAAGATACCAAATATGGATTTCTTCTTCTAACTACTGACTAGTATTAAAACTAAGTATTTTACTGTTAGTACTACCTAGTGTTTTTCAGGCAAGTAAGAACATGAGGTTGATGGTCATGTAAGGCTTCAGTCTAAAGGCTGTACCTGCGAGAATCCAGTGGAAACTGTTTGAGGTTAGGGACAGGCAGATACTACAGGTGTAAAGGTGCAACTTACCTTCATCACCTTCAACATCTGCCTTTGAAAGGACCTGCGCTGCTTTTGTCTTACAACATCCTTTTTTTTTTTTCTGTTTACACATATCAACAAATATAATACCCATATTTATTCTGCCTATAACTCATTATTAAAATTATAAGTGAATAAGGAATTTGACTAATTCAGGTCTAATAAGCTGAAATAAGACAATTTTACTGACAGTCTTTTTTTTTTTTTTTTTGTTATTAAGAGGAGAACTTTATACAGAGGTACTGTATTTTAAATTTGGGTTATACAACATGGCATTCCACACTTGATAGTGCAATCCAATATACCTGTAACTGAATAAATTGCAAAGGTAGCATTTTTAAACAGTTAAGTGAAGGCATCTAAGCATTATGCAGCTTTAGATGGCACAAATGGACAATCAACATTAAACATGACTGATTTTTAAATTCTTCATTGCTCAGCTGGAGGGAAGGATTACAAGGCCAAAAAACAGAGCTGTGGACAGCTGGCTTTGTGCAGTACCAGTTCCCTGCCTCAATTTTCAAGCCATTCATTTCTTTGGGGAAAAAAAATAAAGAAAGAAAGGAAAAAGGCAAAAAAAAAAATCTCAACTAGGCCGTACAAACGTACAAAGCAAGCTTGGGTCTCTAGGACTTTCATTGTCTCAGGGAGTCGTCACCACCCTGAACCCTCATTAAAGCTGAAGAGATGCTGGAACAGCATTAAAATGAATGCAAACCATTTGCCGCAATCTTCTGCTCACACCATCTCCAAATGAAGGCAGGCATTGCATAATCCAAGCAGCTAGAGCTCCTGACAGGTGGATGATTTATGCTCATAGTCGGAAGAATCGGAGAGCCTGCAGAGGACACAGCGTGAGCAAGGTGGTGGCGAGACAGATGCTCTCAGTGGGCTTGCAGAGGCTGGCAGGCTCCAGCTAGCTCAGGTGCAACCTGAACACTTTAGTACTGAACTCATATTGCCTAGATTTCAGCACAGCAAGATACCATTTACAATATTATGTACAGTAGATATACTATCAAACCTATCTGTGTGCTATTTCTCTCTCTCTATTTGTGTATATACACACACACAAAATGTATATTTTTTTCTATTTGCGGTTCAACTTACTGTGTTTATGTTCACTTTGCATGTGCATATTCTCCATCAAAAAAGAAAGGGCAGATTAGGACAAATTCTGCATTGTTACAGCCACGCAGCATAAGTGAAACCACCAGAGTTGAACAGATGTAAGTGGGGGAAGAATTTGGCTCTAGCTTTCAGAGAACAGGGATGGTAAGATACTGAAAAGCCTTTCAGTGTTTTAAGAGCGTTTGAAAGCTAGGAAAGAAAATGACCGAAGGAAAGACGAAAACATCCACAGGTCCAAATGTATCAGGGTATTCTAGTCACTTATATTATGTGTCTGCAAAGTACAGGAAATGTCACAATCACATTGTTCCGCAGAAAATGCATAATATTAGCAAAATAAAATGAAAATTACACTTGTGTCATCTACTTTTTTTAATCTTTCAATGGAACCAGTTATTCTGTGTTATTCAGGGGTATCTAAAAATCCCATCCAAAATTGCAACATCATTTCCAACCATGTAATTCAGCTTCCTATTCAAAAAGGAAGTATGTGTAATAGATGTGGGGGTTCGAACTTTCCCTCCTGTTCCATAAGCAAGAGACTGGTCTATTAAAAAAACCCAAAACATCAAACACACACACACAAGATATTATACCTGTCTGTGTCACACAACTCTATGTTCATTTGTTCTTTAATATAAAAGGTGAAGCCAGAACTAAATTATCCTACCTTAAGCACAGCAACAAAATAAACAATTCACCTGCCTCATATCAGACCTGCCAGATTTTCTCATCAAACCTGTCACTTAATTAAGTATGTAGTTTTCAGGGGCAACCAAAGAGTTAAAGCATTCAAATGTGCACACTGCAGGTTATCTGGGTTGAATCTGGGACTTTGCTGACTCTCAACTCCTTTCCACTTTAACAGATGGGGTCAAAGGTGGAACTGCAGATGAGAATTAAAGACACATACATCCCTTTAATCAGATAACACATTCAAAGACTTGCAAATTCCCAAGAAGCCACTTTACAGGCACGTGTCATGGGCTATTCCATAAAGGGGGAGGGAACTGCAGAGAGGAGGGAGAGAGGACTTATTTCAGTTAACCAGCATTAAAAAAAAAAAAGGAGGAAATTAGAGAAAACAAATGGGAACAAAATGGGATGTATTGCTATCATTCAGAATGCTTTCTGATTGCATGCATCTCCCCAGAGAAGAACTCCAATGTTTGAAGCCTTCACACTCTGCATCCAAATGCTTTTTCTAACTTCATTAAGCAGCCGTGTTTAAGAATACTTCATAACAAGTATTTTAATTAGAGATGAGCTGAAGTATCTCACCAGTATGGATATCTCCAGCAATACTAGGATGCCCAGGAGGAAATACAGTCATTCAGCCTGACTAGTACTCACAAAATAGTGCAGGTCAGGTAACGAGAACCTCAAAAAATTAATGATTCTCTCTCCCACCTGGCCACAAAAAGACTGCCTGAAGGATATGTGCTTGCAGCAACTATTTTCTCATCAGCATTCTTCTGATACAATTGTGGTATGAAGAGGAAAAAGAATAGAAAATCATGAAAATGAGAGAAGATAAAAAGAGAAGAAAGAAGAATCTTAAGTCATCTTAGCTAGTCTGTGGCTTTGTTCTCTGATTACTGCATTCCTTTGCATCTCACACAAGACCAAGCAATGGGGCATGTGGCATGCTCTGTCAGACGAAAAGCATCAGCAAAGACTATGCCTGTACACACCAGACCCAAAGGTGTTCCACCTTCTCTTTTTGTCTGAAACACAGAGATTTGTATTTTGGGGTGATGCTCTCAAGGGCTGTTGAAAAGGAGGAGCCTATTCAGTCCCTTTGTAATAAGATTATTACACTCAGAGATTCCCTCCCCAGCCTGGTTCTTCGTCTGAAGTATAAATTAGCAGAAACTTTTCTAGTACATCTTTGAGCAAGAATTCACAAAAGCAATACATTTAAACTGGTATTTTAAAACAGCTTTCTACTTTTTAAGGTAAACACTCATTTTCCTATTTTGATACTTAGCTGTCTTATCTGTCTTGAAATTGGAAGCTTAAGAGTTTTCATTAAAAGTTTGCCAGAGAAATCACAGCCAAGTGGCTTGTGAACTTAAAAATCAGTTCAGAGCAAGACCTCTCCTAACATTCAGTAATCATGGTCAGGTACCCTCAATCTGGATCCAAAGTGTATTTATACCATCTCTTAAGTCATCTTATCTTAACTGATTCCACAAACTATATCCACAAATGCAGTAGTTCTGGTGACTTATGACAAATATGTTCCTCTTCCCACGTTTCAGTGGATAACCCTTGGGACTGGCCATGCAATGAAACCTAAGGTGCCCGTTTCCTAAGCTTTCATTGAATTATAGAAAATATGAAAATGAGGTAGAACTTAGGAAATGTAGACAGTGGACACCATTGTAAACCAATCTGGCAGGCTGTCATGAAAAGCAACATGTGGCTGTACAACTGTTTAACAAATGATATAAGACCAATCTGTTGATTGAGTCAGACCAGAATGAAAGACGTGGCCCGTCTGGAAAGCCTTTCTTCAGTCAGCCACCCACAGGACTGAAAAGGAATATTAGTAAGAGACAAAGGGCAATGGTGATGCAATAAATAATTTTGATATGGCTGACTAAAAATGACAAGAACAGCACTGCTGTATGGACTACCTCTTGGCTAGAAAAGGGGAAGAAAAGAAGGAGACAAAAGACGAGGATGATGGTCTTGTATTATTTGTTGATTCCTAGGGTCTGCATGTGCTCAGCAAGCAGCAAGTTACCAACATTCTCTCTTGTTAGTCAAGCAGTTTTGCTGCAAAACATCTGCAGCACACCAACAATTCTGCCACTGAGGGCACAGACTGGAGTTAAGCTGATTATAGAACAGTATCACACAGACTTTCTTTTAGAAAGTATTTTAATTTTTCTAAATTAACTATTTTAATAATTAACTGTTTTAATGTTGTACAGAATGTTGATTTTGGATCTGCTGCACTAAAACTGTAAATCAAATTGACATCTGATCTTCTACCTGATGATCCTGAGAACTAAAACCAGATGCTTAAGAAGAGAAAAACAGATAAACATATTCACTTTGTTGGAACAATGAAGAGCAAACAGGAAAATACTGATATTATTCAGTAAGTTAATATATTTAACATAGCTTGTGTTTCACTTTCTCCAGAATCATTAATCTAATAAGAGACTATTGAGGCTTAAAATAAAGCTATGTTTTTCACTTATAAAGATTAATAGCTATATTAAGTCACTATTATGAGGGAAACAGACTCCCCCCATAGTTTACCTTTTCTGTCATATAAATACCCAAAGAAAATAAAAAGAAAGAAAAAGAAGGGGGGGGGGGGGGGGGGGGGGGGAAGGATGGTTAGATGAGATCTGTTACTAGAATAGCTAGGAAGCATGGCAAAATTTGACATAATGACAATTCACTGCTGAAGATGACATTTATTTCAGATTTCAGGCTGTTGACTTTCAACCACAAAAGCCACATTACAAACTGCAAATGAACTAATATTCCAGCCTCACATAGTGACTCAGTGAGTAGAAGTGACAAAGACTCACCACTGGTAAAAACACCTCCAGCTTAAAAACCGACAATGCCTGACCAGGGAGAAGACTGTGGCTTAGTTACATTAACGTCCCAATAAACCACGTTGACTTGAGCTTTTTTTTTTTTTTTTTTGTAGGACAGCAGAGATTTAGAAGTGTGAAAGATTTGAGGGACAGCACTATAGGAAGTCAGAGGTAACAACTGCAGATGGTAATTTTAGTGCTTTTCAAAATGTTCATTGCTTTGGCTGAGTGAAGAGGCCAACAGAGTTGTTCAACCTCCAAGGTTTTGATGCCAATCCATCCCAAGCAGCAAAAGTCTACCTGTACATCTGCCACATAGGTTCTATTTAGCAGCACCTACATAATTTCAGCACTTCACCCCAAATAATCCTACCATACATCCTGTTGTTTCTACTAAGATTTTACACAGCATAAGTCTTACTGAGGAGATGCAAGTGCTGCCCAAGTAAGGGCTAAGTAAAATGCAAAAGGGGTTGGGTCCAAAGTGGCATTTCAGAGATATGTGTATGCATCACTGCTAAATGCACCTTCTACCCAAGATGCTAAACCTGTTGCCCTCAAGCAAGGGATGTGCAAATATCTGCACAGCAGAAAGAGAAAAGTGAAGAATATGAATAACATTAATGACACTCTTTACAAAATGACCCCTATTTAATATAGGGCAGGACCCATGTATAAGAATTCAAGCACTCTGCAATAAATGGCAGTGCCATATTGATGTATGTGTTTATGGGTGGCAGAGACCAAGAATGAAAGGCAGCTATTTGTCTGGGAGCTCATGGGAGAAGATGCCATATCATACACAGTCCTACATCCTTCAGACTTGTCTCTACTTTCCATTATCACTTGTATTGCTGTCACTGTACTTTCAGTGCATAAGCAAATGTTCACAGGGGCTAAATCCACTGAATATCTTTTTTTAAAAAATGGAATAATAATTTCTAGAAAATTAGAAAAATACTGCTTCCTTATTTTAGGATCAAAAGAAGAAATATGACAAATGAGGATGCTCAACTGACCACCTCAGATTGTACTAATATGTTCTCATCATAAAGTGATTCATTTTTAATGGTATTCCAATTTAAGTAGACTTGTGAATCTGCAGAATCCTTCTAATTCTGAAGAAGTAACAGGTAAGGTATGCATATTAAGAAAAATACTGTAGATTTTAATCCCAATTCAAAATCTTTCAAACACACTGCTTTTTAATAACAGAACTACCAAGTAACTATAGGCTGAACACATTCTTCGCTAATGCTTGCCTGACCCTGCAAACAACTGCAGTCACTGGGACTCTCACCAGTGACGACTGCGGGAGCAGAATCAAGCCTAACATCTGATCCCAAGGAAGCTGCAGATGAGAGGGCCAGCAAACAACTTTGACCCCAGATCTGCAGATGCTAACATCAAGAAAAAGTACATTCACAAATCCATGGAAAGCCAACAAATGTAAATACTTCTCAAACACAGACGTATAAACAATACTGCTTTCTCTACATTCCCTTCACACCACCTCTTTTATGAAAGTGGATTATTTGCATAAAGGGACAACCACAAAACAAAATTATACCTAGAAAGAGAGAAATTTTGTTTAAAGACTGAGTCCAGTGAATTGCTGGCTCTTCTCTGTTTCATTCCCAATGAGATTATGGGGACCAAAAACGCTCAGAAGCAGAACATAAACCAGACTGGCACAACACTGCAACACAAGCACCGTGAGAACCTCTCAGGAGGCTGACAGCTGCTCTTAGCTGTAGGTACTTTCATGTGATTTCTAAACCCAGAAAGAATATCCACATCTCCAATATGTGCTTGAGTATTTTATTTTTTGCTTGAGTATTTTTTAATGGACAAATAGAAATGCTAGTTGCTTGAGCTCACTATAAACACTAACCTGCAGTTGAATAGTTTGTCCTTCCTCATCAGTTACAGAGAGTGGATAGTCATGAGCCGTGTTTTAGGGCAGACAAATTGGGCTGTCAGTTCTAATGTGTGAACTGGGCTATCAGGCCACATTTTGGTTAGGAGGAAAGAGGCCTACTTATGAACACCAACAACACTTAGAGATTAGTTTCTATTGTTTCCAAGGAGATTTAACAGGTCCCAGTATATATTAAACCAAGCACAGGTTGAATGAAAGAAAGAAAAGGAGAGCAAGGGGAAAGGGGGAAAGAAAAGGGGGGGGGGGGGGGGGAGGAAATAAAAGGGAAGGAAAGAGAGAAATTGGAGGTGGGAAGAAAAGGGGAAAAGGGGGGGGGGGAGAAAAGGGGAAAAAAGGAGAAAGGTGGGAAAAGAAGAGGAAAAGAGACAGTTCCAAGAAATATCTGCACTAGAAACCAAACTCCCTCATAACACATTGAAACATAGAAAGGGCTTGATATTCAGGGGAGACTTCAACAGAAGATGCACTGTGTTATCTCTTGATGTTATAACACAGGAGCTTTGTTTAATATCCTGCATTAATGAAGGCGCTCCTTAAGTGTAATATTACAATAGACAGCATAAGAAATATCGCTGAGGTCAATGCCGCTCTATTAACTGTCATCCTGTACAGAAATATTTTCTTTGAATACCATTAATGCTTTCTCCTTCCCTTTGTTCTAATTTCTGAAGGCAGCAGAAACTAAAACTTCCTCCACAATAATTTCTGCTTTCTTCTTGGCAGGCTAATGGTATTAGACTTGTGAGAGAAATTTACCTTGGCAATGTCTTATGCACAGGTCTTTTCAAAGGAGATGTTGTTAGGAGGAATCCTATTAAGCAGGCTTTTTCGCTACCCTCAAAACATAGGTGATAACACATTTTTAGTTATAAAGAGGATTGCCTAGTTTTATTTATTATTTTGAGAGAGAATCCATTAATCTGCTCCTGTGCGTATCATGCATCTCTTTACGTAAGAGTAAACTCAAGCTGCCTATTCTCCTTGCTGTATCGGATTCATTTTCACAGATTGTCAAAACCAGAAAGGATCAATATGATAATTTAATCCGATCTGCTGCTTAACGCAAGCCAAAGATGTTCATACGGTAATCTTTGTATAATAAACTCGGTAATTTGTGCTTTAAAATACACATACCTCTTTAAAAAAATGTATTCTTACATTTGAATTAATGAACTCTCTCAAAGTGTGAAGCAAAAATACTTTAGAGAACCCCAATTTTAGCATCTTACAAAAAAGTTTAACTAATGTGTAATAATATTCTGGTTCATTACAGTGCTGTGACCATCTAAAATGCTCAAGCATTTTAAAAACTGCCAGTAATTGCTTTTATTCAGATCAGTGCTGAAGGAAAAAACTTAAAATAATTTCTTTACACACAAGGCAGATTCTGACTACTGCCTTAACACTGAAGTCACTTTGAGGGACTGGATGAAACCTGTTAAAAAAACCCAAGCAAACTAACGAATGAGAAGTGTTAAGGGCTACCCAGTGAGGAATGTAAGCACAACATGCCAACTACACTACTATGATGTGAAGGGTTACACTGAACTCAGCACTGCCAGATGATGAGCTTGGAGAGTTTCTAGTCATTTTTAGAGCCTGAATGATTGCTAACATAGTAGCAACAGTAAAGATTCACACACACGAAAAGGTATATTGCTGATTTCCCCATAGCATAAATTGCTAAACCTGCCAAATGAAGAGCAATCTAACATAGCTCCACCAGCTTCCATTAATATTAGGTGAGGGTCTGGCCTCCCATTTTTAATAGCTGGACTAATTAAGCTGGAATTCTGCCACTCTGTCTATTCTAACTGGGTACAAAGTGGCTGATGATAATTTGTAAAGGTCATCCATTCATAAGGAAAATACAAACACACTTACGTGAAGCAACCCAAATTTTCTGCCATTTCATTATTTACTGCGGCAGTACTACTAAATATATTTATTCAATATTTTTATTAATTTACTCTTCAAATAAACTTAAATTTGTTTCCTTATGTATCACGCACTTATGAACTACACTTTCTGAAATAACAAGCAATGCAGATCAGCCACTGAAAACGACCCATAAAAAATTCTGAAAACATCCAGATATCAGAGATGAGAGATAAATGGGAGATGTTTTGGTGTCAACAGTCCTGTAAAAAGTATGAACTAGCACTGCTCAGAACTGTAAGAGCTAAGACAGGATACAATCTTTCAGATGGTCTAAAAGCAGCATTAGTGCCACTCAATAGGTTCCCCTCTGAACTGTAATTTTTAGCCTTGCTACAATATAGAGACAGATAAAACTGAGGCTATTGCTTTGCCTCCGTGGAGAAAACTGAAACGTATGGACTAACCTCTTGAAAAAAATAGTTATATGAATGCTGCATCTGAAACAAAAAGTAATTTTATTTTTGAATAATTACTCCAGTGGAATTACTTCACGTGGGCAGCTATTCTGAGCAAGATCGGAGGTATAATAAACTTGGAATAATATCTTGTGTCACAAACACAGTACTAAGTAGCCTCACAGATAGCATTAAAAGGCATATAGTACTAATGGAAGACTAAAAGTAGAATTTGATCAGACCAACTAGCAATGGGGGGTGGGGGAGAAGGTCAGCTAGCTACCCGTGATTTCCCACATCAACTTACGCAGTTTTACATCCAATTTTCCGTCTTAGAAAAGAAAAAAAATCAACGCCTTTTTCTCACTCCAACTAGCTGTATAGAAAGGAAAATAGCTAAAACACCCAATCTTGCACATGAATATAGATTTAATTCTACCACCTGGAGCAAACTAATCACCAGCTTCCAGAGTGTTTGAAAAGCCAAACTTAAAAGACCAATGAAAAACCAACAGATCTGAAAACTAGAGAATGTTTTAAAGTGTTCTTTTTTAAAAAGGGCAAATTGTTGTTTCCCTGCCTCCTTTTAGCAATTGCAATATTATGTAAAGAAATCCCTACAGATACATTCGAAAAGTTTCTCCTTAGACTCCACGAGAATCTTTATGTTGTTTCGCCTGTTCTCTTGAATCTGAGAAAATCCACCAAAACATAAGCACAGTCAAAGAAACTGTATTTCAGGAGAAGAACCAATTGTGATCCTTGAAAATATGATTTTTCATAATGCTGACACACAGAATTAAAAATAGAAAAATGTAAAACATTTTCCTAAAGTGTATTCTGCTGTGCTGCTAATAACCATTACCTAGGAAAGTAAATGAAAATATAACACCCTTATATTTGTCATGTGCTTAAAAGCTTATCAGCATCTGCTGAATGCTTCAGTATGAAGCATAACACATACTCAAAAAACCTCCACACACCTAGACTTATGTTTTCAAGTAACAGTCCATGGGCTAAACCCAAATAAAGTGTTTCTCTGGATAAGTCTGTAGTAACTTTCTTGTGCTACTCAACAGGAGATGCAGACAGGAGGCAGGACTTCAGTCCCAGGCCAGCTCAGCCCTGTACGACATTGCTTTACCCCTCCTTCTCTAGCTTCTGGCCCACACCTTATGAAATTGTTAAAAATCTTGATCCAGGTGTTGCTGGCTATGCCCCATCGATATCCTTGAGAATATGTGCAGAAATGCCCCACTCCACCCTGTACTACCTGTGACCAGAGATCCAATTCCCTCCCAGGGTCTGACCCCAAGACATGGCCCCAAATTTCTAACACTAGGTCTCTCACAGAAACACTGGATGCTGGATGAAAAGCACCATTATCTTCCACAATAAATGATATAAGATGCAGCTGTCATAAGAGAAGCCACTCTATAAATTTGCTGTAAGTGGTTTTTCGGACCTTGCTCTAAAAGCTAAAATAAAACTCAGGATATTTTTTCCAGGCACTGATATTTCTATCATGAATTTTATATGACAATTCACAAAATGACAACGTAACAAAAAGTCCTTCCAAATGTGAAGGGAAGTCCAATGTCTGATAATTGTTTCACTTAGGATTACATTTAAAAACTGTTTGTTAAGGAAAATTTCTATAAGAAAAATCCTCACTAACAGGATAAGGTTTCTGGAGAAGATGCACACTGGCAGATGTGCAGAAGTTCTTGTAAGGAATATGATGCTCCTCTCAAAGCTGCTTAAACTTGATTTTATTTCAGGTCTGCAACTAAATTTTTTTTGTAAATAGATTTAGGCTGTCAATTTCCAGGCATGCTGTGCCATCAGCATGTAGAGACTGCTGTGACAAACGTGGAGGCTGCAGCAGCAAATTTTATTATAAGCTGGTAATTGAATTGAACAGGTTTACATTTGAATAGATTTACTGCAGCATGATCTCTGACATGCTGCATGGGACTGAAATCCTTGTCTGTACATAAAGAAACATTTAAGATAGAGTAGGAATTATTTCAGCTCAGTGTAAGTCCATGCTAATCAATAAATTTACACCACTTTACACAAGAAAGAAGTAAGTATATCATCTTTCTTCATTCTGTGCATAAAGGATGTGGTCAAATCCAAAGCCAACAACTCATCCCCAGACTTTCCCATAGGTAAAAACAACACCACCTGTCTCCAAAATCACCTTCCAACAAGAACAAAAGAAAAAATATCTCTATTCCAAGTACAGTCCTAAAAGTGTACTATGAATCAGCATGGTTTCAAAGTAAAAGTGGCCACTAAAGCAGGAAAGAAAACAAAACACCCTGGTAAGTTCTTTTAGGTTGTCCTATTAGGTAGTAGGTAATCAATACCTGAAAAGAAGATAAGCTAACTCTCCCCAAGATGAAAAGACTCAGTCATTAAAAATAAGCAGAAATCTTACTGTGTTTTGACAGAAAAACTCACACAATAATAGAAGTGGAAGAACTATGATGTACCCAGGAGTGGGGCTAACAAAGGAATGTTCTTTTCAAAGGAATTAGTGATTTTGGCATTGTAGAACTTTCAGAAAAAGCTATGTACTTTTAGGACAGACAATTGATGGAATTCTGACTAAGAAAACTTGTGGGATTGATTTGCAATGATCACTCATGCAAAATTGCATGAGTGATCACCACAGACAGTGATCACTCATGCAAAAAAATCCGATTCACAATGTATATCTGAATTGTCTAACTAAATTATCTCAGTTACCAAAATTGTGTGCAGAAACATAGTAAATCTGCACACACAACTGGGATAATTACCATTTGTAGAAGAGTCACTTAATTTCCTCATGCAGTCCCAGAAGCTGCACACAGACTAGATTTCTAAATATACACGTTAATGGATGTGCAATGGTGCCCCCAAAATTTAAAAGAAAAGTTCTAAACCAATTCATCTGTGTGTACTCTTCGTAGCACTGTTTCGTTCCCCAACAAGTTGCTCAATATGTCTGTATATTGGGTACTAGTGGTATGGGGTCTTAATAAAAAAAGATGTTAAGAAGAACAATCCCTTTCAAAAGGTACTATACTCAGATATTCCTTTCTTCCTACAGTTTATCTAAGCATCACAATTTAATCTTTAAATAACTGCTCCTAGTGGTCAGTTATATGAGGATTTTGGCAAGTAAAGAACCCTCCCAACACCACTGGAAGAGAGGGTCAAATCCTGCCGTTCTTACTGAGGCAAAATCCGCATTGAATCTGACAGGAGTTTTGCTCAAGTAAGACTAAGGACAGCAGGATTTGGCTCACAGGATCATAGCATCTGCCAAAGCAGTTGCACAGAACAAGGTTTATTCTTAGTAAGTATAATCCAATAAGAATATGTCTGTAGGTGCGTGATAGGCCTAATTTGTCCATCATCTCTCCACTGGTCTATGTTGTTCTTGGATTTTAACCCGATAGCTGTATACTTAAACCTGTTTTAAATTGCCATCAAACGATTTGCAAAAATCAGCCATCTATTAAAGCTGACTTTTTAAGCACTGACAAAGCAAAATTACATGGGACTGTTTTAAAGTGGTTGCTTAACACAAAGTACTCTCCACTGGAGACAATATTTAGAAAACATTATGTTGATTTTATTTTAAAAGGCTATCTAGCTCTGAAGTCCCGTGACATCTTCTGTTATTCTTTCTTGGTGGTAACAGTGCACTACAGTAATAATGTATACAATACATGCACATAAAAGCGTATTTTTGCATATACCTTAACAGCAATAGAAGTGCATAGCAGGCAGCCAAGATTTAAGGAATTGCCTCTTTCTCTAACATAGATGAATCAGGTTCCAGGTGGGATTGTACCATTTCTTGGAAACATTTACTTATATTTACCTGTTATTCAACATCAAAATGTAACTGATGAATTAAAACACTCAACATATACTTACAGTGAGGGGCAGGGGCTGTCACATGCTTTAAAAAAAAAAAAAAAAAAAAAAGAGGGGTGGATTCTCCTCTTCTGTATGCCATTATCTGCTCCAGGGTAGTTACAGTAACTCCAGTAGACATACTCAATATTTATACTTGTTTAATTGAGAAGTAACCCTTTTGTTTGTCCTGATGAAATGAAGACTGAGTAAAAACAGGGAAAAGGCGGCACAGTGTGTGTTTCTGCCAGAACTAGAACAGACTAACAGTGGTTAAGGAATGGAGGAAAGAAATCTTTGAGAATTCATGACATTAAAGCGTTAAGGAAAATGAGAGGATATATTCTGATGATTATTCTATTAGTTACCTACTGAAAGAGACTGAATGCTGGGGTACTTTTTGCTGTACTACACATAGTTAGAAATATTCCAGAGAAGATGAACTCTTATGTAGATACACCGTGATTCCATAGCTTAGAAACAGTCTGTCAGGAAAAGCAAGTATACATGAAAATTGCCTTTACAGTAACTGATTAGAACACTCACCGATCTCTCTTCTTTTCTGATTGCCCTACAATTGTTGCATGCATTTGCAGAGAGATACATGTTGACTTGATCAGTCTTACCTTCTTTCAGCATGCCAACTTTTAGACACTTCATGAAGCGGCAGGCTTGGCAGGATTTGCGTCTGCGCTTTGTGATTTCACATTCATTCGTTGCTGGGCAGCTGTATTCTATGTTACCTGTAACGGAAAGTACAGGAAGCAAGAGGTATTCAGAATCACTGACTAACCAACACAATGGATATATGAAGTACGCATACAATTGCTGTTGTGTTACTCTTGATATATTCCAAATGAAAACAGTGCTATAGAAAGGAAGCACCTTTCAAATAAAAATGAAAAGCTGAGTTAAAGCATGAGCTTTTTGACCTTATTTTTTTTTAAATCTAGACAGCTATATGAAAAAAAAAAAAATATACAAACCCACAAATTAATGTGAGCCTGTGTCTGGCTCCATACATGTTCCCTAGCAAAATCCTTCATGTAGGTTATTGCTGCTGGTAGGAGGAAATTTTAGTGTCTGTACCAAGCCGCATCCTTAGGCTCCTAGCCTAAGCACTCTTCACTTCCTTTTTTTCACCAATTTCATCAGTCTTTCTTTGTATAGAATACGAAAACGAGACTGTTGTGTTTTTTTGCACAATCAACTGTAACAGGTACTACAGAGCTTCACCCTTCTCCTTCCACAGCAGCAGGCACAATGTATCAAGCAGGGCTCACCAGCATTGCTACTACCCCATCTGGCATGTTCTACAGCTGCTGCGTCAGGACTCTCAGCCAGGACATCTCCCCTTCTCTCTATACTTTAGACAGAACTGTTGTACTGAGAAGCAGCAGAAATAGGATCATTCCTACCAAGTTGTCGGAATAACAAAAACTGGAGGAGATGCTTGCCTCTGCCTCTCCCAAGTCTCCTTAAGGCCTAGAACAAGCCAGATCCTTAAACGCGAGCCCTGCTGGGCAGAGCAGTGTCTCCATTTTTTTTTTGTTACTGCTTAGTACATATTATTTAGTGTCAAAAATAAGAAAAAAAAAAAAAAAGGCCTGAAAACTAACGGGTAAAATACATATGAGTAATTTTTTTTGTATTTTTTAAAATCACATCTTTGGGTATCCAAGTCCAAATGAGAGAACATCTGTTCCCTTTTGCCCTAGTACCACTGCACTTTTCATGAAACAGCTTAGCTCAGCTTATTCATCTGCCCAGCCAAGCATCCTATTGCCCATGACTACATTCAGTATGACAGACTTTGCAGCAGTCAGAAGTTTCACCAGGAAACTGACTTTTAAATAAAGTATCTTCCCCATCAGCCTGTCACATCTTGCTTTAAAAGTATTTCTTTACTTTCTAACCCTTTCCCCCTGTGATTAAGTGCATTAGTATCTTAATGAAAATGCATTCTGTTTATTGCCCTCTTGGGAAGCAAGAGGTCATCACACCAAATGCATAAATTGTCATCAGAGACAGTCCGAGCATAATTGCAATTTTGCTGCTCCATGTTTGCTGCACTCAGGGTCCGTCAAAGTCCCCTGAAACATGTGCAGGTTCTAATAATTAGCATAGAGTCTGCCTGGGACCACAGCATTGATGAAATATTTCAGAGTTAATCACACTTTGTAAACACTGATTTATATTGACTACCTTTCTCCAGACTGATGTCTCCTCATTAAATATCACATTAGTGGATTGCAGGATTGCACAAAGACTCAAATGCTCAGCAGCTGCTAATTCAACAGGAAGTAATACTTAAACCACTTACATCTATTGAAAATTGGTTAAGTATTTATGATAAAGGAGGTCTGCATGGTGCAATGCATATTCTGCCAATACAACCAGCATACTTTGCACAACCTTTTCAGGCCTTTGTGGGCCTTCTTCCTCCTTAACATTGCTGCATAACTGACTTAGCAATGCTGGTGAGTAAAACAGATCTTGGTATGTCTGAATGCTAATAGTTCTTGCTGACAAAACTCAAACTTCAGTTTAGTCCTCTTCCCCTTCCTTAGCTCCTGAGAAGAAAGCTATTTAAGAAACGGAAGGATACCGTGGGTAGGAAATTCAGCACAACAGTTCCTGCAAAGCTTCTTTCTGATATGCATTAGCAAAATCAGGAAATAACACTTCTGGAAGGATACGTAGGAAAGGATAGTAAGGGTAAGCTTAAAAAAGGATTCACATTGTCCTCTCACACTCTAACGAGGCATTCTTAGTGAGGCACAACCACTACACAGGGAGACCTTCAAAGCCTTTCACAAATTGTATCTAGTTAACTTCATCATATTATAGTAATAAATGTATTACCATCCCTATTTAAAAAAAAAAGAAACAGGGCATCAGAAATGCTTTGCACAAGATCAAAGATATCTTTGCACAAGGTCAGAAATGATCTTGATCAAAAACAAGATCGAGATTACAACACAGAACATCAAGCAGCAAAGCTCTGTACCGAAGCAAGAGGAGCCCTCACACTATAGCCAGAGCACTTGTGCAAAGGCACAGATGACAAAGGCACAGATGTCGACACCAAAAAGTAGTATTCAAAACCGGTAAAATATAAGCAAGATTACTTATTTCCCTAAGTAGATACTTATAATCCATACCCTGACATTTCAGTTTTATGCAAAATCCCGTGAAACACAGCAAGGGTCTGTAGCGTGCATCACATCGTGCACAGACAACATAACTTATTTTTCCTGCAAACTCTTGTCACCTAAATAACTTTAAAATGAGCTATTATTCTAGTCACTTAGATTGCAGTATGTCAGCTTACAGGGGGAATCTTCTCCTATCAATTTAGGCTGCTTTACTTTCACTGTAAAATGTAATTCATTAATGTTCAATCTTAAGTTTTGATATTAGAAAATAAACTTGCAAGGTGTTGGAGAGAGTTCCTCCAATGAACACAGTAGAGTTACAGTAACTGGATTTATTGCTGCAGCAAAGATCCACATCTTACTAACAGCCACAGCTGGTTCCCCTAAAGTGTTCCAGCATCTTAGAACGTGGCTAGACCGCAGCAAGAGTTCAAGGAAACTAACGTTTTGTCACCATTTCACATATGAATGCAGTATTTTATCAAATATCCCCACGAATAGACTTCATTTCTGTCAGTGAGCTTTCCTAAAAAAAAAAAACAAAAAACAAAAAACAAAAAACAAACCCAAACAAACAAACAAAAAAATGACAAAAACCTCATGGAATTTTGCAATGGATATGTACCTGGGTATGTACCATACTCAAAATACATTTTACCTACCACTCAAAGTATTAGTGGATATATTTTTCATAAAAACCTAAATTTACTGCACATTGCAGGTCAGTAGAGCTCTCATAACTTCTTATTTGCTTCTATACACTAAAAATAAAGAAACAGAAATTATTTTAAGAAGTGGTTGGGAATCTGTACAATTTCATTGGTACACTACATCCATTCAAGGTGCTCAGATCTGCATTTTATTTCAATGAGGAAGATTCAGAAGGAAGCTCTACCATGTACTTGTCTACTGCATGATGCTAGAGGCTGAAACTGAGCAGCTAGTAAAAGTTGAGTTTGCCCAGTCCTGTCAACAGTTGGAGAGGTAGCTGTGTTGTACAGTGAACAAAATCAACATGGCAGCTCTGAGTCTTTAAACTGGACTGACAAGAACGATCGAGCAATTTATAATATCTCCTGGCTGGTTTTCAGAAAGGACTGGGCTCTGATTACTTATTTGAGAGTCTTTTGTACAATTAGTTTGCAGGCAATATAATTTTCTCACTTACTCTTTAATAGAATCATGCGGCTAGCTGGCTGATAGAGTAACAGCATATACGTAAAACTCCCGCCTGAAGTGCCAGGGGATAATTTGTATATTCCTTTCAGTAGCGTAATGGACTTTTACAGTTTGGCAGTTAAAGGGCTGAGTAATGTAAATTAGTATGACGTTTGAAAATAAAAATATATGTCAAATCTTCACTCCCCAAACACACTGCCCTGTGCTATAATAATACAAAGGGATTTATGCCAGCCTGAGTCCCTTTTCTCTCCTCATACACTGAGGAATGTTTATTTAAAAACAGTTCCTTTTTTCTACTAATTTGTTAAATTTTATTATCTCAGCCAAAAGATGAGAAAATACTTCTAATACTCTGTGCAGCTAACACACAAGAGCAACTGACTCACTAAAAATATGATGCCATTTAATCTTGAGATAGCAGGTGAACTACTAAAACTTACGCTGCATAACCGGCTCTCTGGTTTTAGATGCTTCAGACTGTCAGATCTTTGCACACAGCTTGAGGATAACTGGGCCAAGATACCATTTTTTTCATCTCATAGATGAGGTTTGGAAGTTATCTGAATGAGATGTAGAGTCAGAGTACACTTTTAATGGTACAGGGACTTACTCGACGGCTTTACAAGCCAGGCAATCGACTGGACTTAGCCAAGATTCTTGAGCCCATTTTGGCCATTTCTTGCAAAGAAGTGACAGTGCCACTCAAGGTAACAGAAGAGGAGTGAGAACCATGACAAAGAAGAGGCCACTGAAAGCACTGGGCCTTATGCCTTGGCATCTTATCCCAAATGAAGTTATTGTCATCAACAGTTACAACTTTAGAACCTCACAGATATCAAGAGTGCAAAGCTGGCTCTAGAAACTGGCTCCACTCTGTGGGACAGGCTGAAACAGGGGTCTCTCTCCCAGAAATACTGACAAGAATAGAAGCTGCAGACAGCAATTCTTAGCAGCAGCTTTATTTCCCTTTTCACACTGCGACATTTGATATTATAACACTGAAGATGTAAAAGGATTACTATGAGCTATTGGAATATGCTCAGAAAATCTCTGGATGAGTAAAAGACATGAGGAAGACTGAGATACAGGGTGAAAATGTGTTTGAAAAGAGTAGCCATGAGCCACTTACAAAAGCAGGAGGAATGCTTAAGATATCAGTATTGAAACTTTTACTGTGTGGGAATGTAGGTCCAGAAGAAAAAAAAAAAAAAAAAAAAAGAAAAAAAAAGAGCAAACGAACAGAAGGGAATTAATTATTCCTTCAATGTAATAATTGTATGCTATAATCAGCTCATGAAACTGTATTTCAGTATCTCTTTGTTTATATCCAATAACACCCCATTTTTCTCCCAAACTTTCTCTTTGAGCTTCTGTAACCTAATACCTTTTTTCAAAAACTTGTATTTAAAAAGCAAGTGTTCTCATTATTCTTAATAGAGGCTACTGCATCACTGGATTTAAGTCTTTCTGCAGTAAGGTTTACCCCAGGTACCACCTTCATGCTCTATTTTCCTGGGTGACAGACCCAAAGGAATACACCTGCTTGTCTGTGGACTGGCATGCATGAAAACTCTGGATAAATGAAAGGTAGCCAGGATTACAGCCATAGGTCTTCTGGGAATTAATAAAAGAGAAGTCTTAGAGAGACAGCAGAATCTAAGCCAACACAGAGAGTGAATTACAGTATGTTAAGTCACACCTTCATATGTAATCCAACCAGAACAGAAAAGAATACTTCCTGAGAAACTGAGGAGAAATAAGTGCTGTTGGAAATAAAGAGTAACAGGCTAACTTAGAAAAGAAGGATAGAGAAGAAGTCCCAGATGGACTTAAAAATGTAGTTGATGTTTATAGGTCTCAGCAAAGCTGAACGGAGGAAAGTAAAAATATTTTCTCTCAGGTTAAAGTTCCAGTTCTTGCAGACTCTGGTTCCTGCTTTGCACTCAGAACTCAACTGAATTTAAGTCTGAGTAAGTATTTTCAACAAGTAAAAGTACTCTTATTGATAAGGTTTCAGAAATGGGGTGAGGTTGCAATGAGGTTGGATTTGAACGTAACTGAATCCAGTTTTGGCTGACAAATCCTTAGATGGATTCACCTGATACTGTAGATAGCTCCATGAATTATAGACCTATGAATTCTGCTACACGTCATCTGGAGCTGATTAAGGCTACAGTTGACTGTATTCACGATTTTTCACCTAGATGACTTCAGAAACTATTGCCCACATAGAGTTACAGAACATTTAAAAATTTGGTTCCTAAATGTCTCAAATATTTTTTTAAGATGTATGAAGGATTATGCTTATGTCTCTGTTGCTTGTGTTGCCTTTTCTGTTACAACAAGAAACTCAGGAGAAGCAGCTAGTTTTTAAATAACTCTACAGTGTAAGGTGGTGTTCGACAGCCAGCGTAAAAGTACATTTTAAATGAAATCACTATGTTGAGTAGCGTAAAAGAAGCCAGTGTGCTATGTTACTGAACTATAATATACTTAGAACTTCTAAAATGCATTTTTTTATTTCTTTTTCTTTTATTCCTAGAAAGCAACATGAATGGAGATTTAAAACGAAAATGTAAAGGTGATGCGTGACATTTTTGCATCAGCCTCTAACTTTAGGTAGATGGCTTTCCAGCATCATAAAAACCACCATAATTTTCAATATGATGCTGATATTAGGGGATGTTAAATGACACCTGTAAGGGCCCGACTACCTTTGATTCCCACTGAAGTCAACTTCTTTATCTTCAACAGAAATGAAGGGCATTTAGGTCATCTTAAGAGAGAATCAACGCTTTGGAGACACAAATAGAACTGATCCCCTGCCACCTGGGAGTCACTGAAGAGTTGTCCAAGTCAGAAAGACTGAACCATCTACATTTTGTCCCTAGTGGTATTTTACCTAGGTCGATTTTGATACATCCTACCAAGGTAGCGTGGAAAACTGCCATTGTTTGTTTATGAGCACACAGAACATCTCGGTCTGTAAAGCTGCAAACCAAATGAATTTCACAGCAGTAAAAAAAAAGTCATTAAAAAAGTTATAGAAAGATTAAAATAAATCACTTGCTAGCTGAGGCTTCACATGTCTCTAGTTTCGAAGTAGACAGAGTTTCTTAAGTAGGCTGGAAGCTTTCAGAGATGTTTATAACAAATAGACATCCAGACTGAGTTACAACGGCATTGATACATACCACGGTACCAGTACTATTTGTAAACCACACCTCTTTCTGAATATTTCTGATGGGTTCAAAATAGCCATGCACAAATCAGGATGCTCATTCTTATTCCCTAATAATCTAAATGCAGCATATAATTTACAAGGCTATAAGGAAAGCAGAGATCGTAAAAAGGACAGAACCATCTGTATACTTTTAAACTTCTTTCTGGTTCTCAAATTTCAGTGTGTTTATATTTTATTGTCTCATCTTGTTTGGCTGCCATAGTTACACAATGACATTACGACAGGATTAAAAGACACGTTGGAAGGAATTAAAAATACTTGCTCACTAGTTTGGTTGGCCTGTAGGCACAGAGAAATCAGGGGAAAAGGGAAGATATCTATCATTGCTTGCTTAAAATATTCTTTGAAAGAAATGCTGATGCGCAGACTTTCACTTATATAAGGAAAGCGAATGATTTAATCAGGTAATGATGGATTCAGGTGACATTTAGTGTTAGGTTCACTGGAGGGCTGCCATCTTTGCACCAGAGCCAAGGTCCACAGCCTATTGCACCTAGATGCAAGCCTCCACCCTATCTTTCTATAAAAAAATATAATCTTAGCTACCAGCAAAGATGCTGAAAAGCCATAAAATCTTACTTAATTTGCTTTCATTTCCTCCACAAAAATGATGTGCAGTATTACAGGAGTCAGCTTTGAGAGATGCAAATTAACCCTTGGAAGCCACTTTCGTCACATGCAACTTCGAATCAAACTTTATGTTGCCCATTTTAAAAGTCACCTTATCTGAATTTACATAGCTAGTTCTAACTTTCCTGATTAAAACTTCCTGATTAAAAAAAAAAAAAAAATATATATATATATTTACTGTAAAGTGTTTGCACATTTACAGATCCAATTGGCTCAGTAATGGGTAACCACTCTAAAAAGGGTTGAAAAACCTGAACACCGAAGGGATTAAAACCAACTTTGAGTAACCAAAAGTATAAAGCAGTTTAATCTAGCTCCTAGTTTGGGCAGGCTTTGAAGACCATAGGAACTACGCTGCTGCAGAACTGTAGAGCTGAAGGCTCTTAGGTGCTCAGCATAAAATGCAATGGTAGATTGGGTCTAGTTCACGTAATGACCAAAAAGACAACAGTATTCCCAGGACGGAATACTTCTTTTGTGTGGTAAGAGACATGGACAGGCAACAACTCTCAGGGATAAAGCTCTTAAATGAGACAGTGAGGGTATGACTGCAAGGCTTCTTACTACCATCGCTTTACTTACCCTGTGTATAAAGAGAAGATTGCTGTCTCAATATTGCTCATCCAACAGTTTTTCCTTAAAAAATAAACATATAAACAAAAAAACAAAGCCCAAGAACTACAAAGACTACTGAATGCAAAACGTTTTAGCTTTTGTGGGGAAAATTCAAACACTGTCCAAGGAAATAATAAGTAAGCTCTGACACTTCTGCAACAAGCCTTACCAGGAAGGTAACATATCAATACCTAGGCTTTTCACACTGCCTTTTCATGCTAGTTTAAAGAGTCCAAAGGCAACAGTCCTGAAGATTTGGAAGGAGGAAGGAAGGAAGTTGTGTAGATGCAGGTCATTATTTTAGAGAGATGAAGGCTAAAATAGAACAAAATAGTAAACTATCTTTGAATCTGTAAGTCCTATTATCCTTCTACTGAAAGCAAGAATACCATTTCAATCCACTTTCGGAAATGTTGAAGTTACAGGTACTGAGTAATTACATATTATTAATGCAAAATGTGTACTTACTAGTCTTTATGATAACTGAGCAAATAAAAATGATGAGAAATGTATTTACACTAAATATTCACTACAAAATATCTAGTAAGTACAAGACCTCGGTGCTGAACACAAGACTTTGCACCCAGCTGACAACTGAAAATTCTTTTTTTCTCTCCTTCTTTTAACGAAAGCTTGGAGTTTTCGAGATAACACAGTGCACAGCAAAAACTGTGGAGAGACCCTAAAAATCAATGGACCTGTAACTATTTTTAGACGTTGCTATTTTTTACTATCCCTGATGTTAAGCCAATTTTGGGGAGATTTGGCAGTGTGAGTGTTTCTGTGACACATTTGCAATCAGCCACCATGTAAATTATCCCAGAAGCAAACTGAGAGCTGAGTTGAGCTGCTGCGGCTGAGCAGAGAGAACATCCAGTTCTCCCATCCCTTTTATGTCACAAGAGGGGTCAGAACGTCATTAGATTCTACTACGACCTAAGAAGACACCGATTTTATATACTGAGCTGTTTTTTTGGTGGGTTTTGTTCTGGTTTTTTAGCCAGGTAATTTCTTATTTCTAATTTTTTCTAATATTATTGATTTTTATCATAACCTAGGCATTCTTTACCACAGCCCCAAATGTATTTCTGTGCTATGTTAAAAATACATATTCCAAAAAGACAAAATTACTCCTTCTTATAATTCAAGACAGGGTTCATTTAATTTCTTGACTTTCAAGAAAATTAGCAGGGATTGCAAGAGGCAGGAAGAAGAGGAGAAATCCATCAGCCAGGAACAGACATTTTTTAGACTGAATTGCTGTCATCTGAAAGGGAATGATAATCTCCGTTACCCTTAAAAACAGGTGTAAACATTAGAGCAGAATTTCCCCTCATGTAAGGGGCCACTAGGTATTCTGTGATGCTCTTCAATTCTGTCTTATATAAAAGATTCTGGTGGTGTACAGATACTGTGCTGGCTCTATGAACAGCTGCCTGTCGCTTTCACCTACTGAGATTTCAAAAGACTCCTTTGAAATGGAAAGAATGGAAAGACTCCCATTGACTTAGTGGAAAGGACATCAGGCCTGACGTGAACACAAGATGTGCTTCATAATCTAACTTTATCAGCTCAGCTTTGCTCTCACTGAAGTCAGAGCAGTTTTGCCCGTGACTTCAACAGGAGTAGCACTTAGGTTCTACAAGTCTGAGCTAATTTAGTAACTCATGAATGATGAACAAGAAAGGTTTGGTAAGTCAAACGTTCTTTTTCACTGAATCTATAATTAAGTACTCATCACAATTAAATTATTAGCATTTAAAATAAGCAATTCTTTGAGCCAAGACACATCACCCTTACATATGCACAGTTACAATATTTGAATCTGCAGGTAGTCTGGTTTACTATTCTGTATTTATAAATTTCTTGGGTTTTTTCTGTTTTCTTATTTGCAGTTATGCAGTAAGCAACTTATTTTAAAAACAAGCAGAAAAAGAATGTGATATGAACCAGGAAGTGAAATGGTACAGGGAAGAACAACCTCTAGGAACACTAGGAATTAATTCTATCATTTAGAGCAAAAAACACCACAGGGGAATTATTCTTCATGCAAGCTTAAAGGTAGAATTTGCCCATTCAAAACATGAGAAGTACCTTTTTCTTATATACTTCTTGTCACCTACCACAATCCATGGTTTGATTCACCGAAGTAAGTAGCTTCCGCTATTTTGATAGGTATCTGAAAACTCTTAGTAGTTGTGTCAGTTTAGCCAGCACCATTACTGAAGACACTGCCATGACATTATGATGGTAACATACTTCATATTCTTAGTTTCTTCGTTATTGCTTTTCCATTCGATGCTTGGTTTTGCCTTACTGCATTTTTTTTTTTTTTTTTTGTCTTCACAGCACTGTCACCTGCTGATGCAGCTAGTGCTCTAACCGTACTGGGACTTTTTGCACAGCTGCCAGTTCTAACTTGAGCTGCGTGCCCAAGTCCAGGTTGCTAATCTGGAGAATGACATCCCTGTCTTGTGCTTCCCTGCCCAGAAACTTGCTGTCTGTGATGCGGTGTAAAATTGCAGGCTACCTATTACTGCCAGAAGTCAACATTTTAATCAGTTAACATTTCTGTGGCATTTTTTCATGCTCAAAATACAACTAAAATAATCATGCATCAGTTCAGTTCTGTAGGACAGCTATTACATAGCAATTAAATATCATTTATAAAAAGAGAGTTACTAGTTGAAGTTAGTGCTTAAAGTTTAGCAACCACAAAACACAAATTGTTTCAGTGGAAATATCTTTTGAGCTTTTCTGAAAATGTTTTTGAAGGTCAAGTGAAATCACCTACCTCTTTTTTTACTTTTCCAACACAAAGACTTGAAATGAGCATACTGTTTCTGCATATGCACTCATTTTACATATGAACCCAGGCCACTAAGAATCTTCGCGGGTATGTTTGTTTATCGATTGCAAACATTGTAACACTCAGCTCCATTAGAACAACTGAAGTCTAATGTTTCTTTTTAGTGGCTATACGGCCATCATAAAATGGGTACTTCATGCTGGAAGAAGGCCCAAATCCCCCAGTAGTAAAATGGATGAGAGGAGAATAAAATGGCCATTGCCTCAGCAATGGATAAATTAAAATAACATTCATTATTTTTCCTTATTAAGTTTACAATAAATACGAAGTACTGTATTTAAGAAATCTTGACCAAATGTTTCAAATTTTGGGTTATGTAAAATTACAAAGTGAAACTAACTTTATGCTCCTTATCATAACTCATTTTTAAAAAGAAAAGTATACCATCAGATTACATTGTCTTTCCTGAGAATTCCAGATGCTCAACATCTATGAAAACCAAGCAGGTTTTATTGAGGAGCTTAAATTTGGACTTAGCAACCTAATTTTAGTCTCTGAAGTTTGAATTTAATTTAATGTGACACTATATTCCTGTACAGGCCAAGCTTGGCCTCATGTTCTTTAAATAAAGCACCTTCAATTTTACTTGAAAGGATGATATCTAAATCAAAGTAGAAGGTTATTTTGTCTCCATTGGTTCTGAAGCTAGAACAAGTGGTCATGCAAGTTATCCTATTCATACTAATTTATGCCAAAATATGTGGCATATTTGTAACAGGTATCAAGAGCAGATTAGTACAAAGTACTGGGCAGAGACCAAAAGCTGCCAACTTACTCTCCTTAGAATGTGATCTTACAGATATTTGTTGAACCTGTTTAAGGCCACTGCATATCATATGGGTGAAAGACCATTTATTAATACACTGATATGCACAAAGCACTACGCCACTGCATTTTGTTCCAATTTTAAATGCACTAGTGCTTTAACAAAAATAAACCGGATTTCTGTAACAATTTAAGTACGGTAGTGGTGTAACTAGGAGCAAAATGCAAGCACGATCCCTGTGTGCCAGCCACAAGGTGTGTTTAAGAGGCATCCATGACAACCTTCAGAAAATAATCAGTTTTCTTTACAACAATCATTTACGGGAATCCATGAGAAACTCATACAGAAAACAAATCTGAATGTGCACCGGATGGCTCCAGTGTTTTTCTGTTTTTCATAATCAAAATAAACGTGGCAATGGGCTTAACATGACAGACAGAACTCCCAAAGAAGCCCAAAGGGGTTTTTTCATGAGTAACATCCGTAGGACCAAACACTATGAAGAATGAAAAGGTACAGTCTGAAGTCCTATCAGGATTTAGTCAAGGACTGTACTATTTTGCTTTGAGCAAAAGAAAGAAAAGATGTTTAAAGAATAACCAACCTTGAATTGTCCTCTTGAAGAAAGCCTTGCAGGCCTCGCAGGAAGCCACTCCATAGTGGTACCCTGATGCAATATCACCACACACCAAACACAGTCTTTTGGGCATCGAGTTCAGCATATATTCACACTTGGTCTGTGAATCTTCAGCGATGGTACTGGAGCAGTCGTCATACCGTTTCCTGACCGGCCCGTTGCCCCCAAGCCCTGTGGCCGAAGGGTAGAGGGGAGGTGAGTCCAGCCCGTTCTGATGTCCATTCATGGTGGAACTGTAGCTCCCGCTGGCGTCTGAGGAGCCACCAGGGCTGTGGTGGTTGATGCTGTCCGTCAGAGAGGCAGGGCTCGACGGTTCCGTCTTGATGTACGACGAACAGCTAGAATCAATGTGTCGATCTTTGCTTGACATTCTGCAGAGAAGCCTGTAGTGGGGAGAGAGAGAAAGAAGAATCTGTGTATTAAAGACAGTGCTCTTTAAGGCTGCTCTGGAAGGGTTAGGGACTGCACATCATTCATTCATTAGTCAATACCTCTTGTTCTACATGAAGGTAATCAGCATAAGGGCATGACAGAGCTTTGTCAAAGCTCCAGACAGGCAGTAAACAAAAACTTTAGAGACCAAATCCCTCTGTTGTCCCCTCCACCTGCCCTCTAGGCTACATATCAACTTCACATCAACTCTAAATTCTGAACTTGTCATCTAGCGGGTCAAAAAAATTTAAAAAATCCTATTAGATGACTTGGCTATTAAATGTCTTCCTTTTTACATTGGTATTTTCTTTCTGTAAACTCCATCATTATCAGGAACAAATATTTCCAAGTTTGATCACATAAATGTTCTGCTCTGTAATTAATATTTGTCGAGACACTTGAGTAAAACACATATCCATCATCTATTGATCTGATCCCAGAATTGAAGAGCAAGTTTCCCACAGTCTTTTTTTTTTTCTTTATTAATATTGCTTTATTATAGATACAGCTATTTAGTAACAGAGTAGCACATCAGCTGGGAACTCTAACAAATAATTAAGGCTGGACTCCATTTTCACAAAATCTAAGTGAAATGATTCATCAGCTCTGGCTGCAATTACTTTCTAGCCATTATCCTCTATAGGATCTGACATTTTACGTGTTCCATTCTTGCATTAAAAAAAATACATTAGAGGAAATTTTAGATAGAAGTTCTGTCTTTCAGAAGGTGAGATTCTGTCTTACTTCTCAGTTCTCACATTTTCAGAATTAAGCATCTGAAATAAAACCATATAACATTTGATCTGACAAATTAGTGCTTTCTATGGGGCGGCGGGGGGGGTGGGGGTAGGGCAGAAGAATCTTTGTCTATTCCATTCTCAAGTTTTTTATTATTTTTAAACATATTTTAGGGAGCACAAGGGACAAAAATAATCAAATAATAATTAGAAAGCTCCAAATCAGATGCTGTCTTTATTTTCTACAGATGTGATTATGAGACCACAGTAGCAAAAGGCCTACCCAGCATCTTCCTGGCAGTACTCTCAGAAGCTGCCAAAGTACAGATGACAGTTATGAGCATTTCTCTCAAAACATTTTCAGCAGAAAAGCAACCACCCCATAAAGCCATCTACCTGGAGCTATAGATTCATGCTTTCAAAGCAAATGCATGAGTCCAGACAATTTGACTGACTTAACTTTCTAAAGTCATTTTTGAGATCTTGTCTTCACTTTTTCACCTTTTTGTGTTTAAAAAAAAAAAAAAAAAACCAAAAAACAAAACCAAACAAAGAAAACAAAAAAACCCCCAATTTCTACTGCAAGATCTGGAATCAAATTCACCAATTCACAAATCCAGAGAGTTGGCTTCCTCTCCAATGAGGGTAAGCGAGACCAAACCCTGACCCTTTATTAAAAATATCTGCTTAGGATGAGATTTACCCTAAAATCGGTGCCCATGAATCTTATTTAGGACCTCTCAATTGTTGTGTTTTTTACTGTAAAATTCTATTGAAAACAAGCGACACGTACATTTGGAAAAGAGCCAGATAGATGTGCAGAAATGTTACCCTCCAAACTTAAAATCAGTACTTATTTGGGGAGGGGGAAGGAGCAAGCTATCTGGTGTCAGCAAATAAACCAAGGAAATGGGAAGGTTAAAGCCGTGAAAATATCTTATTACATTGGACCACCTGCTTGTGTTGTCCTTTCCTCAAGAACTGGAGGGGGGGAAATCCCCTTGCCAGCCTGCAGGAGCGTGTGCCTTTTCTTCTGCATCTGCTGCCTTGTAGCCGTCACTGTTAATGAGTGCTGTAATTAATAGATAGCTCTCTCTTGTCTCTCTACTTGCACTCTGGGCTAAGCACTTTTCTCAAGTCAACATTTGAAAGAAAGCGGGTCGGCACTGACTTACAGCAGCTCTGTGAATTCCTTTTAATTTAGAGCACTTACACCACCACTCCACTTATTACCTTATAATTACTGGACCGCTCTCACATACATTATGATCTTAGACTAGAGTTAGAAGTTATTAGGGTACTAAAACATGGTGTCTCTCTGTCTCTCTCTCCCTTTCTTTGACACTGAATTTTATACAGCTACGATTAAAAATATCAATTAACTTTCACATTCTACCAACTTATTTTTTACATTATTTTTCTATACACTAACGCTAAGGTCCTTTTATTGACTAAACAGGTACTTGGTCTTCTTTTCACCTCCGTGCTGCTGAGACTCCACATATCAAGTCTCAAAATACAGCAAGAGGAGTCACTGCCTACAGTCTGTCATAACCAGCTTGATGGCACGTTCTTGCCTAAGACTCCTGCTGCCGATTTTTTTTTCTAATTTGTGCAATAATGAGCTCGAATGTCACCCTTCCCTTCCCAGAAAAAACATTTGCAATTCATTAGTTGCCCAAATGCATGCTGTCTTAGCCAGTGCAAAAGTGGATATCTCCCACTCCAAGCGGTCAGAACCAAAATACCATCTCAGTTGTACAAGCATTAAAATCTGATCACCAGTGTTGCTTAGGCTAAAGCCAGTCTGCTGATGCTTCTGATGTAGTAGTTTCTGGTACTAACCAAGACAGAGCTGCTTTTGGCTACAGCTTAAACAGTACAGACTGGACTGGTGCATGCTGGCAAAGCACAAATGCAGTTAAAACATTAACCATTCCAAGGAAAAGCAAAAACAACAGTGCCTGCCTCTGAGAACAAAAACTTTCTCCCGAAAGAAGGTGAACCAGAGACAAGGCTGGGTACTAGCTGTGGGTGGGCAACAGACACCTACTGCCTTCACTCCTTCGTTACTGTACCACATCTGAACGAAAGTAATTCAAGAGCCATCTTATACGGATGGCAGGTGGGACCACCATCAAATTATCATGCTGAACATTTGGAATAATGCCTAAGCTAGATCTCTGTAAAATCCCTCCCTCAGTTCCCTCCTAATTACTACTTAGCTCGTTACACTGAAGAATTCCTAGACACCATTGCATTATAGTCTAAAACTACGGTTGGAGCTTAATTCTCTCTTCCTCTCTGTGTCTGAAATTCTACAGCTCTATTATTCAAGCCTGAAATATTCACAACTATCTATAAATTCAATTGTCAGCCGGTGGGTTTTATTCTAGACCTCACTTCAATCTAAAATTAGAGGCACTAAAATTCACATTAACTCTAAGAGGAATGTAGTGAAAAAGACTTTATTTCAAAAGAACACCTTTTTGTCAGAAAGAGCTATTTTCAAGATGATGGCTTTATCTGCATTCAAAGAGAATAAGCCCAATTCCACATTGTGCTGTTAATGCAAAATTTTTAGGTCACATTGGATTAATAAAAATCTAAATTTAGTTAAGGTTTATGAATAGAAATAACATGTGTCATATAAAAACGTACAGTATTTATTTTAAAGCCTTGGTGGGGTTGTTTTTTTTTTCTTTACTAGATTTTAAGTCAAATAAATGGCAGCTCCATTTGTGGTGGGCTCTTCTCAGGTAAGTTTTCTAACAGCTAGTAGCTCCTGGGTAAATTTTCTTTTCAATAACTTTAAGGAAAGTAACTAATTGGCTCTAGAAGCATTTCCATGCCCATATACAAGAGAAACTATACAGGGTGCTGCAAGCCTCGAGTAATATGCAATATATAGCATGGCTCTTCACATCTCTACTGAATTTTCTTCACAACTTCTTTACTTAAGTAAGACCTGAAGCCAGTCGCTGCTGGCAGAAAGGTACAATGACAGAGCACTTCAATGTGCAGCTCCTGTTTAAAATGGTCTTAAACAATAGCGAATAAATTGTAATGCTGTGTGCTTATGAAAGGTTGAATATATTAAGAATTTATTAATGCAATCACATTCATATTTCCATCTACCTGCCACATTACTAATGATATTGACAGTGCTGACACTGGCTAAATCAGTATCAATATACAAGTGTAAAAATTAACTGCATCTGATTACAGTATATAGCCTTAAAAAAGAAAGCCTTCCCATTCGAGGCACTGGAAGCTCTTTATATTCCATCCATACATGCAACTGGTTCAGAAAGTTACTTTTCCCTCATCTCCTTTATTACCAATACCTAAAGGAGGTCAAAACAACACGCCAATACTTCATAATCTGTGAACACATTTCATGCTCGCTTTTCAAGTAGAAAAAGCTCTGCTTACAGCATCATGTGCTACTTCAGAGCTGTGCTGGTGGTTTCAGTGACAGTAATAATTAGTCACAATAATTAGAGTGAGCACCTTTATTATAGCCCAACACAAAAGTCCACTTTTACCTGCACACGAAGCTTTTCTTTTCTTGAAGAGAGAATTACCCTATTTCCATAAATGTCAGAATAGGTTGTTAGCAGTTGACATTTTTAATGACAGCTACTACGCGGGAGCATCAGCAAGGCAGGTGTTATTATGCACACCTAGGTACTTTTTACGCTAACAGTGTAATCCATCTGATTTTCCTCCAATACATTCCTCTAACTCACATGGATGCCAACCAAAAAGGTCTTCAACTTGTTAGCCTCATACTTTAACTCTGAAAACCAATGCATGGAAGTAAGACTTGGCCTAGGTGACACAGTAAGTCTGTAGCAGAGTCAGGAACGGAAGCCAGCTCCCTGCTTTGACCATAAAGACCACATTTCCTCTCAAATACTGTGCTTACTTTCGGTATCATTTCACAGGTCTATACCAGAATCAGTAGACAAAAAACAGTGCAGCATGTTCCAGTGATTTCCCATACTCTGCTTCTCTGAATGTAAGAGGGAAAAGATGTTTGTGTGGAAAGAAACAAAAATGTTGCTTCTTGCACTGACGCCCACACCAGCTCAAGACTTTCACCAGGTCCTGTTAAAGAGCTGAGTAACAATTTTCAGCCGAGCTGCTTTACATTGAGCATTTTTTTCTGCTTCAGCTAATTGCACTCTAGTAGAGTGGCAAAATGCGAATCACTTAGTAGGAAAATGGGCACCAGCTGCTATTGTCAGAGAATGGAGATGCCGAAGAAAAGGAAAGTGACTGAATGAAGTGTCATGTCAGAAATCAACGGTGCAACGTGTGATTTGAGAAAACATGACTACTTTACAGAGACAGGGTGTCATTATGGCATCACAGTAATACGATGCTTTGACAACTGCTGGGTCTAACATATCATCATTGCATTAAAGGTGCACTGGCTTAGTTGGGGGAAGGAAAAGAAAGGATTTCTTCTTTTAATAAGAAATATCATAAGGTCTGCTTGGTTAGCCTAGCGGATGAGATCATTAATTGCAAAGTACTGCTAACCTTGTCCCATGCACGCACAAACAAAACTGTTACTACGCATTAGGTCTTTATTAATGAGCATACATGTATAGCCGTGTAGTAAAGAGTACCCTGTGCAAAACAGAATGGCTGTGGTGGGGTTTTTTGTTTGGGTGTTTTGTTGTTTTTTTTGTTGTTTTGTTTTGGTGTTTTTTTTTTTTTTTTAAACAAACGTTGACTGTTCCATTGTTTTTTCTAATTTCTTCTTTCTTTTATGTTTTCTTGAAACCTTCACCACTTCACCTTGGTAAGGGAAAGCAAAGCAAGTCAATGACTTCTTCCAGAGCAGCTGTCATAGCCACTAGCAGCCGGAACAGAAGCAGCAATGCTTGAAGCCATCATGTTGTTACCAGCAGTGGCCTGAGTTAGCTGATGATTGCTGACAGAGGATCCAGCTTCCCCAACAGTTATTATTGCTCTGTATGCAATCTACCAAGCTCGGCTAAAGCACTTCCTACACATGAGGCAGTGGAAGACTACACAACTGCGCGGTCATTTTCAGTTTAACAAAACAAGCCGTTATCTGAGGCCCTTCACATCTGCACCTCATCTGAGAGGCTGCACTTAGTTTCTATTCCGTGCTGCTTTTAAAAAGCAAAATTTTCAAGTGGCTTACTTGCAACTACTGCAGACTCTCCAAAATGAGGGGGAATTATTTTAACCTCCCCTCCCTCCCCTCTAGTATATAAATATTCATTATTGCTTCCCTTTCTAGTTCACATTGATTCCCTATGCTTCCTGCTTGATAAACTTTGTTAACAAGAAGGAAATGATCCTGAGATACCCCAATGTGTTGCAAATTATCACTGTTGACAGCTTCTACATTTAAGGATTACATCTGATGCAACAATGCATACTACTGTCATTTATCTTTAGCTCATTTCCTTGGACCTGTTTCAACTGAGGGTGAGCATCTCTTGTTTATAGCTCTAAATACTGTAAGTGAGCAACTGGCAAATCAATAAAACTGTTAAATGCATAATAATACTGTGTAATTACTTACATGATGTTTTGCATAATTAACTGTCTGAGGTGTTGCTTGATATAATGGATACTCAGAGTATGGAATAACCTATAAGCCTATAAAACACACCCTGTTTATACGAACAGAAATTATGTTTAAAACTCTCATTCTAATAATCCAAATCGGGCTTTGGCAGTATATGACAGAAAGCCTTCCTTTCCTGCCAAGTCTAAATCAATTCTTATGGCATTACTTCATAACTAACGTGATATTTCACTGATGATGACTATTATCCTGATTACTTGGAAGTAACGTAGTAATAGCAAAAATACACTTAGATTAAACAAACTACTGCTATTTAATCAATATTATTGAGACAAACTAAGTGTTTTAATAAGTCTGTATAGATGCACTAATGCTGGTTTAATTAAATGTATCCTTAGACACGCACATGCTCTGCAGCATACAGATCCTATGGTTTGGCAGACCGTAACATTACTCTTCTGAATTTAAAAGCTGAAGCACTTATAGCCAACAGAATTTAAATCTTTTCAGACTGCAAAATGATTATTCTTCACATCAGGTACTCTTTTGGGAATAAAATGTAAACAGGGAAGAATACTCAAAGACCTTGCACCTTTAAGCCAAAACACCAGCCAGCTGAAGAGGTGCCAGCCCTCAGTAACACAGTTGTCCAATGCATCCAATATATGTCACTGCAACATACTCACAAAAAACAAACACATCTCCAACTGAAAGGCAAAAACCAAAGCTGATATAAAATTCACAAAACTGACCTTTATTTTTGCACACGTGTATGCAAGAAATCGCCTGTTAGCTGTGTTATGCACTACTACTAGCAGGCCGTTACCACAGAAAGTTTCCTGCAGAAAAGACTTGCATACTTCTACAGATTTAATATATTTCAAGTAGAAAAAGATACTTTTTTGGTATGCTCTCATGATTCAGTTTTCAAATACTTAAAAAAGGGCAAATACTGAAGAGAAGGCAACACAAGAAGTAGATGGCACTTTATATTAAAATCACTCTGGAATGCCTGACAGTTATGCATAAAAGAAATGTATGATTTCGTATTTTGTGTACATATTATGGTTCTGATACAACTTAAACCTCAGTAAATACTTCATATTCCTACTTAATTTTTAGGTTTTTCTTTTTCTCCTGTGTTTCTAACGTTTTTCCATAGTTAAAACATGGCTGTTGTTTCAGTTACGACCATATCATTAGAAAGCTTTAGACTTACCTCCTCTCATTTACTGGCTTCTAGCCTAATGTTACATATTTGTTGTTGCTACAGTACTTAACATGCCTCATGCTTTTCAGTGCTTGGAGAGCTGCACAAACTCACACTAAGAGCCTTCCCATGCCCAAACAGTTTCAACCGAAAGGCTGTGAAGCAACTACTAGAATGACGGCCAAGTTTCATCATATGAAAATCAGTATATTGATCAGGAAGAGTAAGATTTTATTGCTCTATTTTCAAACTGCAGCCTAGCACTTTCAATTCAAATTACATGTTGGAAGACAACAAATCTCTTGTTAAGAAATTAGGTGTTTTTCTGTGATGAAACATCATTTTACTTGCAGTTATACTCCAGTGGTATCAGGTGGAGCCCACCTGATGCCTCTAGCCCCCGGAGGACATGGTAAAGTGTCAAGGAGTCATCTAATTATTAATTGTGAGGATTCTTTTTATTACGAGAAATCAACTGAAAGAGCAACAGAAAATAAAATGCTACATTCAGCTACTTCAAGGGAGAAAAAAATACAAAACTACAAAAATAAGTAAAGATTTATTCAAGAACATAACAGGCTTTCTAAAGAGGGATTATTTTGAAATGATTACAGCATCAAAAGCAGTTACTTGCACCAGTCAGAAAGCCAGTACCACAGATCAGAGAGACATAGCTGTCATTCATCACTTTCCAAAAGGAAAAAGAAGACAAAAAAAATGCCTTCAGCCTCAAGAGAGAGTCAAAGTTTGCACCATCAGATTTTTCACAATTTCTATCGGTGATTTCCTTCCATTGCTGAAAGGCAGAGTGTAGGTGTGTGCACACCGTGTACCTGTCTCCCCACCCAGCTCCCTCACCTATTTTCTACAGATTTATAACAGAAGAATTATAATTTGCCAGCCAAGCTCTGTTAAATTGGAGAAGCCATTAGAAAGAACGTACCAGAAATAGTATCAGAGAGCGAGCGTCTTAAAAGACTCAGGACTAAAACTTATAAAGCAAGTGATCCTTCTCCCACCCCCTCAGCTGTCTCCGGAGCGCGTCCTGCCCTCCCAGCCACACGCCACCGGTTTTAAATCCCCCCTACACACACACACACGTGCAACCGAAAAGCTACTTGGTGAGTTGGAAAATGACGTTTTCCTGCAATCAGTGTTTAAGTGAATGTTTGTCCCAGTGTGTTACACCATGCTGTCAGCTAGCAGCAGGGAGTCGTTGAGTTGTTACTACATTTGATTTGACTGCCAGTAGGAAGCTTTATTTCTACCAACTGTTAGTTGCCAGCTCTAAGGATCTTCTCTTACTTTGAGAGGTTTGGGTTTTTTGGGGGTTTTTGGTTGTGGTTTTGTTGTTTGTTTTTTTTTTTGTTTGGTTTGGTTTTGTTTCTTTTTAAGATATAGTCCATTATTTTCCTCTTTCACTCTGAGGCCTTTTAGTGTATGGCAGAAGCATCTCCACGTCTCCATGCATCGCAGCAGTCTCTTCACTTATACTTGCTGTCTTAAACGCAAAAAAGTAATTGTATTAAGGCAACTATAAGTCAATCCTGACACACATCAGAAAACTTATTTTTATATCTGGACACCTGAGTGAAAGGTGCAAAGGTGAGCATTTACATAAGCAAACTGAGGCAGGGGAATTTTATTCTGATCTTTTCCGAAAAGTCTGGGATTACAGACTGGAGGAATAGGTAAGGAGAGATCACCTGGGTGGATCACCTTTTCCTTCCAAGGAGAGTGTTTGCTATCCACATCTTTATATGCTTCCCAGACAGAGTTTTTAGTAGGGCTTTCTGTTTACTTGTTTATTATTCATCTATATCCTGAAAGATTTCTCTGTCAAACAAGAACCTATAACTTTAACAGTTGTTTACAATGCTTCCTCTTCCTACAGAATAATGATGATTTTGATAATTAGGATCTAATTATAATGGATCTGACAACAACTTCCAACAACGAAAAGCATCTTTAGAAAAATGAAAGCATATGCGTGAATAGTGCAGGGAGGTGGGGTGGGGGAGAGAAACACATTCCTACGAGACAGCCTGAGAACTCAGGCTGAATGGAAAAGTAATTAACACTAAAGAGCTAAAACTGTAATTAAAGAAAATTTCATTAAAGGGAGGCAGGTGATTCCACTTTCCTAAATATGACAAGGTGCTGTATAAAAATAAAATAGCAGCCAGTTTCAGTGAGTGGAGCAGGAAAGCCATGTCTTTAACCAGATCAAATTCTCGAAATTGGCTGTCAAGACGGAATTGTTGTGATTTATACCCGTCTATCAAGCGCATGAAAGAGAGAGACAGGAGAGGAAAAGAGGCAAGCTGCTGTCGCTTCCATTCGCAAAGCACCTTTAATTTCCACGGCACCATCTGTTACCAAATCTAATTCACATTCCCTCCTAATCTGGTTTAGTTCTGTAATACTAATTCTTCCACTACTCTTATGAACATTGCTCTCAAGAAAAAGCTTTGGTTCTGGGTTGGTAAAAAATTGAATATTATACAGTTAAGGTTCTGGTGACTTAAGTGAAGCATGCTGCCCATTAAAATGCACTCCTGGTAAAAGGATTTGTTTCCAGTCAGCGCAGAGATACAGAATTGCTCACATTTGAAAAAAATGATGGGGGGAGGAGAGGAGAGGAAAAGAAGGGGGAAGGAAAGGAAAAAAAAAAAAAAAATCACAGCTGATAATAGGAAAGTAGGCTGTGGACATGAAAGCAGAGGTTGTCATAAAATACAATTGTTGTCAAGTTTAGTCACTTTCAGTACTGGCTATAAAATCACTTTGTCACGGTCTCATATCAAAAGCTTGAAACTGTATTTTTGCTAAGGAAACGAAAAGGAGTGAAATGCAAGATTCCATAAGGGAGGAAATATTTCTTTCAAATTATGAAATGCAAATGTCCATAAGAAACCAAAAAGGTAGGGACGAAAATTGGAAGTGGTTTAAAACAGCCTCCTGAGTGCCAGCACTTCACCAAGTGCCACAGTCTTACTCTTAGCTGTGTGATGATGACAAAAATCCCAATCACTTTTGTGGGACTTGGAAACAAAGTGAAGGACCAGGCCTTCCCTGCGGCTAAGCGTTTTCAGACAGGCAATCCCTCATCTACTCGGTTTAGGGGTGACTCAGCTTTCTGCTTGGTTCCCACACAGAGCTCCTTGACCAAGTCCCCTTGAAATCAACATAAAAAGAAAAAAAAGGACCTAGACAAACATTACTACTAATAATAGTATGGTACTACATATTAATAATGCTCATCTTTTATTTATTGATTTTAACACAGATCTTAAACTGCATTTCCAGGGAGTACCATTATCTCCCTCTTACAGATGGGCAAAACAAGAGACAGAAAGGTGAAGAGCTGCCTAACGCTGCTCAGCAGGCCTATGACACGGCATGGAACAGAACCAAGGTTCTGGGGAATCCCAATCCAGTATATATATGGCATTACTACTTAATTTTTTTTTTCCATGGCTTTGATGAAAACATGCCTTGGAAGTCAAACATTTTTTTCTAACAAGGGAACTTGCCTGGAACTTCCAGAAATGAGATCTTTGTTATTTTTAAATACATAATTTTTTTCTAAATGGGAAACTTATTTTAAGGCTAAATTAAATCTCTTCTTATTCCTACATTAAAATGGTTGTTTTCCTGTTAAAGTAATCCCAATTTCTTTGTGTGTAGCTCTCTCAGAAATAAAGCCTATGGCAAGAACAGCTTTAGCCAGCACACAGGGTAATGTGTGAGCAATGTGTAGCTGTGAATAGCCCAAGGTTTTTATGTATTTATTTTTTTTTTTAAGGATTTAAAATAGAAGAGGCAGACAATACCAGGAAAAAAAAATACTTTGATAGCACAGTAATATTCTACAAAATGCAAATAAGAGTGCTAGTTTTCATTATATGAAAGAGTAATACATAAACAAATCCCTGGCAAAAGAAAAGATTACAAGTTTGTAACTGCTGTGAAACATCCACGAACAGAGATGTCACTTCTAAAGATGAACACGAATTCTGAAGAAGTCTCCTCCTCCAGTATCACTACTTGATTCACAAATTGCTTAAATCATCCAGGTAATTTTATAAACAGTGTTGGGTTTGTTATTTTAATGGGAAGAGTAGGTAAAAAAACAAAATCAAATTTGTTGCAAATGCAACACACCTTCCATTCATTGTGGGTCAACACCTTGGGTACAGGGGAACAGACCCAGCAACTCTGAAGCTCCACAAATTTATACTAGCTAATGATGTTATTCCCCAACCCAGCCTGTGATTTCAGAGGGTCTAAGGTCCTGATACTCTGATATGCAAGATGCAAGTTGATTACCATAACCTACTGCACCCAAGCAAAACCACACTGACATCGAAGGACTCAGAGGGCATAGCAGTCTACTTTTTTTTTTTTTTTTTTTTTTGGGGGGGGGGGGCGGGAATGGTGGCAGTGTTGGTTGGTTTGGGTTTGGGGTTTGTTTGTTTATTTTTACACTAAAGCATTTGAGTGATATGAGCCCTGGCTGTTAATGCACAACATTTCTATTTCTACACTAAAAAGTCCCTTAACCTTTCTAAAGGAAAACCGTAAGAAAAAAGAACCTCTTCCTTTGAATTCTTACTTTTTGTTTGTTTATCTACCTGGATTCTGGAAGCACTGGAAATTAAAAATAGGCAAAACAAATAGTTGAGTATGTTACTTAGGTATGGTACTGATGACCAAATTCATCACATGCTGAGATAAATCAGAGAATTTATAGAAGCAAAACTTATGCAACCTAAGTCTTTTCTAGTCTGTCTTGGATTTTAATGTGTGATTACAGATTTTAACAAATAAATAAATAAATAAACCTTTGGCTTTTCACAGTTCCTTGTTCTTCACATATTACTACGTGTAATTCAAACCTATTTATGCCACTGGGTTTACATGTCAGACATTTGCCTCTGGATATAAGCAGCAAAGGTCAGGAAGTAATAGCTTTCACTTTTAAAATGTTTGCATGACTCCAGCAAGTCTGCAGGATGAGCGTTTCAGAAAGTCCTGATACGGTTTCTACTCTTTTTTATCTTTTGCCTTCTATTTTGGTGGGAGTCACAGGGAGAAAAAAAGAAAAATCAACATATTCCAGAAAAATTGTCTAAACTAACAAATGCGTACCAGCGCAATTATTACATTCAGAACAGGGATGTTGCTACTTGCAATTATAAAGCAATTGTATCAATATGCTGCAATTATTACATGCTGAACCTGTGGTCATCTCTTCTGTAAGTCACTGAGCAACTTGTCCAAGAAAAGCTTTACATGAACAGATCAGCATTAATTACTCCATACTGCACACTGCAAATTTCAGCTGTATTTTAATGACAGGCTTGCTTCAATTATTTCAATGGTATAAAGTCCAGACCAAATATTAATTTCTTGCAGATCTAAAAGTTCTGCTTAAGTCGACTGTCCTTGGGTAAGCAATGAAAGAAAGACTGGCCTGAAGAGAGCACTGCATTCCACCATTAAACTAAATTAACACGCACGTTTGATCCTGAGAAGTTTTGTGCCTTCCTAGTTTCAGCACAAGTTCAGGCTGCTCGGCAAATGAGTATCAGCCCTGATCAGTTAATGGGAGTGAATTAAATGATAATTTTACCAGATTGGGCTTTACATTTTATATCATTATAGGACTAAGGTCTGGAATAAAAATCCACCTGCATTTCACTAAGTATCTGCCTAGAATATACACCAAATCTGCTCCACTTCTTCACTGGTTCTTTACACAGTAGAGGGTCTGACAGCAACTGAGTCTTTCTATTACCATCGCTTCACGGAATGAATAGCCTGGAGTTCTAAAAAATAAATTATGAGCAACCAAGATAACACCAATATACTCAAAACTTTAACTGCCCATAGTTGGAAGCTTAATAAACTGAGGGCGTTTGTGGAGATCAGCATGAACACCTAAAGGAGGCCACTCTCATCTACCTCTGGATGGCTGCATCAAACATACTGTCAAATCCAAAACGGGACATCAACTGAGACATCCGTCATAGGACAACAAATAACGATAGCCAAATGATGATGTGGGATTGGCTGACTGTACATTATACGGGCATGGTTATCCTACAGGTTGTATTAAATATGAGAGCCTAAGATTTATGTTATGGGTGATAAGGCCAAGAATGCTGTAAAAGTGAAAAAATATGGCAACAGTATGCAGTACATCACTACTAGGATAATTATTTATACAAAAAGTTCCCATTCTTAGACTTCCAACATGCAGGGATAAAATTCATATATTCAAAGAAGACATAATAATAACCTGTCAGCTTGTGGTGATGGATATGTTTTTAATCCAAATGACCACAGTCGCCAGTTTACCTGTCATAAAGGGACACAAAAAATTGAATTTTCCTTTCATAATTCTTTAAGTTGAAAGGGAAAAACACAGAAGCATGATAAGTGGCTCATTCCAGTGGACAGATGGACAGGCAGTAGTAAAATGTATGAATAAAAGGCACTGTTCCTTCACTAATGCTATTTTCACTTGTAACACACTGCAACTCAGACACAAGTAATGTATTCCTTCCTTTGACTTTTCAAGCATACCCCTACATAATCTAAGTTATACTCCATACAATAAGAGATTGCTATAAAGACTAAAGAAGTGTATTACACTATTTAGCTGTCATTTGGAAGCAATCCTGCACAAACTAGTACAACAGCACTACTTCACGAGCATCTTACTGACTTGAGGTACTTGCCCACGAAGGTCTCCTATTCTTAAATTCTCTGCTACTGGGAAGGAGTATCTGACCTATGTATTTTAATTTCTAAAAATTCACACCATCAAGGAACCCTGGCAGAAATTTAATAAATCTATCAGTCTGTTCTGATGCAGAAGGAAAACTACACAGCCCATTCCTGTCCCCTCCACCCATCACACATACAAACCTGCACCACATTTGCCACAAATTTTCCCCAGCCTGCATTCTTCCAGGGGTAAAAATGACAAAGAAATTTAACTAAGTTAATTTTAAGTGCTGAAAATGTAGGCAGACTGCTCAGTTATTTCATTTTAAAAGATCTTCATTTTCCCATCTGTGTTATGGCAATTTTATTACACATTCGGCAAATTTACAGTAACAAGATGTTCCCCTGACAAATTAATCACTTTCCAAGCATTTTATCATATAAATAAAATATCACCTCAAGAGAGAAAATCAGCTCAATCAGTTGATTTAACCCATCTTTCGGGGAACTCGTCTGAAACAGATTGAGTGCATTTTTTCTGAAGAGGGACTGTGCACACATCCTCCTGGACTCCCAGCTCGTATGGCGAGGTTTTTCCAAAAGAAAATGTTTAAGACTAGCTGATAGCATGCAAGATTCTTACTGTAAGAACTACATTGCTGCAATGACAGACCTCTATCAGGAACAAACACGGACTCATTTACAAGTTGGTATGGCCTTTAACTGAAGAACTACATCACCCCTTAGATCACAGATAACTATTTCTGCAACATTTCTCTGGTGTTTTGCGACAATCACAATGTAAGAGTAAAATATATATTGTTTTTAATAATCTGCTCTAATGTTTTAAGAATCCCACAACAAAGTAACACAGGTAAAACTCCAACCAGTTTTGCAGCTAATGAAACTTAGGGGTTTTTGCTTGGCTTTTTAAAGTTTCCCCAGTGCTCTCTACTTATTTTGGAAACTAAATTTTGTTTTTACAAAAAATAAGAGGCTGGCAACATTAGCAACGTAATATATGAACAGCAGAGAAGCAGGTTCAATTTAAGTTTTCCCAAACTAATCCTTAAAACAACTCAATGCCTTTCTGGAGAGAATCTGTCACTGAAGCAATTTAACCTCTCTGCCATTTAACCTTTCTCCCTCTGCCCTGCTCCCCCCATTCTCTTTTCCATTCGGGGACTGCCAACAAGTATAAACAAGAACAAGGACGACTATCTCTGTTTAAGTTACTATAATCTGAAGTTCCTAAAGCAAAAAAAATTTTAGCTAGATTTGTTATTTTTTACCTGGAGTTAGTAGTATCAATATAGGCTTTTTATATTTATTCCAACAGTCTAAAGAAATATGATAGTAAATCACCCTTTTGCCAGAAGAACCACCCTGCCAGACAACACAGATACATAATTCTTGCAAGATGACTACACTCTTCAATGAGATATTTACAATATTCTCAACAACTAAGTTGTGGGTGCCAGTGAAAAGCGAATTCACACATCCAGACAGCCTTTTCATCCCCTTTACTCCCTCAGCAAAATACAAACTTTACCTCCCCAAATACTAAGACATGAAAAACGCATATAACAACACAATTCACTAACCTACAAGCAGGAAAACAGCCTGCTTTATGGAACACTATCAAATAGCAACATAAATGCTGGTATTTGCTACTTAGCCCGTATAATTAATAATGCTGTAAATAGCTACATTAATATTACAAGGCATCAGTATTAAAAGCTGCAGGCTCTGCACAACCTTGAATGGCTTAAGTGTTATCAGTAAAGAATGTTTAGATAAACAACTATGAATTTACATACAAATACAAAATTCCATATCCTACATGTATCTTTTACCTGCTAAAACATTGCTGGTTTAGGTACTTAAAAAAAGAAAGAGAAAAAAAAAAAAAAAGGCTCTCAGAGGTCCTGAAACACAACAAAGAACTCTGACCATAGGTCAGAGCAACTTCAGATCTTTGAATGGATGCTGAAAACTTAAAACAAAAAAGAAAACAAAAACAAAAAAAAACCCCAACCAAACAACAAAAAAAACCCCAAACAAAACACATGACAATTAATTATAGTATTATTTAATCTTATTCTTTTCTATATTGGGAAAATCTAAATATTTGCTGTGCGAGATGCAAGTGAACCAGGCCAACTGGAAAGGATTTTTTATCCATTGACCCCTTCCTCCAAGTACTTAGCCAGGAAATTCATTACCTGTATCAAGTGACTTACGCATGCAAGCTTCGCAGGATCAAGTCCCAAAAATTGGCATTTCATTTAAAGTGCAGCTTCTTCAGCTTTTGCTAGAAAAAAAGGGCGTTCTAAACATGAAGTATGTGCCATAGGATATTTGCTTCTTTCCTTGAAGTGTAAACAATGGAAATAAGTATTTTTCCTGTTCTAGTTAATGTATATTTTTACAAGACTTGGAGCAGCTGGAACTTTAAGTCAATGGAAGATACTCTGTTCTCAACCAGTACGCACAAATCAACCATTTTGATCTAAACATAACTGAAAGCAGCACTTTCCCTGAGCAGGAAGTGTAAAGTTCAAACACTGTGATGAGAAAAAGTACAGGGAGAAGATACTACCTTCTCCTCACTCAAATCTTTAAAACTGAGCAAAATTCAGTGAGTTTGAGTGACATCAGAGTACAACTTTGAATCCAGCATCCTGCTAGATACTGAAGACCCATGTGCCAGTGCAGCCACTGTGGAAGCGGATGAATTTGATTCCATGCAGTGAACATGCAGTTGCTTTCAAGATTCAGCTCACCTGGTTACAGGATCTGGCCAGCAGTTTATAAAAAACTTATTCAATGTTCAAACCAAAGCATAGTAATACATAGCCATTCACAAAATCAAGGGCAAATCTTGCAGACCTCATGCAGGGCAGAAAGCTCCAGGATGAGAAGCAACCTCAGAGAACGTTGGGTGTTCCTTATTTAACCCAGATTCCTACTAACACCCATTTACTCTGACAATATCTAGTAATTGAGGCACAGAATCTTCATTTGATACGTCTTTCACAGCTTGCTGATGGCCTACAAAAAATTCTGCATATGGCATTTAAATGCTTTGGCCTAAATGTCTGAGATGCATTGAATTCCTTTAGTTGGCCTTTCAATTAAAAAATTAAACTCTTCTTTTGAAAGTCATGTCCTTGCAGTTCTGAAATAGCCACTAATCCTTTTAGACACCATAAAATATTTTCATCATTTTTTTTCCCCTGCGATTGTTTCCTGATTCACCACAGAACATATACTGTACTCCTAAAATCATATAACAGTGGAGTGAACCTACAGGGAGAATGAGAACTCAAAGACCTGGAAAGTTAAGAACATAGAGTTTAAGTTACTGTCAAAGGTTAAATTAATCTTCATTTAATGGGGGGATCACGTAACTTTGGGGATCACATTTTAGATGGAAGATGTATATTCATACTGACTCAGATACTTTAAAATAGTCTCCAGGATCTCAATTTTTGCAAACAAAACCTCTTCAATCTGAGGAAGATACAGGACACAGAACCTTTTAATTTGAAAGGTGACAAAGTGGATTACTGGTTAGTTACACGTGCCAGTAGGGTGATCCATTACCATGGACGTTCTACTGCAAGTACACGATGTTGCCTTAATAGTAGCTAGAGCCTTATTGGCTTAAAAAAAAAACGTGAAAAGGGTTTTGCATGTGAATTGAACATAATAGGTTTGACATGGACTAACCTTAAAGAATCCAATCCACTCAAATCCCTTTGAAGGCTGCAGCTGAATTTCATGCAAATCTTAGAGAAGTAGCCAGGCTGTTGGGATTTCAAAATGCTGTGTCCCTTTCTTCTGCAGATCTAAAACCGGGCAAGACAATGACACAAAACCCTCCCACAATTTCAAGGATTCCTCTTAAGATGATCCTGGTTTTATTCTTTGGCCCAGTAAAGTTGACACTTAAAATTAGAAAACAAGAAGAATCTTACATCAGGAAACATATCCAAATATGAAGCCAATCTTTTATTTTTTAAACACAGCATCGGACTAATGTTTCCTGCATTAAAAAAATTCTGACATGACACCACTATTATTAAAATGTCTAGAATAGAATGATTCAGATTAACTTCCTATGCTCAAATCTAGCACTAACAATTTTTATCTTTTTTAAAAATAATTCGATTTTAGCAATAAATAATCCACTACGGTCTAACCCTTCTGGTGGTCACTTTGACATTCGCTCAAGCAACTACAAAATAAACTTTCTCACTTTTTCAAGACCACTGTAACAATATGAAATTCTGTTTGCTCGCCCCCCATTAAAAATATCTAAAACGATTTAAGTGTCCTGTGTACATTTACGTAGGCACAAAAGCATATATATTTTTGTCTGTATAACAATATATACACTGACAGCTGGAAAATTATTTGTTTGATGACTGGATTTAATCTTCACCTGATAAACATGAGAGGAAAAGGAAAAGCATTTGTCAACTGCTTTTCCTCTTAGAATAAAGTACAGATGACTACAAATGCAACTAACTATATAACCAAATCAAAACCACACAGTGTGTATAAAGCACCGACTATGCAAAGTAGTTATAAATTCTTGGTTAACAAAGGGCACAGAAAGCCCTTAAAGGAAATATTTTATTTCTGCTAAATTAATACCTAAAAGCATTACATTTCATCAGTTTCACTTAGGTTTAAAGTCCCCAAAGATTCTCCTCCTGAAACTGGCTATATTTTATGTGCAAACCAGGCTGAGAGCTATCTAAATCTAGATAAAACTCATTGGCTTGTAATCTTCACAATGATCTATACATCTAAATCTATATGCAAATCAAATGCTCTCATGCATTAACACATTCCAAAGCATCTAGGAGTAAGAGAGTGCTTTCTCCCTCTCACAACCCCCCTCCTTTGCTCCTCTCCCCCTCTCTTTATTTACACTAGCTACCTAAATAATTCACACTGCCTTCTTTTCAGCCTGAATGTTCTTCTGTTGAAGCCCGCAATGAGCTATTGCAGTAACCAGATGGACACATGAATGCAGCAGGTGGGACAGATGGCAGACCGCCCTGTCTGACGCTGGCTGCCTCAGCTTGGACTGCCGTTTCCTTCCAGGTACATTATCATCAGTGTAGCAGAAAGCAGTACGCAGAGGGAAAAAACCCTTTACATACAATACTATATGAATTAGTTAAATAAATGACCAGATGCTTATTTGTTTTTTAAACTAAAATGCAATTCACTTAGAGTGTGTAAAGAAGCATTTCCCCTCTTCCCTTAGAGAAGTCCATCTCTATTCTCCAGCAAGCCCCCCGAGTAGTGCACATAAACCAAAATATGCCTGAAAGCTGATAAAGATCTTAAACTCATGACTTCCCAAAAAATTTTGATTCAGCTTCAGTTTCCAAATACCGCTACCCTTTCACAGGTAACTGTTCTAATTTTTTTATATAAAGCTACGTATCTTCTGGTACATGGTCACAGTTTTTAGATGAAGTCTTAAGAGCTATCATACTAAAGTGAAAAGCCTCAGTTTCCATCTGTGTAGTATGTTCCTTGACTGAATTTCTTCTGCTTCCTATTTCCGGAGATATATAAAACTAATTTATTAGTTTATTACAAAAGATTTGATACTTCTAGGGAAGTATCTAATTTTCTAGGGAAAATGCAAACAAAAGCTGAGGCAGTGTATCTTTCTTTGACTGCAAAAATTAACATTTTAATACGTTGCTTTCTTCTCCGGAACACTGGGCAAAACACAGCGAAGATGATGGTAAGAAAAAATTTTATATGCGTTTTGAGCAAGAACACATGAAACTGAGAAAAAAAATAAATCTGGTGACACATCTGGCAGAGTTTGACTGGCATCAGTATCATTGTACCACAGAAGTTACTCTTTTTATACAAAATGTACTGCTGTCCAAATGAGCACAACTGATTAACTTCATACTCTTTTCAAATCAGCAGGCAACTGATTCAGTGTATTAATTGAAATCACTGTTTCAAGGACAATTTTTTTAAAAATCATATGGAAAAAAAGGTATTAAATATAAGTGGTCAGTTAGATGCTCTATGCAATCCAGATTTGTCTCTCCAAGCTCTTCGCCCACCCCTTGTGCTACGTCAAGGGCAGCAGCCTGTGTTGCTCCCTGGTCTGCCTGTCTCCCTTTCACAGTACTTTTCACTCTACCTCCTTTTCATTAAATGCACCTTCTCTGAACTGACACAGAGGAAACCGCCCACCTCTCCTTCAAATGCCAGGTAGATTTCTGCTGATCTACAATAAAACAATCCACGCTTCCTTGTTAGCCTGAAGTTAATACTTTTATTTTAAATTAAAAATACAAAACCAGACACACATTTTACGCAACTATATACGCACACATACAGAGTATGGTTGCACTTGCCCTGTTAAAAAATATTTTGTGCCCTTTTCTGCAGCTGTCATGAATTGCTTGTATTTGCAGTCATCAAAGCTCTTGAATAGGAACTACCTATATATTTACACACTGTACACCACAGTAGCATGACAGGGGTGTCTATATACTACCGTAACAGAACAGAAATACTAAAAGAATAACAGGCTAAATCGCATGGAATTGATTTGCAATTACACTTAACCTTTGAGTCAAAATATCTTTTTTGGTTTTTTAGTCAGAATAAGCAATGTTGAAGGTAAAAGAAAAAGCATAAGTCAAGACACGTTCTGTGTTAGATTCTGCTCCCTCCGAGCGCACAGGTATAACTGGAAAAAGAAACTGACTGTAAATAAACCTGTATGGGTAAACAAGGACTGGTCCAAACTGGCAACTAAAGCCTGAAACAAACAGGAACTTATCTCTTCAGAGATTTAAACACACTCAGTAGGGAGTCAAATAATAATAAACATAATAATATAGCATCTAGTTTCATCTAGCCCAGGGAGAAGACATAGCATATTATCAAGAAGTTTACTCTTGTTTATTTCTGACCTGGCAGACAGCAGGAATTACAGAAAACCTCAAGGGACAGACTGCTTTCATAGGATGCCCAGACTGATTTTGAGGCCAAAGAGGTTAAGCACTTCGGATAAACTTTGGATAAGCAGCACAACTTCTGTATGCTTATGTGTCCTAACTGAAAATCCTGAACGTCAAGGTTTTACATTACCACCCCTCGGGGGGGGGGGAGGAAAAAAAAAAAAAGAAAAAAAAAAAGAAAAAAAAAAAAAGAAAAAAAAAAAAGAAAAAAAAAAAGAAAAAAGGGGGGTAGGGGGGGCAGAGAAGGGTGAAAGAATCCAGGGATCATACATGCAAACTGACGAAATTATGCAACAGGTTTTGGTACCAGCAACTTCTATAAATGGTGAACTATGCACTACCAGCTTCGGAAAAGCATTTCAAGTTATAGTAACTAGTTTACAACATCACAGAGAGACAGTAAAAGCAGTGCACTTTACACTCATTTTACAAATGCTATCACGCAAGTCATGATTTCGCTATGATGATATAAGCTGCTTTCTCAAGAATATATGAACAGAACTCTGAACATGCAGGAACACCTTCTTTAAAAATAAACCTCTGAGCCACTGCCAGGTTGTCACAACAGGAACACACACGCTATCGGAGCAGCAATCATAGAACCAAACTTGGATTCAAAAAGTGTATTACATTGGTAAGCTTGTTTCACTACTGATAAAAAGTTAATACAATGAAAAATTAAGAATTCCCAAGCCTTCTGTTTTCATCAGCAAAACTCATGGTTGAAACTGGTCATGTATATTCTTAGTGCTGAAACTGTTTGTGTATTTAACTATATGTGGGGAAAAAATAGGGGAAGAAAGAATGAAATAATTCATATGGTAAGGCCACAAGACCAATACTAGGTTCTTTCTGGTTTGGACATATTTTCACAGTTTAGGTATTATTTTAAAATAATTGCTTCTAACGGATTTTTAAATACACTAATTAATAAGGTGATGTGTGTATTCAAGGTATTTTAGAAAATATATTAATTCTTGACCATTTTTTGCTCTCCAACAAACCTATTCGATTCAATTTAAAATTTGAATGCAATCTTCCTGCTTGTGTCGTGCTTGCCATTGCTATGTGTACACCACACGTAAGCAAAGCCCTCATCATTTGAAGCCTGAGATACCCCTCAAAAATCAGACCTGTACCTCTAAAGAAAGGGTTGTATACAGACATCTTGACAGCAAGAGGAGTTGAGTTGCACAGGTGTCCGTGAAGACAGGATTTGGACCCTACAAAAGCAGCTATTGTTCATAAAGGCATTTCAGTAAAAAAATCTGCATGCCTAAATACATACCTATCATCTGATAATTTTGCAAGGAGTTACCGCTGGCGAGAGAACACTGAATGATTAAAAAACCCTCCTCATTCAAGAGGACAGTAATTGTCAATCCCAATCACAGGAGAGCATCATAGGAAAGAAGACATAACTATACTTAAAACTGGACTTGATATAGAAGTTCATTTTCAAAAGGATCAAATTTTCATTAGAACTCTGCAAACAGAAGATCTGATGAGTTTTCCTAGGGCTGAGGTTGTAGGACTTCTGAAAATGCTTCTGGAAAAATGAGTTGATGAGTTGTGTTTTTTGGGCGTTGGGGGTTTGTTTGGGGGGGGGGGGGTGTTGAGTGGGGTTTTTTTGTTGTTTTTTGGTTTTTTGGGTTTTTTTGGGGGGGGGGGGTTCTTTTCAAATCAAACTACGTATATCATGCAAATGCAGCCTCATAGATACTAACCTCTTTCCAAAGTCTGGTCCAGGAATAAAGGGGGGGGAACAAAACACAAACCAGAACAACCAAACAACAAGTAAAATTACACACAATACTTATGAAAAAAATTATGTCACTTTAAACACATCTTTACCTAAAACATGAAAATTTCTCTGGTCAGGTAATATACTGAGGTCAGGTGATAACACAGGCAGGGAAATGGGGAGTAGATTATAAACAATCCTAATATAAAACAACAAGTAAATTCTACTTCCACTGCAAATGTATCCCCCTAACTTTTAATACAGAGCATAAGTGAGGGCAAAATTTGATGCTGAATGTAATGGATATAATAAACACATGGCTTTAAAAGCTCCCAAATATACAAATGCCAAAGAATGGAAAAGCTGCCTTTTTAAAGGAAATGTGCACAGAAGAAATAAACAGACATTAAACCCTAAAGGTGTAATTTCAAAAAAAGACAACACAATCTACCTGCTCCCCTAATGCCAACGACCAAAAAAATTAGACACTGAACGCTGACATTCCATCCTCCCTTCCCTCTGCTGCAAAAACTGAAGCACTAACTTTGAACACCTTGACGTTTGCTGCCCCTATGCCTCTGGTTCAACACTAACAGAGGTCTACTCTTAAAGGAGGAAAAAGTGTCTTTAAAAATCTCAAATACATAATAATTCTTGCACTTATTTCTCTGCAGTTGAGCAGAGACATTTACATAGTCCACTGAACACTGTTTAGTAAACACGACAAGAGTACTTCTATCTTACTGCCCTTGTAAAACCAAGGCAGGGGTTCTGTTTTTAGTGCATACTCTGGTTCAGTGTTAATCCTGTTTTATGTTGTTCACACCTGCTGCTGACTAGCAGCCTGCTGATGGGTTGTGGTTTGTGCTGCTCTGAGACAATCCTCACCGGCTTCAACAAAAAAAACTAACCACTAAAGTGGAAACAAAACCCCAACCGCTATGCTAAAACTGTAAAAGGGAAGAACTGACACGCATGCCTCAGTTTTCCTTACTCTTCTACTTCTGACTGATCAAAATTTAGCATTGGGTTTTAAGTGCACATGCTTATATTTAGTCCTCGCACCTAGCTTTTCTAGTTCTTCTCCAGATAGCAAATCTTAGAGACAGATGTCATGGACACAGCCTTTATAAATATATGCTGTGTAACTCACCTTTTCCTTTGTGCCTAGGAAAATAATAGGCTTTGCTCTAACAGAAATACTGAATGTTGATAAAGCATCCTTTTGTGAACCTTTACAGAAACAGGCTTCTGCAGATTTTCCAAGAAACTTCCTTTAACATATTTTCACATGAAATTCAAATATTACTGTTCTAGAAAACAATTGCAATTCAGATGTAAAACCAAGGAAAAAAGGGGTCAGTCTCACTTTGTCTTACCATCTTCATCTGAAGGACTTCTACCTCCTCTTTAGTCAACACAAGACTGAAGATATTGGCATAATGCCAACGCTGCTTTTAAGCTCACACAGAAAATATTATGGGGTAATCTTAGTATTTTCTGGTCACACTCTTTTAGGCAACTCTACACTGGTGCAAATGTCACATCCTGGCAGTGAATCCTTGGACACAGGCTCCATTTCTTCATTGATTTCTTTTAAAATACTACCAAATCATTCATTTTTTAAATCAATTATAGAGACTGATCCAAAATCTACTAAAATGAATGGCATTCTTTCCATTTAGTTTTGAATCAGGCCACTACCAGTAAAAGCGAAAGATTTCTTAAGACAGATGCAAGAGCTTGGCAGCAGGCTGCCCTTCATACCTTGGAAAGTCCCCGCTAACTTATCTAACAATGGTACAAAAACCCCACAGTAATTTTGTCAAACAGCTGCATCTGCAGTAATCCTGTTCCAGCATTACCTAATGTGCAAGTATCACACATTTTTTAAAAATTAGGGAAAGAAAGCGTGGGGGGGAGAAGCCCCGCCCCAGTCATCCATCAAGTGTACATCCAGGCCACTGCTCCTTGGAAATTTAATATATGCTAAAACGATATAAAAAGACATAAAAAGCTTTCAGAAATAGAAGCGCTTCAGAAGCTGGATTTTAATATTGCCAGGTGGGGTTTTTGCCAGATTATAAAGTTGACTTAAATGCCAGGATACCGCATTTCAGAAGAGGCAGCAGCTTACATATTGTTTAGTATTAGTGGCTGAAGTGTATTGCTGATTCCAAAGCTAGGCTATCATCACCTGTGGGGGAGAATAAATAAATAAATAAAAACTGGCATTCCCTACCAAGCCTGCTACCTGCTGCCTTCAAGCGCTCTTTTCAAGTATGGCCTCCGCAGAAAAAAGTTAAGACTACTTTATTTTTATTATAGTGCTTTCCCCAGGCAGGAATTTTTATTTCAGTTTGAATCTTTAAACCATTACATTTTCAGTGATGCATTTTTATATTTACAGTTGACATCTTCATAGAAGAATGAAACCTTTGAGCAACAGCTCTAAAGCATGAAGGTTGCCTGCAGTAAGTACTTAAATTATTTTACACCCAAATGGAGCCAGTTGTTTTTAGCTAAAATTTAATAAACCTTAAATCAATGACCTTTCTTTTACTGAAAGCCTGCACTTGGGAAAACTAACTTTCCCAAGAAACATATTTTGGTGAGTAAATGCCAAACAAAGGGCTATTTAAATCTGAACATTTTCTCAATTTATAGCTTCTGAACATTCAGTTCCTAAATTCCCAACTGCTACCTAATGTATAGAACAGCGGTGCCTTGGTTTAATCACATACCATTGATTTCAGAGTGTCACAGTGATCTCATTGACAGTAATCAATAATAATCCAAAATCAATCAAATCTGCTCTTGCACTATCATTCATCAAATTTGAATATCGCAAAATTAATTGTAGGCACGTGAAAGAAAAAGAACCTGGGGAAAAAAAAAGGTACAAAAATAAAAATGGGTAAACTTTGAGAAGATAATAGTGCATCCAAGCACGCTTCATGCCTGCTGGGGTAAGTTAATAATGAATCATACCTTGCCTTCCCAGCAAAGACTCTGAGATATATCCTTTTTCGAACACAAAAATACACAGCAACTGAAGGCAGAGGACATACTAGTAAATGATCAAGCATTATTTTATGAACAGCCGTGTTATGTGCTGAATTTCAAATGTGTTGCCAGCATATTACAAAATACACAAGTATGTTACACTGAAGAACTACACATTGTAAGTTAGCCACTGCACTTCACAGAGCAAGAGAGGATAAAATTACTGAATTTCTGGACCAAAAGCATGAATAGATGTGGCCACTTATCAAAAGAGCTGTTATTGTTGCCGAGGACTCCTCTCAACATATTCACCTGTAATTTTGTCAAGGTAATAAATCCTTCCATTCATTACAGCACACTCAAAAGCACCCTGCTATTTAATTTAAATGGAAAAAAGGCCCAAAGTGTCTAAAACATTTACTTTTGCTAATGTAAAAGTGCTGGCATTTTACTTCATTCCCGATAAGCCAGTGCCAGTGGATGTGATTATTCTTTTCTTATTCAAAGCATATCAGTAGTTCGAAAGCACTCTCAATCTTATCAGGTGTATGAACAGCACAGTTACTGAAAACAGTTTGTACTGCTCCTCTCTCTTTCTGCCAGGCTATCAGATAAACCCAACTAACTAACTGTATTTACACACAATCAAACATAAGCTGTGTCTTCAATATGCTGTAGTCTTGTTTCTGGCATGCTACAGGTTTTCTGCTTGACGGTAGTTGTAACAAAAACACCAGCAGTGAAGTAGCTTGCAACAAAAAAAGAGCCATTCTATAGCATGTAACACAAAAAGGGGGGGGGGGGGAAGGGGGGGGGGGGGAGAGACAAATTTTGTAAAATGAGAATGAACATTCCATCTCAATATTTCGCAGGTATTTACCTGGTGCTACTTGGAAAAGAATATGGAAGCAGTACGATTCAAATGCATTCAAAACATATCTGGACTCAGACACAGGACTTAAGAGCAAAGAAATAATTTCTATTTGCTTTTTTGTTTATTTTATTCTTCTGTCCTCTAGGAACAGTCTCTGATTTACAAGGCATGTGAAAAAGAAAGAAGAAAGGAAAATGGTTACAGTGTCTGAAGGCATTTAAATGCCCTTACTGTTTTTGTCCGGAACAAGACCGTGATTTCTCATGATCCAACCTTCGTCTGGCATTAAAAGACCCACCACAAAAACAAAAAACAACACTCCCCCCCAAATAAGCCTCTCAGCAACTCTCCTTTTCCTTCAGTGTCTCGGAAACTGAATTTTAAGTGCTAACTACTGAGGAATAATAAAAGATCTACTACTTCAGAAGGGTCACGGCTTTGAAGATTTCGCTTACTGCACAGCCATAAGAAATCCGTGCAGAATCTCCCTTCATTCTTCTCAGAATGACAGCTACAACGTAGTATTTGAAGAGTTAAACGTTAACCTGGCTGGGCGCTGGGCGCTTCGGCTAGCTAAATGAAAAGTTCTGGAACGCCGGGAGAAATCCTGAGTTTCAGCTCTTGATTAATTACAGCCTTCTTTAGAAGCTGAAGCTTCAGTCCCTGCGTGGAGCGCTCCTTCCCACCACCCCCACCCACTGACAGCCTTTTGCTGAATACCTCTGATGGAGCAGCAAAGGGCAGGCACGTGCCACCACCTGAGCCCATCTTGTGCTTCTGTCTGGACTCCCGGCGCAGAACGAGCCATCCTCTAGATTTGTAGGAGAACAATGAGCTGAATTAAGCCAAGTGTGCAGTGCCGGGTAATTCAGCCGATTGTTGTTTCTCCATCTGTGACACCACGGCCCGGTGATTGATGGGACAGGTGTCATTCATACTAATGTCAGCCACCGACAGTGGCTGCTCAGCTCTTTAAATATCACCCAGCACCAACTGGGCCCAATCGCCTCCTGCCAGAGGAACGATGGGGTGCCCGTGAGCTTTGCTCAGTTATCGGGAACCCGATTCTCACCCCTTTAACGCTCACCGGAGCAGCTGGTTAAAGACACGGCCTTTCATGCCACTTCAAAACATCTAATCGGTCCCACTACGTTAACGGCTGCTATGAGAACACTGCCAGGGAATTCTTTCACTGCTGGAAAAGGGAATATAATTTAGTAGAGGAAATCTTGCATTCACGGAACATTAAACTACCACGGTGAAAAAAAATCCACTTTTTGCTGTAAGAATTTTACCATTCTCCGAAGATTATTTTGCTACCAATCCATGTGCTTTTACTTTTGGAAACACATTCTAAATGTCTTTGTTTTTAAGACAACACAAGTTTTAGCTTTTATTTTTACTAGATCTTTTTTCTCCTTTAAAAAAAAAGAGTAAAATAATTGTCCTAAAGAAAACCTCACAGACTTTCTGAAATTAATTCCTGTGAAAACTATTTTAGTATTAATACTTGTCAACCAAGCATATCACAGTCCATCTAAGCAAGAAAAATTCCAACTTAAACATAAAAGGACACCAGCATTCAACCTCTGAAAAGACAGGAACCAAATCCTGCAGCCAATTTGAAGACAGAAAAGAAAAAAAAAAAAAAAACGTAAATAAAGAATACCTAGAAAATTACTTGATCCTTTCTCTCTGTTGCATTTTCAATATATGGAGAATTATACAAACTGCCAGTAACTGGCTATACAAAGAACACAGCTAAGAGTAGATAAAGGAGTATGATTTCACCAACTATTACTCTTTATCAGATTTTCCCATCTTGTATTTCCTTAAAAACATTCATATGAGATTAAAAAAAGGTTTTTCTCCAAAAACAGCTCTAGAAACAAACCCAGAAATAGGGGGAAAAGGGAAAAGAAGAGCAGTATCACGCATAAGGATGGACCGAATAAAACAAGCCACCTCCTCCTCTCCCCACCCTTCCTGGCACCTTTATATGGGAAGGAATTTCAGAAATGCTCAGGAACAGGTTAGCACTACATTTTAGATAGACTTTTTCATTAGATTTGCCAGTATCTCTACATCTGCAGGACTTAAAATTGTTTAACGTATAGCTGGCTGAGCAGGATGGGGGGCTGGCTATAATATTTAAATTATATTTTTACAACCTTTTTTTTTTTTTCCTCCTTTTTTCTTTTTTTTGCTTGTTTGGGTTTTTTCTGAGGCCATTCAAAACAAGCAACAGCAACTCCACATCATCTTCTCATTCTAACTTGCCAAAGCCATCAATCCCTGATCACACCTATTAGAATCTCCCTGTAGCCAACGCTACATTTCGCGACAGCTTGACCAGTTGTTTAAGGAAAGAGTGTGTGATGGAGCAAAGCTAAATCGACACATCTGTGATACTTCTGACACCCCTCAGCATGGCTAATATTAATTTGTTTTCTTTGGCTAGATAAGTGCTGCCAAAACACATTACATATGGTATGTAGTTCCAATCAAAATGATGAAAAGGAGATGTGCAGGTTTTTTTCACTTAGAGCAACATGAAAAGGTACAGAGGAGTAAGACACATCCACACTAACCTACACAGTAATAACCTAAAAAAACTCGAATCACTTTAATATATAAAGTCTGGTTTCAGAACACAACCCTTTAGGAGAATCTGCCCTCCCACATTAAGACTGCAGCTCAAATCTGCAAAGAGGTTTCACTCAGGGAAAGGGAATATAATTTTCAATATATGATAAAAGGATATATTTAGACTATTCTCATGTGCATAGAGGTAACTCATCATATTTCAGTAGGTTATCATATAAATAAATGTGCACAATTCTATGTAAGGATATTATAAATGGCTTGATTAGACCAAGGAAAAGGAACCTCTATTTCACACACCCCGATACACTAACTTTCTGCAGTATATGGAGACCCTTCTCCAATTTCATGCTTAATGTTCTGTGTTAGTGTCATGAAAAATATGAGATTTATATTTCTAATAGTATTTTTTGTTTTGCCTTGTAAACTATTTTGATCTAAATCAGAAAATTCCATCTAGATTTCATACAAATTCAGAATGGTGACCCACAGTAAGAATTAGACATTCAGCAGTAAAGAAAAACAGCATATGCTTGTCTTACACTCTGTAAAAGTACCTACGTTGCTCTAACTTTCATTAGGATGTTAATAGAGATTTTTCCCAGCAAGTCTAAGAAGCTAAAGCAAAAAAAAAAAAAAAAAAAAAAAATTATTTCAATTTTAGAAGAAATAGGAAATAATACTCTGATTAAAAAGCTATGCTCCTTAAAAGGGGAAGATAATTAGAAATTAGACAAGATTGCCTTTAATGCAAACCTGCTATATTAAGGAATAGCAAAGAGAAAAGCCCTTCTTTGTTTGGAGGAAATACAAATTAATTGAAAAACATTACAAGCATTATGTAAACAAACCCAAGAGATTTAAAGCTTCTGTAACATAGCAAATACATAAATTGTTTCACAAGACATACATGTCAAAAGGCAATATTCTACCGTATCTATCGAAGTTACTCTCCAAAGCGCTACCGAAAAGGCAAAACAGAATCCTTAAAAAATAACAATTAAATAATACTATCTGAAATAGCAGTACATAATTCAGTTTAATATTTCCTTTAATGTTTCACCGTATTTTTACTTCTGGACAAGCAAACCATAACAAAAAACCTATAGGATTTTTGGTGAGGACTAAGGACCATTAAAAATGGAATGTGTATTTCATATTTTTGTCTGAGGACATGATGATTTATATTAGCGACCATATGTATGAAGTTCCCCCTCCCTAAAAATAATTATATTATTTAGGTGTGAACAAAACTGTGTGTCCAAGGACACGCGTAGCTGAAAAAACAGTTCTCTCATTGACAGCCAAAACTTACAGGAATGAATATGAATAAATATTAGCCATGTAAATTACTTGGAAGAGGAAATTTTTATTAAAAAATACAGCATCTTTTAAAAGCAAAACTGTGAGTACAAATACAGAAAATGCTAGATTACATGGAGAATCTGATATAAAATCAGGTGCAAATATTTTATCTACATTACTGGGCAGCTCTCTTCTCATGGATAAGAAAAAATAAACATAAAAGCAGCAGGTTTTTGACAAGCAACTGCATAGATGGAAGTTATATAGCTCTGCATATACTTACTGTATACATGTCTCTGTGCGTACACACAACAACAGATGTACACTGCACAAATTGCATAAGGAATACACCATATACCTGGACATACACACATGGATAGATATACGCGTATTTGAACTCAAAATTTGCTGTGCATAGAGGATTTCCACGTAAAATGCTAATATATAAAACATAAAACCACACATACACATGCTTCTACAGATATGACTATATGCACGTATGATTACCTAACGCAAGCCTAAAAGTAAAAGAAGATACACAAAATGTAAAAGAACATGTAATAAGTGGAATGTCAAGCTGCAGCGACTGTTGGTGTCATCCCTGCACTATCAAACATACATATGAGTATGATTGGAGACAGAGAGGCTAAATATTTCACTGTCAGAGCATGTCGAGAAATGCAATTCATTTCTCTCTCATGTGCTTTAGGACAATGACAATTTAATACAAGGCCAGTGGATGTAAAAGAGATAAAAACTGAACAAACTGGCCCGGCATAATCACAGATTTCCTCTAGAGAGCTTGGTAGCGTGAGGCTCATATGCACTTGTAACGGATCAACATTTTATTGTTTCTTCCCTCCACGAATTTGCTATGAAGAAGAATTCATAGCAAAGCTTATCTTATAGATAGAGGCTACTTTAAGCTTCAATAGGAGCAAGACTTCCTCCCATTTTTTTTTCCTACTTATCCTATGCATTTCACTTATCACATAAGCAAAAAGATAATTATTTGAGATACTTCCTTGAGAGGTTCAAATAACTGTTTTTTTCATTCCTACTTACACTTCCACAGGAGTGCAAGCATCAACCCTGCAGGTCAAGGGTCAGTCCTTTAAAAACATTCCGTAAAATGAATAATCATGTACCTTATAAATAATTCATATTTTATACCATAATTTTTTTATCATAATTTCACTCGGTAACATACAGAAATAGCAGCATAGCATATGGACTGACATATCTGTGAGAATAGACATATCATACTTTTTAGCTACTCTAAGCAAAGTAGGCTTCAAGTATTGTTAAATATTATCATGGACAAGTTACCTTCTGTATTTGATGAATAGCACCATGTATTTGAAATTAATTGCAAAAGTAGGGTTGGCTAATGAGGCGGCCCTTATCTTTTCTCAGCAGTGCAAGCACAAGTATTTTTCTGCTGGCTCAATATTTTTTAAATGCCCAAAGTGCTATTAACTAAGTTGAAATCTGATTAAAATATGAACGCTAAAATATTCACAACAGCTAATGCAGCTACACACACATAAAAAAAAAAAGACTAAGGAAATTCTTATCTCTTTTCTTATCATTAAGCATGTGTTTTGAAAAATAATAATTAAATAAATTGTTCCCTACAGATTCTCCCAGTTGTTTTGCTTCCCATTAGCATCTTTGAAAACAGTTTGTTAAGACAATAGTTATTCTTTATTATTGAACTATGGGGATGGTGCCCTTCTACCTGCCTCGGTTTAAAAAGAAATTTGTAGGAAATGTTAAAGCTTAAGGATTGTTAGAAAAAGGACAGCAAGCCTCCGGAAAAAAAAAGAGGGGGAAAAAAGTACAGAAAAAATGATCAGCCATTCAAAAGAATTAATGGATATCCACAAGGGCTTTGCTAATAACACGGGTTAATTACCGCTGCAACGCACCAGGCTCAGTAAATAAAAGAGCACAACCATAAACACATTGAAATGAGCAACCATCACTAAAAGAGGGGCAAGCCCCAGTAAATGAAAAGCTGTCAGACGGGCATTTCAGCACAAACCCTTTATACTTTCTCCAGGATTTAAAAACTTGCCAGCAGTCTATCAAAACCAAAAAAAAGCAAAGACCTACGACCGGAAACAGAGAAGGAAGAATGGACCAAGGCCTGCCTGCTCCCCAAGGGGAGAACACAGGCAGGGACTGTTCACTCACCCACACTTGGGGGCTGGCTTCACAACACAGAGCTGCGTGCCACATTACACACTGGGTACGTGTACGCAGGCCTGGAGACTTTTGACTTTAATATTAACTCCGGGCTTTATTTCTTAATAACAGCTTTAAATAGCCATCTAATAAGACAAATGCACGAGGTTAAAGATCTCCACAGCCTGGAGAAACTGTGGAGTGGAATGAAGTGCTGCTTCCCACTTCACAAAGAAGCGTTCTTCAGTCCACCCCTTCCCTCCCTTTACAAATAAAAGACACCTTTAAAATAAATTCTTTGGGAATTAGAAGCTATGCCAAAATACTTTGAAGAAGAGCGAAACTGACACAAACTCTTTACGTTTAACATACAATCACCTTACATACACACACACACAAATATATATATTTACTTGCTGATACATGTGAGTATACACACACACACTTACATTCATCCGTACACAAACATAGCCCAGACAGACTCCCACGGTAACTCCACAGACCATTCCCACACTGCAACATGAGAACGGTTAGAAAAATAAAAACTGTGTATACCGACCGTCATTGCACTGTAGTACTCACATGATGTGACGCCTATGTCCACTTTTTAAACATTACAGCCATTCTACACAATCTTTATTTCTTGTTATGTGTGTATTTTATCTGTTGCACTGTAAGATGAAAATCTATGCAAAATGTAACAGCTGAATTTGTTTCACGTTTAGATGCTGTTGCACATTTTTAAACGGAGAAAGTAGGAAAACTGCTGAGGGTTCAAATTAATGAAACACAGTGAGCCACAAAGGGCAAATGTACATAGTGCACAGAAGCTTTTTGGAGTTACAAATCTTCTCAGTTTTCTATGTTTGGCATTCAGAGATCATGTTTAAATTTACTAAACTAGTCCCGTTCCCTCCCCCCCTTTTTTGGAGCGTTTCAATTGCCTTTCCTTCTTCCAACAGCTGTGACAACTGTTAAAACAGTCAGTAAAATTAAGTCCGCTCTATAATCCTTTAGTCAACGTTACATTTTAATCAGAGGTTGAAGGAGATTTCACGTTATGAACGCACTGATTCATTTAGAATGATTAAACTGACACATATGTCAAAATGAGCAGATATATTTATTGCATCTGTTAGCTTATTAACTATTAGTAATTATTACTGTTATTGTTATTGCTGAAAAAGCAAAGAGCCAGGGTTGCAGCTGGCTTTAAGTTATTGCATTCTTTAACATGCTCTGCCTTAAAATCAAAGCATACCTAGTGATGGTCAGGCAGATGTCTGTGCACTCCCAAAACGTTCGGACAATTTTTAGCTCGAATCCTCTCTGCCCTCATCCATAACATAAGAAGTGCAGAAACTACTATATTTATTTTGTACGTGCATACGCATGTGACAATATATAGTCAAAACACAATTACCATGAATATTAATAACGTGTAAAACTCTGGGGCTTATTAACTGAGACAGAGAAGCAGATACGTTTCTGACCGTTAGTTATTTCTGTGTCCACTCAACCACACATGCCTCAAACCTAACGCTCGGACACTAAATTAGGAGTGTTTTAAGACGACTTTTAATTGAGCCAAAGAGGAAGAAAAAAATTAGTTTGAATCTTGCACCAGAGCCAAAAAGACATGTGCCCCGATTTCATTTAAATGCATCTACTCTAAGCGGCTTATCTAAACTAATCATTCAAATTAGCTGTAAGAAGGTAAATTCAAAAAAGCTCCTTTGGGGGGGGGGGAACATCCACAAAATAAAATAAAATAAAATAAAATAAAAAAATAACAAACCCAAAACTTATCATCTTTTCATGTATTTTAGAAAAAAACGTGTCAGTGTTAGTAAAAGCTGTGGAAACTGCATTCTTACATTTATGAAGCTATCTTACACTATACAGCAGCTCACAGTGCACTGACCTATAAACCACATCTGAGAGGGCAACCTACCTCTGTTTATTTTCTTTTATCTATCCCGGAACATTACAGTGGGCTTCCCTGCCTCCCCTTCCCAAACTGTATTCCTGTGAGCCAGGCTATTTGTTACTTCCCCTATTATTTCCCCAATACGCGATCATCGCAATTCACTTTTCATCTCTGGCTTAATTACAAATAGCAATGCAATATGCAGACAGTAAGGACAGCTAGTGGGCATCTACCTATAATACACTGTCACCTCTCAATACAGCCTTTCCACAGACTGCGTCTAGGGCGATGCTGGCTATTAGCTTGGGTTTTTTCTTCGGTGTTACTGTCACCCTCAGCGTTAATACGAAGGCACGGCTATACAAGTGGCTCGACATAAAGAAAAATGAATCGGTGACAGCTCCCGTGATATACTAATATTTAATCCCGGCTGTGGGCTGAAATCAAGTTCAGGAGCCACTCGCCGGCCCCAGACCGCCTGGTTTTGTTTGGGCGCCACGCTTTTCGCCGGAGACGCTCCGCCAGGTAGCTAATAAGTGCCAGCCAAGAACTGCGGCTCGTTAAAAAGTATTTTGCTGCCTTTTGTAGGGAAGAGCGACAGCAGAGGGCCACGCCAGGCGGCACGGACCCCTGCAAAAGTACAGAAGAGCCCGCCGGTCCCTCCGGCTGCCCGCCCGGAGCGGCGCCCCCCGGCCGGGCGGCCGTTACCTCAGGGCAGCGCAGCGGCCGGCCGCTCCCAACCGTCGCCCCAGCGGCGCGCGGGCTCCCTCCCGCCCGCCGCCGCCGCCTCCCCGCCGGAGCTGGCAGGGCAGCCGGCGCACCTGTCAGACTGCGAGCGCCGGGGCAGGCGGCGGGGCCGGCCGCTCGTACGCGGGCTGCGCCGCTCCTCCCCGGCGCGGAGCGCCCCGCTGCCGGCCGCCTGCCTCCCGCCCGCGCCTCCCCCCCATCCTCCCCGCCCCCGGCGCGCAGCCGCCGCGCCGTGCCCCGGGCCGGGCCGGGCCCGACGCGCCCGCGACGGCTGACGCCCGCGGCCCCGGCACAGCGTTACCTGCAGCGGCGTCTAGGCGCCTGTCATGTTTTGGGGCAGGCGGCGGCGGTGGGGTGGGGGCGGGGAGCGGTACCTACTCTTCCTCGTAGTGCAGGGAGAGCGGCTCCGGCAGGCAAAGTTCTACCGAATCCATGTGCGCCCGGCGACCATTCTTCGTGCGCCCCCGCGGTAAATCAAAGTTTCCGTGGCCGAGGGCCGCGCACTTGGCACGCGCGCTCTCCGGCTGAGGCGGCGGCAGGCGCGGCCAGTTGGGACCAAAAGCTCGCCCGCGCGCCTAATCAAGGACTTAAAGCCCCGCTCGGAGCTCATGAATATGAAGTAGGGCTTTACATATGCAGTCCCCCCGGCCCGGGGGGACGGCGGATTGGTGGGGCGGCGGCCAATCAGGCGCCAGGGGCGCCGGGGCGGCCCGGCGCGCGGGCCGCGCGGCAGGTAGAGGGGTGGGGCCGGGGGAGCGGCCTGAGGCGGCGGCGGCGGCGGCTGGGGCAGAGCCCGCAGACATGTCCGCGCCGCCGGCAGCCGGCCCGCCGGGGCTCCCCTCCCGGCCGCGGGGAGACGGCCCGAACTTCAGGCGCGGCTCGGCAGGTACCTTGGCAGGCTCCCCGTTCAGGTCGCGAAGGATTTTTGCGCGCAAAGGTAGAGGATGAAGTTTGCGCCGGCGTTGCCGGTTGTGGCGTTTCGCGGTGGCGGTTGGGGCCGGGCTCGGCCCTCGGCGTGCTCTCCCGACCGCCGCTTCCCTAACCTTTGGAACTGCTCGGCGCCGGGGAAAAAATAAATAATAGTAACGCCAAGTGCAGCCTGCCGAAGCTTCTGGGTAACTCAACTTTTCATTGTCATCCGAGTTGCTGGGGGGGGGCCGGGGGGGGGGGGTGGGCTGGTATTTTGCCATGTATTATATATATATAGATAGATAGATTACATAAATATATTAAAGTGTATATAAACATGTAATTATCTATTTAAAAATTAAAAGCCTCATTTTGTACTTACTAAAAAAGGACATTCCTAACAAAACTAGCAGTCACATCCCTTCCCTAACAGCACGGGCGCAACTGGGAGCATATACAGGTACGTGTGTTCGTATACAGGTTAGCTACATCTTAACACGGGTATATTTAAGGTGTATGCCCCTGTGCGAATATTTAGATGTTTAGATGTGTATCTTTAGATACAGTAAAGAGAAAGAAAAGCTCCAGAACCGATCAATTTCTTCTGTAACTGTGGAGGGATTATAGTGGACTAACTCAGCCTGCCTCATTTTAACAAGATAAGGGCTGCACTGTAGTAGGTCTGCATTAGTAAATCTGGGAGTGTGCGTAGACCTCCACAGTGTTTTGGGATTTGGGGTTTTGTAAAGTAAATTTTACTAAACTAAAAGGGAAATAAACACATAGCCCTGCATGTATGCCTGCATAAACATCACCAAGCCCAATTCCAGCAAGCCACGGCTTAGAGCCAGCTCAGAGTTGCTCATTTCTGTCAAATGAAAGGTCCCTGATTAAACTTGTTCCAAGAAAACAACCATACTCAAATTTAGACACGCTGTTTGCACTGAAACACACGCACACACCCCGTTTTGAAAGGATCAGTAATGAACTGGGGGTGCATTTTTTCCTCTCAAAAGCTACTGGTTTTACTTAATATTACAACTAAGACACCATACTTATTTTCCAGGTACAAAGTGTTTCTGCCCCTACCAGTGAAAACAGATGCAGGCTATTTCTGGCAAGAATAAAAAAAATAAAAAAAAAAAATAAAAAAAAAAGCCCCACACCTGGAAAGACCATAATTTTTTATAATTCAGCTCAACTCTTACAAAATCTTTTGTGACTGGAGCCCTAACATGATGCAAATGGCAATCTTTTAGATCAAAACAAGTCAGTGCACAGCCTCAGAATGCATTAATACCATTCACAAATGGGAATGCAGATGCCCTCTCCAGATCTGTTTCACAGCATTTTACCAAAGAAATACAGCCACAGAACCCAACTCCAAAATATATATGTTCAATAGACATGCTTGTATATGTTTACAGCAGAGAGATTCCAGTGTTACGTATTTAACCTTATGTGAAGACTGGGCCTGCTTCCTACAAACCTGGTATAAATACATGCAAGTTTAGGAATTGGAACTCACACAGCAAAACTACAGCTCTGACTACTGTATAAAAGCAGGTAGTAAAAGCTTAATTACCAGTAGCATTATGCTGTCTATAGTGTTAAATGTGAACTCTGTAATTAAGATGTAAATTCGCTTGTGAGCAGTGAATTAAAAAGCTCTGAAATGTAGAGTAAAATCCAAGCACTCTGTAGAAACATCAGAGACAAAAAAAAAAAATCAGTTTTTAACAAATTTTAAAATGAGAGGCATTTAATCATGTATTATTAGAACGCCCTCTTTAAGTAACAATTTGATAAGCGTGGATTTTGCAATCAAATCAGAACTTGAATATGATGTCTTTATGTATAGTTATCTGTATTACTACATAAACCCAAAATACAGTTCCTACAAACTGATTTACATGGGCACATTGGCAAAGCATGAAAATACAAATATATTGTTTGTACTGTGTGTGTCTCTGAGTGTTCGTTTATAGATATTTTTCAATATTTTTATGCTAAAATTCCTTCAAATCATTTCATGTGTATGTGTTTTCTTATTTAAAAAATCACCCATAAAGAATCCCTATACGTGAGTAATTTGATAAGGTCACTTTTCTGTATTAAGTTCCCTGAATACACCCTGCTTAAAATATGACAGCTAATCCATTTTGAAACTTAGCAAAGCACAGGTTAGCTTGATTTCTACTTTTGTTCATTATCTCCTAAGATTCTGTATTTATATTCAGGTGCTGAAACATGATGGTCTCTTTCCTTCTGTCACGGTCTGTCTTCCTGCAAGCCCTCCTTTTCACGTTCGCATAGTTTCCGCTACCTTGTTGGCTTGTCGTCCTCTACCCTCCTCTACACCCCCCAAATAATACATTTTTCCTCTCGCCCTATGAACCATCACTACCTTTCTATCAACCATCTTTCATCCAAGCAAGCGTCTGTGTCTCCTGCCAGTGCTGCTTCTTGGAGAACCAGAAATACAGTGCTGTACTTTGCATGTTGATAAACAAAGCAGTTGGCTTCTTCCCCCGGGACTGAAAGTGTCACCTCCACCAGACTGGGGCCTGGAATTCCAACTGCATTCTTGAACTTGGATTTCACAGTTACCAATCAGTTTGGGGAAGGGGGAAGAAAAAAAAAAAAAAAAAAAAAAAAAAGAGATTACAGCAGCAAATAAACTGGGGCTAAGCGTTGCTTCATTTTCTCAAGCTTTTCTGTAGAAATAAATAAAAGTAGTACTAGGGGAAAGAAAAAAGCAAACTGGGTATCAGCTTATTGAATTTTATCGGGGATATAGAATAAGAACATGCATGCAAACACACATCTGCACTAACTTATCAACATGTACAGTGCAAAATCTTACCACAAGGAGTCTATACAAAACAGTGGTGATGGAATCAGAGAGGGGAAGGAAAAAATCATCATGAGTGCCTGTACCAGTCAAGGGGCATTACTGAGCAGCACCTACATTTCCGTGTCTCTCTGTGCATATAATCTTTCCTGTGTGCCAAACAGTACATCTTTAAGCAACTTCACGTTTAAATACTACAGACATTTCAAGGCATCCAAACAGCCAGATTCTTAAAACATAACTACCTCAAGGCAACTGAAGCAGTAAGATCCAGTGGCATATCACAGAAGCCGCACAGTGCATTGTGTCAAAAGTGTATTTACCAAAAGGAGCAACAAGCTCAAGTCATCTGGGAAGGAGCAAGAATATGAAAGAGTCTATTAGCTGCTGAGAATTTATTTGAAAACAAGTGTACTGTTACTTCAGATGGAAATTTGCCACGGCACCTTATACAAGGTATAGCTGGAAAATATCATATTGTTAAGAGTTTGAAATAAATATCGAAGTATCATCAAATACGTGATTTTCTCTTTATTCACAGTCACCAAAGAAACACAACTTGGATGTGCTGTGCTATGCTACAGTGAGATCCACATTAGTACAATATTTTCACTGTCTGCTGGTCTTTTGCCTTTTGTGCTTCTCACTGGAAGGCACTTGGTGCATCCCTGGATATACTGCTAATGACTTAAAAAAACGAAGGCTACAAAAGTTCCAGATTCTGCTCACCTGTTTGTACATAGTTGGACAAACTGTAGCAGGTTATTACTTTAAAGCCATCTGCTACTTCAGTCTGCATTTAGCATTAATTACTCCTTGTTTTGATCTTACGGAAAAAAGCTCACATAACACCATCTCCGAATGCTCCTTAGAACTTTTCCACAGTGCGTTCACAAATACACAGAGCAAGGCTTTTAGCTTTTGCTGGTACATTCGGTTCCAGCATATAAAAAATGTCTCCGTGAAATAACAGCAATTGCCTTACCATGTTACTGAACTACATTCAGTTCATCTGGTCTCAAATAAATACTCCGTATTTTCTCCTCGTTTTATTTTCAAGGGCACGGGCATGGGTATTTAAATGACTGCCTTCACTGGTACAGAATAGAAACTGTTCACATTGCTATAAATGAAAATTATTCTCTTGACGAAACACCTTTTCCAAAGCCTCTGACAAAAAGAAAGGAGAAAAAGAAAAGAAGCCACACACACATTGCCTGTCACCCACCAAAAAAGGTCTACTCCCTAAAGATAATGCAGGCACACACTTCAATATGGATATCTCACTGTTAGCCCAAGCTCTTTTTTTAGTGTAAGTTTCTTCAGAGAAGCTGAAGTGCATTACTGTCTCAGACAGCCAAGGATAAGATGACTGAGGGAATTCAGTTGCTCTGTTTAATTAATACAGGATTATTTCACTTTCATTTTGTGAAGCTAATAATATGACTGGTGGAATGTCAGTAAAAATTAAATCATAAACTAGTGCAGTACCAAAGGGAAAACTTACTTTAGTTATGGAGTATTCCCAGCAGAAATCTTGAAAATCTTATACATATTTACACTGATAAAATACCACATGTAGTTCATGGGATACTGCAAGCTTTCTACAATCCTTGTGGCATGTATTTACAGAGCAAGAGTTAACATTTTGAGATTATACATTAATAAATGAGTTGCAGTTATATTGTTTCTTGAATGTTAAGCACCACATACTAAACGCAGGAACACGTTCAAGGTCAATGTCCTATTTTAGACCTTTTCAGCAGCTGTGATATTATGGTAATCACACTTAAAATATTCCTATAGAAAGAGTAAATTAGCCCTTTTCACTAGAAGGATTCTTATGATAAACAACAAATCTGAAAGAGAACAAATTCAGATTTCTCTTTTTTTTGTTTTTCCCCCAGTGCAATAAATTGCCGTCCCTTACTGGGATGGCTTTTCTACCCAGGAATTAAAGCAAAAAATCCACGTTATTCTGCACTTACATTACCTTTTGGGTTTTTTTGGCGGCCTCACCTATGTAAAAGTACCTTCCTTAAAAAGCGCTTGTGCTTTCTGTTAGAACCAAAACATTCCAGTTGACATCCTATTCGATCACCTGTACTGCAGTGAAATGTAATATCCCACCAAACCAGAAGGGAGAGACCAAAAACTTAGCATCAGCAGCTATTCCTAAGCAAGATTAGGGGTTTAGCTCCATCTAATTGAGGGATGAGACGTGTCCCTCAATGGGTCTCTTCCCACTCCTCCACCAGCCCTTCTACCTGACTGCAAGCCCAAAGTGCTAAAAATAGAAAAAAAAAGAAGAAGATGGAGCGTAGATATTTCCCCACTGAAAACACCAATAATCTCTACTGTGAGCTGACATGAATTGCTTGTTACACTGCCCTAGGATATCATGGCTCGAAGCGAGCGTGCACGCACGCACAGAGCCACCAACCATCCTCAAAGCTGCTGTAAGGTGCATTTGTGCATGTGCACGTCGCAGAGGCTCCTGCGACGCCTGACTTGGAGCCAGTACACCTGCAGTACAAAACGCCTTCTCTCTCACCTGCCTTCCCCCCCTGCCCTGACTGTCCCAGCCCATCTTCCATCACTCGTCTTCCTTTTTCTCCCTCTGCTCCCCCTCCACTCCCTTCGCTCTGGCGTTTTTATTATTAATGTTATTGCTATTATTACTGTCCAAGCATAAGCTGATCCACAGGGGAGCCTGTGTAATTTAACCCCTCAAGCACTAAATTCCTTCACGTGTGCCAAAGACACAGGTTTGTTGTTGCCTCCAGCAATATCCCAGGAAGACGAGTGATGGCGGTGTCATATCATCACACAGCGACTTAATCTATTGCGACACCCAGGGAACGGGTAACTGAAGAGATTTACAGAACATGCTCTCTGACTGAATACAAAATGTTATCCCCTTTACCAACAAACTCAAGTCACATGAAACAAAGTGAAACAAATTTTACCCTCCTATGGCTCATCGTTTCCATGGCTCTGCTTTATCCAATCCCATCACTGCGTTAGTTGTCCCACTGTACATCTAGCTATACAACACTTTTTTGAACATTTTTGTTCTCCCTCCTTTGTTCTTCTCGTGCTCTCTGATTAACAAACAGCCAGATCGTGTTGAACTGCCAAGTAACATAGCCTCAGAAATCTTTTATCCATACACTAGATGACTGGAACCATCACTTACATCAGGGTTATCTCTAGATGCTGTCTTTATGTTGCCTGACATCTAATGCATGCTTTTTAAAACAATAGATTAAAGGGGTTCCACTTTTTAAAGGTGCAAGGAACACTAAATTATAAACACTCACAGTTAGCTACAATAAATACCAACAAGCAGGAAAGCATCTATTTTAAGTACTGAAAACCAAAAAACTGATCTGCTTGTCAAGCAGGGACCTTCCGCATGGGTGTCCTGCTTTTGTTATCCGTAACTATTAGGGAAGAATTCAGTGTAATATAGGAGTATATAACAGTCCTCTCCAAGATCAAGGTGAGATTCTCTATCTTCTAACATTTCACTGACCTGGGAAGCAAAAATTTGGTGCAGAATTAATACTGGAGACAAATGAGACTAATGAAATGGCCTCAGCTCAGGATAACCTGACTGCGCTGGTGAATCAGAGCCTTCGCCGTGGGAAATTAAAAGCTCTGAAACAGTCAGAAGAAACCAGTAACAAAGGTTGGGTTCACGTGCTCAAGAGTAAACAAATCCTCCCTCCCCATAAGGTATTAGCTACCCGTAACTCATCTGTAGACACCTCAGACCTAAAGCAGGTAGAGACTTCCATACTGAAGGCCACTAGAATCTGTCCCTATGGTAACATCTGATTTTTCTCTCTGTATATATAGCTTATTTTAAATGCATAGATCAGCTGACCAGCTAAGCCCTTAATACTTTAAACTTTGTATATATGCATATTCAGACTCCAAGCCAAATGATTTCTTGGACACACAAGTATACAAACCAAGTACAGGAAGGCGTTAAGAACACCTTGCTCTTTTCCCCAATCGTTAATATGAAGAGACTTAAAATAAAGGTTTTCATGGATATACAGCTCTCAGATGGGTAACCGTACAGTTCCAGCAATTCCAAGGAAACGTGGGATTCACCACCAACTGCTCTTTTCCCAGGTCCTACAGCTCTATCCACCTGAACATCAAAGATCTGATGGTCTTAAAGGAAGCCTTTAGAGAACATATCAGCATGCACTAACATGCTGTTCACCGCTCCTATATTCATTTCCCACTTAGTGGTGGGTGGAAGGCCTAGAATACCAGTCAAAAACATCTGTCAGTATACACCAATACAAGCATAACAACCCTGCTATTTCTAGTAGGCTCGTACACTAACATTTAACGGGATCGTATTAACATCTTTAATACAATACATAAGAATCACACATTAACAAAAAAAAGTCTGTTTGTTGTGGTTATTACACTGAAAACTTTTTTTCTGACTGTATTAGCAAATACAATTAAATGAGACAATATAAGAGTAACAACATCTTTCTGCAGCTAAAGCCTTCTATTATCACCTATGTTTCTGTCCCATAGCAGCTTCCCTCCTATTGACCAGACAGTTAGTCCTATTCAATTATTCAATCTCAAATCAATAGATTTAGCTCTGTGTGTAATGGTTAAGGTGTAAACACTATTCATATGCTCTTGCAGCTTAATTCACGTGCTTGCAAAGTTGAATTTATATTCTAATTTCCATCTTAAGAAACATGCAAAGCTACATTTTTCATATTAGTTTTTTTCTCCCACCGGTTCTGCCTCCATTTCAGGTGTTACATTTCCAGAAATTTAGCTTAACTTGCCTATGACAGAAGTTTCTGTCTTTCACAGATAAAAAAGGAAAAGCGAGAATAGTAATTATTTGATTCAAGTATGCTGAATAAAGCAATAGAATAGCAGTATGACTTTTAAGCAGATCCAGTCAATATTTTCCTGCTAAAACACTCACTCAAGGTGTGAATTGATCCAGAAAGTACAGCCTTTAGACTTACTGCACTTCTGACACTTGTATCACAAAACATTTGGTTCAATTACCGTAGATGTATGTGTGTGCACCTATACCTACACACACATAAATCTGTGATATTATAGGCTCTCGGTCATGTACATATATTTACACACAAAAACACGTAGTAAGAAAGAAAGCTGAACCAACACATGTATGCAGAAGTGAACAGTTCCATCTTTCATTCTAATTAGAAGCAACTTTATTAATTTTGTACCTCCAAAGTCCCCGCTTCTCTGCTTAAGGAGCTGCCAGGTGAGCTGATTTGAAAGCACACCAAGTTACAGTGTGTTACATGCCTTACTTCTTCTCACCTGAGAGCCAGATTTTACAGGTCTTTCTCAGACGAATTCACGTTAACATGAGTAGCGCTCCCCCCCAATAAAGCACTGTAGAACAGATTCCTACTACCTGCTTCCTGAGAGCACATCCATTTTTGTGCATCTAGAAAACAGATCTAATACCAACACTGCAATACAGTATCTTTACTGACCAGATAGCCCAGAAAAATACAGTTACAACTTATCTGAACACCAGTTCAAACAATACTACCTGATGGATTCCTGAGTTCCAGGAGAATGCCCTGGCTGTTACCTGCCTTGAACTAGGACTAGGTTCAAAACACCTGAAGGTGTTTTGGTTCAGGACTAGGTTCAAAACACCTGAAGTTTATCAGCATGAGGAGGATGGCAGGGAGCTGTTACAGTAAGAAAATCTAAAGCAATTTCTGCATGCAACCATTACAATATGACTGTTAAGATACAGGCAAGAATTTCTCCAATACTGTCAGGGAAACAATAGGCTTTAAAAAAATTGGAAAGGCTTTTAGAAATAAAATATCAAAAGGAAAAGTTGCAACTCGGTCTTCCTACTGACCTGTTTACTCCAACTCCAGATTATCGGCTCCTGAGGCATTAACATAAACTGCTCCAGTCTTATTAAAGGCCATATCTATATTCTTTAGCACTGTTTGCATTTGGTACACATATTTTCAGAATGCTAACGGTCTTTATTCAATAATGAATTTGGCAGCAAAACAAGAATCCGTTCTCTTTTAACGTTATTTTTCTAAATAAATTCTCTAAACCTGATTGAGTTAGATCCTTGAATCATGCTTTGGAAGATGCAACTCAGAGTTTCTGAATAAAGTGAAGCACTTAAGCAAATCAGACTTTAATTCTTCATCCACTGAGAAGCCTGAGATTTAAGATGAAAGAGCTGGGCTGCCTTTCTCTTTCCTTATCCTGCAAGGTCCCTTCATTTTCCCTGTTTTCCCAGTAGATTTACTTGTAAATCTGGCGACAGCCACATTTGAAGTCCTGAGGTCTCACTCCTGACCTCAGTTATGTTAGCCCTTCCCTGCAGAAGAACTACCCCTTGGATCACTGACTTGCTATTATTCTATGGTTAATAGACCTGACCTGTGCAATATTTTTTTATCTGGCTACAGTCCTATCTCTAAATTCTCTATTTTGAATGAATACCGATTTTGTGACATGAAGTCTGCTATATAATGAAATGCAAACAATGAAAAGGCTAAATCAGTTTACAAAAAATCTATTTGTCAAACAGTGTGGAGATGCTCCCAATTTAGTCTAGGCAGCGCATGCAGCTCTTGATAAGGGAGTTAAAACCGAGCCATTCCACGGCATAAAAATAAAAGCATCTGCAAGAGAGATACATTTTCTTTTGGAGAATCTTCCCTATAACCTGTAGCTAATTATAAAAAAATAAATAAATAACCCCCCCCCCCCCTTGGATTCTGCAGGAATTTTCCAACAGCCAGGAGCACTGTTATAGTAGGTAACAGCAAACGCCTCCCCAGCGCAGTCCCCTTATGTCACATTTGCATTTCTATTCAGCTACATTGCCTGACAATGAAGCAAATGGGTCTGCCTTATCTGTACAATTCTGGACAACAGAGATTTCTAAGCCATACAAAGGAACGAGCTTAACATTCAGCATCCAACACCTCCCGGTGCCCCCCCCTCCCCAGCCCTATGGGGAACGCAGTCGCACAAACACCTGTCCACACCAAAACCTGAAACCCTCACACGGGATCCGAACAGGAACCGGTTAAAATAATAAAAAATAAAATAAAATAAAAAGCTATCCAGACTTTTAAGGAGCTTGCCAGCCTCGAGGAAGACATAGTCCCAACCCTCAAGATTTTCAGGCTTTGTTTGGACCGCAACAGAGAAGTAAAGGAGTGTCCCTGGAATGTAAAAGTAGATCATATCTAGTCAACCATTTGTGACTCCCGCTGTCCCTTTTAGGCTGGTATTTAATACAGCAGATGAAATCTAGAGATCCTTTTATCAGGGAAATTTCATACCACCCTAGTTTTCATTAGAAAACCTTTAGCAGCTAGTCTGGCTAACTCATGCCATTTCATTGCAGTATGAGGAAATTTCTGGCTAATTCCTTCAAAATTAATATCATCTCATTTAGAAATTAGAAATGACACAAAAAAAAAAAAAAAACCTGCACAAGCTGAAACCTCCAGATCAAACTTGTGTTATGACAGGACTTAAGCCAGTTATAATACAGGCTAGGGCTTTAAACAGCAAGAAAAAAATTACAGTGACACGGTTCTATAGACACTTTGGCTTTAGTCTGGCTTTCTGTGGGATAGATATATATATATATATATATATGTACACATTGTGTCTGTCTTCTTGGCCCTCTCCCTCTCAAACGCTCAGGGTAACAAAATAGGCTCTGTGCACACAATCTGGAGTTAAAGAAACTTCGTTGTGGAGGGGGTTATCCACACGTTTATTTGCACATACAGCAGTAATCTAGGGTAGCAAGCACAGAAAGGGGGGTGAGAGGGTGTCTGTCTTTTTGTCCTGCTTACTATATCCTAAAGCACAATATACGTTTTACATAGCATACTGAATTTTACATTGCTAGTTTATACTTTAATTGTCCCGAACTTCCAGGTAAGGTTATTCTTTGCTGTTGAACAAATGCTGAATTTCTCCCCAGAGGTGGTTGCAATGAGTAGTGATTCTCTATCTTTTTCTCACTCACACAGTTTTGAAGATTTACAGGCATGAATATCATCACGTTAACATAAAATGATATTATTATTGCCAAAAAACAAGGCAGTTAAGCACAGAGACAGTGAGGAATGCAGAACGCTTACTTGGATTCAAAGGAAACCTGAAGCTCCTTAAAGCAGCCCGTTGTTTCTAATTTTACTAGTACTGATGTTTCAAAAGCTGCTGTCTGTTGTTGTTGCCTTTGCGTGAGTTGGATCAAGAGGTTAGGGTACATTCTGCCTCTTCAAGTGCGAGTGAGAGAACAGCCAGCTTTTATTATCCTTAGCACTGAAAATGGCTTTATTGCTGAGGAGGTATGAAACTACCAATTGTCCTGGTATCATACCTCCTAAAGCGCTGCAGATCCCTCAAATGCTGTCAAGGTGACAGATCACTTTTACCCTCAGCTGTGCAGGCAGCTGAGCTAACTTCATACAAGGTGTGTGCATATGGTGGGTGCAGTGCAGAGCAAAATTTAGTCCTTAAACTTGCTGTGATAAAAATAAAACATAGAAAAAAATTCAGTAATTGCTACTAACGCTAATATTTTAAAACTTTCTTCTAGGCTGTAGGGTTAGAAATATTATTAGGTATCACATACTACTGTACTGTTGGAACTGCTTGCGTCTGTTGATTTATTAAAAAAACCAACTAGTACAGATGGAAGAGGGATACCATAGCTGGATAGTTCAGAAGAAAAGTAACAAAGGAAAACATTTTCCAGCGATTGGTCCAAGGTCTGCTTGAATCTCAAGTCAGGTCATCTAATAGGCTTATGTAGTTCCCCAAATGAAAATACCCCCTTACCTCTGCCCCCTCAGGTGAGGGCAGAAGCTGCAGACTACGCTTTGCTGACTGCACACATAGTTTATGCCTGTGTATTGCATCTTGAAGATACCTATCATGATGGTTTCTACAAGCCTGCCGCTTCTGGAGTAGAGTAAGCAACACAGCTGACCCAGAAGGATTAGATGAGAAATTCAACTAATTAATGAGCCCTGCAGGCAAAACATCATTTCTTCTGCTCTTTCGGGCATTTACAAGGTCAGCTTTTTTCTTCCTCCAGCATCAGGTCAGACTCACTCGTCTGTCAACAGCTTTATCAAAATATGCTTCTCCAATGTTACCTTGCTCCTCCACGGGCAACAGTTTAGAATTATGAATGCAATATTTCCCATTTAAGAAAATATGATGGAACGCAGCTCTGTTCCCCCATCCCACTCTGCTGTCTTTCTGATGATTGCTTTTCCGAGAGCATCACATGGCACAGTTTTCTTCCATCTGCCAGGGAAGTTTCCCAAAAAGTATACCAACTTCAAGAAATAAGGAATCTGAATAGGAGACATGTTCAGATAGAATTCAGAAAAATTATCAGCTCACCTCATCTGTTTCTCTAGCAATATGTGCACTGTTATTATCCAATGGCCTCTTTGGTAATAAACTTGTCCCACCTCCCATCTGCTCTTCTTGCTGGCCTCCTGCCACTTCAGCCTCAGTCCTTTCCAGTCTTCAAGATGTCATTCAACTTCACTTGCTCCCCTACCCATTTGTTTCTCTTTCCAAGTGAGATCAAGCATACATCTTTCTATGTCTCTCGCTCCAGCCTTTAGCTTCTGCTCCATCTTTTTAGTAAGTGTCTATGTTTCTGCTCCATTTATCATAGTTGGCAGTATGCACTACGCAGGTGTCAAGGAAACCAAGAGAGAGTTCACTATTCATGATATTGCCTTTTCAGCCTTCTTGTGGCTTGCCATTGAGTGTCTGCTCCTTAACACTAAGCTATATGTTGAGAAGAATGCGTATCAGTTAAAAACAAATTACTTTAAGCCAATACAAAGGCACATAAAGAATCAAGGCTGCTTTAAAGTTAGCCTTTTTCAGCCTCACTCTGATCTCTTTCTAGATTACTTTTCCTTTTATTTGCTCATTGCCTGAGTTTTTATGTCATCTCTACAGCAATTTTGCTTGCTGGCTAAAAACAAGCGTACAAGCCATTGCATGATGCTGGATGTAGCATGCACACAGACCTCTGTAATTGTGAACACCTAATGCTTGACTTTAGTAAGTGCTTCCTTTCCACGTCAATATGGACTTGTGTTTCACTAAATGTAATCCAGCTCAGAAAAAACAACATCTTGGACTGAGTAGGACAGAAGTCTAAACTAAATCAGAAACACGCTGTCTTTCTGCAAAGACTGAGAGCAAACTCCACCCATCCCCTTCACTGTCTCTGGCAGGGAAGAGGCACAGCCCGAGGCTGAGCACAAGAGACCTGCCTGCCCCTACCAGTCAGGACCCATTGTTTTTAAGGACAACACTCAATTCCACAAACACACAATGAACGACAAGCCACATTCATATCCTGGAAAACTGGTTTCATTCACTGTCGCACCTGAGAGAAACTTCCTCATACCTACAATATTTCAACACAATAAGGCAATTAAAAGCAAGTGCAGCATTAAATGCTCAAGTCCAATTGCAGCTATTGCTTCAGAAGTGGAGACAGAGGGGGCTTGGAGGTGTGTTTTGTTTTGTTTTCTTCTTTGAAAATATTGAAAATTCTGGCATTTCAAGTACAATGAAATGTCACTTCACCATAAACTACAGAGTACTAGGAATAACCTCACTATCATAAGAATCTAGCTTAGCAAAGACAGAGAGCTGACCTGAAGAAAATGCACAAAATGCACATACGACAAAGGTTTTCAGGCCAGACAGTTTTTAGACAAATGCAGTTTAAAGATATGATGAAACAAGGGGGAGAATTGACCACTGAGGTAACTAGGGGTTGTACTAGATTCTGGATCACTTAATGTTTTTCGTTGCACTAGTGCTTTTTTAAATATGTGATGTAGCTTGAACTGTTTTGCATAAAGCAAAGTACATAAGTTTCCATACAAAGTTTTTTTTTCACTTGTGATATACAGTCAAGCTTGATAATCACTACAGTCCTGTTTAAGCTCAAGCTCGACAAACTACTACATTGGAATTGCACACATCCAACATCAACACAATTCACTACTACTTATTCTGCGTGGCAAAAGACCGAGGACAGGCATCCCTTACAATCCTTCATTTCTAACACTTCTGTCCAGGCCACCTTCCCATTTTTACCCATCATCAGTGTGACAACAATAATAAAGGTAGAATTTTTCTTACAGTAAACGAGACAAAGTCTCCAGTTTCTGGCCCAGACAAGCATCATTTAATGCATAATTTAAACTTTTTTCCTTACCAATACTACGCATTCTTTAAAACAAGACTGCAAAATGGTTCCGTGAGTGGCAGAGCCCCATCCAACAACCTTTCATGCTTTCTTTCACATAATTTCTGTGGAAGTGAGAAGGACTATTCCCGTAAATACAAATATAAAACCAAATCTAAGGGCCTAACATAAAAAATTAGTTTATCACCTTGCAAAATTTCTCAGGGAAGTAAAGTTTCATATTTCTCCAACACAGTAAATATTACATTGCAATTTGAAATTCAAATCTGGACATTTAGACAAACCATTTGCTGGAATTTTGCTATTTTGCTAGAAGGCAATAAAATGTATTCTAGCCCTCTGATCAACTATATCCCTTTGTGTTATTCAGAGACCACTACGTGAAGTCCTCACTTAAAGAAGATACTAGAATATACAATTGCTTTAAATACCGTAACCTATTTTTTGTCTCTGTTACACCACCTGGAAAAAACCCCCACACACCTACAGAAGAAGGGTAGCAGCATGGAGCGGGTCAAGGTTACGGCTGAAAAGGCAGAAAAAGTGCAGGATAACTACACACTGGGAATGGCTAACACAACTTAGCGGGCAACACACGTGGCAAGTTACGAGGAACAGCAGATTACAATGGTATAATGAAGGGATGCCTCTCATACCCTGAAAGACAAGGACAGCACAAGACAATGACCCATCCAATTATCTTTACTCTTATTTTATTCCTCATCCTTCAGTCAACTATCTCAAGCACGGGAAGCACCCTCCTAAATCAATCCTACGTTCACTCCATTTATCCCTTTACAGGTAGGCTCATTTTATTCTGGTCCACCCGGTGTCTGGCACAACTGAGAAGAACAAATTAATGTGAGCATAAAAGTCCAGCAGACTCCATCTGTAAGGACCTACCACGTATTTTCCTTGTTGCATCCCCTCCCCTTTACCAAAGTGCCATTCACCAGCCTCTGTGGCAAAAAAGCTATTTAGTACCCAGAGCCATTGTGTGCAATGGGGCAAATCCACACCCTGTTGACCACCACTCCATAGTTGTTTGCGTTGTCTCTCTGGTTCGACAAGTCTGTGCTGATGGCACCTGTTAAAGCTGCTTCAACTAAGCTGTTCTGCATTTGTCTGGCTGGATTTGGACTTCCCAGATCCCTGACTGAATACAAAGTGATTTGAAAAAACGGTGTTTGGCAACAAGCACAGTGGGGAGTACACTGTGTGTTGGTATACAAGAGCGCAATGTGTTCTTCATAACATCACTGAGGGAGCGTGCTGCTAGAATCTCTCTGCTGTCGAGATCAAAATGGTCTCCTTTGTTGTCAGCTGTTTAATAGCAGCTGTTTAATGTAATTCCAAATGATCTGCTTGAATGAAGTTGTCATTCTTACAGTTCGCTTTAATGTAGTAAAAAAAAAACAAAACAAAAAAACCACAAACCCAAACCCACAGCTTGGCCATGTTATTTTTCTATTGTTCTTCTGAAAAGTTGCACTCTCATATTTCTACTAGCCTATCAAAATAATAGAAGTCTGATTTCTCAAAATAAAACACTAATTTGAGAAAAAAAAAAAGAGGCAAAGGATCAAATATTTATTTCAAAACACTTTCAGACACTTGAGAATGGTTTGATTAAAAATATCTTTGCAACTAAAAAAATTACACACAGAAAGAAGAAGTAAACTTGTCAGCAAATACGTGAGCAAAAAGAATATCTATTTCTGTAGGTATTTCAAGACACATTCCCCGAATGGGGGTTATAATTTATTTTATTGCATTTCATAAAGCAAAAAAAGTTGTAGCAGAATGTTGATACAGTGAAAAAACATATGGGCTCTTCTTGATGAAGCAGTTTAGTTTATAGAAATATGTTTTATAATGTGCGTGGGTTTTGTTAAGATCTGTGTGATACCAAGAGCGATAATAAGGACCATAATCTGTAAAAATATTTGCAGTTCTCTGATGAACAACAGAGGGCACTAATGCTTCTAATCTGGCAAACGCATCACGCACCAGACAGACAAAATAGCGGTGGTACTTGTGGCACACAAACCACATCATCTATGCTAAATACGTAGATAGTAGAGAGAGGATTTCTGTCTCTCGGAAAAGTTCTCTTTGTCCTTTAAACTTCCTTTTTTTTGCCTGCAGGAAGTAGGATGTGATAATAAAACGCTAATACTTGCAGCCTTTCAAAGTGTTATTTTCTTTTGTTCATCAAACAAAGCAGACGCAACTTTTCCTCATACAAATCCCTCTTCTGTGTACTTTCTCACCACATCCTTCTCTGTTTACCTATAGCTCTGTACAGTAGTTCAAGGTAAAGCAGTTCCACTGATAAATGCAGAAGCCAAAGGATGCTTAACATGTGCATTACCTATGTTCCGAGCAAGCTAATGCAATATTGGCTACAAACATCAGCAACTGAGAGATACTGGGGTACCACCTGAAAGCTCTAAGTTAGAAGGGCTTATGGGGGGATCTTATACCACTAAAGCATTTTAAGCAGTTTCACTTAGCTCTGAAAAGATGCAGCTGCTGAAAGTGGTACTTTCAACAAAAGGCAGGTTAGAACAAGTATTTTAGAAAGCTTCTGCACCTTCGACTACCTTTTCTCTATAAGCATTAAAAACACCCGTTTAGAAAACAATTCAGCCTTTTTCCCCAGAATAATTCTCAAGAAGATAAAAACTTTGTTAGAACTACTAGTAGCTGCACACCATCTACCTTTTTTAAACACTTACCAGTCTCTCTCATTGCTATTCAAAGAAACAGATTTATTTCTCAGCCTTGGAAATTGAAACTTTGGCATGAGAGACTTAAATACCAAACACCAACTAACGGATTGTTGCTAACATTCTGCAAAACTGGTAAATGCACTCTGATTAATTCAGAATAACCGTTATCTGGAGAAACATAACAAATACTAATATTCTGGTGCGGTAATTTCAGCACGTTTTAAATGAAAAATGAAACATATGTCCCTGTACACACTGCTGACAGCAAAGTCTTCATGAATTGCATGGCTTAATTTCCAACTACTCAATTTCAGAAGCGATGCATCAGCTTTTCAAAGATACCAAACTCTAGCAGCTCTTACAATATTAGCATCTTGTCTGAGTCAAACGATACAGCTTTAAGGCCATGTTAATAGCTAGGCTCAAATCTGAAAGCTGGACTCAAGTTACTTCCACTACAAAGGCAAGATACACACAGTTAGAGAAAATAACTCAAATTTCTATTCTGAGTCAGTATGAAATATCATGAGTATCCACCTTCCGATCGGGAACTTTTAAAGACTTTTTGGCCCTGGATCAGAGATAGTCAATGCAAGTACTAGACATTCTTTATTTGACTATACTGAAAAGGTCAAAAGCCTACGCACTATTCATGCAACCCTCATTGGAGTTTTCTGACATCAAAAGATTATTCCCTAACTTCAAAGGGTTTTGTGTTGTTTAGTTTGTTATTTTTTCTTTGTTTTTCTTTTTAAATGTGACCTTAACGTAAGCATTCTGCCTTTTGTATCTTTGTTTTTTGTGCCATTCAAGACACTGTCCTTTGCATATTTCTCCATTTCTCTCAAGAAGTCATAAGAGACATTGCAAACTAGCAGGTAAAAGACAAACCATGCTATGAGGGATTATCATTCCAATTCAGCATATTATATTAAGTGCTATCATACTGATGACACTCAATTGTGTCTTATTGACTATCTTGAGAGACAAGTAAGAGCCAGACACAAACAGTATCTGTGATGCTACCCAGCACAAAAGGAAGCATATTCGGCCATAGAGACAGACAAATTCTTGCTTATTCCTATGCTAAAAGTGTAAACAAGAGAAGGAGCCATGGATGCTAAGACATTTTGTATACAATAAAATTGCAGTGGGCCAACAGGCATAGGAATACACGGACAGATAATACATACGTAGAGTACCTGAAAAAGGAGAGACATTTAACAATAGGATAAAGACAGGAACCTTTGATGGGCTATATTTTAAAGAATTATTTTGAGCAACTCATTGCTGTTTTATCGTTAAACCCATAGACAAAAAAAGAAAAAAATACTGCATAAAAATTCAAGTTTCTATCATTTGTCCACACATCATAAATTTTCCTTGCCCAGCCTTCAGCAGCTCAGCAATGACCACTACCCCTGCTATCACTGTGTATATCACACTTGGCTGTCTTGGAGTCATTGCTTGGAGCCCTTACCTAGGTCAGAAGCTATGCTGGCTTTAGCATTCCTCTTTCCCCCTAAGACATAAGTATTCTTAGAAAGCAAGTTTATCACAAAACTGCTGAATACGTAAAACTGCAGATTCCAAATATTTTGAGGGACACATGGTATGACTTGTTTGTGCTACTTGACCCCATCTCTACATTTTCCCCACAGTGTTGTCCACCATTTCAAAATACTGATTGCCTTGTATGTCTGTCATCTCAGTCACTGTCTCAACATTATTTTCCTGTCACTCTCCACGTTAGACAATAGTGTATGCAAAGTGATCCAGATGCCATCTCAATACAGGTATTAGAATTTACTCGTTCCTTATCTACAGTTTTTATTTGATGGATACATATAACTACACTGGGCCAAATTTTATTACTAGTTACATCACTAAATCTGGACTCGAAAGGATTTACTTCAATAGAGTTAGAATGGACTCATACCAGCACAAAACTAATCTAAAGACTAATGAAATAAGAAAGGACCTTTATCAAACAATGATTCCAGCAAGGTCATTTTTATTCTTTTCCTTTTATTATTGACCTGCCTGGAACAATAACCAACATGGCTTGGAAATGCATTAAGAAATATCTAAACTACAGTTATGCACAACTGCTTAGACACTAGCAACTTCCAGAAAACATCCAAAGTCCTAGAAAACACATATTTATCATCCACATAATGATTTTTACAGAACTTTTAGACCATCTTTGTGGAACAAATTCAGACACTTAATCTAGTACAGCCAGATACAAAGATATAGCTATTAAACGTTATTGCAGGAAATACTATAGATGCAGTTTCTTGCATTTTCTTCACATTCACCCTTCAAATTTTTCCTGCAACTAATTGTTTGATCTCTGTCCTGGGTCTTTAATAAAAAGGACTACGTTAATAACCAATTGGAGGTTTGGGGGGGGTGGGGGGTGGGGGGGAATCCAAGATGATGGAAACGGAAATAAACTCAACAAGATTTCTCTAGCCTTAAGACTAGGTGAACACCGGACCTCTCTTACTCCTTACGGCGTAAGGGGTAGTTATTCATCCTGAGATTAATTCTTGCCAAGGATTTTTCCTCCAAAAGAGAAAAGAAGGAGCAAAGCGGGTAGATGTCTGCATCGCAAAGGTGCGCCATTACCGACGCCTGGCATCAGCACTGGCTACTCTCTGTACCAGTGAGACTTGCAGCACGGAATAGGTAAGTGCATTTCACATTTCATGAATCCCTAAAGCAATAGTTAGTTTTCAAAACAAGAAGCAAGTTAATCAGCAAATTGCAGAGCTTATTCTTAGAGCCAAAAGTATTCTCCTACTCACCCTCCCAGTCCTTCATGTCAATAATGCAGAATTATTATTTTAAAAATAATTACGTACTCTGATGCCTAAGCATAAACACAGAAAGGCCGCTCCAGCCTCAAAAAATTATGAATATCCTTCCTTTTAAGCAGGAACCTATTTCCTAATGGGAGGACATGACTTTGAAGTGGTTTTTCTTTTTTCATAAGCAATATACAGAAGTTCAATTATTCATAAGAGGGACTAGTCATGTAAATAAGGTCTGGAAGACCGAGCACCATGTTGCCAAAACACATCTTAAAGCATAAAAGACAAATTTAGCCTAGCCCTTGCTAGGAGGGTGCGATCTCAGGAACCTGGGCTGGAGAAGGCAGAGTTCGTAAATCAGCGTTTACACCGTGTGGGGAGACCACTTACAACAAGTTAGAACGTACCGTGTGAAGTTTTACAACAGGAGATTTACAACAGCCAGAGTCGATAACGGAAAAAACAAAACCACAGAGCACCTATCTATCAAATGATAGCCTGAAAAACAAAGCATAACTCCCAAAAATCCAGCCTACATGAAACCAATGCTTTGATTCCTCCAGAAAGGCTGAGGTTTGATGTGGAACTATATTCAGGGGGTTCACTAATTCTTTCAGTATGTCTTCATAAGGAGCATCTCCTGCTCTTTAAAACAGCAATTCTGCCCGCTTCAATCAGAAACAGGGAATGATTTAGTATTTTTGTTGGCTGGTTATTTATAAGAGATCTACTCTAGATTAGTCCTGCTTGAGTGGCATCATAAATGGCTCCATTCCCCAGCAGTAGTCTACTTCAGATGGGAACCTGACAACCTCTACTTAGTGTGTCTTTCATAGTACACAATGAAGTGTAAAAACTGCTGTGAAAAAGCCTGTGTTTCAAAACAAACCATCTCGGTAATAAGCACTTAAAAACACTTTTTATTAATATATTTCTTTGTGTACAAAATAAAAGCTTAATGCTACAACAGGCCTTTGACAATGTTTTTGTTTGTTTTGTTGGGTCTTTCTTTCTCTAAATGAAGTACTGCAGCAGCTTTTACAAGGTCCAAAATAAATTATTTGAAATAAAGCGTTAAAGTGAGGCTTATGAAAGGGTTGGGTTTTCCCTCAATCACAGCTTAATAACATGGGGTTTTCAACCAAAAAGCTTAATCAAAATCCAAAGTGGAAATCCTAAATTAGTAAATATTGAATTTAACCACTTTTATATCTCAGGTATTAGCAAATACCTTTGGTCTACAGAGATACAGCCCCTTCTAATCCTTATCTGAATTTGCAATTAAGACTTCAGAGCTACAGATATCTGTACACAGCTCTGTACACAGCTCTGCTCTCTTATTTTTAAATTATTGGACCCAAATCAAATCAGTCTTCAAATACATTGAAAAGTAAATGTCTGATGTCTAATTGAACTAATAGATAACACTCTTTTTAATACTGTTAATGCTTAGTGTGGGCTTCACACAGACAGGAGCGAGGGGAGGAAGAGAGCTGGAAAAAATCAGCACAGAAAACCTTGTCATTATATTATTACCATGCAGCTCCTTGGTATAAAGATAGAGTAAAGCTAATATTTACAAATTATTTGGAAAAAAAAAATTCTAAATGTGTTAGGAGTTAGATTCCTCTTCTCTTTCACTAATTGTCACCTCCAATAGGACATTGTAAGAGCCTGAAAATGAAGCACTTATGAGTTTTCTTTTGCAATCTCTTGTGGGCTTCTCTCAGTTTATCGCAAATGAACAATCGTGTTGGAAGGGGCACCGTCTGTTTAATGTCATTAGTGATTGTTTCATAAAACAAACAGCCGCTCCGCCATTCTGCTGCAGTTAATCTTAAATCTAAACGTGGCGGCACTTGGGGAGAGTCTCAAACATGGTTTGTTCTAACCAATGCAGGGCTCTTAATCTATTGCAAGTCAAGGCGCTTATCTCTCTGCTCAGCTCGGAGCAGTGATTTCTTTGTCCAAATATCAAACCAAACCCAGTTAATATCATGCTTCCAGCCTTTTCCCAAAGATTTTTCCTCCTTAAATTGTGGCCAAAGCCTAAGGCATGTTTGTTTATTGCTTATACCATTTCATGCTTATTTTTCAATATTAGCAAAGTCAAACTATTTCCACGTTAGTGCACAAGGGTATTTCAATGAGCTTAATCAGCCAGGTGAACTGATAACTTGGAGATTTACCTAATTGAGCTAGAAAATCATTCATTCTGGATTAAGCCTATAACGGCGCATGTGTTTACAACAATTGAGGTTTTTTATACAGAGGCCCAATTTAAAGGGGTATTAATCACCTTAAACTTTCATCAATGTTTATGGAAGCAAAGGTTGCCCATCACTTCATGGAATCAAATTTGTAGCAGCAGCAGTCATTTAACAAAAAAGAAAAAAAAAAAAAACCCCAAAAAAAACCACAAACCAAACAACCACCAAACACAAAAAACTCAACAACCACCAAACCCAGTGCTGAATAAAATTTCACAATAACTTTTTCTGAGTGCCTCATACTGTATTCCTCCTTGAGAAAAATGAGAAGTTTGTCCCATATGCTTTTCAGTCCTACCACACCCTTAGCTGGTACACAAGGGTAGGCATATTTTGGCAGCTTACATATTTAGGAAGATTATGCTTGTTTAAAAGGGTATTTGTGAAAACAGAGAGAGAATATGCATGATGTACACGTATACAATAGATTTTAACTCTCTTCTCACTTTTAAATCTGCTTAAGTCTAGCACGGATTTCAAAGTCCTAAATTTGGAACAAATGCATACTTATGTTCTTGCAAAGTCAGAATTTAAAAAAATTCTTTTGAACTGGTGGTAATCCAAATGAGTGGGTCTGAGTAACAGGACAGACACCTCTGATGACAAAAGTGCTCACATGGTGGGAGGGTGCGGAATAAAAGTTTTCCTGCTCTAGGAAAGCCTGAAGCATTTTTTTAGCCTTACTGTTAACAACGCATCATCCCGTAAGCTCGGAGGAAAAAACCTTGACAGTGGAAGAATACCAAGCATTTGTTCACCAAGAATAAAAAAGTCAAGTAGGATTAGTGTTCACCTCTGAAAATTCTTAGGGGCAAACAGAAGTTGTGGTAGGAAAAAATTGGTGGGCAGATATACCAAAAACTTCTGGTAAAATACCACAATACTAATGCTTATAGAGCTTACATATGCATTCCCTGGTTAAACTTAGCAAGCTGAGCTACAGATGCATGTCAATGTGGTGGAAGTATGCAGAATTTTTTCTCTCTCACTTCATTTAGAAAATGCAAAAGAAAACAAAACCAGGGATACATGTGAGCCCCCACTCTCTTGTGGTCTGTCCCTCAGCACTTTTATCAAACTCTGTTAATAAACACAAACAATTGTCTTTTTCTTTTCTCTTTAAACCACAACAACAAAAAAAAAAGAGAGGGAGAAATCAATTCAGCTCAGGTTTTTCCACATCTTCATATCACTTCCCATCTCAACTGGCTGGAGTAGAATTTCAATTAACTGGTAGGAGTCCAAGAGAAGCCCGGCTGCCTGTGTTCCTCCCGGTCATGCCCCATAATTGTAGAGGGACCTGCATTTTTCAGCCAATGACACAGCTTACAAAAATAGATACACTGAGTTATTTGATAAAGGAACCAAAGCCTGTCACTCCTGTTCAAGTGCCAAACAACATGAGAGTGAGTGAGATTGTGTTCAGATCCCAAACTGGCCCGGCTTATTATTCCACAGAACCATCTCAAGTTGAGGGAAGAAAAGAGAAAGGAAAAAAAAAAAAAAAGAAAAAAAAAAGGAAAAATAAAAAGCAACACTACATGTAAGCCAGTCAGTTTCAAAACTTCCTTTTTTTCCTTTTTTGAGGAAAATTAACTGCCATGTTTCCAGCCTGTCACCCCTCCAGAATGCTCTCTAGTAGAAGGCAGAAGTGGTATCTTCATGCGTCTCCCACACATTTTTTTTCAGAGAGGAGAAATGTTGGCAGGTATACGTCCCCTCTTGTGTTCAAAAATAATCTTGATTCCTGAATAAAATTCTTCTGAAGATCAATTGTCAAAGCACTGCTAAGAAGAAAAAAATAATTGCTAATGGCTCTCCACACCAAAATTTTGGGCAAAAAGGCTTATAATTCTGTATAGTTACAAAACCTAATCTCTAATATATTTTACTGGACAATTAATTGATCCTTTAAGAAAAAGTACTTTATCAAAGAAGGATGTTCATAACTAAGTGGCTGATAGAGTATCTTTGGCTTATAAGAAACAGTTAAATAAATGTTCGTACTTCTATTTACTCTTAGTACTAGCCACCAATATTGATTCCAGCATTTTTCTTCTTTTCTTCATTAGATTTATTTCTGAGCATCAGAGGTATTCAAGTCTACAGCAATTCAAACACAAATACTAAATGCTCCATAATGTTCAATATTTCCTGATTATATGAGTCATATAATATTACAAACCATATTTTCACAGAAATGTATTGCAGTGCCTGTCCTACATAGTCCCAGAAGTGAACAAGACAAGTGGAGCGAGTACTGTTGTAGTGGTATTTTATGCTTACTATGCTACAGGTGTGCCCCATACTTTACAGATTAAAAAAGCCCACCAGGTCACTGTTTAAAGGTGCCTGTCCTAATGCACCAATGTATTAAGTTAATATTTTCTACTTTATAATCGAGAACTTGTACCCAGTTTTAAAGCTCAGTTATTGAAAGAGGCAGTAAAAATAAAGCCATAATTATCAAGTGCAGACTTTCCACTATCAATAGGCAATCCAAGTCAGATGAAATATATTCTGATAAGAATAAACTCAACCAACAACTCTCTGCAGATCTGGCAGATCTACTCTCAAACTCAGAGCTTATTTAGAGTCCGATCAGAAACAAGGTCTATTCCCTTCTTTTTTGATATGTCAAATGCTGTCATAGAGACTAACCCCACACACCCGTCAACTGCCTTTCCCACCACAGACCCAAATTCATTTTCCCCAGCAGGTATAAATGGAGGGCAGCAGGCCTGCTACTGAAGCTGGTAGCAAAATTTGAGCAGACCACAGCAGGGTGATGCTGTTATTCCCCTCTCTCAGCAACATAAAGACATCCATCAAGACCTTGTTCAGGTGGGAACTGCAATAAGGAACCAAAGGACAATTCCCAACAGAAGCAACACAAAAAATTCCTTGATCGCCATGAGCTTTAGATTTATTTGTATTTGGAAAACAAAACGAATCCTTGCATCTATCCTGGAAAATTTATGCCATATTCTTCCTTCTCAACAAAAAATGTCACTACGCTGCCAAACAAGTAACAACTCAGAGCACTGGGATTAGTAACTCTGCAAATAAAATAATCTCTGCAGATAATCACCTCCCAGTTTCTCTCATCTTCCTTTTCTCAGTTCTTGCTCTTCCTCCTCTTTGTTTCCTTTCTTATTATTCACATATTTATTCCCCCTACGTTTCTCTATTCTTTCCTCTCTGTCCTTTTTTCTCTCTACCTTTATGGCTTCCTCTCTGCCTGACCAATAATTTTAATTAAATCTGAATTACAGAAGCTTAATTTAAAAAACCTTGACCTAATACGCCATTCAGCAACCACTTCCATTTGAAAAGAAACACAGCCCCAAACCAAAATGCCACACACAGACATACACATATGACCCCACGCACACAAACACACAGGCATTTGTGCTGGTTGGAAGTTCAAAGACCTATGTGCTTTGTTTATTAATAACACGAGTACAAAGCAAAAAAGAAAAACTCAGGGCTAGAGCCTAAAAGGCCATCCTGATAGGCTAATCTAAAGGCAATCACCCACACTATTATATTGTTACTTATCAAAAGGCTATTTAAACAATGAGATACAAGCCCTTTAAACAACGTAGACACTTGGACTTTGTAACAGAGGTGGCCATACAGATCAGGCTGGCTTTGATTTCTGAGCACTGTAAATATGGAAAATTTAAGTAAAGTCTACCCCTTTTAATTGGCACTCTGGGCAGTTTACTTAATCAGTTGAACACCTTCAATGAATGAAATTCCCATAGGAAAGAAGGTTTCATAATCTGTTCACTAGGAGTCCCAATTATTATTATAAAAAACACTGTTATAAGTATTATAAGAAATGTTCCTCCTTCCTGACTACTACCTTGTCACTATAATCTCCCAAAACCATCTCTGCTTTGTCTTGGCATGTTTTAAACTGTCCAATCTTCAGGCCCTGAATTTAATGGGTTTCTGTCCAAAGACTGGATAACTCACCCCAGAAACCACAAGGCTGTATCTTTTAAATGGCTATCAAAAAATATATATATAGGTTGAATCTGAATGAGATTTATCATCTTTTCGTATTTTTACTCTGCTATATTTACACTTGCTATGGAGCACGTTCTTTTGTGGCATGTTGTGTCCGTTAGTCCTAAATTAGCCTCCTGTGTCAAGTTTTATATTAAAACATTTTGCAGGTAACAAATTCGTAACTGAGAGAAAACAAAACAAAACAAAACAAAACAAACAACAACTTTTGCCTGATTTTGCCAAACATCACAGCATGTTCCAAGGCTTCTCTTCCTGACCACCTCAAAAGCCTCCACAGAGTATTAGAAACTGCAGAAAACCAGAATTTTTTTATCCTAATAATAAAGGGCAAGAGGAACTTTAATTTGTAGTTTATTAATAAAGATTGAGGTTTTTTTAGAATGGTCATGGGTCTACAGAAAAACCTGGTTGGGGAGAGTAGGGTCTCATTGTTTGAGAAATGAATACAAACTAGTGTGGCTTGAACAGCAGCAGTGCAATAAACTGAGGACTTCAGAAGAACAAATTTAATTACCTTGAATTTCAGCAGCCCACAAACACAACAGTCTGGGAGAAGAGAGTCGCCCCGCATTGTGAATAGAGTACAAAGGTAAATCCATTGCACAGTAGTTATTTCAAACTCAAAGCCAGTTGGCTGAGCAATACTTGCAGACCAGCAGAAACCTTCTGTGCCATCCAAGCCTCTAATAATAATCATCACTGTTGTTATTAGTAACAACATCAATGCAAGCAAGTAGTAGTAGGAAGGAATATCCACAATTCCATTGCATTACCGTACACAGTTTTCTCAAGGGCACATTTGTTGTCAACTGCTACCACAGCTCCAGATAAGATCATGGTGGAGGTTTTTCAAATTCATAAATATGAATATAGAAGTCTAAACCTGACTTTTATGCTGATTTTACTTTCATGAGATTCTGCTTTCAAACTGTATAGCTGTAGAGCAGTTTCACAGCAAGCACGCAGACAGAAACAATGTGGATTTGTCTGCATACAGTAGTTTCATCTCCAACTTCCTACTGCAATCTACTAGGGAGTAACACTGTAACAAAAAAAAAATCTGCCAGTACTTAGAACCCATAATGCTATTATATTTTAATAATGAAGTCTGATGACAAACCACAGCTTCTCTTCCATGCTAAATATCTATGGAAAGCTCTAACTCCACATATTCATTCTCAAAGCAGGAAAAAAATCCTTTGGATTTTTTCCATTTCCAGAACAGAGCAGAAACCTCTTACACTGTTTGCAGAAAACAACAAAAACACAGGTTTATGTCAGATAGATGGAAAGTTTGATGGCTTCTTACAGGCTGTGTTAACAACCCCATTTGATTCTCTCTTGTATATGTGTAAGAATCAAAGCAGTGCAGCAAACTTGCTGTCAATGCAGATAACTATCTGGATAAAGAAGGGGGAACTGATGGTTAGTATCCCATTAGTTTGCCATAAAGATTGAATAGACTGAACAAACGTTCTCCGATATTTCTCTTCCTTTTTTCTTGGAAGAGTTGGGAGGAAAGAATAAAAAATAAAATAAAATTTAAAAAAAAGGGAGTTCAGATAATAAATGGTATGTATAATACCACAAGTAACTTCTTATATCATAGAGTACTTTCATCTGAGGAGTTCAAGGCACCAAAAGCAATAACCAACTTGCAATAGGCCTAATGTATTTTGCATCCCAAATGTGCTCCTGAACCTGGCTAGCTTGCTCTTTAGTTTTAAACACAAATTTAATTTCCGCTAGAGATGCAGTGAATTACACTGATCTAATTTAAGCAACAGTGAACTTTATTAACCTCATAGGATTGCTGAGATTTTCAGTGCTTTATTTTGGGACTGCACACTGGTGCACCAAGTTCCCTTGAAGAATTTTCAACAGCAGGAGATGGTCATCTGCTTCAAAAAATTTTCAGATGTATATACACATTTGTCTATATATTAGTATACATATAAATGTGTGTATATGCACATGGACTTACACATGCATATGGTTGCGCATGTGCACACGCAGTCTACAGGCTGCTTTTCTATAATCGGGCAATCACTAGATGCTAGCGAAGGGACAAATATTCTAAGGACTGTATTATCCTCTCTAGTGCACAGTGTAGTAGTCCAGTTAACTGCTACACATGTATCATGGGAAGGACATAGCCCTGAGGGTTTCTAAAGGACAAAGGTAGTCATTTTCCTTGACTAACTCAAATACTGAGCCGAGATTGTAAAGCGGGTCTTGCGATGCTTTCGCAATGCAAAGTCCTGCTGGTTGGGGATTAGGCAAAAATAACAAACATCATTTTAGCGAGGACCTCAAGGTGGAGTTGGACACTGGTTTCCAAGGGGAAATGTTTTACTCACTAATGTCTTCTCTCCTGCCATAAGCTCTTTCCTGCATAGAGAGAAGAAAGCGTAATAATTGCGACAATAAACAATTCCCATATATGATGCATAACTGCTACTATCAATAGTAATTTATTTTTGTAGTTGGGAATGTTTTCTAAATGTTCACATGGACAATTACTATTTGTTGTTTGTATTACCACTGTGCCTATAACTGTGCTCATAGACCATGACCCACTGTCTTGTAAATGCTGAAGAAGTTCCAAACAAAAGGACAGTTCATGCCACAAGTAGCTCGCACAATGTAATATGGCTGTAAATTTGAGCTGGCATCAACAGCCGTTGAAATAGCCTGACAATGAAACAACGAGGAACACAGAAATTGCCACATGGGCTCAAATCTAGTTTCATCTAGAACTATAAGCAGAACCTGATGCGTCAGCGGAAAATGCAAAAAAACCCTGCACTAGGCAGATCTGGGATAACCCATCCCCCAAGAAAGCATCCTTGCAATGTCTCCTAGCAATTAGAATGCAAACCTAAAGCATATCATTTCAGGTCTCTTTTAGTAGTCTTTTTTTTTTATAGATAATAACAACACAGAATATTCTCATTCATATAAATCACCAGACCTTTTCCTAAAACACATTAAACTCCTTAGCAACTTCCCAGAGCAAAGAAGTCCATTGCCTAATTGCACATCCAGTGAAAAATTATTTACCAGCCACCTTTCCATAGCGTTCCTTTGTTCTTGTATCATGAGACAAAGAAGCCATTCCCAAACTGCCTTCTCTATGCAAAATAATGAATGTTAGAGTCTTATTGTGTTCGTTTTTTATTCATATCCTCTCGAAAGTAGCAATCCCAGTCTTTTCAATCTCTCCTCATGTGAGAGTTTTCCCATGCATCTGATCATTCTTCTTGCCTCACTCTGAACTCCTGGTAAATCTGTAATACCCTATTTGAGATGGTGTCACCCATTTGATGAACCAAGACCATTTGCATAACGGCATTACTGTATTTTCCGTATTATTCTTCATCCTTTCCTCATGCAACTAAACCTGTCTTTTGACTGAAGCTGTGCGCCAAGCAGATGTCTTCAAGGAACCATCAGTATTGATGGCTGGGTTTCTCTCTTGAGTTGATATAGTTATTTTATAGTCCAGTTTGACAAATAGTAAAATTTTTAGGCAGACAATTAGTAAAATTTTTCCATCCCAGTGGTCATTACTTTGCATTTATCATCAATGAATTTCATGTATTGTTATGCAGCCAGTTGAGTCCTTCAGAAGTGCCTTGCAGTCCCTCATCTAGATTTGACTAAATAATTTTATATCTGCCAATTTCCCCAAAGCTCATTATTACAGATAAAAAGCAAAACAAAAATCCAGATACGCAACAGCTTCCTTACATTATCAACATGGCTTAACTCTTGTCAAGAAATAAAGCCTTACAGAGGTGAGAAGGTACAGGAGTGCTCATGCCAGTTTCTCTTGTGAAACTACGAAGTAGGTGGGAAAAATTTATTACACAGGAAAGAATTATCTATATACAACTGAACCCTATACCTAAGCATCCCCCTAAGCCTTCATTGGCTGGAAATCATATTCAATTACTACAAACTGGAGCTGAATTAAAACTGATTAGAGGTAAATGCTGCCATATTGTGCAAGAGACTACACTCTACTGAAATCAGTGTGCTGGATTTTTACTTCAATTTGTTTCATTATTATAACTCTATATGCTAGAATTCTTAAAAATAAAAGTAGTCTGAATCTCTCCTAGTGGAGGAGCATCCACGTATATGAATTTGGCCCCATCTCTCATCACAAACCACTTGTTCCCCAGATTATTCCAGTTTCAAAAAGGTATTCTCTTAACTAATGTGTTACAGAACTAGAATAAACTGTAGCCAGCAATCCAGGGATCAAGTAGATAGAATGACTTACCCCAAGTTGCACCATCAGTGCACATCACAGACAAGCATCAGACTATATTACATTGGTGTCTGAGCTATGAAGCAGTCATGAAATAGCAATACTGAGTATTAGTTACATTGCATTCATATAACAGTAATTCCTTACGACTAAAAACCTGAATCAAATAATTTTTGCCATTTATTTTGCGGGTTTTTTAATGCTTCTTTTCTCAGCTAGCTCTTCTCTTTGGTACATATGATCCCCACAAATTATTTCCCTGAAATAGGCTCACTTAATTTAACAGCATCAAAGACTGATTTAAAAAAAAAAAAAGTTTCCTGCTCCCTAGGATGACCAGTTTCTCTGCATTACTCAGTCACTATCTCCGTAGCTCAGCCTTTGCGCTATGGAACTGTTAAGTCAGCCTGAAGTAAGAACTAGTCTAGACTACAGCCAAATTCCCAGCATTTTCGTGAAAAGACCCCAAAATCTTCATTCTTAATTGTCACAAGAGACTAACAAGTTGCTTTGACCTGGTGCCCCAAAAGCCTCTTCCATGAAATCAAATGAAGTTAAGTGCACAAATTCTCCAGGCACCAGAGGACAGCATGTAAATACTCCACAGCACAATTAAATTTGAATATAAAAGTACCAAGGGGCTGTCAGATTGAGAGAACCTCATATCTTTATTTATAAATACTTTTTTAGGACCTTCACTAGGCCTAGAACATTGAATAGATTATTCTGAAAGAGGACATTTTGGGTATAAAAATAATTGGAATTATTCTTACTGCTACCAGATCTGCAGACCTCTCAGCATTCACGTATCAATGCTTTGCAGCCTTTGCCACCTCAGCACTTCCATATCTAAATACCCTACCAGCGTACCCTACTATAGCTGAAATACATCCTCTTTTGGGACAAATCTTGTACATCTTACTCATACAAATCTCCCACAGAAATTAAAAAAGGAATGATATATAAATGTGTAGCAGTTACATTGTGGATAGGAAAGCCCTCTGGATCCCACATCATAGACGTCTAGGTTAGGTGCAATTCAGAGCCCCTACAGACAGGAGCCAGGCATCTAAACACAATCAATGGATGGAGGAGAGGTCCTCCAGAAGGTTATTCACACACCTTAATTGGACGTCTAAAGTTGGATGCGAAGATCCTCCTTCGCAGCATGCCTTTATAAACTTACAAAAGCGCAACTGGCCCTGAAGTTCAGATGAGATAATACAGCCAGGCGTTGTAAGGAATCACAATTTACCAGCATGCCATCTATAGAAAAAGGAAACCAGAACAATGCTGGTAGATTGTGCATTAATCTTACCAGGCCTAGTAGAGGAATAATTTACACTATCCTGTTATGTCTAAAATATCCATCTGCAGCCAGAAAAATTATTTTACACATATTTGCTACTTAAAGCTGACGGGAGGTGACAGAAAACAGTGTTGCCTTTAAAAGAGGCATATTTGGATACCAAAATGCAGTGACATTTCACATGCTCTGATTTACTGTGAAAACATTCACATACCCTCAGCAATAACTTTCAATCCTCAACAATAGCCATGTAAGTGATTAAAAGTAAATTCCTATTTATTTTTTTTAGAAAACAAGGAGAACATTTGCACTTGCTACAAGATGACTTAGTAACTCAGAGCTGTGCCACTTATGAGTTACAGCACGGTTGTCTTAACCTTAACTTTGACCATTAAGTACTTTCTCCGTCTGTGGCTCCCTGTACATATTAATACGTGAGCTCCATGCTGGTTATCAAATTGCAGGCAAAAAAAAAAAATATCTAGTATTGGTCTGGAAAGAAGATGATGATTTTAAATAGCTATGGAGAAATTAACTTTCTAATCAAGATTTCAACTTGTTGACTTACATGAATCAATATGTATCATTTCCAATCTTTACATTATTGTTTGTTAGAAAAGTTAGCGCTGAGCTGCAGAATTAGGTCACTTGCATTAGATCTTCTAATTAACCAGTTCTTCCTTTAAAAGAGCACTCGCTCGGCTTTCAAGACTACTCCAGCATTTTGTCAATAGAGTTCAGAACAGGGCTAATGATTACCATTAAAGAAAGCCCAGAGTGATTTTAAGAACTTATCTTTCTGTATGTTGTTCTTTTTTATCCAGCTGTGGGATCCTGGAGTGAAGTCACTTCAGACAACTGTTCAGGTTTAGAAAATAAGAAAAAATAAAGAGGTCAGGGAGGGAGCAAGAGAAAAATTTTCTGTAAGGGGAAAAGATGAGATACTTCAACATAAAATACTCCCCTCCAACTTACAGGCTGATGATAGAAAAATAACACATCCCTAGACACACTATCAATATTTTTTTTTTTTTTTTTTTTATAAAGGACTAGTAGTCTTGGGGGGGAGAAGTGCAAGAACATTAATACATAGACAAAAATATTTTCCTTATACTATTCTCTCACTCTCATTCCTGACCTTTGTAGTTTATTCCACTATAAAGAAATTCTGCCTAAATTCTTTGAATGTCTGGCCCTTGCCATAACTATACTTGTGCTTTCCTGTGCTTGTGTACATCATTAGCTTAAATGGCCTTCAGCCATCTGCTTCATCTGCTCCTTACAGAAGTGTCTTTAGCCAAACCGACGTCTCCTTTGCCAATCTACCTCGATACTTATCTTAAACGCTTGTGCAGACTTCCTTGCTGAATTTCACCTTTCCAGTTTCTTAAACCCTTCTGACAGGTGTTCAAACCCAATTCTGACTGATTTCAAAGAAACTGAATGTGGCTGTATGCTCTGTACACGTTACTGTTTTGCATGAGATTCTATTCTTATTTGCAACATCCCTTTTTCATTGCTGCTGTATCTTTTTTTTAAAAAACCTAGGTGAGAAAAATACTAGCCCAAGCTGCTTCCAAAGAAACCTGCATTGCTCAGCCATCCACATCACCACAGGAATATTGGAGGCTCTAATCATTATTCTGCCTTTCCTCCACAATGTTCACCAGGGCCTACCTACACCTGGCAGCAGGCAGTGAGGACCCCTGTGTGTGCTTGGGTTTTACCCTGCCGGTGTTCTGGCCTGGCCCTGAGGACCACGGGACAGTTAAGTGCTGCGAAGGCAGGACCTGGGTAGGAGGATCCCCAGCAATCCATGTAATTTCCTGCTGGGAAGCCCAGCTTCATCATGTATTCCAAGCCTGTCCCCCTATGAGATCCTTCCTCCTGTCGTCAGTGTATGGCGGTAAAGGTTTAAAACCCGTCTGTGCTTTTCACACCCTTTTACGGTGTGAAAGGGGGCCTTTGGGTTAAATACAAGACCAGCATGTCCAAAAATATATTGCTTCAGCTTACTGCTCTGCTTAGTGTTCTCAGTTTATGTTCCAATAGTTGAATTCTCCAGTTAACTACTCTGTTTGTTTTTTTAATAAATCTTTTTGAATTCTGTTATCTCCTCATAGCGCTCAGTTACTGAGAGTTTTTCCTTTACATTTATATAAGGCTACTCCTCCTTCCTGCTGCCTTCCTCTTTGATCTCCTCTCAGGAGTTAGAAATTATTGACCACACATGCTGTGTTGATTTTCCTGCTTGCCATTTGAATGAATTATCATCATTACGCAATTCTGCTAGAAACGGTAAAGTTACAGAAGGGGAAGTTTGTCTGGATGGCTAAAGCTCCTTTTCACTTTTATCTACTAGGAACCCTTGAATCAAATTTTGCACCCAATGGAAAGGCAAATTCCACAAAGCTCCAAGGTTGACGATCTAAAATACAATAAGACATTGGGCAAAAGCTTACCTGAAATCAATGGGAAACTCCTGCTGGTTTTAACCCTAACCCTTTTCTGCACTTGGTGAGGAATTCCTGTATGACATGGCATTTAGGATACATTAGAAGAGGAAGTATTGCTTGATTTACTATAAATTAGTAATGGGCAAAAGTAGCCAGCTGGGCTACTCCCATTGATTTCAATGAGTAGGATTCCTCTAAGAGTATCCATTTCCATGTAGGCCCTTTGCTTTTCGTATGACTGAGAACCAAATTTAAAGGAAATTATGTTATCAATATTTTAGTGGATATACTCCATTTTAATGAGATACAGTTTTGGCCCTAGATTAAAAATAAAACATGTCAGTTTGTTATTCCCATTGCTTTTTTGGCTAGTGTTATTTAAAAATAAAAATCACAACAAAGTATATCTTGAATAATTCATTAATCTGATTTTACATCATTTTGGCACTTTTTTTTTTTTCTTCCATATGGACATGGCTGTTTCTGTCAACAAACAGCAATCCTCAACTACTTTCACCTTGGATTCCTCTGAATGAGTAGATTATAATTTTCAAAATGTGGTTGCTGGGACAGTGATCCGAGAGGACTTATGAACAAGGATGCCCAAACTTTGCAAAAGAGGCACCCAGAGAAAGTCCTCTGCCAGAATTTAGTAGTTTCATGTTTTAAAATTCTGAGGTTCCTTAAACATATATTTTTAACCCAGTTTTATGTCAACAATTTGAGAGCAGCGAAGTACAAGAGCAGCAGCACAGCTTCTAATGTCTACATTGTCACGCTGTTTTTAATTTAAAAGCGAAGAGCCACGTTACCCTTTAAGATACAATTAAAACAGCAAATATGATTTGATTTATTAAAAGCTACTAATAAGCAAAGCTAGCCAGCTGGGCTCAATCTACAAGGGGGAGAATGATGGATGAATTGATAGATTCATAGTTCACCTGACAACTAATCCGCACAGCAGCTACGGTGGCAGTTCTGTGGGAAGTGGTGCAATTGGGCACAAATCATCATCATCATCATCGTCATTTGTATGTCTATGGCAGCTTTTAGTCCTCTATCTCACAGATCTTTGCAGACACTTAATTAAGCCTCATGATATCCCCTCAAGGGAAGTCAATATTAGTTTACCTATAGGTAAACTGAGATACAGCAATGCGCAACTTGCTCAAGGTCATAGAGTGGGCCAGTGATAAAGCCATGAATAAAACCCTCTAAATTTGACCCCAGCAGCCTGATTTAATTATGAAATGATGCTCCCTTTCTGTTACCAGTTCCACACTGGAAATAGCAGTGGCAGATGCTTTTGGGAAGGAAGCAAAATGTGGCAAAAGCAAGAGGTAACAAAGTAGTAAACACCCCCCCCCGCCAACAATAGAGAACCTATGCTCAAAAAAAATCAAATTGAAAAGCTCTCTAAATGTGGAAGCAGGTCTACTGGGCATCTTTTGTTGAATAAATAAAAGAGTTTCCTTTACTAAGGGGGGAATTTCATCATTTTACTTGCTCCCTAAACTACTGCTCTTAACAACTAATTAATGTTAGTGGCTAGATAAGTAAACTAAACTATTGTGGTAGCATTTCTCAGATGTTTTGCATGTATGCAGACAGTGAAAAAAAACAGATGGAGAATACTATAATGAATTGAAATGTTCTATTTAAAAACTGTTTGTCAGCTGTAGTTAAGTTGACACCGTCATCATGGCAACAAATCACAACACTTCACATGTTGTGCCTCCGCGCTCAAGTTTGCTCCTCAGAGCTGAGCTGTTGGAAATTGGAAGTCCTCGAGTAGCCCAGTGAGTGGAACAACAAATAAGCGACGGCTACCTCAGGTTTCTACTGCACTTGGACTGGAAGGAGAAAGGTGAACGGAGCACTCCGTTTTATAACAAACTGATGGTTACCTCTACTGCGCTGCACCAGATTAAAAAAATAAATAAACCAATCTACATAAGCAAAAACACTCAAAACCATACAAAGCAACTTCGTGGTTTGGGGTGCTGATAATGGGCTAACGTTTTTCAGCTCAAGGTCACCGGCTGAAGTCAAGGTTGCTCTTGATGTAACTCAAAGTCATTACAATCTGCTGTTCAAATCCTAGCCGAGGTAAAAAGCACTTCTGCTCTGTCTGCAGTCCCTAGTGGACTGGAGCCCACAGATCTTCAAAAAGCAAACATCATTTCAGCAGGCACTGCTTGGCGCCTTTGTTGATATTCTCAGTGGAGGAGTGAATGGGCACTAACAGGGTGCTCCCTGAGCACCCCTGGGACAGCTCACCCTGTTCAGGAGGTGCCCTAGCCGGGCTCTGCTTCTGGCACAGTCCGTCTCTATTACAGAGGTCCCAGACCTTAGTGCTGCCACTTTGATACCCCTCCCCAATTTGTTCTGAGGGCTTTTTTTTTTTTTTTTTTTTGCTTTCCATACATGAAGGGAAAAAACCCACGTTTTGTGTATTTTGTATGAAAATACATTTTCATACTCATAATTTATTGCCCAAATCCAAAGCCAGTGAATCTGTAGTGGAGGAAAGAGCAAGGCATTTTACAAGGTGGCAAAAAAATCAGACCCTTGAACCCTTTGTCCGCTTAAGCCTTAACCCTTGGCAAAGCTCACATCTCAGCATCATCCATTCGTAATTATGATTACACTACTATACATTGTAGACAGTAATAACATTTGCCAGGACTGAGATTTCTGTCATCTTCTCACAGGCCTTTTGAAATTAAGTCATGCTGCTAAAATAGCCTGCAATTCTAAACTACTCCAGATTAATTTAAATGGATTTGCATTTACATTTCCTTTACTTGTATTAGTTATGGCTATGCACAGTCAAAAGGAGTAATTAATAAAGAGTAAAAATGCAAAAGCCCGATTTTTCTTTACATCACCAGTAACTGGTTTGAATCTAATAGATATAATACTTGCGTAAAAGAGTGGAAAATGATAGGCAAATAAGTCTCAAACACTCTACTTGGTCTTAATTATTCCACTTTTTTAGGAGAGGTGAGAAAAATGTCTGCAGAACTGCCTACTCAATAGAGCATGAATAATGAAAACATCTCTCCACAGCTTGCAACCTCCTATAATGATGGTTGTAGAAAAAGAGTACATTATTAAACATTGTGTCAAATGCATAGGGCATTTATATCTCAGTTCTTTATTTTGCTAGATTTATGTATTTATTAGTTGTGATCAAAATTATTTGCAATACTTCTGGGTGCAGAATTGTTCTTGCTATTGTCTCAGTTTTTACACATGGAAAGATAGAGATTGTCATGAGGGAAAATCAGACACTGGTTTTAGCAGCAAGGACTTGATTTATTATTGCTTCAAACAAGTTTCATGCATTAAAGATCCCTGTACAGAACATGACATGTTCTTTCTTTAAAAACAGCTACACACTTTAGGACAAGTGACATGATCCAAATGGTCTCGGCTGACGTTGATGGCTATTCTAATGCAGCACAGGAATGTCTCCCTGACTCAACGTGTTTAACATTTTTTCAAGCAGCAAGGAGAAGAATAAAGGGAAAAAATACTTAGTTAAAATGAAATCTCTGTTCTGCAAAAATTCATTTTCATCTCACTTTCTGTATTGACTGCTATCCCTTAGGCTAAAGAAAGCACTTCTACATGCATACACATACACAGCTCCCTTTATTCAGATGTGAATTTCAGCATCTGATAATCATCTGTTGAGGGTCACATCTGAAATCCACGGATCTGAAGGGAAAACATACCCTCATCTTCACTTGCCTTTGGATCAGGTACATACAGAAGTGTTAATTATAGGAAATAAATTGCTAAGTAACACCACTGAAGCAAAAAGACAAGTAGACATTTTTACTGGGAGAAAGAATGGGGGGAAGAAAGAGGAAGACTGACAGAGCTGAAGGGACAAAATGGTATCACACAGGGTACCGATAACATAGTGTTATAAACTGCTGTAACACAATGCATCTTGAGAAAATCCTAAAGCACTTCAGATAGAACAGGGAAGCACATTTTTAGTTTCTAATATAGCTAAAATATTTTACAGTTAAGTACCCCCGAAAAGGCAATTAATTATGTACAGATGAAAAAAATAAAGCTAGTTCATTATTTTACTCCCTTGCAAACATACAAAACACATGAACCTGTCATTTTCACCAAGTCTTTTTTTTTTTTTTTAATCTTTCTCCTCCTCTATATGGAAGGCTCTTCTTTCCTTTTAAGACATAATATTGTCCCACTATTACAAGACAGATTTGGTGAAGTTTCTTTTGGATCCCACCAAAACATGATGGGTGACAACATGATGAAAAGTGATCTAAGCATTCCTTTTTCAAGGGACAAAACAACATCAGCCCCAGTTTCATCAGCTCTGTTCACACATCACTATAACACAAAGACAGCAGAAATTAAATTATTCTGGATTTATATGTATGTAAATGGACAGAACAACCCTCCCATACCTGAGGTTCCAAGGAGTTATAGACAACTTAAATACTTTCTTCCTTCATCATTTGCCAGCCTAACTTCTCTCCTGCTTTCCTCCTACAGTGTCTGTCTTGTTATGACCCTCTCATGGCTCCAATTTCTTCTTTCCCACCTACACATCAAATCCTTCCATGGACCTGACAGGTTCCTCTGCTCTGTTTCCATGCACACACTCCAGCTACAGAAAAACTGCTCCTTTAAGTCATAGAATCATAGAATCATTAACATTGGAAAAGACCCTTAAGATCATCGAGTCCAGCCGTTAACCTGTCACTGCCAAGTCCACCACTAAACCATGTGAACCATATCCACTTCTTCACATCCAGAAGAGTAAAGTACCTCAAAACATGGCAACCTAGACTGTCAGTGATCATGTAAGACCTGAAATCAGTCACGCTACCCTGACTTACATACACCAAACCAACTCCAAAGCAGTCATTTTGACCAAAGCAGTCATTTTCAGCACTAATCTCAGCTCTTCAGCGCCCAGGAGACCACCATGGCAGGAAGACCAACACCAACCTCCACGTACTCATCAAGCATGCAAGGGCTGCAAGGAAACAACAGGCTCTGAAATGTACCCAGTCCCCAGTGAAGAAAGTCCAGTGAATTAAGCAATTATGCCACCAACTCCCAGCAAGTCACAACATACCAGACCATTTGAAACACAGGAGATTTTTACCTTGATTTTATTCTATCCCTACACAGACCACCTTTGCTGATCAACATATCCTAAAAAACAGCTAATCACAACACAAAAAAATGAAAGCACCTGAACAGCACCTGCAGTATTATCCCAGTATGTCTCTTTTTTTCACTAAAAAAAAAAAAGCCGCCAAACTGCTATTTCCCACCTTTAAGTGATCAAATTTGTTTCACAAGAGACTGTGATAAAGCTCAACAGAAGAACTGCGACATACTGACTGCTGTTTAGCATGCTTTCAAGGTTATTCTTGATCTCCATGTAGCAATTGCACATGATTTCCTAAATCTTCCATTTTGCATTATGGCCCATGCCTATTTCTCCCTTGGTTCATCTCTATCTTAAGCTATGAATGAAAAGAATACTGGTACAAGAAGAGAAGAGATATCAGAGTAACTTATTTTCTTTTAGCATTTGTCCAAACAGATTCTTAAAGTTTTCCGAGAATGTTTTGGGGCGAATGAGTGGCTCCACAAATTCACAGCATTTACCTGCCATTTTAGGAAGAGGAATGACGACATTGTAGGCACAGAAGAGCAGTACCTTTGAAAGTAAGCTTAAACACTCTGTATATAACTCCAGCAGATTTTCTACAATTAAACATATTTTCATGCAACAGAACTCTGAGACTACAGGTAAAGGTGTGAAAGCAGCTGAGAGCATAACGCAAACATACTGCCAATCTGCAAGAATCTCAGCATTTCCCACATGCAGCTAGTGATGTCTTCCCAAGTAAAAAATTTGGGCGTCCAAATCCCCTCTGAAGTCACAACAGGTGGGTTTCTTCTGACTAGATGAGTGTGATGCCATGTAGTATCTCTTTAAAGCTGACAGAGAGAGGCAAGTACTTACAGTGTTGAATTTCTCGTGTAAAGTAGCTATCTGAAACAAGAAAGATGAATCGTACCCCACAAGGCCCCATTTTTCTCCGCCAGCTATAAAGAGAGTCGAGGATGGGGAGCTCAGATATAGAAGTTTACATTAGAGATGTCTAAAGTTAGGTGAAATGAATCTTGTCGTAGGAGTTTTTCCAAGGACTTGAAAGAGGAGAGGATTTCATCAAAGGGCTATTTCAAGACAACTGTTATAGTCAAAAAAAGGAAATAATTCACTTAGCTATGGCCGGCTTTAAGTTGAGCTCGTTTCTCCTTAGCAAAATTGGTTTAAACATCACATTCAGAGTTATTTCACTCTACCTGTTTGCACCAACACAGTAAGTGGATCAGAAGAAAGACAAATATGAGGATTTTTCCTCTTTGTTCTTGATTTTACAAGTGAGTGACTCCAGGGTCCCGTTCACAGTCCCTTAATCTGTCTGCTTCTCCAGCAGTCTCTTCATAACAGCAAAGGTAAAAACATTTCCATGTTTCACCGGGGCTTCACCAGTTACATATTTCTAAACTTATCTAGATTCTTTGATACATGGATTATGAATATCACATAATAATATTTTTCTTCTCACTTAATTTTTCCTTCTGCAGCTCCCTGACATACTTCTAACAAGGTTCTAGGTGGACAAACCATCTTTTTGCTTTTCCTACTTTTTCAAAGGAAGGCAAAGGAAAAGGTGATTCTCCGATTTATATTTGTCGTTGAGCCTCATTAAACTTTAAGAAAACCTTTTTATTAACCACAGTGTGTCCACTTTGTTTGGTAAACCTCACTGTGGACATTACGTATCATAGAATCATAGAATTGTTTGTGTTGGAAGGGACCTTAAAGATCATCTGGTTCCAATCCCCCTGCCAGGCACAGAGACACCTTCCACTAGACCAGGTTGCTCAAAGCCCCATCCAACCTGGCCTTGAACACTTCCAGGGATGGGGCATCCACAACTTCTCTGAGCAACCTGTACCAGTGCCTCACCACCCTCAGAGTGAAGAATTTCTTCCTTATATCTATCTAATCTAAATCTACCCTCTTTCAGTTTAAAGCCATTACCCCTTGTCCTATCACTACGTGCCCTTGTAAAAAGTCCATCTCCAGCTTTCTTGTAGACCCCTTCAGGTACTGGAAGGCTGCTATAAGGTCTTCCCAGAGCCTTCTCTTCTCCAAGCTGAACAACTGCAACTCTCTCAGCCTGTCCTCATAGTAGAATGTCTTGCACGCAACTGTCCAGGTGCTATTGGTAATTACATAAAACCACAGAGACTGAAGACTAAAGGCACAGAGTAAGGCAAAGTACCTCAATAAAAATGCAAAGGGTGGTGTTTTTCTTGTAAGAAATGGATTAAACATAGCTGAAGATATTCATACAGGTGTGGTTAGACTCTGACTATGCTGGATTATACTGACATTTATTAATGCGATTTAAAGTCTTCAGTTAATAGGCTTGAACTCTCTTGGCTTTACACAGGGTGTGTAAGAGATTGACGTACCAGCACAATAAATACCCTCAACTACTCCATTTCTTTTCTTGACATTTCTCTTTGACCACTGTCAGGCTAACATTCGCATCTCGAGAGAGAGAAATAAAAACATCTCATACACGAAAAAGGATCCTCCACTTATTTATCTCTTGTTATTCTCTTACTGTTACTGTTCCCTTGTCATTGTAATGTAGTGGCCAAAGAGGCCAGGCGGGTGCATTTCTGTGTGCAGCTGAAACAATGCTTCGTGCTGCTAACGAGTTATGATCAAGATTACAGTCGATACAGTTTAGGCTAGAAGACAGAGACTGGACAGACAAACTGACTGACGTGCTCTCTCAAACTTTCTTGCCTACCCTGATCCTCTTCCACCCCTCTTCTCATTTCTCTGGCAGATAGATACGAACGCACCTAAGGTAAGGTATATATTTATGAAGAAAGAAGAGGTAGCTATCTGGCACACATGTAAGAAGACAGAAATTAGTCCAAGACCTAAGAACAGAATGGCAGAAGAGAGGAGTAAAGCGACACAAGGAAGGGTAAAAGAAATAAGAGAAATATCAAAGATAATGTAAGAGCTCGTGTTAAAAGCAGTAAGAGTTCATTACGCCAAAGTTACAGGTACACTTCAATAGCTTAGCATTGTTCTGACAGTGCAAGATGAACCTCCACAGGCACATAACCAGCCAAAATAGGTATAGGATTTTTCTGTATCATCAGAGTGATGTAGAATAACTGGAGAAACCAGAAAATCTGACACATCAATTTGATGTAAAAAAAAAAAAAAAAAAAAAGATTAAGTTAATATACAACAATATTATCTGAAAAAATGGCCCAAAGCATAATTCAAAGACCACTTCTTGGATGAGTAGCTGTTTTGTTTCCTGTATACGGCAGGCAATTTTTAATGACACCTTTAATAAAGTCCTAGTTTGAGGAATCAACATAGGTTCAGTGGGGCAGATTTCACTTGTCTTTGCAAAAATCAAAAGCACCCCACTAATATTTAAAAAAAAAAAAAAAAAAGAAGCTGCAATTTTAACCAAGAGCCAGGTCTGGTCCTCTGTTCCAAACATGAGTGAAATAGGATTAAAAAAATCAAGAACAGTGAATTATATTCAGCATTTATGTCAGTATCCAACAGGATTTAAAAGTTTTCCATGTCTTTGGCAGCAACAAACCTGTTTTAGAGGCATCAGTAGGCTGAGATACTTCACCTAATGTCCAGTACTATAGGTGTGAATGCTCATGAAAGCGAACATCTGTTTATTCACAATGCAAAAGTTATATAATCATGCCACCGACCTTGGTGGATTCACCTCCCTTCAGGTTTCCAGTGAACTCAGATAAATTGTTCCACGGCCAAGAATATTGCATCAGCCTTAGCATAAAGTTTTTCTGGTACCTTAGAAACTGTGAAGTCATGGTAGAAAAACATCTAGGTGATTTTTTTCATGCAATTTCAGAAAAGTATAATTGAATCTCTGCCTTTCACTTGCAGACTGCTTACTTGTGAAAATTACAACAACTGACACAGATACAAACTAATACCATGAGACAGCTAAGTTTTAAGATAGCCAAGCTCATTTAGGAAAATAAGTTGGAGCAACCCCAGGTCCTTAGGAATGAATCTCCTATTCCATGTCTTTATGACATCTTTGAAGTACTCAATGCTTTGGGAAAAAAAGAAAAAAAAAAAAAAGAAGATTAGAAATAGTGAAGTGTTCTGTGAAGATATTAGCCTTTCATTCCTTTTGGCCAGCTACAAATTGTCAGGCTGTTCAAACCCCAGACGCTATACCAATCCCCTATGCCTAAATGACATTCATCAAATAATTTCCTAATGAAACGTATTAGAAACCACTTAGAAAAAAACATATCTGTCTAATTTCCCAGAACAGACTAGAGGCTTAATTTTGTTCTCAGCTACACTGGAGTAATTCTAGAATAACTTAATTGATGACATTGAATTACTCAAATTCACACAGCAGCATATCTGGAAGGTGAATTTGGTTGTGGGGACAAAGGATTACAAGGACTCAAGGTGCAAGATTCAAGCCCCAAATATCCATCCGATTTAGAGCTGCTGTCTTGCATCCTCAGCACAGTGTTGGGGTTTGAGCAGTAGCCACTGAAACAGATTTTTCCTGTAATTTGATGGTTTTGTGGGTATCACGTACAGATATCCAGCTACAAATACAGAGTAGCCCTGACGTTGCTACAAAGTACAGCAGTGCTGAGATGGAGGACAAGTCAGTCCAAAGAGTCTCAAAAGACTCCTTGGCAGCTGCTCTCCCAGCGGCCTGAGCAGGGCACAGCTTGCAGTCCAGCCCATGTGTTAAATGAGTTCCCAATGCATTGTCATTGTTATTAGCCAGGGGTAGACGTCCACTTCTAAGCGGACAAGCTTTATAATACACTGCTGAATTATAAGACCAACCTCCAGTGAAACAACATTAGCAAAAAAACACACAGAAGATTCCAAGAAAAATCCTCTCTCTTCTTCCTTGTACAGAGAAAACAAAAGCTGCTATACATCATCACCAGACCAGCAGTGGTCATCGACACTTTTGTTTTTTAAGCTATCAGCACATTTTCCTTTTAGGAAAAATGGTTATCAATCAGTTAAAACAAAATCATGAAAGATGTCTATCAATCGGAAAGGTTAAACACATAGAGTATAGTTTCTGCTAATCTGTTTGGAAAAGGGAGTGAAAAATAATAGATATATTTAGATTTATATAAGCTTAGACATAATTGTTTTTTTGTAGCACGATATAGTCTTTGTCTTTGGAACACAATGGAAAATACTGCAAGTCCCGTGTTAAAGGCAGGTTCCACAATACTGACTTTGAATCCAATCTGTCCTACATTTCATATGCACATTTGAGTCATAAAAATCTCATTTATATATCCTCTTCCTCTATTCTTGGCCATTTCTCTCTTATAACGTGACTGTATAAACTAGTATACAAAAACTATTTGTAAGACCTATGCCAGGATGCACTCTATGGGTCTCAAGAGACCCTTTATTGTTCGTATCTTATCCTATAGATTTGGAAGTTAAGGTCTTTGTTGTATTCATATAGGTTTTCCATTTCAGAAGGTCTGTTAAACAAACACATTTCTAAATCTATTCTTCTATTTTTAGTGAACCCCAAACCTGCCATACCTTGTTTTTTTCCCCACCCAAATGTTCATCAGCTAGATCTTTAACTTTGGAGAAGTGCAGAGGACAAACCAAAGTGCAAGAGCAAACTAGGAAGCATAAAAAAGTCTAATAATTTTCTATTAAAAGATCTGATGACAGCCATATTATCGAAACTGCTCCTTAGAACCAGGCACAGCATACCGCGTAACAGTCGTGGACTGGATTTACTTGCTGGTCGTGCTAAAATGGCCAAAATCTGCAACAAATTTTGTCCACATTTGGACTGGAATAAAATGCTAGATTTTTGGATAGACGTAAGATGAGAAACCAATCTTATCTCCCAAAATGTATCAGGTATTGATAAATAACTTGTATTAGAGAAAATACCAGCAAAATAAGCAAGAAAAGCTAGTCTTTATCTTCTTTTTCAGAAGCAGAAGATATTCATTGCTGCAACTAGCACACAGGTTTAGACACAATATCCTGAGGGGACTTAAGGTCTTCTTCCTAACCTGGATTACAGTCTAATACAGAGATCACCTTCTGGATGCTTTGCTTCTCTTTTAAAGCCGCAGACACCATTTCTCTTCACTTTCACTATCATAAGGCTGGAGAAGCTACAACAAGAGTTCATTTGGAAGCACTTTATTAGGAAACCGTGTAGGTACTGTTATCTACTGTTTCATGCAGCCTAACAGTTGGAAATGAGATTTTCCAGCAGCATGATACCTACCAGTTATCCACAGCCCACCTTGCAGAACTTCTCAGATCATATCATGAAAATCCCTGTACAGGTCAGTGGTCCGAGTTGTTTCTATATCTCCTAGATTTCTTGCCTCTCAGGTACATGTACAAGTGGAGCTCTCATTTGAAACTCCCATTTTCTCTCTGTATTAAGAGCAATAGCTTCTTTTGCACATGAGAATAATAGCTTCCTTTGTACATGCAGATTATATGTCCACAAAAAAACCCCACAAACAACAGTACCTCAGAGGGTTGCAATAAAGGTACATGTGCAAGCTAATAGAAGCAGTCAGAGCTGGAAAAATAAGGGACACAATGAAACACTTTCTGACACAGGTGCCTGCCTAGCCAGGAACCCATTAGCACCTTGTCACAAAAGCCCCTAAGCACACAAAAATATGAATTTGGAAGTCATAAAAACCAATGGACATACACAATTAAGTGACCAATGAAAACCTGTCATCTTCTCTCCCTCTTTGGAACATAGCCAGGAATGACTGGTGGGAAGGAAAAGATAATTTGGAAACACCTCAACCTCAACTTTCAATGTTTACTGGCAGGAAAGATCTAAAAAAAAAAAAAAAAAAAAAAAAAAAACCACAACAAAAAAAACCCCCACACATAGCAAAGGGTGGGAGAGAGAAAAGACTGGTTTGTAGCAATATCTACATTAATTTTATGAGACTTATGAAACCTGAAGCCTGGTAGCGACTGCTGATTTAGCAGGATCTAGGGGCAAATATACTGAGCATCTCCTGACATTTCCATGCAGAGCAAGTTACAAAGCGTCTGCCAAAGAACCAACATCTCTACCTTCACAGTCTCCTGCATCAGTTGGTTGTCCCAGCTTCCCCTAGCTTACTTCATCTGCTGCGGCTACAGCTACTGTTGTCTGAGTATTTTTTCTGTACCTTGGTTTTCCTACTCTTCCACTTCAGTCACTCCTCAACAAATCCCAAGTCTCCCACCTTCAAATCCAAAGCTTCACCATGGCATGAAAACTACTCACATCTTGGCTGTCAAACTTGACACGTAGTGAGCTTAAAGCTTTAGTCTAACTAAAAATATGCTCTGCTGGGCTTCTGGAGTCAAACTTCTCTGGTCATAGCTCATAATCTTTGTCTTCGATACCCATTCAAAATCTGTTTAAAACTTGCTTATCCTTTCTAGGATTCTACCAGGAGTCCACCCACATGTAACTTCATAACATAAGCCTTTAATTATGAAAAAGAAAAAAGCCTGCATGAGAAGTCAACACACCCACTCTTACCAGCACACCTCTCCCCACCCTGTTCGTCTTGATTATACATACTTAGGTGGGAAACCGTTTATTATCACCAATTATGGAGCAACTCTGTCCTCACTGCAGAACCCCATCATATTGGAGATTACACAGGTACTGTAAAATAAGACAGTCCTTGACATAAACAGCTTTTGGCAAGTCTCCTGGTATTTGTTGCCCAAGACACCTCTCTGGAGCCCCTTTGCTGTTCACTATACAACAAACAGGGGAAAAACCTCAAGAGAAAACATGCATCTAAAAGTAAGTATCAAACATGCCTAGAAACACTTTTTGACATAGATTTTAAAGTAAAAGTTGGACCGTCTCAGTGATTTTCATAGCATCAACAGTTTCTTCCCCTACGTTATTCATTGCACAGTCACTGTGAAGCACAAGGAGACTTAGAAAACAGATCTGACAAGCACTTGGAAATAGCTCTGTTTTCAGGGCTTAAGAGAATTAAGGGCCTGACTCTTCCACTAGCACAAATCAGAAATAAATGCAAAGAGTCACCTGACATTATGGTGCTGTGAAACACGTATGCAGCCGAGATGTTGTGCTTGCTTCAGTGGAATAACTTCAGTAACACGTGCAGATTGACATGCAAATAAACCTCTTGAAATTGCACCAAGAAAGGTGGAGAGAGAAAGACAATCTTGATTAAAATTTTTTGAAGGACACTACTATGAGGTGCTTCGTTATGATCAGCTCAACATAAATTATCATATAACCCATTTCCAATGAGAATGCAATATGAGCTAAATTTTGCACTGATTTATAGCTTATGAAGGCTTCACTGAAAACCCTGCCTGTTTCAGAAGTCCAGGTCAGTGCAGAATATAGGTTTGTTTTCTTTCATTAAACATGTACAATTCGATTGTGCATTAGGGGTGGAAGGTCATAGAAATGGCAAGAAAAGGACTTTAAAAAAAAAAAAAGTATCATCCCATGTCAGGAAAAGATTATTCCTCTTCGCAAATTCCTAAACCTGTGTTCAGTTTGCCCTCAATATCTGCAATGATGACATCATTTCAAAGATGGTGATGTAGATTTTGAAAAGAAATATGACCATGAAAGTTATGTCTGAAGTCCTTCTCTTATATTCACAGATGCTTGATTCCTCTTTTCAGACAAAAAGCCTCTACCTGCATCAAGTCCCTGTTTAGCTTGGCAGTCTGTAAAGAGCAGGTGGTGGCCTACCTTAGACAGCAATGAAAAAATGCATTTTTTCCTCTTCCTTTTCTAACCTGCTTGAGAGACATTGTGAAATCTCTTGCTAAAAAACCCACAGACTCTAGCAGAGTCCACGTTCTGGTCACAGTTGCAGCACATAGCCAGAGAAACAGCAGAAATGTCGATTTATTTGTAGTAGTGTAAATGAGATCAGAGTCAGAGTTCAGAGCTAAGACTGTATGACAAGACTAGCAACTTGCAAAATTGATTATTAAAAGGCTATCCCACACAAAACAGCCGCCATACCTGGGGATTTGGATTTTTGAAGGTACTTTTTTTTTTCCTGTAGGTTTGGGGGTTTTTTTAATTATTATTACACATCATTAATCTGTTCAGGCATTATCTCCCTTTAATTTTGCTTGTTGCTTTTAATAGTGTATTTAAAGATATCGGCAAAGTATCTCTCTTCTTTCGTATTAGCTTCTCTCATGCAACCCTTAGAGCTCAAAGACTTGTGTGATTAATAGCTCTGCCAGCAATTCCTATTTAAAAACTATCCCTATTTTATCTCTTTTTACCCTGTCTCTGATTTGCCTCTACTCTCTGCGTAGAGTACCCACTGCCAGGATCTTTATGCAACCCCAAACTTTGCAACTTTATTTCTCACTATTCTTTTTCCACTTTAAGAAGATCCTGTCGATTTTGTTTGACTGGATAATAACCAAGTAACTTAAAAGCGCAATCCTACAAGTAGCTGAGTGCCCACTATTGATGTAAGGCAAAAGCAGTAATTTAGCGCCTTTGAAAAAGCTCAGCACCTTGAAGGATGATATCGGTGCATTTCAGCTTGCTAAGCTATGATTTGTCTGTGCCCCTGTTTCTCACTCGGAAGTCATCATTACCTTCTAGTCTTGGATTTCAAGAAGACAGAGAAAGGTATTTAAAACAAGATCACACATGATCTGTCACGTAGCAGGCAATGTAGGTTCCTTATTGCAAGCCTCCCAAGCGAGCACTGGAAGTGTAAGTTATATTCTCAAAATTATTCTGTCATCCCCATGACAATTTAATTATTTTATTTTTTTTTTTAATCTAGTGCTTCTCGACTCTGTTTAGGTAGCCATGTCTCCTCAATATCTCATTCAGGTATAGCACGGAAAAGTCTAACAACCCTGGGCTGGCAGCCAAGCTTGCCTGTGACTGACGCTCGCTTAACTGAGCAAAGATTTGCTCTGCTCCAAGCAGGAACCTGACTACACAAGGACCAGCAGTGACAGCGCGGGTGCAGGCTTGCATCCTAACAACGCCGTTTCCAGCTTGTGCTCAGGCAAGTGGAACCAGTACTTAAGCTGAATGCTAAAAGGCTTCAATCTTCTGCTTCTTTCCAATTCACCTCCTGTAAAAACCCAGGACTTTTTAGTAAGAGCGGCACATTAGGGTAGTTACATTGCTAATCCGGGCATAATTTTAAGCTCAATGAAAGGCAATTTAAATGTCGAAGGAGGAGGAAAGCAAAGGGAGGCACAGAAGAGAGAAGGTAGAGAGGAATGAATTGCTTAGAATACATTTTTAAAAATGTATTCTTGCCGGTAAATGATAGAAATAAATCAGCAGTATGAAGTCACTGGTAGCTGGATTTAAAACAGAGTTTATGACCATTTGCTAAGGGGCCAACATAAAGCATAAGCAAAACTAATAAAAATACAGCTTCCATGAGCAATGATAGCGTTAATCTGTTGGAACAAATTCTTTGATTTAAATGAAATTACATTTCTCCAAACATAGACTACAGGCAAATTTAACAAAATCTCTGCCCCAAAGGTTTTACTGTCTAACCAGTCAACGACTGGGGGGGGTAATAGAAACAAAAATGTGTAAGTGAAGTCTGTGCCCAGCAGAAATATGTGGATACCTAAATCTCCTTGCCTTACTTGGAAAAAAAAAAAAAAAACACACCAAACCACCAAACACAACAACAACAACAAAAAACAAGCAAAACAAAACCAACCAACCAAACAAAAAAACAACAAAAAACCCCACAAAAACCCCACTCATTTTCCATGGAGAGCAACTGAAGAATTACAACTTTCATGTAAGTAATTCCATGATTATTAACAATTGCCCCTCTAACTCACTCTTTTTTTTTTTTTTTTTTTTCTTTTTTTTAAACTGAGGATACTTTTTGTTGAATGGAGGTAATTAAAAGAGCTAAAATGCTCTGGTGATACTTCAGTTTGAACCCAGGTGGAATAGAGAGCTGTAGAAGAGAAGTCAGAACTGGTCCCATGCATATGATTTCATCAACAGTCACACAATTTTGGAAACTAGTCTCTAATGCTTTTCAGTCTTGGAGAAGTTGCTAACTATGACCCTGTTTATCAAACATACTAGCCATGTACTGGTCAGAGAACACAGCCTTTATATATCCAGTAGCCTGATGTTGGGATTGACATGCAAGAAACAGTGTACCAAGCTGTGAACAGCAATGAAGTTAGCCTAGCCTGTGGACTGAGATAACCCTTTAAACTTTTTATCTCTTAAAACTTTGGTTTACATTTCAATTAGGTCACAAGCAAAATCCATTTGGTCATGTCAATCTACAGATGACATAGCTTGATCATAAAAATCATCACAGAGCTAAGTACAATTGGTAATCTCAATAGCAGGCAAAGATGCTCTAAATTAGAAACGCGTGGGTGGGTTATGCATCTCTACTATCTGTCTTCAGTAATCCATCTGCTAAGTATTTTTTTAATATGTTATTCTTAAGTGAATATAAAAGTGAAAATAAAAATAGCCCAGCTAAAGTATACTAAGAAATAAATGTTAATGGGAATGAGAGGAAAAGCAATAGTGGAAGTGAAGCCTTCTCAAAGAAAGGCCTTACAGCCTACAAACATCTAAGAGATGCTGCAGCCAAATCTCTGCTTCATCTTTCAGGAGACAGAGAACTAAAGATCACCGAGAACTTTGGCACCATTAATATTGAAATGGTTTCTCCCCCCCTCTCCCCCTTCCTTTCTCTGGGATTTTTTGAACCTAGATCTTATAATTGAAAGCCAGTGGATTAAGCATAACACATCAAACCACTGTTAACACCCAGTCTCCCGCAAGGCTGAATCCTAACAACTCTGTTTTCTGCCTACAGTATGTGCAAGCAAGTGGAACCACCACATGCACTGCATGCTAAAGGCCACAGCCTTTGTCTTCTCCAAGTTCTGTCTATTTCAGAGGCTAACATGCTGCAATTAGTCTAATTAATGTGAAACAATGAGCTGTGTTACCACTTATCAAATTGATTGTTCCCCTATCAAAACAAAACAGGCTGGCTTTTTGATGTAATTTCAAGAGATGATTTGAAATGTCATGTTGCTGCAAGCCAATTACCTTATGACTGGAGTCACGGTCAACAGAATACATAATTAGCACGAGTTTGGGAAGGCTGCTTACTGCTAGTATGCTAATTAACTGTCTTTTGTCATAAAACAAAAAGGTTGTAGCTAGGGTTGTGAAATAGGTCTTTTTTATTTACATTTCTTTGTGCTTATCAATGTGAGGCATGACAATGCAAAAGAATGGAAAATTTTAATTCCACTACTTCAAATTAATACTGAGCTGCAAGGTCAGGCATGGTGTTGGACTACAAGCGATGTTCAACTCTTTCGTGTGCAACACGCGGGCTGCACCTTCTGCCTGGAGCGCAGTAAAATTAAGCACCAAGCGGATCTCACACTAAAGAGCCACTGAGTAGCACCTATGAAACAACTGACAGCACTCAATGGGTACCAGATGCTCCTTTCCAGAAAAGATGAGAGTACCTGTGATAGCCTGAGCATGCCAGGTGCTGTCCTGGCAACCCCAAACTACTCCACCACATCTCTTCAAAAGCACCCTCCAGAAAAGCCTAAACTGCAAACAAATGACATTATTACTTCTGCTTCAGCATGGTGCTCAAAGAACGCTTAATGAGGGCGTGTGGGATAGCAAACGAACCCTGCTTGTAAGTAAAAAGCTTCATAACTCAGCTGCTGCCACCTCCTCTCTGTCGCCTCATTTGTGTGATAAATTTTGTATTCCTCAGGCATTCGTTAAAGGGCTGATCCTGCACGGTGCTGGGTGCCCTCTATACCTATAGGTTTCCAGGGAAGCTGAGGAGCTTATTGCTTTGCAAGATAAAGATCTACCAGAAAGAATCTGAACTGAAAAGGTGGCTGTCAGCAGCTCCCACTCTGCCTTCTCTCATCCCAGCACTGCTCCACGTGCTGCAACGCCGTCACACGAGGGTAACGGAGGGCAGAAATTAGCTTAGTGAATCATTGCTAATTCCTACCAATTTAAATTCTGGTTTTCTTCTTCCTGCCTATAATTCAGCACTTTATCTAAGGTTTTGCTTGGCCTGAGCGACTCCCGAGAGCAAGGTCTGGAAGCACTGGAAGTTTTAATGATGTTGTTTCACTAACAGCTGCTGACTTACGAATCCTCCTATTTGTCGTAAAAACGATTTTGTTTCTCTGTGTATGCTTGGTTTGAACCACTATAGAGATAATTCTCGTGCTTCTTGATAGCCCTTAAAAGCAATAGAGACGTGTAAATCACTCTCCTATATAGGAGAGAAATTAAGTGTTCAAAACCCAGATCAAAAAGTTGTCAAGCTTGCCTTTTCCGCAGGCTTCATTTAAATTCAAACCCAGTCTACTCCAGGTTCACACAACAAATCTTAAAGTTTCAAGTCCAGAAATGACACAGAGTGGATCACCTTTAAAATCATGGTATGAAATCAGCAGGCATTCCTAAGTTATTTTCCTGATTTCTCTCTTCCAATCTGAGCTGAACTCAAGGTGTCATAAAATTACATATGCATGCAAGAAGGCTAAATTTTTATCTTAAAAGGCAAAACCTGTAACGAACAGGAAAACACTCATTTCTTCTGGTGCTGTCATTTACTAGAATCAACATCATCCTTCCTGTCTTTATTCAGCAGAGAAAACAAAGCTAATCCCAATTTCTAAAGAGCTGGCTAATAAAGGAGTCAAGGGATCATTAGTCTAATTAACTCATTCCTGTTTTCAGTTTACATTTCATTATGCCATTACACTCTTTGAAATGTCAATTTTTAAATACCATAGAAAACTGTTTAACATATAGACATTATGTTCAACAAATCTAGGAACATATAGAACATTTACTCAATATTAGTAAATTAATAGTATCCAGGTACGCAACTAAATATCTCCCAGCTAAAGCATTATTGTAAACTTTATGTATTGATACCAAAATCAGGGAAACATTTCAGTGACACTTGGCCCCTTGCTTTATGGTGGTGCTTTTGCTAGATGTCCTTGTGTCCACTTTTGGTGATCAGACCGTTTTATTCTCAACAAAAATAAGCCAGGATACTAAGCTACAACTTCCTGTCAGGTTTTTTTTTTTTTCTCCTTCTTTTTATTGGGTGTCTTTCTATAGCTTAATATAATGAGTCACTTACTGTACTTTAAGTCAATTTTTAAATTGATTTAATGAGTCATTGAGTCATATAATGTCTTTTAAGTCAATTTTTAAATAAATGCAACTTCTATTAAATTGATGGTAACTTCTGTAACCAGCTGTTTGGAAACAATCAATGTGAGTTAACAGTGCAGGCTTGTACTGTTAAACTTCTACAGACAAGTACAAGTTTTATAAAACAAATACGTTCTTGATATAGATGAAATATTATATAATAATTATGTGCACGCACACAAAAGCAAATAGGAAGAGAGGAAGCCTGTAGGCATGCACACAAACACATATTTTCCTGTGTGTACCTCTGAACACCTCACATGCACTGGCTACATACTTGCTGGGGAGCAAACAGCTTTTGCTTTGCGTTTAATCCAGTAAATGTGCGTAACACTACACGTGACTTGTCCCTGAGCATCTCTTGGGTTATTCACACGTTTAAATTAGACATATATCACAAACTGCTGGAGCACAGCCTGAAGTACGGAGATGTTTTGCCAACGTGCTTCTTTGTAGCGAAACGTCTGCAGGAGTTTGGGATACCTGAGCAATTAAGACGGGCACGACTGGCAGTATCTCCTTGGCATCTTCTTTTCCAAATGCCCCATGATGGGATGCACCCTCCACCTGCCTGGGTCTCCTCCGAAGTATTTTCTCCTACGAATTTGCACAGTACATACACCAACTGTCATCTCAGTAGTTGACAGAATCAGGCTATACGTGCCAGAGTACACCCGTAACGTTCTCCCAGTGAAAGTGTCAGACATCGTGATTCCTTTGTATGTATTTTAAGGGATGCTAATGATTGCTTGCGCTGACTCCAACTCATAGGCAAAATGAAGACAGACACATTGAAATGGGAATGAAGCATGACAGCAGCTCTTACATAAATATGATCCAGGCATCAATTATATCTGCTACAGCATGGGCCCAGTTATTAGTCATGCTGGATAATAGGTAAAGAGATCTGATCCTTATGTATGTGTGAGTCTCTTCTTGAGTGTCTGAGATTCACTAAACCACTTTTTAAAAACTTTCTGATGTCATCTGGCCCTCACCTACAGCAAAAAGCTTACTAGTGAAGTCCCTGGTTATTTTAATTTCTGAGAACTGGAATTTGGTCTTCTGAATAGCCTGAACCCTGGCGAGAACTCTATGGCATCTCTACAACATCCTCTAACTGTGACAGTGCACTAACATAAGTTTAGCTCTTCTGTGCTATAGATGCTACAGAAACGAAGAAAAGCTTGTTTTAATATCCACCCGCCCAGTCTATCACAGGAAAAGCAGTCCTTGCCGATCCCTAGAAAGCGGCATGTGTGACTGGAATCCTTCCACTGGCGGAAGGGAACCACACAGCTATTTGCAATTAGTGGTTTTGTGTGGCTGTCCTTGCATTTTGGGAGGGAGGAGGGTTCAGCTTTAGGCACCCAAGTTTGAAAAGTTTGTCTGAGAATATGAGCTGACATTAGAAATCTCTTATCTGGTGAGACACGCGACTCCACCTCAGGATGAGATATATATTAAGAGATATTTATTCAAAATTTGAAATTGAGGGGGAATTTGAACAGCAGCAATCATTCACAAGCAACCATATGTTATGGAATCCGTGCAATGTGTTTCTGGGATAATAGTACAGGGATCCTCCATCTGCAGGAAGCAGAGAGGATGATACCATTCTGCTTTTTGTCACCAGCAATAATACACTTGAGGAAAAAAAGTGCCTTTAAAAAGATGTAAAGGAGGACCGTGAGTGCAGTACATGGATTATTTTTAACGGCTTAACAAGGATTAAACCACATCCATTAATTAATGTATTTTGAGAAGACTAATAAAAAAAATATCTGTTAAAAACATAATACATACATCTTTAATATCAGCTCTGCTTTAGGAGGACTGAATCTGGATAAGAACTGTGGCTAACAAGGTACCTGATAATGCTCCCGCAATAAGAGGTGAGCATTAGCTCTTATTAATTCACGTTCTTAGTGTTTTTCGGCATCACGAGCTGACCCGACGTGATGTAACAGGATGTGGCATGCCAGAATGCATCACAACGTGTTCAGAATCGTAAAAGCAAACAAACCCTCAACAACTAAACTTCCCTGCAGCCGCTGGTATGGAGTTCAGCATTCCTGATCAGACATTGTCTTAGCTTTATTATCAATGTGTTATACCTCCTGTTGGTTGTTCAATAAGTATTTTCTCTCGTCTGTTTTCTAAACCAGCCAAAGCAGGTCAATGCATCTTCATTTAAAAACAAAAGCACAGAATGCTGCTTAAAGCTTTGACTTACTGGGGGTCTTCTATTTTCTTTCCCTCTATGTGCTTCTACCTGGTATCACCCAAATCTAACATTGCCAAGAGAAGACCAAGGTGATTAGGAGATACACACAGTTATTTTAGCAAATCCCTTAAAAAAATAGAATTATTTGGACTTGAAACAAGCCTGAAACATTAGAGCAAAAGAGAGTATAAAAGCAGGAGCTACGGCACCATACACCCCATCTAACAAGGTGTTGAGCACCAAAGCCCAGGGGACTCTTGGTGCTCTCGCTGTGAAGATTAGACAAGAGCACTCGTGCAGGACACAGCAGGAATATGAAGGGACATGAAGTGAGCAATCCCAGCAGACAGCCTGTTGAAATGTCAGTCAGGCACTCTGCCTCCACCACCTTTCACAGAGCTAAACATCTCTTTATGTCAGAACAAATTGGGCGATCCTCAAATCTTTTTTTCCTCTCCCCTGACTTCAATGCGACGACGAGCGCCGGGAAGGAGAGCGGGAGGGAGCGCACGCAGACAGTTCAGTTCAGTTCACATGAAAGCGCCCTGACATGCGACAAGACTGAATACTGATATTGGCAACTCTTACAATCTTATCAGAGAGGCAGGAGCAGCAGCAGCCAGCGTGCTACAGACCTTCCCCCTTTCCAATTACGCTGGGTGGCTGTTCCTTTCCCAAGCGTCCCGCAATGTCCTTTGAAAATAAACTCCTGGGCTTGATCAAAGGCCACAAAAGCAAACATGTCATTTCCTTATTTACAAGCATATTTACTTTTGTCATCTTTTTCTTGTTTCTACTCCCACCTTTCCTTGTTAGTCCATTAAGGAGGTCTAATTTTAACTGGCGTCTAGCATAGTGCTCAAATGGAGACTGGCGAATGACCGCAATCTTATTTTAAACAATTCTGTTTCACTTGCAAAATTCTGTACAGGGTGTTTGGTTGGGTTTTTTGACCACAAAAACATACACAGAAGTTATTTTTGCAGCATAATAACAATAAAGAAACCTTCCCACTGACTTGTGTAAACATTAGAGACTTCTTAGTACAATTGTACAGAGATACAAGAATTACTTTGTTTTTTTCATTTGATTCAACACATGAAACACTGCCTTAAAAATGATCAGACAATTTTCATTCTTTAAAAAAAAAAAAAAAAAAAAAAAAAAAAAAAGGACAACAGAAAACATAACCTAGCCAAGATTAACAACTCTGTGAAATCACTGGAACATCTGCCTTCAAGAATGGCAAGATTAAGATGCTAGTCCACCTTTAGGTTATAAAGGTTCCAAATAATAACATTTCTTGTAAAATAAGCATCTAAAAAAACGTCCCAACACCCCCTCCCAAACACCATAAAACCTTCCAACAAAAATCTGTGGTTTTAAAAAATGCAAAGTGAATATTCAATAAGAAACTGTAATTAATTGGTCACTGTCATGCCTGGCCACCTACTCTTTAGATCACAGGTTTATTGCAAGCATAATCATTTGTACAGAATGATCAATTTCTAAGCCTGCATTCTGGATAATATTTTCTAAAAGTTGCCTAGAAGTTCTCGTATTAATTGATTATAGTTAAAGATCAGATGCATTACATTACAATTTCAAGTTTCTATTTATGTTTTTATGTTTTACCTACGTTCAGGTAGGTAAGTGTCTGTGTATGGTGCAGACATTACCAGACCATTTACTGCCCATTACCGCCAAGAAAAGAAGGCCATACTACAATAAACTGTGCAGCATTTCTGGCATTCGTTAAAGGAAGAAAGCTTTGTAAGAAAAAAGAAATACCACTGATTTTTACAGGTGTTTAATAAAGATAAGCTGAAAAAAGGGTTCCTATTTTAAGCTTGGTGATAGCTAAAAATGCATTCAAATATGTTCAAAAGCAAACTGAAGTCTCCTAAAAATGGGTGTTTAAAAGTATTCAAGAAAAGAGTAAAAATGCAAATAATATTTGTCACATTATTGTAGGATATGGGACAAAAATGCTCATAAATTCAAAGAACCCTGCTGAGGCAAACTGCATTTCATTTAAATATGGCATTATTTGGGAGTCATTAAAACAGGAATAATGTTTATCGGTTGCATTGTAAAGGTTACTATGAGAAAACAGCAAAAGTTTGTCCATAGTAGAATGAGTGGTGCAAGGGACTGTGAGCATAACACCCTTCATTTTAGTCGTTGTAGCTGTGCCATGGGAAAAAAGATGAGTTAATGTAATTGATAATTCACTACTGCAGAAAAAATACAGTAAAGATAATGAGGAAGCACCAGTATTTTCAAGAATCTCAGTCCAATATTCTAACGTCCTTCATATACATTACAATGAGACCAATGTAAAAAAAAAAAAGGGGGGGTGCTAATAGTGACGGCTGACTTTCCACTCAGAAATGTGTTCAATCCTGAGAAAGAAAAGAAAGGCACAGTGCCTTGTGATTGTTACAAAATATAAACAACTGCTCTCGTCCTTCCATTCAAACACCTTTCATGATTTTTTTTCAAGATGGAAATATAAACCCACCTAATGGGACCCTTAGGCTACACAGAAGTGGGCTAATATGTTGGTTTTAATATAAAGAGCCTAACTCTCACAATTAAAAGTATCTAACCTTGCTGAAGAGAGATGTTTTCCAGCTATAGCCATGAAAAACCTTCTGCAACTTGAGTTGAAAAGCTTTCATTTACATAGACCTGCATAAGTCCATCTATACTCACTTCTAAAAACATAGTGAAATAATGTTAAAAGACCCCCAAAACTCTGGAGTTGCCATTTCGAACCTTAAACTGTTCTCTGCAGTCAATCAGCAGCATTAATTGCTGGTTATTTGTACATGGAAATCAAGATGTAGATGCACGCAGAGGCCTTGATTATGCAGACATTTAGTCAGTGGCTTGACTATTGTGAGTAGTTTTGGGAGAAGCAATCAAATTAAGCATCCCATTAAACATCTGATGTAGGTAAATCAGCTCCCAGGTCTTAAAATTTGATCCATCTTGCTTTCCTCCATCTATTAGATTCATTTGTATCTGTAAAAATCAATCATGTACTCGCTTTAGTCTTGCCTTAATTCTGTCAGTGAATTTAAATGCGTCACATACAGCACTTTTATGTAGTTTAAATTCAGCTATGAAGACCCATTATGGTTCCGAGTTAAAATAATTCTGTGCGACACCCTGCTAAATGGTGGCTCACCTGGAAGTGATGCCAGTCACCTGGACTGTCCCATGAACCTGTCTCTCTTCCAACCCATGTTGTGTCTGTCCCTTCCAATACATATCGAGTCACGCGGTCCGAGGGGACGGGGAAAGGGGCTGGGATGTTAGACTGGCTCTTACTAACGAGGCCAAAGTCCCTCAGACACGCATGCACTGCTCCCTGAGTCAGCGCTGCTGACGCCACCTTTGTCGGCAGCTACGGCCAAGCAGGCTTGGGGAGGACCCAGCAAAACGCTCGCCAGCCAGGCACAGTTCTCACCTAGCGCCTTCGTTCAGAGCTCAGCATTACTACTATTCAAAATATGTTTCTACTAAATATCTTTTTGATGTTGTTGTTAGTAGTACAACCTGTACCGCTATATTTTCCCACCTCTCAGACAAAACGGGTGGCCTTTCCTGAAGCTGTTCTGAATAGAAACTGGAATAATGCCAGCAGGCTTTTGCTGAAGACCTCCACAATTGGCCTAATCTGCACTGCACCACATGGTACACCGTCTCCCAAAATCTTCACGTGGCCTACACCAATTTGTATTCACCTTATTTTCTTTGAGCTTGAAATTGATTTGTGATGTTCTTTCTCTCTGAAGGCTCACGATTTACATAATTTGCCATTATTCCTGCATCACACACTATTCTACATCGTGGGCTAAATTCTTCGCCATGGAAGCGGTCAGGCGTGGGCTTAACTTTAAGCACAAGAGGTCCTATGAGACATCTCTGCTACTGCTCACATGCTATACTTAAGCATACGCTTATTTACTTTCTCATGCGATAGCCTATACCTAACATAGCTTCTTGGAGCTATTGAAAGTGGACACGCAATAACTGCAAGCAGAATTGGGCTTATTGTCTCCACAGATTTGTGCTAATATACCAGTGTCTCAAGACATCACTTCATTTTCATAACAAGGAGGAGATTTAATTTCTGCGGATTCGTATAAAAAGCAATTTGGAAACTTTGTAACAATGATATTGCTTCCCATAAATGCCAAATTGGTAAAAACATCATAAGAGACAAACACAGCACATTCACAATATCTTTTTTTTCTATCTTAAGCACCAGCATTATTCAAAGACATTATACCACTAAGTATCCAAATAATTCATTCATTTTAAAGATCGAAAGCATAATATTATTTTGTTACATTAAGGTCTCTCTTTTCCAAATCGCTCTTTTCCACTTAAACTGGGGCAATAAAGGCATCTCAAAATGCATCTGCACATCAGGCTTTTATTTTCAGTTTTCAGGGTTTGTTCTGCTCTGGTTGGGGTGCGCACTTGCCTTCTTGCTGAGTACCAAAATGTTTATTTTTGCAATTCCCTGCTTTGTATCATAAAACAAGCCTCAAGTATCACCATCTCATTCCTGCCTTCCATTGCTAGCAGGAAGGAGGCGGCTGGCGCGGGAACACGTGGCTTACCTTTAACTGGCACCGCTGTAATATAGTATCTCCAGTTAAAAAGAAATTGTAATAACCTAAAGTGACCGTTTAAAATGATAACCCAGATCAACAGTTCTGACTAGGGTAGGCTGGCGGGGGGCGGGGCAGACAGCCCGGTTTTAAGCGCACACTATTAATTGATGAACATCAGGACTTTGTGGTCATTTAGCACTCCCTATAAATGAAGGCTTGATAACAGTTATTGATCTCAGTTTTCCTGGAAGAGGATCCCTGGGCTCAGCAGTGAGCAGTTTTGCTTCTCTCAGTTCATAAATACAAGAATAGAGCTATTGCTCAAATGCCACCCTAACTGCCGAAAATGAAATAAAAGTAGAATTTCAGTGCAGCGTGGAAGCAATACAGGTGTATTTCCACAGGGTTTTTTTGAGTAGATAGCCCAAGGTTAATATAATCTCAAATTTCCTTATGGGAAATACAGAATTGCCACAGCTGACCCCAGCTATCATTTGAAAATATTTTCTTAGTGAATGTCTACTCAAACCATATAAGTTACTGTTTTTATTTATTTATTGATCTTCCTTGTGTTACCATGGAACTTGAATACCTCTGAACATTAATGAATTCAGCCTAACAACGTACAAGATGGCCCTACGAGCATCTCTGCTGCCCAGGCAAGAAGCTGAGGCAGGGAATGGGAAGCGTTGGGTTGTTGCATCCCCAGCACTACTGTGTCACAAGAGGAAATAACGAAACTGAACTGGAAACAGCTATTGTATCTCCCATGTTACTCGTTTGTCATTCAAAACTTTCCCCCTATTTTTCTACTTTCTAGCTTTTTCTCCCTGAACCTGTGCTATTGGCTGATCAAATCAAAAGCTGATTTCTAAAACTTTTTATGATGCTGCCAGAAGCGCCTACATCACCGACAATATATTATCACACGATTTAAACAGAGAAAATTCACGTCCTCCCTCTCTTTCCATCTCCCCTTCCCCAAAATCAGAAAAACAATCCCTACATCTCCTGACCCCCAGTTCAAATTAAATCCGGACATCGAAGAAGAGACCTAGAAAGAGGTGCACATCCCTTCCAGTGTGAATTTAAGGAGACGCTACACAAGTAGATGAACTGTTGAACTCAGGCCTCTGCCTTAAAAATACATTTCATTGGGATCGTTAATGCACGATATAAGTACCCGAACGATGTAACAGAATTCTGAAAAATGAATTAAGGACGTATTGCCATCTCTAGCAAAATAATAAAAGTAGGGAGATTAAGAGGCAAGCATATCTTTTTGAATTGTAAAATAGGTTTATAGGTCTTCTAATAACAACTTTTACTCAAACCTTACATAAATAGGCTTATATGATACAAATATTATGTGGGCTATGTGGAAACTACAAGGTCCCTAATCATGTTTAGGGATTACTTGACAGAACAGAGACATTTCATTCCTATTGGACCTAGGGATTACAGCACAGAAACATCTAATATTCCATTTTTTAATTTCATGCATTTTTTATTTACCTTTAATGATGCTGTATATATTCATCATCCTGAAATATTAAAACAGTATGAAAAAAGTAATAAATTGGTGGAAAATTTAGGGAATGGGAATGCAACAGCACGCAAATCATACACTATCAAGTGCTTGATACACATTTAAAATTACTGCCTAGTACAGCAAAGCCAAATTCCTGGCAGATTTCTGAAGCGCAAAGTCACAATAAGAAGATCAGCAGAACAGACTGAAATAATAGAATATTCATCCCCCTAATCCATATGCAATTCTTTAGGGCTTTTTTTTAACAATGCATATGAGGTCTGACTGTATTCAGGATTTAAATAAGTTGTCTGTCTCTCTCTCTCTCTCTCACACACACACACATTCACTCAGTATTTTTGTTAAAAAAAAGTATATACAGTTATCATTTCTGCTCTACTGCACCCACATTGACAAGGTTAGCACATCTCCTCACACCTCAGATGAAACAATAGCATTTTAAACAACAAAAGTGTTAAAAGAAATACATTTATTCATACCATTGAAACCTCCTGCAACAGCTTTGTTGGAAGTAGCGGGTCCAGTTTGCCTGGGAAAGGGATTTTTTTTTTCCCCTCTAATTTTTTTTTAACTCTTTCCTACTTCATTCTAAATAATTATTGGTTAATTTAAAGCAATTTCACTTTTAGTTATTGGCAGTAAAATTTTGAAACCAGTATTAAGTCTTTGAGATCATGCATTTCTCTCTAGACAGATGTAATTTTAGATCTAGTATTGTATAAAGGGACAGAGACCTAGAGACGAATAAATCATCACTCAAAAGACAGATGCTGATGATAATAATGATACACGTACAAAATGTGCGTGAGGATGGGTGATGGGGAGGTGTAGTATAAAACTTCCATTGCCATGCATGTGATTACTGAATTACTTTCAAGTAGTGCAAGGCCACAACTGAGTTACAGATGTTCCTCCAAACAAGAGCATGAAGAAATTCATACCATATCATACAGACATACAAAGCCTAATCTTGAGATCAAGTGGGTTTTACGCAGGTTTAACTCTATGATTAGGCTGCAGAATATCAACACCACAGACAGGTTAGATATAAAATGAATGTACCCAAACATAAGACATTTGCAACAGTAACATACACGTGGAGTTGCTAAATAAAGGTGCCTATATGTGATAATTACGGTGGCCACATGCAGAAAGCAGCTTTCACAACCATCACGACAATTCTTGTCACAACTCTGTTAGTGAGGCGAAGGAGCGCTAGGACAGGTGATGGTACATGGAAAGCCATCTGGTAAGTGAGAAAGAGCAGCCACATCCTGTCGAAACCCGAATACCCAAATGTAGCTACATGCTATTTGTGGTAACAGGTCTCATGAGAAACAGCCTGAGGTGTAGATTGCTGCCGAGCATTTACCAGGACTTTGGGTTTCTGCCTGGTGAGGGACATGCTGATCCAACCCCCTTCAAATCATTCTCATGTGTTATTAGCCAAACTGTAGTATCAGTTGACATTGCTGTTCAAATTGCAAGGTGACTGTTTTAATTCGATACGGACTAAATGAGCAATGTAAAACATATTTAATGAAATTTTCTTTTTGGTAAGGAACCTGCTTTTCTTTGGTAAGAACCTGCTGTGATTTATGCAGCCGAGACACCAGTACCTGCCCATATTGTGATGCCCATCTACTGACACAGAGTCCAAACTTACTGGTGCTTATTGCTTACAGTTATCTACTTATTATTGATAGATTGAGGAAAAAAAATCATAACCATACTGAAATTAGCAGGAACAGTCTAGCAACAACAGGGCTAGAATACATCCATCCTGTCTGTATATTTTGCAGGCACATAAGCGAAAGAATAAGCATTCTTAGAAAGGATTTGATCCGTACCAGTGAGAAAGGCGTTAAGTTGTATAAGGAAATAAAAGACAAATTAACATCAAACTTCTGCTAGAAGATATGATGAATAAGCAGGGTCTATTAATGCACACTGAACTTTGGAGAGAAAGCCTAATAGATGCCCTGCAGAGCTGCATTGGCCCAAATCTGAATCTGAAAGGCACAGGTGGCAGCAGCTTTGCTGCAAACATACCATGGTTTTAAAAGGCAGGGCAATTAAGTAAAAGTACAAAGTATTGCCTCATTTTGGGGGAAGAGAAGAAAAAAAAAAAAAGGCTATAGAAGGAAGCAGGGATTTATCAAAGAGGGATAAAGAGCACCCCGTGAAAATTAGGGTATGCCTGAAATACATTAGCGCTACTCTTCCTTCTACTATCCTGTGTTTTAGAGGACATAACATGTGCCTAGATGACTCTTTATTTTAGTGAACACAACAACTGTTTGTGAGAGAGAAGGCTAGAAAAGAACAGGAAAACTTTTGCCCAAATTTCAATACTTTGGTTCCAAAGCACAGAGCTACTAAAGCTTTTCTACAAGTGTTTGTAAACACAGTAACACTTTTTAATGTGCACAAGGAATACTTTTTTTTTTTTCCTTGTACTCATTCAGAGAAATGGTTCAACCACCTTCTTTAGAAAATTTCTAAGCAAGCAACGTGAGACATATATTTGGAATACGAAAGTTTAATCCTACTCATTAAAACATGACAAACTTATAATTAATTGAGAAAGGAGTCAATAATGAGAACATCCTTCAATGTAATGATGTTGGTACTATCAGTTGTAATATGGGAATACGTTATAGAAAGTGAAGTATAATATGGAAAATTACAAATCGGTTTAAAAAAGAACAGTCTGAAAGTTTTTCCTTGGGTCGAATCTTTAAAACACAAATTTTAAATCCTCAAAAGTTACATCTTCCCAGTCATCAGATGAGATAATACATTACGTTGTTTTCCTGTGATGGGGAATAATTCAAGGTCTTACATTCCCTGATTAATCTCACAACCAATATTTAGAAAAGGTTTCTCTTTGAGCTAATCAAACTTGACAAAAGCAATCTTCAAACTATGCCACATTCACTGATTTGTAAGATATCTCAGACTTGTGTTTTATTAAATGCAGTTTAAATTAGCAACAGCTCTAAATCCACCTGCTTATGACACCCCCCGAACCTCACAGACAGTACATGAGGTAGGTAAAAAAAAAAAAACCACATGCAGATCAAAAATATGAGGACAAACTACTTTTTTTCTTAAAAAAAAGGAAGGATGCCATTTTAGTTTTAAGATAGCACCCAGATGCAACCCTGTTTCTCACATTATATTGCATTTTGCAGGGGGTAGTTGCTGATGGTTACTTTTTCTTCTGGAGCTAACTGCCTTCACCTTATTGGATAAGGTATACCCAGTGATTCCTCCAAATAATGCTTATTTCTTTATACACATGAAAAAGAGGATTACTTTCAATATAGAATTTTACAACATTCCTATGCTTTCAGTATCACAACAGTATCATCAGGTTAAAGGACATCATTACTCCAGAAGAGCAATGTTGAGATGGTACAGCTGTTACCATGAGGACAACTGGTAGGGAAGCACTACAACACTGGCAGGGAACACTGTAGGAAAGCATATAAATACCATCCCAATCTTCACCTTCACTGCCAATTAGTGTTGGTAGTTTCCTTTCTTTCTGTAAGCAGTCATACATGTGTAAACAGGATTTTCCCCGTGGTTTGAAAATGTGTTTAGATTTGGTTGCCTGACTCTCAGCACTAAAAGAGATTCCTGAGTTAGGATAGCTGAATAAGAGGAAGAAAAATATGGGAGAGGTGTAAGTATTAATTCTCTATTGCAAATACTCCAAAAGGAAATCAGGCTTCCAGCTTATTCTTTCTCTCAAGTCACACTTAAGTTCTGGATAAATAAGTTTCTGAGCTACTGACTCCCCTTTATTTCCTCATGGTTGTGTGTGACAGAGAAACTGTTTCAACATAGGCAATGTCTATGATCGAATAATATAATATAATATAATACTCCATTAACAAAGACTCACATGTATTAGAAGTTGCTAGTGCAAATCTTTTTCAGACCCAAGGAAGGATATCCAAATATTGGGTAACACACTCTGACTGGGAAGACTATCAGTAAGTTTCTCTATTTGTTTATATAAATGGGCCAATGCTTTTTAAAGCACTTCAGAGCACTTAACTAAAGCAAACAAGCACTTGAACTTCAAATATCTAGCAGGAGAAGCTATTGACAAGTATGACTTGACTTAGTAAATCCTAATATCTTTGCAACCTTTCATTCATACAGTCTCTTCATGAAGAGAAGCACCAGGCTCTTAGCTCAACTTCAACTCTACTGCAAGATACAGAGTGAGAGGGGTGAGCAATTGCCTAGCCCTCTTTTATTTCTTTTTGATAAAGCAAAGTGCTTTATTTTTTTCCTGTATGGGGATCCTGGGCCCACAGTAGTCTTTAGAAAGCAGTTTCTGATTTTGAAACCTCATTCTCTCTCTTATTTGCCCTTTAAAGTAGGATTTTTCCATCTTATGAACCTCCTTTTCAACTCCTTGCTATCCATGGGTAGCTAAGCCTTGATTTGGGAATATGACGTTTACCAAACACTGCCCTATTAAGTCCCAACAGGTGAATAATGCTGTGGGAATAGCTTGCTATGCTCAGAAAAAGGGTGCCTTTGCTAAGTAGTAACGGCACTAGCGTCATATGCATCTTTTAGGTCTTCATACTTATGATACACTCCCTAGCTACTACATTATATACAATTACACCAGTCATTTCCTGACCTAGATTGGTGTGACCAGATTCACGTATACCTTTCTGCTGAGATATCAGCATCCAAATGAATAATCTGAAAGATTATTCTGCAGCTTTGGACAAGATATTTTTTGGATACGTCATGGTTTCATACCGGTCAAGTAACATACAACTTCATAGCTGGACTCTGTCAAATCAGGTTTGCTGTATGCTCTGAGAAACAGAATGGATTTATGCATTTTGAGGAAAGGCAATTTTCTGAAGAGGAATGCCACCAACGTATGCCAGTCCAGCTCAAGTATTAAGTTGGCCCTGAGAACCATGAAGGTGGTGCTCAAAACAAGCTTTTCCCTTCAGTAGCAGGTACAGCTCATTCCCTAAAATCCTGCAGCACACTTTGATTTTTATTTCTCTCTGAATGTGTTTTGCATGCAGTCTGCATAACGTGGCAGAAGAGAGGTGATAGCATAAACCTTTACTTTAACCTGGTCATTACCTTCTTAGAGAAAGGAAATAAAGTCTTTTTAAGCTATATTCTGGAGCTCATTAGCCACATTGGGATTTCAGTTTGCTAGTTTTAGGGGACATGTTGCATGTTCTGAAAGTGGTACTGGCTGTTTGGGATTTGTACTCACTAGTCTGGTAATGAACATTCTTGAAACCTTATTTTGATAGAAAAAACCCAATGGATGCAGTTGAGAATATGAACTACTCAGTGCTAAAACCTCAGTCTATGTACAGTTCCTAAAAGAAATAGCTTTGAAAATTCTTTGAAATACCCTGTAAGTTATAATTGAGTTTTAATGTATAAAATGGCTGAGTAATTTAAATGTTTGCAAAAGAAAACAGTCTTTCCTAGAGTTTATGAAGTGATAAGTCTATTTCTTAGAATGATTAACTATGAATCCTGATTTCAAACATGAGCATCTACTAGCATATGCTCTCCACAGCTGACAAAGCAAGATCATACAGTTTTATCAAATTAATATTCCAGGGCACAATTCTGATATTAAATCCCCATTTCCAACCTCCCCCTTGAGTAAGTGCCTTGGTTTCTACAGAAGTAATTTTAGCTCCTACTCTTAAACGAAAAGTGAAATCAGGATTAAGCTCTGCTCATGATGCACTTCGGTCTACTGAACGACACAAGTTAGATTTGTATGTACATGACATTCCAACTGGAAACAAAAAACAAAAAAAAAACCCAACCTAAACCCAGAAACCTAGTAACATTCAAGGATAATAGAATACTTATTCACTTAAAGAAAATTTTTTAGTAGCAAGCGTGTATTAGAAAGACAGATGAAGTACAGCCACGACAGCATAAAGCATGCTTTTGGGTAAGAATGCCCCAATTAACAGCCCATTTAGAACAGCGATAAAACAAGACTATGACGAAAGAAAAAGTAATTCAGTTTTGAACACACTGCAAATAAGTAACAAGATCTAATTATTTAGAAAGCTCTCCAAGATCCCATGGCTTTGGTAGAAATGAATTAAAGGGTAAAATTAAAGAACAGAAGAAAAACTTAGACAAGATGAACTGAAAGAGAAAAAGAGCAAAAAGCAGCGAAAAGAAACAGATCCAGGGAAAGTACTGGTCTACTTTATTCTAATAATAGAGTCATCAACAGAATATCTGTATGCACTAACCCCTAATTTGAGCATCCTGAATTCTGATCCTGATTTCCAGAGACGGCAACTACACGTTAAAAAAAAAAAAATACTTAAATTGCTCATTACTAGAAATAGATTGATTTGCATGAGAAAAGTGCAGAGTTAGATTCCCAGTTCATTTACAAATACTAAGATCATAAAATGAAGTCTCAAAGTCAGTCCTAACTCCCAGGTTAACATTCCCCTCCTGCTGGTAACAGCATCATTGCCCCTGCAACCCGGGAAATAACACAGAGCGGCCACAGGGAAGATGCAGTTTGAGTGAGCCCGGCAAAAACTGAACGAGGGCTTAGGAGAGGAGCATGAGAACTTGCAATTCTGTTCGGTATTCAAAAACATCTAAGTGAGAAACACCATTAGTAGTGAAAGGCCCGACTTTATGCCCATCCGAGCACCTGCCAACACAGGTCAGGGGCAAATAGCTCAACCCAGTCAGAAACTCAGACCGTTCAGCAGAAGTGGAAGGATCTGCTCATATGGAGCAGCTTCCAAAGCTGCGGTTGTGCTCAACTTTTCTTTCTCTTTAGTTTTCCTCCCTTCAGCAAAACTTGCTGGTACAGAGGGTCAGCTACTTTGTTTATTCTTAACTACATGAATGTAAAATGACCAAAGCAACATAAGTTTACCCTGGTACAGAAGGTAATTGCCAGACTAATCCAACATGGTGTATGTTGGGCACAAGAGATGATGGCTGATATTCTGCAGTCAGCGCATTTTGAACTGCTTGCTGGTTTTAGGTTTTAAATTGTTTACTAAACAGTAACTTTAGCCATGGTTTGGGTTTTTTTGGGGGGTGGGGGTGAGTGAGTGGTGTTAACTTTAATATAAGCAAATCACCAAGGTATTAGAAAAACAGCAGCTAATTTACCTGCTGCTTTAGAGAATAGCTCAGGGACCTAAATTATTGTTTTCCCATACTTCCAGTTCTATGCTAAACATTACATTGTCAGAATTGTCTTCATCCCCTGAACACTACATGTGACAACTCTTATTTTTGTGTTCTAACACTTAATCTAAGCACAGTTGCTTATAGAGATAAGAGCCACGTCAGTGTTCTTCAAAACCATACTGAAGTATGAGATCACCCTTTGTTTTGAACATAAGAGTTTGTTTTGCCAAGACAGCAGCTTGTCAGCTTCTAGAACCTTCAGCCTTCTCTCTCATCTGTGCCTAGCACACATTTCCATGTTTTAACTTACTGAACAATTACAGCAGCCAAAACACGCTTATTTAGCGTAACTAAAACACCATATCTGAACACCTTGGACTCTCAGATCGTTCAAGAGCAGGACCAAAATTTGAAAGGTTGGCTTAAAGATTAAGCGTGAGCCATTGCTGCGTGTGAAGTGATACACTTCAGGAGGCAAACCAACCCCCCCACTGCTGGCTGCCATCTCCCACCACCCCCGGCAGCTCCTGCGTGCTCGTTCCACCAGACAAATCGCAGAGGAGAGGGAGCGAACTCCCTTCGTGGACTCACCATCCTTTTCTAGTCACATTCACTACGCATTGCATTAGAAAATCGTAACGGTGTTAAAATATTTTGGCAGGATTTGTTATGGCCAGATCACTCACTTCCTTTGGGACACACAAAGCCTCCTCTGGCAATGAAACAGCCCAAATGTCAGCAAATCCTATAGAACAGAAAACGGTCTGTCAATGTAAAGCCTAAATGAATCTCCAATTAAACAAAACAAAACTGTATAACAAAAACGCACATACAGAGAAAAGAAACAACCTAGGAATGTTCACTTTTTATTAAGGTGGTTTTTTTTTTTTCCCCACCCTCCAGAAACTTTTTAACAGCATTACAATGTATTCATCACAAGGTGCTATTAGAGCACAAGCTCACTCCAAGTGTTACCAATTCACGGACAGATTAGAGGGCACATTAATAACATAGTTAATATGAAGTGTTTAGAGCCTTTACGTCGGTGACAAATACGACTCAGCCAAATTTCCTGACCATTGAGGCCACGGAGGAACAATTTGGTAGATTTCATCAACAGTTCTAATTATGTTCCTGTCAAGTCGAGAACAAAGTAATCCATAACTGGGGGGCTGCTCGGAGACAGTGCCACGCGAGAGTAATTTATGCCCAGGGCCCTCGCTGTAGTTAGTGTGCACAACGCTTGACTAACAAGTGGGTTCAAAAAAAGGAATTTATTAGGGAAAACGCAGCCCTCCAGCTCCGAGCGGCTCATCAGGTGTAGGCTTAGGAGGAGTTATGAGGCAAAGTCTTCTTGTTTATACAAGCATCTGAAGCGCACGCTGGCCTCAGCGGGTTTTAAAACGCAGGATTTCAGCCCAAAGCGTGGCTCTGGCTTTTGCTGGAGCAGGACGAGCCCGCCGCCAAGGCCAGGGTGTGACCCAGCGCTTTTAAAAAACATTTCAGTCCTTGGGACACCAGCAGCGCCACCTCAGAGACTGAGCGGTACCGATGCCCTTTTGCGATCCTATAAATAACACGCTAATGAAAGATGCAAAGGGATTATTAGTAACAGTAAACTAGAATGTCACAATACACAACGCATTTCTTACTGTGGCCCGCCTGGGAAGCAGGCTGAGAAAGGGAAGGAGGGGGGCAAACGGGGGAGAAGCTGTCATGTAATTTTGAGTCATTTTCCACTGTGATCTATATTGGGATGCAGCTTCTATCCTTTCAAACGGGATCATTTTATATATGACACTCTTGCTGCATTTCACGAAAAGGTAGGAATGTCTCCCTAGCACTAGGAGAAGTGCAAAGCCTGACCGTGGTCATTCAGGACTGGCTACTTGCATAAGTAGTAAGATGTTAGAGAAAATAAAATTATACATTTCAAATGTTATTAAGAACAGTATCTGTAAACACAGGGCAAAAGAACATTAGCAAAAATTAGATTCACGTGATAAATGCAAAAATGCTTAATGGGTTTTAAAGCATAGTTTTCTGAAGGTAGCTGTGGGCATACGCTGCTGTCAGCAGTTTTAGATTTTTAACAAGACAAAACCCCCCAAAACTTAAAAAAAAAAAAAGTCATTTTACAGTTCTTTGATAGTCAAGAAACAAGCTTATAAAAGCATTACGAGCTAACCAAAGCAGCAGCCTGCTTTCGTGGACCAAACAATAGTTCGGATAAGGGGAACACTCACACCGAGGACCTCTTTTCGGAGACCAACTTGCCGTGCAGCCCCAGGAAGGTCACTTTCTTCGCCCACGTTCCCCACCGGCAGAACGGGGGCAAGTGTGTGAAGGCAAAGATGTTGTCCCCATATGACGTATCTTATCAATGGATTTTTGCCTGTACAAAAATGTTACTAGCTTCACTGAACTATTGGTTTTACTTCACCTTTTAAATATTAGTTGAACACTGGCACAGAGTGAATGCAGAGTGCGGTTGTGGAGCACTACATCAAAACCCTGAGCTGCTTCTTTCACACTCTACTAAGGTTTCTTATTCAAATTTGCTTGAACCTGTAAATTCTTTGCTGTTAAGTTTAGGGAATTTCCCAGCACCTACAGAGTGGGACAGTATTAGTCTCATGCGACCAAAGCTTCACAGAATTATGATTACTTGCACCCTTTACATCCAAGGATTAAAATAAATAAATAAATAAATAAAAAATACACTTTACAAGCACTGATGGCTTAAGCTTCACAAGAAGGCAAAGAGAAAAGGGAAGGACACAGTCCCATTCTGCAGATATGAAAAGAGAAACCTCTCTGGTAAATCAGACAGATGGTAATTCGGAAGCCAAGCGATGCCTGGACGTTATAATTCCCAGACTCGTGATTCAGTCACAAGACACGCTTCCTTTCCTGGTGAAATGTCATGCTGCCACATGCTTCTGTTACAGAACACATCTTAACCAAGTGTAGCAAAAGCATGATGATCCCATTAAGTATCTAACATCTAATACCTTGTGAAAACTAATTTAGTGCTTTATCAAATCTCTAGTTTGTATGTAGAGCATAAACTGGCTACATTTGCTAATAGGGCAGATTGACCCATCCCATATATTATCAAACCACATCAAAGTCTGCTGGAGGACATAGCCTTAGCTACTTATTATCCTTTGCATTAACTCTCTCACTAGCTACTCGACCAATACATTTTCCTGTAATACATCTGTCATGATTTTGCAGAGAAATCAGCAATTCTGATCAGTGCAGCAGTTAGAGACAGATAACAGGACTAAACCCATCATGGTCGCCTGGCTTTCCAATCTACTGTTAATTGGCACAGACGGAAGCCCTTAGAGCTAGACTTGCACAACAGCATGCCACTGCTGGGCCCCAGAGATTCAGCCTCTTAGTTAGATTTGTATTTTTAGAGCTTTAGTCATTCGCATGATTTCTTCACGATTTATTACATACAAGAGAGAAATAAAGTTGGATGCCAACACCTTTGAATTTACAAGATTTTTTTTTTTTAGCAGAAAAAGGGCATCTTATGCAAGAGAACATGTGGCTTAGTAGTCAGGAAAAAAGTGCTAGAGTATCACTAATAATAAAGTTCGCAATATTAGATCAAATGAGAACATCTTTCTTGGCTTGGATACTATGCAATCTATTCCCACCTGTGTTATATTGAGGGTCATATTTGTGACACTGCATAATGAATTAGATCTCTGAAGCCATGCTTCTAACTGTCTGGGAACTTGCATATATGGCTAATACAGGGTTTGGATTGGTTTGTTTGGTTGGTTTGTTCTTAAATCACAGCTGCTACTATTCTCTGTTAGATAGCGTTTGTCTTTGAACTTGGAAATCCTGAGCCAATGTACATGGGACTCTTACTGACTTTTTCTGACTATTTGACTACCTATCATCACCATAGCCCAGAAGTTAGTGCTAGAATATTTAAAAAAAAACCAAAACAAAACAACAAAAACAACAACAACAAAAATAAAAAAAAAACCAAGAACAACAGAAAAGCCAAAACATACTCTCTCTTCAAGAAGAAACCAAATCCACTCAATGGAAATAAAAGATGCTTCTCTCACTTTGCATATGGGATTGTATAGAGTTCTGAAATATAAATATATCCCTCGTACAACCCTAGTCATTCACATTTAATTCTACAGCTTCATTTGTTTTCTCTTTGTACAGTTTCTCAAGTGCTGTCATTGTCTTTTCCCTTATAAATGCTGGCCCTCCACATCATTTAACAGTAATATAATCAAGTAAAAGGCATTTTGGGGAGGATGTGGGGGTATTATTAGAAGTTTTGTAGTTCCTTGGTGATCCCAGATCCCATTAACGATAGGATCATTTTTAATCCAGAGAATATTAAAAACTGCTTAGAGCCCAGCTGCGGTTTAGCATCACCAACTCAGGCAGGCCGATACAGAGAGCCTTCTACTGGGCAAAACTTCTAACAAGTAAACTTCTAGTCAGGGGGAATAAATTAGATTAAAAAAAAGCCACAAAACCACACAACCCAAAAAAACGGGTAGTGAGTTAAAACATCACAATTCTGAATTGAACTGCAAGTCTTTGGAGCTTTACCCCCCGCCCCCCTTCCTTTTCCTCTGTATTTTTCTTCTTCTGTTTTTATGTTGAAATCACAGGAACTACGCAGCCTAGCAAGGCTGTAATCACTCAGCAGGAACCTGGCACAAGCACAATGCAACCACCAGCCAGGCAGCAGGAAAATGAAGGAAATCTCTCTCTCCCTCCCCCCGAGGTTTCTTAAAAGGGGCTCGGCGTGAATGAATCTTCCCGGTAGCCACCAACAATTTCTTATTCCTTCCGAGCAATCATCAATTTCAGCATCAAGTGGTTTAGTGGCTCTACAACTGGTAGTGGCAGCGGAGTAAGCCCAGCATGCAAACGTTTTGGCTAATTTAAAACCCTTGTGCTGCCGAATCAAACATGACAAGACAACAGTAAAAAGAGAGGCTATTATCCCAAATGAGAGTCGGCGGACGGCTGAAATTGGCTTGAGTGGCAGAGACAAAAGAGGTGGAAGGAGCAGGGACAACCAGGCATGATAATACCAGATACAGCACACACTTTCTCCCCCCATCCCCAGCGCATTCACACATATCGCTACCTGGAGGAAGAAAGGCAATGTTTCAGAGTTTCATGGCCAGGCAGAAAAAATACACTTAAGAAGATTCAGAAGAAATTAGTACCTGGCAAAGCATCTGCCCCATGGGTATGGAGAAACTTAACTTACAAGAGATGCAGCCCTTTCAATAGAAACCCTAACACTCTGAAGGCTAAAACCGTCATTTCCTACCTGAATTCACGTCCCACTGCCCAAAGTTCATTACCGTGAGTTGAGGATTGGAAGCACTGATTTAGGATAGAGTAACCTTAAAACGAGAATAATCTGTGGCATGGCTACTGGTGAATAGTTGCTACACACACAGAGCTCACCAAGCGCCCAGATCCCAAAGAGCTGCTGGGGAGGAAAAGTGGAGGGCAGAGGAATTAATTTTGCAAGGCATTTGGGATACCACAAGCAGACTGATGATGTTCAAAGCCATGAACCCTGGTGATGCCTTGCAGCTCACAGAATGATGACCTGTGGGATCACTGGAGAGCAAGCAAGTTGTCTTTCGCAAGATTAACAATTTAGAAGTGCTGAAATTAATTTTGTTTAATAGCTGTGGGTGCAGACTCCTTACAAAGTAGGTTGCAAGGTCAGCAAGCCTCCTAAAGCCTTTTAAAATGCAGCTTTTTATAGGGACAGTAGATTTAGGGTGGCTTAGGGCTTAAAGATCTAAAAAGCAAAAGAAGTGTAAGAGGTCATTTCCTACCACTTCCAAATCTTGGGTGAAGACATGTTCTCTGTTTCACTTCTCACTCTATAACATACACTTATTGGTACATTCAAAGCTACTTGAGGCAGTATGTGTTTCTTAGGGTAGGCAAGGTGAAAAAAGACATTAAAATCAAGCACGAGAACCAGATTAACCAGTACATAGCAGGCTCATCAGAGTCACACTGGAACATGCCTACCTGTGTTTCAAAGAGGTGATGGGAGGAAAGAAAGAAAAAATATATATAGGAGAATAAGAGACTGGGAGGGGAAAGACAAGGGCAAGGAGAGTGCTCACACCCTTGTCATCATTCAGAAGTAGTTCACCTGTGATTCACATCTGCCTCCTTATACGAGACCATTACACTCTAAATTACTGTACTGTACAGAGTACTTCAAGGAACAGCTGGGCTCAATACTGAAACCCAAATCAACCATTTAAAAGACACTTGCTCAGCTTCACACCCTAGTACGTGTAAGCTATCACTCACAACATATCAAAACATGCTGGCTAGCACTCCCTTAAAGGACACTTTTGTCCTACATTTTTAGCAACAGCATCCAACTAATTGCACAGGTAAAGTTCGTAGCGAGTGCAAGGTTGGGAAATAGAAACGGGGCATTTGTTTTGCACCACTGTGTAGGATGGTGTGAATTTGCTGAATTAATCAACATTACCTTGAAAAGTACTCACACTTTGTGCGGCTGGGCCTGTGTGAAAGACAGACTCAGGAATTCAAGCAGGAGTCCAACCCCAAAAAAGTACGCATCCCAATGCAAAAAACATTCAGTATTTATACATATCCACCTGATCTTGCAAACACATCTTCCCAGAGAACCAAGAAGCACAGGTGAGAATATGACCATGATGGATACAGCGTGTGGGTTTGTTTCATCCTGCCCACTTCTTTCATATCTTCCACAGACACCACACACCCCGCCCCAACGTGAAGGAAACACAATGTTTAGTTTTCAGAGAAAAACCAAAACCAGTAACATGCCAAACAGAAGACATGCAAGCTGTTGATACACAGCCTACCCTGGGACAGGTAAGTGTTACTGAACAGAGAAACCTGTGCCGCTCAGCCATACAGGCAAGTGGAAACGCTTCAGTCTTTGCAGGCAGCCTGGAGGAGAGAAGCGTGTTGTCCTGCATAACGAGACTTAGTTGCTATGGTCCTGCAGACGGAGGGGGCCATTTCCCTGGCAATGAGGTAACTGACGGTCATTAGAAAAGACAGAATTAATTCTGCTGCGAGCCTGTCGCTGACAGTGGCCGAAGCGAATGCACCAGCCATTTTTCTCTGCCCCTTGCACAGGGAGTTAGAACAAAGAAAGGAGCCCCTGGGAAATACTTAAGACACCACAAGAAAATCATTTTAGATGCGTATTAATACTGCCACCAAATACTGCGTGCTTTCAGGCTGACATATGCTGCTGCGTGTGGTGTTTGTCCCCTTTTTTTTTTGGTCTCAGGTTGAATTCATATCCTCACGCAGCACTCCCAGAAAAGCCCAGTTCACAGTTCAGCAAGGCACTGCTTAAAAGGCAAGCCTGATACAGGTCCTTAGGGCATCTCATCCATCCTGCACTTGGATGGCATTCTCCACCAAGGGACCCCATTAGGAAGGAAGGGCAAACTGAAATCCTAACCCAAAGCAGCCTGAAACAGCACCGGCATACTGGTATAGCAGCGATGGATGAGACTCCATTTGTCTTCAAAACATGGGAAGCCAATATATCTGCTTCATTGCAAACTCAACTTTACTTTCCAACCTTGTAGTGTACTTAAAGCTAAAATGTAGATCAGCTTTCTATCCAGGGATAAAGCACAGAGAAGTGTCACCCAACGCTCCAATTAAACAGATTGGAAGTGACGCACTTCCAATGCAACTCCATACAGCAAAACACCCCGAGATACACTGTCTGTGTTTAAAAATCAAATTGCCCAGGAAGGCACAGCCATAAGCTACAAAAGGTTTCCTTTCCCCTCCATACAGTGGAATAACTCAGAAGCATCTTACGCTAGTACAAAGCTTGCTGGAAAACGCAGTTGCTGTAGGAACGCTATCAATACCGGAGCTATCACAGATCCTACTCTCCCTACAGAAGGTTAGGCCCTTCCAAGCAGGAAGAAACAATATGTTTGTTCTGTGGCCAAAATAATTATAGGCTTACCTATATTGCTTTATATTTCTCCTTTCATAAAAGAGCTTTGTATTGGTGTTGAATGAGCTGAGTTGTGAGACTAGTACTTATCTGGAAGTCTCTGGGCTGAACTCGGGTCTGGCTGAAGTAGATACAGCTTCAGTCACTTTGGGAAAGTTGATTCTGTTTATACCAGGTCTGAACATGGCTAAACAAGCTTCCTTCAACACTGCCTGTTAAAATATTTAAGCTTAAGTAGGTGTAATTTCCTCGTGGATAATATATAAGTATGCATCTTTGGACTTCTCTTTGCATGTTAGTATAGCAAGTATGTAACGTTACAGCATGAACTCATGTTCTTCATCCATGGGGGCAATTTCAAGGAAAACAGAGATTCAAATGCTGTAACATGAAAAATGCTTGGTAGAAAAGTATCATATTTTTGCAAGCTGGTCACCTGCTTATAGGAATCTCTAGGCAGGGTTCTTATTTACAGTTCAGCAGTATCTATTGTTCCAGGTAAGATCCTCCTGCACCAAGAGCTGTACAAGTGAAAAGAGAGAAGACCACCATGACCAATACATACTGCAATTTAAAGACACCAGTCAGAGAACTGCTGGGAATTGAATTCACGTTTCTTGTGCTCCCGCCAGGAGCCTAAACCTAAAGGTTATTCTGTCCTAGTGTAGCACCATATCACCTCTAGCGCCAATTAGGCTGACCAGAACTGTATATATCTACCTGCCTATTCAATTCATATCAGGAAGAAAGGAGGAAAAAAAAAAGCAAGGTCAGACATTTATGTATGAGCCACATACCTTATATGAGTAACAGCAACCTCACACAGACCCAAACCCCCAACTCAACAACAGAAACTCTGCCTCCTCCTGATCAGTGCACAGTTAATTGTTAATAAACAGTCACCTCACTCCAAACGCCAGACTAATTCTCTTCCTATCTGTGCTCAAGATCACAAATATATCTCCCACCAAAAGCCTTTTTGTGTGTCTGTGTTTATTGCCTCTGTAAATCCAGGGAGAAGGCTAACTTAGTATTCTGCTAATCTACAAAACCTAATTAGCATGGACCAAAGACGAGGACAGCTATGTTTTCTGACACACTGAGAAATGTCACAGGGCGTCATCCTAAGCAACTGCAAAACCCGTATGAGACATCTAACGAGACTGTCCCAAACCTCCTATTTAAACTCCCTGCCTCAGAGTTTTGACCTTTTTTCCGTACACAGCAGACTTTGAATTGGCCCTGGCCATCAGGAGAGCAGGAGAAATGCAAGAACCACCCTCTTCAGTTCAATTCTCCTTGGGATCGAACATTTGTCATGAAACAGAAAGATGCTGCCTCAAAAGCTTGTTTTTCCTCAACCTGTAATGTTCTAAAGACCTCTCAAAAAACGTCTCCACAGCCTAGAAGATGGCAGTGAAACATGAAGTCCAACCACCCCGTCACCATTGCTGTGCATTGGCAGTTTTTCCTGCCCACAGTACAGCACTATTTTTTAATTACTTGCAAAAGAGGGGGGAGAGGGGAGAGTTGAAAAAATAAGACTGTGATCTTGGCAGACAACAAAAGAAAGGAGACCTAAGTCAGCCAGCCTCAGTTGCAAAACGATTCCTATGAGCTTCTGCCTGTGTGTGACGCGTGAGAAGAGCTTGCTCTTTCTCTGAAACACTGAAAAAAGTCAGATTCTGCCAGTGATTTTTGATTTATATGTAGGTAGCAGGTACTAACTTCACTGAAATCATCGCCATACTCATGATTATTAACCCTCAGTCCCAGAAGAAACACCAACCTTTGGTCATGAAACCTAATGTTATTCTCTTCACCTCACCATCTTCACTCCTAACAACCATAAGGCCAAGAGACACCGTACCATATAACAATTTTTTCCAAAGCCATGACAAGACTCAAATGAATCTGATGCTCATTGCAATTCCCAGAAAACTGAGAAGCTTACTATTTCCACTGGGGGGGGGGGGAATTCTTTGTTGCAGTCGCCTTTGAACTTCTGCCTGTACCACTGGGACAAATGCATTCAGTAGCAGGAAGAGACGCACTAGGAGGGCTTTTTTGATGTAGTACAAGAGAGAAAAAAAAAAAAAAGAAAAAAAAAGAAAAAAAGGTGTTACTGCATGTCCTGTACCTATTCCGGTAATAATTTTTTTTGAGGTAAAGCCTCCTTCTTTTAGAAAGGATGTTCCCTATTTTCAATAGGATTTTAGGTCTAGTCCATGCAAAGGATTTCCAAACCAGCTGTTATTGTAGCACCAAAACATGTTAAGAATATTGAGTGAATTAATCAAAGCACCCTGATACACCAAATCAAAAAATCAAGAAAACCTGAAGCCCAAGATGAAAACAGGGCAGTAAACACTGAATTAATTTTTTTTTTTGTCTCTTTTCCCTCAGGCACATAGAGCAGTCATTAGGGAACAGTCCAAAGGAGCTGAGGAAACCCATTACCAATATGGCAAAGCACGGTCAGGGGGCCCGTTTGGGGTTTTTTTTCTATCTTTCCCTTTCATACAGGGACAAAGCATGAAGAGACTTTTGGGACCTGACTGTGTTGTGGAGCGGGAACGACGTGCCTCCAGCCCTGCTCCGCAAACCATTCCATCAGCAGAAGTCTCCGGCAGGTCGGAGACGACTAACTTTTCCAAGGTATTAAATTAAAAGATGTTGAATTAAGTTAAACGCCCCACATTGAATTGACATTTCCCTTTTTTAATGCAAGCTAAGATTGATGAAAAATACCACTTATCTACATTAAGGGTCAAAATACCCAGCAAAAGAAGCCTCTGGTTCAGCGCGTCAGAGCAAAGTCAGTCTTACATAATCCGGGGACCAGAACGCGGATCACATTCTGATGATCCAATTAATGGTGGGATACTTTGCAATCAGCCAGGAAGCAAGGCCCCTAACAGATTGTGGGGCTGTAACATCAATTTCTTAAGTGCATTTAAAGGATTACAAATGTTAGTCCTGGCTTGAGATTGAAACACCTATTGAGGTGCTCTGAACCACATTACAGTAATTGGGTACCTGAATTAATGCCATTTCTTCTGATGGGTGAGTTGAATACATTGGAATTACGAATTTCTTTTGCTGTGTTTCACTTTCAGCCTTTTTCCTGCCCCCCCCCGCCCCGCCCCAGCATAAATCTGAGGTAGAATATCTCTTTTTATACAGATATCTTTAATTACAGCCTTGAGGCACCCAAGTACTGTCCTAATTTTACCTTCTGTATTTGGGTGCATTTTGTTTGTTGGGGTTTTTTTTTGTTTGTTTGGTGGTGGGGTTTTTTTTATTATTATTTTACCATGCAATGACATTAAGATAGGAATAATTTTTTTTTTTTTTCTTGAAGCTTTGGGGAGAGGGGGGAGAAGGCTGCTGAGAAATGGAGAAAGAAAAGTCTTTCTTTTCCTTCCCATATCCCTCTTCCACTATGTAAACCTTTTTATGCATGCACCAGATACCATTTGCAGTGTTTTACACCTCTAGAGAGCTAGAACTAGGGCTGCCTCAATTAGTCTTCTATTCCTTCTGAGGTCAGTTCAAGTAAAGGTCTCAATCATATCAAATTGGCAGGAATGCTAACTACCTAGGTATTTCAGACCATACAGGGTTCAGCTAAAGAGCTTTAAAAACATGTAGTTGGTTTCAAGAGTATTCAGTGAATATACAGCATAAAGCCGTACGTGTGTGCTAGAAAGTAAACTTACTCACCTGGTGTACGAAATGTTTAAAAATCTAAAATAGGTTATGGCATAGGTTTGTTTGTAGGGCTTTTCAGCCAGCCAGTGTCTCTGTTAGACTGCAACACACAGCATGTAGGACACACACATTCTCCTGTTGTATCATATGAGTTTTGATAATTAAGAGTTATAACAGGGAATTCCATCCATTTTTGTCCTCAGCGTATGTGGCGCTGACATTTCAGCGACCTCAGCAGTGATTTCTCACTTGCAGCTAACTGGAATGTACACAACCATGATATAATGCTCACGCTGTGAAAAAAGGGGTGGGAAACAGAGAGTGGTATTCCAAATATTCCAGTCCACTCTGTACATTTCATTTATCTGGTTACAGCACATCGAACTTGGATATCGTTTTAATTACTCAGTTTTTTGAGGTCTATTAGTAATTGAAGTTATAAATATGCATGCAAGTATATACACATATTTCATATTTCATATATATTATATCTTTTTTTCTGAGGTATTCCAACTTTTTGTCCTATATTCAGGATTCTGTAAGAAAGTGTGATGCTGCAGTGATTCTGCTTTAATTTTGGTTTTGCTTAATATAACTGTAAACAGCAAAGATACAGGAGCTATTTATCTTCATTGCTGGTTAAGAGGAAATCGTAGCGTATACCTTAGGGGAGCTAAGGAAGCACAATGATTTAACTGGCATATGAAGGAAAGAGACAGCTTCTAATTCAGTAATAGAACTTTCTGACACTCAGGAAAAAGCAGTTTGCATGGTTTTGTCAGATAGGCTTTTACAGTTAACTTTTTTTTTTTTATTTCCTACCACATAAGAAACATCAGATTTAGGAAGGGTCACTGGGGGCCATTCAGCTGTGTTCCCTGTTTCTCTTGAATGGTTTTGAATGTTCCTTAGTCTCCCATCCCCACTAATGCGGGATATTCCCAGAGATTAGAAATAACCCTTCTGAAACACAATAAAACCTACAAACTATCTCCTCATAAGAGGTGATTAATCAGAGGACAGACACAGCTTCATTGTAAGGGTCATACCACGAAGCAGGGCATGAGGATTTTAAAAAAGTATCTTGCAACTCTCAATTCAAATTTCAGAGCAGTTTTTGACTCATTAGATCAGTCTTGCTGAAATGATTTACATACAGATAATGAAAATGCAAACCCCAAGGTCTAGTTAGCTGTTTAGCAGTGTATACATTTTATATACCCATTTCCATACATCTAGTTTTAAATTCATTAACAAAAATTAATTGCTACCCAGTGGTCTACATTGCACAGCACACAGCTTCAATACGCTTTCTAAATTGCTGCTTTCTATCACTCCTCCGGTGATCTTACAGACAAGTCAAACTTTGCTATCTTGAAAGCGTTGACTACCAATTTGTAGCAAAGCGCATATTTATTATAGTTAGTGAGAATCAACAACTGAACTTCAGGAAATATTTATCTTTTTTTAATACCTCAGTAATATTTTGGAACAACAGAAAACCTTCTCCCTCTCCCCCTTTGGCAAAGACAGCATGATGCCCTTAGGACTCCACCACAGACACCCGCAATAACAGCTCCAACATGCTTAGAAAAGCACTGACCTCACTAACTTGCATTTTGGACCCAATCCAAAGTTTACTGAAGTCATAAGGAGACTTTGCATTAGCTTCGGTGTTCTGTAGTTCAGGCCTTCCAGTCCTATTCCCCCTCTTTTCCCCGCAAAACCCTAACTGAGCTTTGCTGTGCAAGCGTTAACTATGTTGTTATTGTCATGGCACATTCAGCATGAAGCTCCTAGTGATAACGTCGTTCAAATGTCTGTCTGCTTTTTTATGGCTTGGGTAAGGAAAAAAAAGTTATTTTTCATAAGTAATTAACAGAAATCGGTCTTGGATTTTTGCAGATGAGTAATGAATTGGGACCCAAGGGTGGGGGGGCAGGGGCTAAGTTTCACTTTTTAGTAATAACATTTAATGGATAAAAAATAAAAAAGTCTTTCCACACTCTTTCCATCACATTTCCCAAATATTTACAGTGTACACCTCGGGTTTGAAATAAGCCAGGGAGAACTAATGCGTTGTTTACACTTGGAATCCGAGGTGGCCCCGTCCCAGCAGGGCAGTACAATGCGCTGTATCTTTCCCTTCTCAGTACTTATCTTAATCTTAATAACTAGCCAGACAACTGACTCCAGAGTCCTGGGCTTATCGACTGGAATTCGTCACATGCACACAAGAGAAGACAAGAAATGCATTATATAACAATGCCATACAAATCATTATCTTTTAATATTTAAAAGTATGTATTCAAAGTCTGATATGAAACCATTTTGGTTGAACTCAATTCCACTGGTTGTTATTAAATTTGATAGCAAATGAACAAAAATACACTTGTAATGTATTTATCTGCAAAAGAGTTTATTTGCAACAGATCAAAAGGCTGCTTCTTACTGCATTTTAGTTACTGCTATCAAATGCAATCTGCTTTTTAAACATGCTTTGATACGGGAAGACTATTTTCAAAACAGGTTAATAGGAATTTTTTTTTTTTTTCCCAAGTCTCCTAAGTACCAAGCAATACCCGAGAGTGTGAACAGAAAGTCTATTGCGCCCTCACTGTAGGTCTACGGCATGATTTCTTTCAAACAAGTTTATATAAGCAAGAGGAAAGCCATTTCAACTGCAGCCATCAAGCACTTCAAACATGATTTCAAAACTGTCACATAGATCTGAATTTTGGTTCTGGTGTCTCACACTAAATGGCACTTTTTGCCAGGAAGCAGAGACACATGCGAACCAAAGGCACTGGGGATACTCTTTGCTGAAAGGCTGGTCTCTTGTGAGGGTTTCAATTTTGTTCTCCGCACCTCCATGGTAAGAACTGCTCGAGTATATACGCACCATGATGGGGGGGGGGGGGGGGGGGGGGGGGGAGTAGAGACACACAGAGAATAATTATTAGGAGCCCACGCCTGCAGAAAGAGGGAAGGGACAATGATTTTGAGCACAGACCCTGTCAGTAGTCCCTCTCCCTTTGCCTGCAAAAGGATAAGCGGGAAGATGGATACCTCACACGCTGATATTATTAACATGCACTTGAAGTGGGCTTACACAAAATCACTATGGGTCTAACAAAGACGCTGTAAATTCACTTCTCAGCTCACTTTGCTCTAACCCAGCCTATAAAACGTTACTCACGCTAAGTATTAATACTCTCAGCAATGGGATCCATCCGGCGTAAGACACTGGAGTCGCGCTCAGAAAGACTGTCACTGCTAGTGCCAGCTTTTCCCAAATTCCTCTTCCACGTCAAAAACTTTTGAAGTATACCCTAGGCCAATCCTTGCGTTAAACCACAAACCACAGTAAATCAATTAGTTAATCAATCCCATCAGGCAATCAATTAACATGAACTAAGAAATCCCTGAGCAGACATATTCTCGTGCGAGCAAAGGTCACCCACCGGGGCCTTTATATGTCTGTTCATATTAGTTTAAGCCCAGGTTTAGAAGGAGAAATTTTCCTCTGATAACAGTTCTTTGTATTGATGTGTCAGCACAGACACCTAGTCTCCGTGTGTGTCTGGCAGAGATCGTCTGTATTTTTACTCATGTAATAACTAGAGGCCACTTTCAGAAGAGGGAATCTGAGATTCGCGCTCTGATGCTGTGAGAGACGAGACCTCTTTCAGTGCCACCGAAAGGACTTTGCGCCAGGCTTTGTAACAGTACCCGAACAAAAGAGGAAATTGGGCTTTTTCAAGCATGCACCTTGAAAATTACAAGTGCAAGCAAATTCATGATCACCCCCAAATTTTGGCTCATGTTGCAAAGCCAATTTTTAAATCCATTTGCTAGGGTCAGGTTTAGTCTCACTAAGAGCCGGGAGAAGCATGTTTTGAACTTCCAAAGAAACACCTGATCTGTAACACCTGCAACTCCACTTTCTAACCACAACTATTAAATAATTACATTAATTAATAATTTTTATAGTTGTGTGGTAGTTACCACTCAGGGATAATCCACAATTCAGTGATAAATCCATTCAGTCAGATCTGTAACATACCTGCAACCTAAGTAGATGAGATTACGTCCGTACATCAACTGGGGAAACTGAATTTTTGGGCTGGGAGGAAGAAAAGTCACTGGTGCACACAAGGTCCACATAAAATTCATAGTAAAGCAGAAGTTTCAGCAGAGCCAAATGTGGTAGGTAACCCAAATTCTGTGAAAGTGAAATCTTGAGTCAGGCCTGCAGACTTCTGGGTGGTCACCATCACTATTATTTGGATATGGTTGTGCTATGGGGTTGCTCATCAGCTTCTTGCAGATAATTAAGCTGTGTAGCACCCAGTCTTATCTACCTCCAAAATCTGCCACAAGTTCAGTCTCCCTTTTGCATCACTCCTCTTCTACTAAACAAATTGTACAAATTGTACAGCAGCAAACAGGGTATCAAATAAAGGCTGGCATGGCTCTTCGAATCCTAGCCAAAGTCAGGGAAAGAAAGATGCCTGGAACAGTTGAGAATTGGCCTAACTTGGGAAAGGGGGGAAAAAATGCAAAGGTATGAAAATGTATTCAACAATGCTCTCGGTGCTCAGATCCAGCGGTGACAGGGCTATAAGCAGATGCATTAGGCTGGAAATATATCAAGGTTAGATTAAGCTGCAGCGTTTCCATTTTATTAATGGTCTTCAATCTGACTCCTTAATAAAATGGAAACCATTTGTAAAATTTTGATCAGAATCCACACTTAGCTTTCAAATGCTTGCAACCTTTGGGTATATTCAGGAACAGATTTCAGAGAGCCCATGCCTAAAAATGAAGGAGAGAACGGAATGAGAAGGAGAAAATGACTCGAGGTGAATCAGACCTTGAAGTGAATTATTATGTAAACTGTGAGTTAGGCTAAATGAAGAAACCATTGGGACAGCATGGTTTTTTTGCATAGGTCGCAGAGATATTAATGCTGGACCACTGGAGCATCTGCCACAGCGGTGTAACTAGAAGAGTAAATATCTAAGATGTCTATATTTAAATATTATCCTCAATGGCATATTGGAGCCACTAGAGTGTTTCTTGGAACTGGGAAGCCTGGGTGGCCAACGGGCTGAAGAAGGGGAGGGAGCTGCAATTAATGCAGTGCTGTATCACTACCAATGCATTCAAGTTTCCTCTCACCTGATGGCAGGGAACAGGAGAAAGAAAGGTTTTATCTAACAACTACTGGAGAAGGAAGTGTCGTTGGATAAAATAAAGGTGACAGAAAAAGAAAGTCCCTAGAAAAATCACCCCACAGCTGCATCTCTCATGCAGAATGTAGCCTGCATAGAAAGAAGTTAAAGTTCAGACTTCTAATGTAAAAAGAAGCTGAAACTCATATTTAGAGCTTTGCAACAATTTCATTTAATAGCAAACCTGCCAGAAGGGGGGGGGGGAGGAAATCTCACAAGTGCATACGCTGTGCTGCTACGCTTCTGGTACCTGAAACCTGAAGAAGAAATCTTAAAGGAAGTATTATTCATATACGGCAGTCTGTGGATTAATTGACTACAGGTTATACACAGGTTTCTGAAATGACTTCAACTAGGCTTTTTCTCTGGTAAGTGGTTGGATCCAGAGCAAAAGAAACGTACTGAAAACAGAGCACTCAAGTTCTCCTTTTAAGCCTTCAGAGAGGGATAATCACATCACACAAGATCTCCAAGCAGGATCAGGACATTCAACAAAAAGTACAAGGAGAAGAGTAGAGTATCATCAGCACTGACTTACAAACTTCAGTAAGGAGAACAGTAGCATCATCCGAGGCCGTGGCCTTTGTTAGCAAGCAGAGGCTTTTCCTAACACTTGAACCTTATGACGTCTATAGTAATAAAGCTTACATCCATAATGAAGCATGAGCACTTCCTCAGGGAAAGGCCCAGAGCTATCAGGAAGGACAACATGGTACTGTAACAAATTAGAAGTCGGTTTCTCTCCCTTTGACTTTGATATCTACTTGGATGACATTTGCAGCACTGATGAGGACAACATTACGGAAAGAAGAACCTTGATTAGTCTAGCCCGTAGAAAGTCACCTATTATCCTAGGAGACAAATCTCAAAGTTTTTAATAAAACTAGATGCTGTCGCTTCACCTTATACCTTAGGCTCATGATGACCCCAACAGAAAATATGGAATATATTTATTCAGACTAACTGAACAATTTCTATAGGTGACACCTCCATCTGTTCTTCACAATGCATTTCTCTGTGTGCTCACAGACTACCTGGTAAATACAACAGAAATGCCAGCTAAGCACAAGCGACTTCTCTATATAGTGTGCCAAATATTTGTTGTTTGACCTAGGACAAAACAGGTGGGTTAAGACAAAAACCTAGGTATAGTTACAGAAATACTACCGTTCTATAATCCGTACTCCTACAAAACTCTTTCCTTATAATCTGCATAAAACAGCCTCCTCACGTGTGTTAGTGCCTTCCTGTTATCATGTATCCTTCATCATTTTGGCAGTGTGAGAAGAACCTAGACAGACAGAATATTTTAGGCCGAGACCTTCCTGTAATCAGGTGCACATTGAAGTCAAACGGTACCAGGGTCCCTAATTCCCATAGGCCTCTATGCAAATCTTTCCATCACTACTTCTTTAAGTTATGTTGAGTAGCAAAATGGCACAGCAAAGCTGATGAATTCAAGTGAGGTTCACCAGTTCGAAACAAGGGGAAAAAAAAAAAAAAAAAAAAAACAAACACCAAAACACAACACACAAAAAGAGTACTCATCTGTGAACTAAACTAGCCAAGTGAGTCAATAGCTTGAAGCTTTTTTGGAGGACTGCAGCTAGACTTAAACGGAATGCTTTGTAGTGTCCATCTCATATGGAAAGAGAAGGTATTCAGCAAGGTGCTAATCTAATGCAACACACAAACTAGCAGTTTCTTTAAAACAAAACTTGATCCTTATTGGGAGTCGAGATATTTGAAGCACACACAAGTAAAACTAATTTAACCTTTGAAAAGTTATCTCCAGAGGGAAGAATAGAAATCCCTTTATAAGATTTTTAAGCACTGCAATTATTGACGAGGACTATATTACTTCAGTTTTCTCTGATCAGAAAAAAAAGCAAAGCCACAGGAGACATCAGCAGCTGTCAGGCTGTTTTCCAACTGCAATGAGGTAGTTTACAGTGGGCTTGTGCCAGTCTCTTAAGACCCAGTTAAGAAGCCTTTTTAAAATGCCTTAAAAAGCCAACTCATACATTAATCAAGTTGAGCCCTCATCCATACTTACTGCAATACATCAATTACCATGTCTTTTTTTTTATTTTAATAAATTCCAGTTGACAGCAGACACCTTATTAAGGCTCACTAAAATGATACAATAAGTAAAAGGCTATTAATATTGCTTTTTTTCCCTGCTGCTATTGTCTTGCCGCACTGGTCTGCAAACAAATTCAGGCTGCATTACAATTAATGCCAATGGAACTCCTTCTAACGACTTCCAGCTTGCTAATTTTTTACGCTAATAATAAAAAAAAGGCATTGCTATGCAAGAACGGCCCCCTTTTATCATGCTCGCATGGCACACTAGAGAGCTCCTGCCATTGTTCACATGAAAGACAATTAAACCCAGGAACATCAAACCCAAAAATGACAATCTGCTAACCAGCACTGGGTATTGCTGAATTCTTTTCTCTATTTTCTGAACTGATAGAAAACAATTCTCCAAAGACGTTTCCCTCCCCCATGCCCACCCTTTGGAAAAAAAAAAAAAAAAAAAAAAAAAGTTTGAAAAATACCCTTGCTGATTTATGCATCTCTGCTCAGAATTTATTAACTGTCTGGGACCAATTTCACTCTCACACGTCTATTGCCTCCAGGTTCAAATTCTGGACACATTTCAAGAAATGCAACAATAATATTGTCCACACAGTTTCATATTTAAAAATAAACACTTTTTTTTTTTTTCCCTGGTTCATGTTTTCTGAAACACAATATAAAATGCCAACAGCAGGACGATAAAGCTGGTGTGGTAACAAGTTTATTTCTCCCAATCTTCTAGGGAGAAAGATGGAGTGCGAAAGGGGTCACAAGGTTTGTTGAAAATTAAGTACATTCACGATGTTAATTTAGAGTAAAGGTAACTTCTGTTAAAGGTATTTTCATTTATGCCCTCTGTCATGGAGCTTCGGACTCAGTTTTATAGCAATATTTTCAGATTTGCACCCTGGAATATGTATAATTTTTTTTACCTTTTTTTTTTTTTTAAAAATGAACTATTTTCAACCACATGTATTTATATAGAGACACAATGTTATAGACATAGAGAATTATGCTACTTCGTACCCCTGCAAGTGACTTTTGGCCAAGAGTTTCAAGGCACTTCAGTATTCATTAATTACCTACGAGAAGTAGATGTTTTTATATCTGTTTTACAGGTATATAAACTAGGTGACAGAAAGGTTAAGTGATGTTTCTAAGACCATGATGTGGTAGTACAAGTACAACCCCAAAAATTCAACTGTCACCATAAAGATGCCTCAGAAACTTTGACAGGTCTTCAGCTCAACATAACACTGAAGCACATACCTACGATGCATCCTTATCCAGGATCTTACTTGCCTAACTTCAAGGACGCCCATAAGTCCTGCTTGGCTTTCATTCAGCTCCAGCTGTCCTGATCAGAGGTAGTTCCTTAGCCTAAGGCTATATATGTCCCAGTAACTTGGGCCCCAGTCCAGTCACTTTAGCCTACGCCACCGTACATACATATTTACTGCAAGAAATTAAAGAAATTAGAACCACAGTAAATAACCGTTTTATATTCTGAAATAGTGTATGTATGTGTACATCACATACATGACATTAAGAAGTAATTGGTAACTTACCGATTGCTACAGATTTGACATGAGTAATGAGAGGCAAAGCTTTGGCTAGAGGATACAAGTCTTATGAAAAAAGTCCAAGTTACATTTATTACCAAATCATAGAATTATGTATAAATACCAGACCTTATAAACATGCAGCGGTAGAAGGAATTAATGTTTTTAATGAGAAGTTGGGAAATTCCCATGTCCCTTTTGCCATATAAAAAGTTATTTCCTACCCCCTTAGGCTGAAGGCCATCAGGCCTTAAACCTGTCACTTGACCAGGCCTAAATATTTTCAGGCCTCTGCTTCAGACCAAAGAAGTTGTGGCAAATTCTACATTTGGGATAAAAGAACATTTTTGTGTTGTTGTTTAATAGCCACTGAGAGCTGTGAAGTGTTAAGAACATACCCCAGGAAAGATGGATTAGTAGGAAGTGGCCAAAAGAGGCCATAAAATGTGCATTATAAATGCAATTCATCACATAACTGTGCAATTTATCAAATGGATATTGTACCTTGCATAGTGTCTTTTGGGACAGAAGCAAAAGAAAAAGGCCTGGGAGATAACGGTTCTATTCCTGGCTCTGCTACTGGTTCTCTTTTTGACCTTGGAGAAGGCTTTTTAGCCAAAATATATAGACCGTTTTCTACTTCTGTTATTGCACATCCAACTTCATTTTGATTAGGCTCATAGTTGCACTTCTAAAATCACAGTGTCCTGAAACCAGAGAACTAGGAAACACCTGACACAGAAATCTGATTTTTCAAGTGTCTTTTAGCCTAGGGGCTGAACCTACATATCTTTATGCATAAAATAGGGAAGATAATGCTAACATCTTAAAAGAGATTTCACAAGAATTAACCTGATAGTCACACATAGGAGATTAAATAGGTATGGAAGTATTTCATCATTCAACTAAAATGACCCTAAAATAATTGCGACCGAATAGTGTAATCTTGTAGAGGTGGTGCAACACTATGAAGACATTGAAATCAATAACTGCCAGACATAACCCAGTTTGCTAAAACACAGCTACGCAGCCCAAATCAGCTGTCCAGAACTGCTCTCTATCAGTTAACGGGCTGGATATTTGCTAGATATGAAATACCTTCTTAGCCATTAACCAGCGGGTTGGACTACATGAACGTTGAGCACACGATCCTTGCCTGTTACTCCTGGAAAAGGAAATTTTTTGCTGCGGCAACACAAGGAATAAAGCCTGTGGTGCTTCCCACACCGGATGCACGCCTCAGTGGTTGCGGGAACAAGGACAGAAGAACCTGCTGGAAGCAGCTCTGCTCCTTTAAGGTGTTGTTGCCCTCCACTGTTGACCAGCAGTCTCTCAGCACAGCCTCACCAGCTGCTCACAAGAGCATTCCAGTCCACTCCAGTACAACCTTCAGCAGCTTCACTCACTGCACCCACTCTCAGAGTAGGAAAGCTCACATTATCTCCCTCTGTGAAGGCACTAACATCTTTAATTGCACCAGTTAGACCCACAATGGCTTGTCTGGTTATGCTCCATCCAAACACGTACTACTTTGGTCCCAATAAACACAGTTGTTATCATCCATCGCCAACTTACACTACTTTTCTGAGGCACCAGCTGGGATGTCCCTTCAACTCGGCGTTCGCGATAAGGACACACACACACACCTGCATTAAGTACATTGAAAGGTCCTTTTGCATCTCGATAAGACCCATGGGCAGCGTATGACCTGCCTGCCTCAACACTGGTGAAGAAGCCAAGAATCACTGGGTAATTTTCACGGGCGAGGAGGCTGCCATGCTGATCTGGCCCACTGTGTGCTTAGTGGACACCTTGACCCAGGGGGCAGCTACGTTCACATTCCACCTGCACCTACCCCTGCCTGCTGCCTGTGTAGTCAAAGGTCTTTCTTTTTTTCTCTGTGATAGAGACCTTGGCTCTACAGCAGAGTGCAGGCTTTCGCTCCACACGAGCCAGCTGCTTTACAAGTGGCAATTGCATGCAGGGGCTGCATATAAACCACTGCCATTCCTCAGCACAGCTCGCTGGGATTTAAAAGGAAAAAAAAAAAAAGTCAACGTTGCTGTTTTTTTTTTTTTTGTCCTTTCACCACCCCCCTCCCCTTGAAAAGACAAAACAAATTAAAATTAATAAAAACATCCACTTCTTTTTCGTACACTCACATGCACACTGGATTTGGCTCATTTACACACTGCATCTGAGCCAATTTAGATGTGACATCAGAGACAATTATACAACTCCCTCAAGTCTAAAAAAAAAAAAAAGCAAACTTTTTTTTATTCACAACATACCAAGTTTGCAACTCATTTGAGCCCTATATAAAGTGTAAGATAACACCCCTGACTTGATTGGAAGCCAACTTTCAATTAATGTGATCACAAAAGAAAAAAAAAAGAGAGAAAATTAACAGGTCTGACATCACAGCCAAATTTTAGCATTGCTTAAACCGCTGTCAATCAATAATAAACCCGTAGAGTTACTCTAAATTAATGCAGATGGAAACTGAAAGTAGACAAAACCCATACTGACTGTAATGAAATTGCTTATTGATAGTGCTTCACTTACTGTCCAAATAAAAGCGGAATATATGACCGAATTGTTTTATACACATTCCTTTCCTTTTAATTACAGTGTAAGAGCAGCAATCGTTATCTCTTCTATCAACTTACTTAGATTTATAATATGGCTTGCTCCCCACACTTAAGACAATATAACCTTACACCACGGCAACATTATAGTGCTACATCCTGTATCCTAGCAACGGTTTAGGGCTTGCATTTGATGTCAAAATAATGGGTCCTGCTTAATCTCTTAGTTTTTTGAAGTAGGGGGTCAAACACTGAAATCTAGGAGTTGGAAAAAAATTACTGAAGAGCATTCTAAAAGCACACCTATGAGGTACGTGTTTATATGTACATGTGCACACACTGATGTGTACGGGTAAATAGATAACTACATGTGTACACAAAATAGACGGTCTAGTTTTTGTCTTTAAATTGTTTAGACAGGAGTGAAAGCTGAGAGATGGAATTATGTGTATCACTTTCAAGATATCAGAGGCTTTTAACAAATACAGTCTTCTGCCTGCTTTTATCAGTTCACTGTCTTCTATAAGTTAAAGAGGAAAAAACATGTGACTTACGGTCCCAGTTTTTCCTCATCTAAATATGGTCCTACCGCCACATTAAAAGAAAAAAAAAATACTCCTGTTTCTAATTTCTTGTGCCTTTCCCATTTCCTTTAAAAGATTTGGTTAAAACATACTGATTAAGCAATCTACCTCCTTATGACATTCACCAAGCTGTGACACAGCTGAGATTTATCTGTATTTGACTATTTAAAACATGAATTGTGACAGAAAAATCCAAGTGGCTTGTTTTGTAGCAGCACCAGGAATATATGGTGGTAACCAGCAATTAGCGACCAAATAGAAGGATGTTATTGAGTATCTCTGATTCAGTTTGGAGACTGGAAAGCACTTTGAAAGAGTAGAATTTAAGTCTGGATGGCTGTCAGAGAGGCATATATGTATATATGCACGTACACACATGTGTGTATACTACTTTGGCAGGAGAAAAGATGCAAGACTGAATCTACAGTTTTAAAGGTTGAGGAAAATTGAAAAACTGACAGCCATACTATTATAATCTTCCCTAGGTAATCCAATCATCCTTTCTATGTGCACAAATTTGTAATTCTTACTTTTAATGCCCCTGGGAAGAACGTGAACCAAATAGGGGAACGGAGCATCAGCTGTCCCGTGAGCAACAAGTCAGGAGGGCTTTGTTAAACTAGCAGGTTTCTAAACACGGCTGGTATTCGAACATGCCGGGTAGGCTTGGGGCTATTTGCTCTTCTTTACCCCGGAGGCCTCAACAGAACAGAAGAAACAAAGATTGTTTCAAATTGTGTTTCATTTTCTCTATACATCAGTTAAAAATACACAGGGAAAAAAATCTTTCCACTTGAAAACTTGCAGTGAGCAGACAAACCAGCACAAGGTTTTGTACAGCAGCCGCTGTTCGTCCAGCAGCTACGTTAACAAACCTCCAAACGCCCGCAGTACCACGGCTTTGCCTTCCTTTGCTGCACCCCACTAATCCAGCCCCTCGGGAAGTGCCAGATAAAACAGGCAGCCCCCGCAGCATGTCCCCAATGTCAACTAACCCCAGCTCGGTGGGACCAGCTGAGACAGAGGAAATCGGAGGAGCCGCACTTGGGTGCCTGGTACTAAGAGAGATCCACAGCGCAAGAAGAAAAACAGTGCTCGTAGGAGAGCGATTTCTTTTTGTTATCCACAATATTTTACTTCTAGCTGCAAACCCAGAGCTTGAAAGGATCCTCGCTAGCTCTGTTTGTTTATTTAAATCAATTCTTGCAGGCCGCCTTCTCTCTGAACAATACCGAGGTGAAGAGTTTACAGGAGCACATCGTCCACAGTTCAACTGTTCGGCAAGCGCTTTGCTCCAGCTCTAACAAAAGCCAGCACCCAATTTGGGAGCCTTCCCCGACTTTCTCTCTTTAAGGAAACCGTTTACTGCGTGGGTACCCGCATACGGCTATTCACCTCTCTCTGCAATTGTCATGGCAGTCATTCTCTGACAGATATTATTATCCCCTGAAGATGGTGTGTGGACAACCCTATCCCCTGCTAGGCTGTCCTAGTTTTATAAACTGCAAATCTGGTCAGCTTACTCTATGGGAGGGAAAAAAAATACAAATAAAGCTGTTTAAAAAGGACAGCTGCTGCTACACTGCTGCATTAATGCAGCCCCAGCAGAGGGAAGGCACCATCCCTCTTTTATTGCGGGTCCTTTCTTCCCCCTGCAATGACACCACCACCACCAGTGAGGCACTGGGAGCCCTGCCACAGGCTTTACTGGGCAACGAAATGGGGCACAGCAGCAAACAGAAGGTAGGCTGGGAAGGAGGGTCAAGTCCCTCCATGCCCCAGCTTCCCTCCCAGCCAATGCACCTACAAGAAAACGCTTTGAATTTAGGCAACACTTCAGTTTGTGCTGAGTAGCATTAAAGATGAGCACGGCCTCGTGCACTCGTCTGAACTGAGCTCAGCCTAAGCATGAGCCCAAGCACTGTCTTGAACCAAAACTCAAAACTACAGAAGAGAGAGAAATGCAAAGCAAAGTTTCAATTAAAGTATTTTTTCTTCTCCAGAGCTATGTGATCCAACACAGGTTGGCAGTAAACAAAAAACACAAAAAGGTGCTTACAATGCATGTTTCATCAGGAACTGTGATCAAATCACCCTTGTTGTATGAACATGGATCTTGCATACAAAAGCATTTGTGTGTGTGTGTGTTCAAAAGAAAAAGAATTAAAAAAAAAAAAAAAAAAATCGAAACCCAAAACCACACATCTTGCTTAGATACTCATTTTTGACCCAGGAAAATTTCCTTCACAATTCCTGGCACTGGAGGCCAAATACTCCCCTTGATCCATGTGCAACAGAAGACTTGCGAATTGAGGAACTATGTAGGTTTTCCATCCTGGTGCCAGATAAGCTCATTTTACATTTCCATTAGACAGGCAAAATTAAAATGAGAGGCAGGTAAGGAAAACCCACAACCATTAAAAAATGGTCTTACACATAGGTAGAAGGCCTGCCACTCAGCTTATAAACAGACAGTTTGTATAATCCCCCAACACACACCTGCCTGAAATAATTTGTCTCCTGGTTTGTTGTTGTTTTTTAACGGGTTTTTTTTTTGGTCAGGGTTTTTTGGTGGTTTGGGCTTTTTTTTGGGTTTTTTTTGGTTTTTTGTTTTGTTTTGTTTTTTTTTTAACTTTAGTTTTAGCTGGGTTTATTTTTAATAAAGTAAAATAAATTTTATTGACTCTGCAACAAATCTATTCCAAATTTCATTGGTTAAGTGCCATTAGCCGCACAAAACACACTGAAGGGCTTCTCTTCCTTGGCCAGATGAACAAAACTCTGTAGATAGGGCAAGAATATTCAAAAGGCAGTGAAAACTGAAATATTTAAAGAGGAAACAACAGAGCAGCAAACTACGGGAATTTCAGGAAATCTCCTTTTAAAAATCAGTCTCAGCTGAGTCCCTGTATGGTAGAAACTGTCATTTTGATACATGCCTGGATTTTGCTTAGAACAAAGTGACAGAAGTCTCTAGTTGCTACCACACTACACACAATAATGCTTCAACATCCTTAAAAAAAAAATAATAATAAAAAAAATCATCTCAGGCTGCTGTCAGATGACCAGCTCGATGGACTCTACATTTCATTTTTTCCAGTCAACTTTTACAGTCACATAAAAGTAATTGCATGTTTTGCTCATAGTCAGTTCCCACATCATCCTCCTTGATTTGCTTCTTCCCCAACAATTTTGTTCTTGTTTTCCAAATCAGCGTCCCACCACATAAAGCACATACCAACACCAGCATATGGCCAGCATGGGACTTAGCAATTCACTGTACTGCAGCAGCTCATCAAGTAAAATTCAAGCTTGCATTTGTAGCTTAAGTGATTACAGAAGAGATGAGTAATATGAGTTTGTTTTTTAAGTCTTTAGTTGTAGTTTATGCTACATCAGGAAACTGTGGGTTTTAAGGGTATAAATTTCCTCTCTCGTTATCATCTGAAGATAGTAGAGCACAGCCTCATTGGCATCCTTATCTATGACCTTCTGCTGACTTGGAATTTAAATGTCAAAACCAGAACATTGGTACCAAGTAATCTTCTAAAATGAAGTTAAATACTGTGTTTTTTAAAAAATATTATTCAAGATCAATTTCAGCACATCAGCTAAATCAAAAGGTTTAGAATTTCGGTCAAATTCAGATCATTATTCAGATCATCACCAGCTGCTTCTCTAAAAGTGTCTCTGATCCAACTGGGACTGCAAATGTGAATGCAAATCTTACTAGACTAGTCTTTCCTCTGAGGTTTTAGGCTCTTCTGCTTCTAGTCATAGCTATAAAACCTATGAGAACTCCCTTCCCCATTACGTTGCTGGTAAGACACTGGCAGTGAAAATATATGCGAAAATGCCACAGAAATTAAAAAAAAAAAAAAGAAAAAGAAAAAAGTATGCATTTATTTCTTAACTAAGAACATAGGTAACCATCAGTGAGCGGTAGATTGACTAACTTCATTACACAGACACTTGTAATGTTTTGTTTGCAATTATTTAAAATGGATTATTGAAACAGATAGTCATCCTAACAGTACTGCCTGCTACCACACTCTTACTGTAGCTACTCATTATAAGCAAAAAAAGAGGAAAAAAAGCCTATGACAGTAATTTGTGACCTTAGGGAAGCCCAGGTACTGAAAAGACTTAACAAAAAAATAACATGATTAAATTTTTTGCCAGTCTTTTGAAGGGAACACATCTGTGTTGCATCAGATCCAGGTACCAGTTTATGAAACATCAGGTAACAGTGAGCAACGCAAATATTCATGACCATCTACTGCAATTCTTTCTGTGGACTGCAACTCCAGAATGCTAATTTCAATTGACGTGTGGACATATAACTTATCTGGTAGTGCTCATTTTAGTATTTATATAAAACTATCACATTTTGTAAATGCTTAACAATGCAAATACTGGGCACCTGCCATTCCAAGTGTTCTCTGTCAGTAAAAGGTTTTAAAAGGTTTTTGATCTCAACGTGCTGAACTGCTGAACCTAGTAGTCTTGCCAGTGTAAATTAGCAGCAAGTCAATGGAGTTAAACTGGAGCAAAAAAAAATGGTGCAAAAGCAGAATTAGATTCTCATTTTCACATTTTAATTATCACAGAAATTAGACTTGAAATGCACTGCAGTGAAGTCAAGTAAAAATGCTGTTGCTTGGTAAAATTAATACTTATAAAATAAATTTAAGCTAGTTAAGATTAATAATGTTGACTTTGTTTCTTTAAACTGTAACACATGTTGCTTGACTATTCGTAGCATCTCTTTGTTTTACTCTTTACACATTCTCAACACAGTGTAGCACTGAACTAAAGTTGATACTTTCCACAATTTTGGAAACCTGTTTGAAAACACTTAAAAAGTAAGTAAATAGTTGTCTGTAACGACGAATTTTCATTATTCAGTTTAACAGAGCCTCTGGAAGATATTTCACTGAGAACAACTTATTCTTAAAGCGCATCGCTCAGCTTGGTTAAGCCTAATGCACATGCTTCGATTTGCCAAGTTCAAATATGAAGCACCGGCTGCTAAAAAGAGGCAAGCTCCTCTCGCTAGGACAGATAAATAGCCCCTGAGGTGAACCTTCAGTCAAGTGATGGACCAACTGGAGGAAGTTCACCGTCTATTGGATCTGGGTTACAATTCATTAGACATGTCTTGCTGCTTATCTGTGAACTCTCTGCAAGGCAAGACTTCATTTAATATGTAGGCAGAACAACTAATTAGCAGCTTTTTTCCTCCAACTAATACAATTCCCTTCTAGTTGCTCCATAAAGAAGATTCAGTGGAACACCTCTGTGAAAGCAGTGGAATTCCAGGTAGTTATGGTGACGAATTTCATTGTGAATGAGGATCAATGTCCCATACTACTTTGAATAGTAATTTCTTAATTCTTATTCAAATCCGGCCAGCAAGATAATATAACTTGAACGGAATTGGCCATGTGATCCTGATGGCATCCCATTAATGGGCTGTTCACTTAATTTATGTAATTTTAAAAAATTAAATAGTCATATTTTAAATCCCTACTGCAGTCCTTCAGATTGAAAGTACATGTTTAAAAGTTATAGTATCTTTATAAATCAGTATGTCTGCACTTCTTAGTTTGTTGACTGAACTTTCCCAAAGTTTTAATTCATCTTCCCTCATCTCTCTCTCTTCTGCCTGTGGGAACATTGTGAAATCCCAGCATCAAGCTGTTTCATACCCATTTACTAGCCACAGAAAAAACCCACATTTGTAAACTCTTATTTGAGTTGGCAAATAAACTCAGGTTTTCTATTTGTACAGAGAGAGCATAAAAAATCCAGTTATAGGGACACTTTCACTGATGGTTGAAAGCCAAATAAATCCTGTCTGTAAGCAAAATGAACACGAATGCAGTTATTAATAACAAAAGCTTACAGGCCTAATTCTGCAAGATGCTGAGCCTCCTCCTCCAAGCCAACGGGAACCCAAGGTGATCAGCACCTCCCGTGAAGTATTTGGCAACTGTAGCCTAAAAGGCTCATTGCAGATACTCCATCGTGTCCTGAGAGGGCAGTTGCCCCAAGCAGCCCTGGGAAGGGCCAGCCCCGAGAGGGCGTGCTGCTGGGAGAAGAAACGCCCCGTCGATCTAGGGCTATTTATAAAGCTTGCACTAAACATTTAGAGCCAAGCCCTAACTTGGCTAGGTGTCAAGGACCACACTGAAAAAAACCCTATACCCTCATTAAGAAAATGCATGAAGCACCGATTTTTATTTTTGGCCACAGTTGTAAGCATCGCCAGGGTTACAGCTGCTTTATTGTGGTTTCTCAAGAATTTCCTTGATAAAAAAGGACAACAGAATTAGCTGAGCCTTTTGGAAATAGCCGCACAGGCCAGCTGTAAAACAATGTCAAGTAGCTGGCAAAAAACCAAAACAAAACCCCGTAATACAACAGTAGCTACATGTCTACAAAGGGCAAATATGCCGCTGCTGGAAGTTCTTTATTTGGAATGGGGAGAGGGAGGGGGTGGGAAGAGGGAGGCTTGAAATCTTATAAAGCTGCTGCCCAAACGGGTACAGAAACCTTTTTGGTGATGGGCACGTCATGATAACCTGCTAGGGAAGACGCTCTCTTCTAGTGAGACCTATGGGTGCTGTGTGCATAGACGTGCTACGTGCACATGCAGATAAGGGAGGTAGATTGAAAGAGTTCAATGTTCTTTTCTTTCAGAGGGAAAGGCGTTAGCGAACAGTGTATTAGGAGCAAGGACTGAAAAACAAAGTAATAAAAACTTCAAGTAATTAGTCTTTCTTATTTTATGCCAAAGAGTTACAATCTGTGCCTTTTTGTGGGAGAGGGCAGCTAAGGTATAGGACTTAGAGTCAAGAAGACTGGATTTATCAAAGACTTGGGCAAGCAGCTCTGGGCTTTTCCTAAAAGATGCCTGCCCACTCCCCCAACTTCTGCAGGAATCAGAGATGATCAATGGTTTGTACCTGCTGGAAAGGCAAAGAGAGGGGGAGATTTCACCTGTGTGTATGTACGTGTACAAGCCCATTTCATGTCTGTAAGCAGGGAAGGATCATCCATGCACTATTATGTCCCTGAAGTTTCACATCATTAAATTAAATTATTATTGTAAAGGCAATGAAATATCCAGACAAGGAGACTGTATCACATTGCATATTAATTTCAGTGTTCATATTTTTATACTATTCTTCCTGCATTTTTTGATTAGGAAAGAGAAATTTCCTGCCCCTCCCTCTGTTTAAATTTGGAAATGCTGACAAACATGCGGAGGAGCTGGCTACATGGGAAAAAGTACAAAGCAGCACACTAGTTATTTCCTATTACCTATCTTTGCAGGCAAAGCTCACAAAAGAAGCAGAAGAAAACTTCTGTGGCTAAAGGAGTAAGTGAAGTAAGGTAGGCCACCACGGACTGCGTACTAATCCTGCAAATCAGGAGCCAGTATCTAACTCCAGAGTAAGTTTCCATGTAAAAAATTAATACTCCTTCACAAGTCAAATTCTCTCATACATCAGTGCTCTTCATAGATACACTAAGAAAAGTTATGATTGTATATAATCACAACTATCAACCCCAGAATTATTTCACCTAGGACTTTTCCCATCCCTGCCTGACTTACATACATGGTGTCAGTTGTTAGACTGAACACCATGAGAGGTGGGCAACACCTTTAGCTATAGAGCATGTGACACAATCAAGACCAAACCAGGTTAGCTACTATGCCCCCAGCAGTCTAAGTGTTGAATAATAAAAGTCTTCCCTTAGACCAAGTGGTAACCTAACACCTGTATTTAAAAAAAAAAAGCAACACAGAAACAGTGGTTTCATTTGTCATGTACAAGTAGAGAAAACAGGGCACTCAGCTGGAACCCAGAAGATATGAATTACTGGTAATATTTTCAAAATTGTCTAAGGTCTAGATAATTAAATTAAATCCAGGCACCATGGTGTTGAGTGAGCGATGCCTGAGTTCTTTTAAACATGAGTTCAAGGTCAATGTTGAGCAATACCTGAAAATCCTTAAAATCCCATATTTTAAGAACCAAAATCCCATCTGGGGGTGATGGTGAACATCTCTGAATACCAACAAGGCCAAAGTTAAGCACGTAGGTGTATTTGCTTTATAGCCTGTGCTATCAGTGACAAAAGACAAGCACTTCCTGAGGACCGTTTGAAGCACACACTGGGCCTGCCTCCTGGAGAGGCCTATTTCAGTACATAACCTGCGCAGACAGGCTGGAATACTCACCCCACAAATCCCTGTTTTTCTTCGTAACTACACTTCTGAGAGAGCCCAGCATCAAGCCCTTCGGAGCCAAGTTCCCCAGCAGCAATGCTCTTCAGAAAAAATTCTTGTTTTTCATTAAAGTGCTTTCATTGATTTTATATGTTTGTCAAATCACATGATTCTTCACATCCAATGCCCTTGCCTGTTGGTCTTGCCCTGTCTTTTTAGATTGTAAGTCCCCCTAGCCTGGAGACCATGTGTAAACTGTTTACCTCTTCCCTTGCAGAAGTCAGCATGTGCTTGCCTGTCTCAACTCAACGTTAGCACGCTCAGTGAATCGGCTTTGGGTAAGAATGCGATAGCACACTCAGGTCTATCATTGTCACAGTGCTGGCTGGGAGGTTTTCATTTTGCTCAGTTAAGAAGCGTAGTATTTGTACAGACACAAGAATATATACGAGATCACATCTATCTTTGGATTCTGCAGAAACGTTCTTCACCGAGTTCCTAGTAGCAGAGTTAACTCTTTCCCCAGAAAGAACATACAGCATCCCAAACATCGAGTGAGTGAATGGAAAGCCAGAAATAGAGCCCTGTAGATCAATAGATTTGACTGAGAAAGCGTTTGCATTCTCAGGGGTAGAGATCATTGTGTTTCTAAGTGGATCAGAGATATGATCCTTGGCTGCTGTGAATGGAATGGAAACTGGATGCCATCAGCGGGAGATACGAGTGCTGATGCGGTGAGGTAATGCGGTAAGGAATAGCGGAGTGGAAGGAATGCAGTGCCGCTGCCCTGAGGAATCTTAAAATTAGCTCAATCTGGTATTCAAATGCTGGGGGGGTGGGGTGAGGGGTGTTAAAAAAAAAGCACAGCATTTTTACAAGAGAATTATATCTGAAAGGAGGAAAGGGGTCACTCATAATTTCTCTGGACAATCAGCTTGAGTTGCATTTAGTATTTAGAGTCTATCCTCCCTGTATGAATACAACAAGTAAGTGACTGCCAACCTCTTGCAAGCTTGGGGGTCAAAATACTAGCTCCTCACACCGAGACATCTGTAGTGGGGATGGCATGCATGGGCCAGGCAGCCGGGGAGGTTGAACTGGGATGTCTGACCATCATGCCCAGGAACCACAGCATGCAGAAGGCCACCACGTGTGGGGCATGCCTCGTGAGCCATCCCTTTTGAACAGTGGCTCACTGCACTATCAATCAAGACCCATGAGGTAGCTCGCAACTGGCAACTTGCTACAAACCTGCCGCTGACCTTGCCAGAGCCACAGCCCTGAGAAGGTAGAGCTGAAAACTGATGGATCATTGCCACTGAAACACAAACTAAATTCAACCTCAAATGGATGATACTTTTACAAGTATATCTCAAAAGAAAGGTTAAGCTACTCTATAGCTTCTGTATAGATAATATCAGGAGCCTGGTCTGCTTTGAATGGTATCAGTGGTAAGTTTTGCTTTTGTCTCTGATGAGAGTGGGGTTAGCCTGAAAATTAACATAATGAGTCTATGCGAGATGTAGCTGCTTTTGTGGGGTTCTTACAGCACTGATTGTCTCCTCTCTAAAGTCAAGATGCTACTGCTTGGTTTATTCAGAGGAGGTAGTTGCCTTTTCTTTCTTCCACATGAAAGATAATACAGCTGCGATGCACAATGGTTATTAACCTTTCACAATAATTTCTATTATTGTCAGGAATGCAGGGGATAAAGCATAACTCCAAGCCTACCTCAGGGTTACATTTCATGGGCTAGAGGCGGGAACTGTGAATAAAATATTCACATCGCTGTCTTTATTTTGAAACTGTGTACTGTAAGGTTTGCAATTACGACCACCCTAATTTTCTCCTATTCAAAATTACAGGGTACTCCTTACCCCTTGTACAAGTTAAAAATGCCATAGCCATAGGACAGTCAGAACCTGCTGGTAGGCAATCAAACTCCCAAGAGAAGTAAGCGCACACACCACAGCTGCTTTTCTGCTGCATGCTGTCCCAGCAAAGAAGTTAAGAACTGGAAGAGCAAGTGAAGATGGGATCCAACTGTTGAGCCAATATGCAGATTTTACTATTCATGGTTACTTGGTACCTATTCCAAGGACTAACCATGGACACTGAGTTAAGTTTTACACCTTTACAAGCATATAATATTTTATATTAACTTTTCCATCAAAGCCGGAGGGGTGGGAGGGGAAAAGAGAAAAGGAAAAATAAAACCTTATTAGGCACAATTCTCAGTGAGTGATATCTGCTTGGCACAGAGCAGGCTGGGTCACATCAAGGAGATGGTGATGCACCATCCTTACGCCAACCTCAAATTCTCTATATCAGCATTTCTAAACCCTGCTGCTATTCTACCAACTGCAGGCCTTGGGCAAGAAGAAAAGGCAGAAGTAAAATAAAGCTCTGCCATGTCATCTCTGTGCATCACACCCCCCTCAGTAGAAGCACAGAGGCAGAGGTGCAGGTTGAGAATTAAATAAAATAAAAAGGAGGAAAACTCTCATTGTTGCTCCCAAAGGAGCTTCTTTTTTTATAGGGGAAAAGCCTTGCCAGGACTTTGCAATCAGATGATAGCACCCCCTGCATTGTTCGAGCACTGTCAAGGGCCATTATACTCAGAAGATAATCCAGCCCTTGAATCCCCCAGATACTGGTTTTAAATACCGCTGATGAGATCCAACTGCATCCTATCTGGGTATGCCTCAAACATCTAGCATCACATTTGGTTATGTCTACAAAAACACCAGCTAGGAAGAAAGAGATAATGAAGAATGATTTTAGTCTTTTATTTGAGCAAAAGCTAAACATATGGATCCTGGCACCACAAGTATGGAATCTGTGATAAAACATATGGATATCCATATGGATAAAAAAAGAAAAAAAAAAAAAAAAGGAAAAAAAAAGAAAAACGTCTTCTTGGCCAGAAATTCTGCTCTTGCATTTTTATCCTGTATGCACAGTGCACCCCCTTCTCTCTGCAGCACAACGCTGCCTGCCGATGGATTAGGATGTTATAAATTCACATGCAAATTTCACAAAATGCCCTACTGTTATCAACTTTATTAGATTTACGAATACAGTCCCGCTTATATTTTTTTATTCTCTTAATCCCTTTCATCACTTAATAGCTCAGAAAGTAATGGATTTCGGTAAAAAGGAGAGGCTTATTACAATCAATCCTGTTGCTCTATCTCTGCTCGACGCTCGACTAATGAAACTTATTTTTCTTCAGGACCTCTACAGGAAATCCTTTCCTAAGGAAAAAAAAATAATGTTTAATATGCTGCTGACTTGTAATACTGTAACTGTATTATTCCTCTCCTTTGGGTGTCCATCCAGAGGTTTGTAAGAGCTATTAATCGTACTTTATTCACCAAACTCTAGCCTGTAGTGAAACAAGCTACTGAAGCTTGTTTAATATGATATGCCAACTTACAGTCCGAACGACTGAGGCCCTCATGGTAACTTTCAACGCTGAAAACTCAAGGAATCATTTTCATTTTAAGAAGAGAGAGTAACAAGGCCAGAAAGGGCATCTTTATCATAAGGTTTAGATCCTAAATAGCCCCACTGATGAGGATCACAAAGTTTCTGTCACTCAAATCAGGCTCCCCTAAGATCTTATTTAAAATACACATCTTCATAAGGGTTTTTAAAACTGTCTCAGCTCCTCCCTTTGACATTTTTTTGAATGAAGAGGCAGAGAAGAAAAAACAGAAAACACCTGGCTTTCAACTTCATTATTAAGTACTTTGGTAATAGGTAAGGAAACATCCACAGATTTACCACTTTAGCTAAATCCACAACACTCCAGGCACCCACTGCCTCTGAGCCATGGTCCTTTCCCATAGGCATTTGGCTCATTTACTTGCTCTTCTCATCACTGGTAGAGTCCCCTCCAGCCCTGCAAGGGAGGCACCAGCGCTTGTCCCTTGCCCACAGGTGTTAGCCCACATCACGCAGCCTGTGAAGCTGCCACTCAAGCATGACAGCAACCCAGAAAGGTCAACTCAACATGGGACAGCCAGCAAGCAGCTTGGACGCTGTCTTGCAGAAGTACTACGCTTGCTCGTAATACATATGTGCATAACTACATGCATATGCTTATTCCACTACAGAAATAAGAGGGGGAAAAAACAACTTTGGTCTTATTTTTGTGCTATCAATGAATCAGTATTTTACCATCTCCTGACACCTGTCCACAGGAGAGCAAAATATGAAATACCTGAATGCAAGTAGAAGAGTGTAACTACTGACCTACCAAAAGCAAGAGACCAAACCAAGACACTTCCTCAAACAGGACTCCTTACAGTTCAAAAGCATACAAGGAAATATTTTTCTTGGGTTTATTTTATTATTAATGTAAATATTTGTTTGCTGTTTTGTTTTGCATCTGACCAGGACTGGAAATGGAAGTATCATGAGAAATATTGTAGGCATCTTTTATAGGAAGAGGAGAGGCTGGATGTATCTTGGGAACAAGAAGCAAGATTCCATTTCCATTTTCCAACTGAACAAAGTCCACAGCATAATCAGGTTTTAGCCTTGTCTAAAGTCAGTTGACAGTAACATGGGATTTTCTACACTTCTGTCTCTGCTCTGAGGCCAATTCCAGAACCATCCATGAAGGCTACATGATGTAACCTTCATGCAATACTTAATTAGGAGGCAGTCCTTCTAGACCTGAAGTGGTTACAATCCTGAACATAGGAATGACTTCTCTATCTTTCTTATCATAATTAGTACGGTTGCTAATTTTTTTTTTTCCCCCCCCTACTCGTGAGTAAAAGATGCTTCTTGTTACTACAGGTCAAAGAATGGAAATTAGGAAGGCAATGGCTTTGTGTGTGGATACATACAATTACTGCAAAGCTTGATCTTACAAATATCGCACACGGTTAATTTTACTCACATGAGCAGCCGGCTTGCATGAATAAAGTTACTCATGTGCAGAAATGTTTCCAAGGCTGAGTCCTAAATCCATTAAATTAATGGTGGAAATATATAAAATATATAATTGATGAACAAGTGAATTAGGATTCTGCTCAAAAGTAGGTAAAAAAGGATTATCACTCAGGCAAGCTCTCTCTCCAGTGACTGTTCCTGATTGATAGATTTGTATAAGGCTGAGTTTCTGATTAGTTCCGAGATATGAATGCTTCAAAAAGTAGGAATAAAAAAAAAAAAAAAAAAGACTTTCTGAAAATGAAATGCAATACCCAATTCAATTAAAAGAAAATGCTATGATCTGGAATTGAACCAAGACTTTGTGATAATGTTATTTATTCCGTGCCAAGTTTAGTAGATGTTTTCCAAAATGCCAGTTTACTTGGGTTTTATGGAAAAATTGACCTTTTCACCCAGAACAGAGGCTGCTAATTTCATTAATGTTGTTAGATATTTTCTCAGAGTGCATCCATGCCAATTCTAGTATTTCATTCCCTTATTTTCATCTATATTCCATTTGCATGGAAGTGGCCTGACAAAGCTATAACCATGGCGTTATGTTTCCTGCTCTTGCCATACCCATTGCCAATGCATTTCATTATTCAGACTCCCAGAACATTGCAGAGACTTGGAAAAGTGCTGCCCATCCAAAGCAGCCCTCTCCCTGATGGCCGGCGGCCGTAAGACCCTGGGTCAGGTAATCTGCACCACAAGCATCCCAGAAGAGCCTGAATCAACTCGACTGACAGGAGAAGAGCCAAGCCTGTCATTTCATACGGCAGCTTGAGCTCATCATCTGTATTTACATAGTTCCTCAATCAAACTCCTGCGCTCTGTAAACTATGTTTATTACCCTTCGTACAGGCCAATACGGTTTTACAGTTTGCTCTCCTTACAGTAGAAGCAGCCAGAGATCTACACTTGATAGCTATTTTCTCCCTTAATTCTCTCTTTTAAGAAGGAGGGAGCAGTTATTACTTGCCAAACCAGCACATGTTCACAGAGAGAGTGCGGTCAAGTGGTCAGGAGCAGAGCTGATGTTAATTAGCAATGAAATGAGGAATGAACCAGCATTAGCCCTGAGACTAATCAATGGGAAAATCACTCCAAGCAGGCAGCTTAATGAAGTACTATACAGCTGTTTATTTTTAGTCTGTTTTAGCCTGACAACAAAATCCCAATTAATTAAAAAAAAAAAAAATCTTTCTAAAACGTATTTCCTTGTAGAGCCTTGCTATAGCTCCAACTTGTTTGGCTTTTTTACTGCATTTGTCTATACCTTTCCCTGGCAATTAAAAGCCCAGCCAGAAAAATTAAGGCAGGTCAAAAAAGCATGTACCTATCAGTGGCACGTGTTTGTCATTAGCCATAACCTGCCACCTCGCAGGTGGCCCATTCAGGGCCCTTCACAGCACTTAACTCCATGCCCCTCCGCAGCAGCCGGAGCGCAGAGCATCCTGGTCCCCAGCCTGCTCCAGCCACCCCTGTGTCAGGGATGGGCTGGCGGAGGGAAGGACGAGCCTCGTGGCACGATTCGGGTGAGGCAGCCTCTGTTCCTCCTGCCATCGCAGAGCTCCTCTGGGACCCTGGATGAGGACACTGGATCATGAGTACCCAAGTATGAAAATCCAGGCTTTTCTCTCAGCGTAACGTGATTCCTCGCACACAAAACAGATGCAGTAGCACTTCCCAAACATTTGCATTGGATGATGGCAAGTAAATCAGACAGTACCTGCCAAATAAGACCCCAACCAGGACATCTGAGGATGACGAGCAAGCGGCCACCCCATTAGCTTCTCTTTTGGGCATCCCCATACTGCACACCACGTGGAATGCTCTCAGAGGATCACACCAGCATCCTCCCACCCTCTTACTGCACCTCCCGTTCTCAACCCCTCTTTTGCCATCACACAAAGCCCTGCTCAGCACTCTTGGCAGAAGGTCAGGAGGATAAGGAGAGCCTCAGGGTGGGCAGCCTCCCCACCAGAGACCCCAGGGCAGGACACCTTCCTGTGCCCTGTGGGATCCCCCCAGCATCTCTCTTTTATCTCGACCCTGCACCGGGCCCTTCCTTCATGCAAAACCCAGCATTTTCTAACAAAGGTTGAATATGGTGACGGTAAAAGCTGCTGGTACAAGAGGCTGGGGAAGCAGCGCGGGGGCTAAAGTCTTTCCCCTATAACACTCCACCAGAAGACAGCACCATAATATAATCTTGATTTAACTAGCTGAAAATCATTTCAGTTTAAAATACTGCAACACTGAAAAGCAAAAAATTTGAGGTTTTACTTTGTTTCTTTCTCTTGAAGACTCCAAATTCACTTTTTGGTGCTTTCCCACACAACAACAGGACATAAAAATGGCATTTATATGACAGTAAAATTAGTTATGGGTTTGACTTGACATTAAAAGCAGGAGTTTTAATGCCAACAGTAACACGAGTTGGAGACGCAGGAGCACGGCAACCCTTCTCCCCATGCACAATCCCCACCCGCCAGAGTCGAAACAGGCGCAGGTAAAAGATCAATTGAAACCTGCTTTTATAGGATTTTTTTTTTTTTTTTTTTTTTTTTTTACTGTGTGTATTAGACAATTCATTGTTTGTTTGATCAAAGTCCTCTCATATGCTAACAGAAGCGTGATTTGGGGAGAGGAGTTTCTTAATCTTTCCAAATATAATCAATAAACCACCTCTGAAACTGTGTCAAAGAAAAAAAGGGAAGGAAAAAAGAAGAGAGTCTCATGGAGGTACATTCTGCGAGCTAAATGTACATATGTGTCTTTAGAGATTTTTCTCGTCTGTCTGTATGTTGCAATCAGTATCGTTCTGCGATCCTTTAGGCGAGTGCTGCTACCCCGTACCCAGCAAGAGCAGCACAAACCACACAAAGTGCACTTCCCCAGGAAAAGAAGAAATCTTTAAACTGATATTATCAGTCCCTCTGTGACAGAGACAATTTCTAAGTCAAATTCACCTCCTGAAGATGGAGACATTACAGTAAATGTATTCATTAGATCTCGAGTGACAAGCCTTAATTAAAATGTACTGTGTCTGCAAAACGAGAACCAAAATTGAAGACACTCAAGTACAGTAAATATATCTTTTGCACTGAGCAGAGCAAGACAGACCCTAGCTTCCATTTAACACTCAATATAAGAAAACACTAAAAAAAAAAATGAATACTATAGATATATTTCAATAACATACATTGTTAGAAAACTTTCAACACAGCATGATACGGGGAGCATACATACCGCAATATAAATTCAGACAGTCACATCTGCATTCTTAAACACGAATTAAGTTTCTTAAAGACTCTATTGTATATATAAAAAGCAAGTTTTACTAGTTTTTCTTCTTTAGTCATTAATTCTGCAACCTGCTGAAATAAATATTGCTAATGCTTTTCACTTCAATAACTCCATTCATGCAAAGATCACAACATTTCACAAACTTCAGTTAAACTGCCTAGCGGCAGAGGCAATGGATACAAAAGAACTGCCCAACTGCTAGGAGGTAGAGGTGGAAGATCATAACTGCTTAATAGTACACAGTCGTATTATAAATTTCTCAGGCTTAGCACACACCAACACAGCAGACGAAAAAGGTCTTTTTTTTAAATAAAGCACACATGAACACTTAAGCCTGGCTACAAAAAGATGACCTGATTGAAAAGATCCACTACTCTCACAGTTGATTTCAACTTGTTTATGATTACTTGCAAAGGAAGCGAGGGGGATTATAAAAGCTAAAAGTACCTACTTGCAAGACTTAATTCCATCCAACTGTAAAGTTTGATTTTCAGAGCCTTTTTTTGGGAGTGGGGGAGAGTCACTGTGAAACAATTATTTGTTAAAAAGTGCAGACCTGAAAAACAACATCGCCAGCCAGGTAATCCCCTTTATAGGCCGATTTGATAGCTCAGGGAAAGCTCAACAAAGGCACAACGCTCTGCAACCACAACAGCTGGGTTGGAAATTGCTGCAGATTGTTAGGAGGAGCTGCAAACTAGAGATAGGCAATGAAAAGGTTAGAAATGATAGTTTAGGAAGGAAAAAAAAAAAAAAAAAAAAGACAAATTACTCCAAAGACCATATTCTTTAAATCGTTGAAGCAAAACATGTTTATTTGATTTGTTTGTATGCCTATTACAAAAATGCTACTTTGGGATTCTAGGAACCCAGTCTGTCAATTTTTCAGCTTCTGCACTTTCATGGTTGCTTAGAGCTGTTTAATGCAAATACACTTCCAATAAGAGATTTCATGCCCCTAAATTACACCCAGTTAAGGGCGAATGAAAATGTAAGGTAAATAACTATAATCAGCCATATTATCTTTCTCTTGGCACCTCTCACTTTACAGGCATATTTAAAGGCATCTCTGGGGTCCTATCCTTTTTAACAAGCGGCAGCGTATTTCCTGGAATATTACTTACGATGCTATGCTGTGAACATTACACAGGTTAAAATGTTACCTAGAGACCTAGAAAGAATTGCATCTGTTGCAGAGCCACGCTTGTTGCCATGTTTAGGAACATCTGAAAAGATGAAAGAAAATTTTCAACTATGGGATGAAAGAGAGACTAGGACCGCTTAAGTCAAGCTTTCACGTCCAATGCTGTCGATCAACACTGTCGGGGTGTAGCAATTCGAGGCAAGAAAAATGAGACTACACACTTCTGGTATTCACTGAGGGTGCTCTGGAAAGCACTCAGGATGCCAGTTTAAAAAATAAGTACAGGAACTTAGAAGTGTTTCACTCCCACTGTTATTTTTAAGCTAATAAAACCATGCTTGAGAAAGAAAGGTGATCTGAGCATAGCTATTAACAGCCTCACAGTCCCTTGCTGTCTTCATGAAAAAGTATAAAGTGATAAGCAATAATCAAGAAGTAACTAATTACTCACTTGGCAAAGAAAATACAGAAGAATGGGAATCTTCAGAAGGAAATATATCCCCAAAGTCCTTCAAAACACATTTGGACTATTCTGAGCAAGCTCAAGCTTGCAGTTGGGCAGGTTTTTTTGCTTTGTTTTACAGGAAGATTACTTTAGGATTCTAGACATAAATATCCTTCTGCTTCAACTAAAAGTGACCTAGCACTGACTGAGTTAAACTGACTCTGCAAGATAATAAATTCCTTCAAACTCAGATCAGTTTAGCTTGTCTCTCGCATACATCCAAATTGCTGCCATACCTCTATTTACCAGCTTTTTATTATCCAAGTTATTTTTACGTCATTAGCTTGCAGATCTACTTATGCTGAGGTTCTGTTTTCTCCTAGGAAGCGGTTTCTCCACAAATCAAATTTTGTGCGGTCATTTGTCTTCTGTAAAGCAGCCCACAAAGTTCTTGACCAATTTATCCCTCTGTGCAGCACCAGCACAAAGTCTCACTTGACAATTTAAGTGATCCTTGCTTACCTAAGTTGTGCTAGACCCTGTGTAGGGATTAATTTCTTCCCACATGGTTAAAGAAAGGTGGAAAAAGTAGCAGCCTGGGAAACAATGCACAGACCCTTGTTTGTGCTACTGGCATGCGAGGTAACCTTTGGAAAGTCACAATTTATCGGAGCCTCAGTTCTCCATCCATAAACGGTTATGGTAACAGCTTCACAGGGTGAAGTCCACTTTTCGTAATCCTCAGATGAAAACTGCTGAAGAGGAACAAACTAGGATAAATAAAGGACTGCCCTGGTTAGGGGGCATCAGGCTGCTAAATACATCAGTCCCTAGGACAGGTCTTTCAAAATTACCATGGTGTTTCTGCTATCAGAGTGATGCAATGCAATAGCCTCCCTGATCTTTCATCAGCTCAGGAGTACCAGAAATGCCTGTTGAGTTCCTGTGAAACACAACTTGGCACTTCTGGTTGGACTGAAAGAATGAAATGTTCGATTGCTGCATTCTGTTACAGGTTCAGAATGAAAGCCATTAATTTATTAATTATAAATAATAGCTACATTTTCAGTGGAGTAGGGATTTGGGACAAAATATTGAAAAACAATACATTTCTCTGAAGATCAGTATGGTTTTTTTGGGCAGCCAGACACATACAGACCTACTTTTCCTACACTCTTCCAACACCTGCCAGCTGCCAAGCACCTTCTCTCATCTGTGCAATGCCACTGACAGCACTGCAGGAGAGCCATCGCCTCCTGATGCTGGGGATGAACGTACAGCAAGCTCCTCACACAGCAGTGCTTCACAGAAATGTCACGATGCAAGTTCACATGAAAGAAAATACAGGTGACTGCTCTCCCAACAGTGACACAGAGTAGTACACCTTCAACTTCATTAAACCCACTAAGTGCGTGCAAAACCAACCCCAAACAACCCCTTCCTCTTGAAGGTGTTTTATCTACAATCATATTAAATGCAGCTGGAAACGTGACTTTCATATATCTGGGTTTCTGTTACATGCTTACCTAACCCTCATCTCAGCACCTGACAGAAGGAAGCTGTACACAAGACTTTGATTTGTCTTTTTGAATTAGAAGACATTAAGCACCCAAACTCTCTCATAAAAGATCTGAGGCATAAGCTACATAACATCCGTGAAAGTAATGTTTTTTCCCACTTAATCCAGACCTTAATGATCAAGAGATATCAGAAAAGTGTCAAAGGAGATAAACCAAGTTATCCCTAATAATGCATCTACGTCTCCTCGCCAGCAGCAGCTGATCTGGGAGCTTCGTTCCTGCACCAGGGATATACAAAGACCTCAAAACTTAAATGTCAATACAATATGCTTATTGATTCACTGGGAAAAGTAAGTCATTGTGTACCGAGTTTCTGTTACAGTTAGTGAAGCTTTGAGGCTCCCAGGATAAACTCTGTAAATAAAGGTGCCGCAGCACAAAACACAATTTTTTTTTTCTTTGCCTGTTCCAAGGCGCATTTCCTTTGCTTCCTGAAGGGTGTAACAGCCTACATTTCACGGCAATAGGGATCAAGAAGTGCTAGGGGGTAGCGCCACATTGTCCCCAGTACCATCACACTGCAGAACCATTACCATCTCTCACATGTTGCTTCTCTCATCCCCTCCACAAAGGAAACAACACAAGCAGCATTTTGTTTGCGTTTTAAGCAGAGACCCTGTGGTTGTGACAGGGAAGGCAAGAATGAAGTCAAATGTGCGCTCAGTGCACGAGACCAGACACGCGACTGGGAAGTTGTGGAGAAGTCCACATAACCATTTCAGACCACCCCACAAGAAAATCCTGCCTGGAGCACAGACTAACTCTGCACTGGCCTTAGAGCACTAGATTTTGACAGGTTTCATTTGATAGAACCCCAATAAACCTGAAATGACCAAGATGAACAAACTATCAGTTAAACTCACTGCATAGCTGTCCGTGACTCCACTAGAAGATTTTTTTGGGGGAAAAAAAGTTACCACTGTTATTGCAGAGCACTCCATTGTGCTAGAGGCACAAAGCCACTTGTTACAGCTTTCGCCACAGGACTTTAATGAAAATACCCAAGCAAGGCCCAGCCACAAAGAAACTGAAAGGTAAACATCCAGGATTTCAAATGGGATTTAAAACTGCCTGGAAGGCATGGCTAGGATGCTCACAGAGACTTGGGTTGCTGAGGCCACACACTCCTACATGCTGTACAAAACAGACCAGCCTAAGTGCTACCAGCTTCAGGTCCAGGGACACCAAATGGTTGTGGGCTGCAAGATAAAGGTATCAATATCTAGGTAGAGGCCATCTTTTGCCAGCAGGGAATATTGTCTTCTAATCACCTAGAGATAATAGATATCACGCTTTATGGACATCCCAATGTGAGAGATTTCAAGCAGGCTCCTGAATTGCAGGCTAGACAGAGTGACTGCAGGCACATATTTTTAGATAAACTGTGGTTACCAACTCTTAGCACAGGTTCCTCCTCTTCACAATCATCAACTCCATTTTAGAGGATTTCAGCCATTCGGTGTTCCTCAAACATCCCTTCATCAGGCAAAGGCAATCAGCCATCTCACTGGCTGGCACTACGGTCCTCGACAGGAAAGGGCAAGGAGAGAAATCATCTGCATATCGCAGCAATTTGGCACTTGCATCAACACTGCATTTTCAGTTTATTTAATGTCTATGAGTAACTGGAGAAAAAAATAATCAACTTTTAGGACCTTCCAAGTGAGATGCCTAGAAACAGAGGTGCTGCTTCACTGCTTGGCAGGTGTATCCCTTCTGAAAAAAGCCCACAAGCCATTCTAGAGCACATAAAGCCTGCCTTTTCCTTTAGTCCTTAATGAAATGTAGCAGGGAGTGGGAATTTTATCCCATCACAGGTAGTTTTCCCACTGAATTCAATAGGACATAGATCATCTAAAAAAAGAGCTGTCTCTTAAAATAACAGACAGCTAATTCCTAAGATTTCAGAGAAGGCTTTAAGCCTGTATTCATGGATATTAACAGCATTTCAACTAACTGAAAGTGTAAACGTCATCACGATAGCTAAGCATGATCTCTGCCCTTCCCACGTGTAAACAGCTCAATAAATGGCTCTTTCTTTTTCTGACTGGCACTGTATAGCCCACAGCTAGTGTCAGGTCAGAAGGAAAAACACCACACGCCTATAAGACACTTAAGCACGTTATAGCCTTTGGCCTCAATTCTGCAAGCAGTTCGGTGACCTGGTAAAAGTGGGATTTAAGCTGTCCCGATATAAAGAGTTACAGAAGCGTTGCTTGTCTTATTTTCAGTTTATTTCAGTTTTGTTCCTCCCCCGGTCTCATTCAGTTTGGCCTTTAAAAACAGACTGCTTATTTTTCTTGTTGCTTTCTTCTCATTTCCAATTAGTTTTCAATTCTAGGTCACCAGTAGAGTCAATGGGGATTGACGATGGAAAAGATTTTTACAGCCAATTATTTTTTAAATTTTAAGATTCATTGAGAAATAATGAGTTGTAAAATCATAGAAGCTATTGGTTTTGTCAAAACAAAGTTTTAAATAAAACGTTTAACAAACAGCTGCCACTGTTCCTTTAAAGAGTAAGCGGACAGCAGAGGTGAAAGCCTGACATGGCCAGAAATAAAGTCAGCATGCATCCTCCCCAGCTCCCTTTTGTGGCAGACAGGCCTCAGCTCCTCACTAACCATCATTTGTCATTCAATGAATTTTGCATCTTTAAATTGCAAAACACATGCTGGAAGGGGGGGAAGAGCCTGTACACACACTAGCAAGGCCCCAGCTCTTCCCAGGGCTCGGACACTGAAGCTGATAAGAGCAAGCCGTGGGCTGGATGGGCTCTCAGGTATCAGTATGCTAACTAGCATCCGAGTCTTGACTTTGTTTTTTTGTTTAGTTGGGGTTTTTTTGTTTGTTTGTTTTTTTAATTCCCACCTCAAATAGTACCACTACACAGCTTGATAAAGAAAGGAGGCTCTCTATGGTTTTTATGCTTCTTCACAGTGTACTTTGCAGACAAGAAGCGTGGAAGTCTCCACTACTTCGCTTTTCATTCTGCTTTCTTAAAAATGTACCTTTAAGTACATGTCCATGTTTCTGTCCACGTCTGAGGGGCTTCCTCTGTACTTGCTTAGAAACACCCTGATCCTCAGGAGAAAGACTTCGTGACCACATCAGGGCTCTTCTCTCTCCTGACCCTGCACCCAACTACCACTAGATGGATACTGCTCTACCAGAAACAGGGTTTTTCACACAAGGCCTGACGCTGAAGTCCCTTGGGTCTTTGTCTGGTGGCCACCTAGATGATAGTAAAACATTTCACAGAATTTTTTTAAAAAGACATACCCCAGCTTTTCTGGCCGCATTTAATTCCCTTCACAGAGAAGATTTTAAGGACATGAGAGCGCTTACCATGGAGCATGTAACAAGGTGCTCCTTTTGCCCACACAGTCCCTGCACAATCAGCATGTAACTCATTGCTTTTCAATGGGTTTTGGAGTCCCTTGAGTGAGGAGAATGCTACATACGACAAATATCTATGTGTGACATATAAGCGCACGAGAGAGAATACAGTGGTGCTTTTTTGGACACAAACTTCTGGCTAGGATTTGAATCCTGGCAGTTATGCGGTATTGGCATTTTTCATCTTTGGTTTAAAATAAAACTACACCTGTAAGAAAGGAAATTCATCAGAGAGCAATTGGGATAGTAGGTAGGTCACAAATCTAATACACAGGTTTAAGTTTTCTATTTTATAACTAGGAAACATTGTTAAAAAGGTCGTTCAAGAAATATCTGCCTTCAGAAGATTATGCTGTTCCTTCCTTTTGTGTAGTAAGCCACAAATGCTGATGTTAAGTTATTCGTAGGAACTAATTGCAAGTTCAAGTTATGTTGCTTTGAAAGTATAAATTATTACTATGATGAAGGCCAGCCATCCCTGCCATAACAGCTACAAAAATAATAGAAACAAAGATGGGAGAAACACATTTCTGAAATCCCTGGACTCATATTTAGTGTCCATTGATGCAGTTACAGAACTTTGACAATTTGCATGTTTAAACTTGCCTGGGTATTTTTGCTTGGCAGTCAAATGCTAAGGAAGATACCTCTGAGTTGGACAAATAGGTAAAACCAGGAGACTCACCCTTTAAATCTTTTTGGAGTAAATTTTTTTCTACCAAGGTGGAAGGAGGCAGGCAGCTTTAAAAATCTGAAATATTTTGCTTATCTAAAAATAGTCATAAGTAGGTATTTAACAAGCATTGTTCACAGGTACTTTTATGAAGCCATAGGGCAAAACTAGCATGGCCCTATGCTCACATGGAACAATTTATAGGAGATGGGCATGACTGCAGCCTTCATGCCACCAGACCAGCTAGCCTGCCATGAGTTACAGTGCTGGGAGCGTGCTTCGGCAGCAGTGCCGAAGCTTGCGACTTTGAAGTGAAATTTTTCTAATAAGCCTAAGTGATTTTGGATCCCAACTGCAATAACAGTTGTGATCCCCATCAGATACTTCTCCACCCCAAAGCCAAAAAACTGTGATATTAAAAAACAAGCAACTCCCCACACCTGCTAAGAGTTATCAGGGCTTAGATTTTTTTCGTACAATTGGTTTGGAGATACATGATAACTACATGGCTAGTATACACTTACAGATCCTGAGACCGCATCAGCAGATCAGCTAATTGTGTTAATTAGCTATTTGCATGCACAATTACCTGATTTGTACAAGCAGTCAAGGTGATCGTAGAGGTAAATTAGGCATGGATTTGCACAATTTACTCATCTGAAAATCTGCTATTCTACTTATTTTTAAGCATCAGAGATCAACAGCTACAGAAGAGTCTGTTGAGTTACTGTCTTTATGGTTCATACATTTACCAAGTTTTACACTCGTTTTCCATCACTTCTGTACACCACTGCAGGCACGCACACCTGCGTCCATGGCCACACAACCATGCATAAAGAAATGTGCACATCACCATCAAATAAAGTCATACAAAAAGAGTGGCCTGCATCCCCATACAGACAGACATTTACTTCTCTCCTAAAGGTCTTATTTTCCCCCTGTTGTCTCTTCAGCGCTGGGAACTGCTGAGTTTAACAAAGTAAACTTCGTTTTACTTATCACAACAAGCTCAGGAAGCTCTACAAGGAGCAGAAACCCAAACAACTCTGATGCAAATACTCAGCCTGAAGCCTGCTTCATGTTTAAAACCCCACTGCTGCCACGCTGACTCGCTGGTTAGGGGGTTTCAAACACAAATGGGTCATCTGCATTTAATGTGAAGTTATACCATAGCCAGCCTGCCAAACAAATGGATTTTTATGCCATCATGGGGCTGTTCAGGGATTCCGAACTGGAGCACATAGCTATTATAAAAATCAAATTCTCTGAAAACTGCACACCACTCTCCTCCTCTCCCAAGGTAACATCTTTAGCTGAAGAGGGATTCAGGATACTACAATATGGACAGCAAAAGCTCAATGATAGAGTACTGCAATGCAATCTCGAATACAAGTACATTTCTGCCTGCTTGAAGTGGCAAGGTAATCAAAAATTTTCAGTTCACCAGGGACAAAAAAACTACTAGTTCAGACAAGAACAAACAAACCCATAAGCTGATGAAGGCCAATACCTACACATTCACATCATAAAAAAACCCAAACTTGATACAACATAGTCAAGCAGAAGGTTAAAAACAGGTCTCCAGTCTCAAGTGCCATGCATCTCAGTCTCAATAGCTGTGGTCATTTACAGAACTTCCTCAGGGAGAAACAACACTCCTCTTAGAGATAATAAAGTAATCCAAATGATGAGACTACAAATAGAGAGGTTCACTCTCTACTTCTGTCCCTCAGCACATATTACTGGAACAACTGTTGTACTGCTGTCTACAGCTTCTTCCCTTCTTAACTAGAAGATGCTCCCCTGGCCTCAGGCAAACCGTCTGCTTTAGATGCATGCAACGTAGCTCCTTCCATCTCATCTTCCTTCCTCTCCTCACCAGTAGTCACTAAACCAAAAGACTCTTCCAGCCAATGGCCCTGACCCTGAGGCAGGGCTGTTATGTCTTCATGTACAAAAAGATTCATTTGGTAACACAACTGTAAAATTTAAAAGACAAATTCCTCCTCAGTTTTTTTTCATCAGTGTAAAGTGTGTGTAATCCAGTAGGGATCTCCAAGAACATCAGGGCTTCGCTGAACAATTTCTGATGCAGCTGCTGCTGGTTAACAGCAGTTAACAGGACAGGACAAGTGCTGCAGCATTGCACCTGAACGCCCTGAGTAATCCACCACCACCGGAGTCTGATTCATTCTCCCATGGCTGCATATTTATGCAGCCCATTGGCTTTAAGGATGGCACCACTAAAGACTGAGCTAGAAGAACCTTCTTCTGAATCTTTCCAATAAAGGAGCACATTTTTCTTTTGCTACATTAAACAAAGGAGGCACGCTGAATGTTCACTTACTGAAAAATTCTGAGTACTATAAATACGTTCAAAATAGGAGTCAAGTTGCGATTCCACATCCAAATATAAGTCAACCCCTTTGAGACCTGGGGAATACAGAAAAGCTGGCCCCAGCTCAGCCCAGCACTCCTCCCTGGCACCCCTCCCCAAGCGTGTGTGTTCAAATGTGTTTATCTAGGAAGACTCAGGTCAGTCCTGTGCTGTAGGAGCATCTCCCGCAGCTGGAGCATCCGAAGCAGGTACTGCTCCATGTTGTAAACTGCTCATGCAGCAGGACTGAGAAAAAGGCATCTCCTGGTCACCGGCTGTTACCGACTACAGGAAAATGAAAATACAGCATCTCCGCACCTGTTCACCTGATGGTGAAGGAAGGAAAAGCCATTACCGAGTGACAGGAGACGAAAAACCAAAATCCACTTCAGCAACTCATCCCAGCACTGGTGATTAATCTCACACTCCCACAGCCTGATGCACATTAACCAGATAATTAATAATTTCTTTAGGGACTCCAGCTCGGCAACTGTTTTATCAACCTGCACAGCATTAGGAGAGAGATGCTGCATTTGTGATCAAACTGCTGGAACTACGGAAACATTCTGCAGGAACAGTAAAAGCTTCAGAGCAATCTGTGAGCCCAGTTTTACAAGTAACTATAACATATGTGCAGAAATCAAGGCTGCTCCTTTGTCAGTGCAATCACCAGACTCAAAATCTGAGCAAGATCAGCATGATAAGAATAATTAACAGCGATGCTCAACTCCCATCCAGCCCCCATCTTTCCCCAACAGAAGTGCTTTTCAGTATTATTTTTTTAAAATACATTTTGCCTGATGCAGTAACATAATACATCAGATCATGCACTTCCACTATCCTTGGTATGGATAATAAATCAGACCACTTACCTTAACACCGAAAAGCTTAATATTAAAAAAAAAAAAAAAACCCACAACACAAAAAAATAAAAAAAAAACCCCAAGAGTCACAAGATGTCCAAATTCTATAAGCCAAAGGCTTTCAAGTAATTCAGGATACTTAGCATAGCTCTTGCTAGCCACTTTTTGCCATCCCCTGTTCATCCATGTTCAAGGACAGAAGTCACACAGGATCAGAAACTGAATACCAAAGTGCTGGCACCACATTATCTCCCCCAGCACTTAAAAATGGACTGTTGAGAAAAATCATGGTAAGTATTCTTTCAGATATTAAACTCTCCAGTGTGTTAGATATATGTCAGTATTAAGTGATTAAGAATGACTGATAATTAATAAATCACATCCACAGAGAGTGACCGGATATTATTTCTTTCAGCCTCTGAAAAGAAGAACTAGATTCACAGTTCTGCCTAAATAATTTTGTCTCTCCAAATGAACAATCTTGTGTAACTGCTGTTTGCAGGGAGATGCTGCTTTTTGTCAATAAGCTTCAAAATAATAAGGTATTTAGGCTGCATTTCTACAAATAGTTTATTGTTATCATCACTGTACAGGTAAGGAAACGGAGGCACATCGTGTGCAAGTGTCTTGATGAAGCCTTCCCACCAGAAACAGAGTGGGTTCCTAAACAACATCTCAACTGGTCCTTTCATCACACAACTATTCTTCCACCTGAGAGAAAGCTGCAGCTTTTGGCTATGGCTCAGCAGAGTATCTGCCTTCTAAAAGATATTCTGCTCTTAGGACTCCAGCCCTGGAAACACGCCCATGCAGAGCTCCAGCGACAGCCACGCACAACTGCCCACACACGTGCAACTGCAGGACTGGGCACGTATCTGTGCGTGCATACTCCAAAATGATACGTTTTCTCCAAAGTCTGTTCTAAGACTAAGTTAGTAATAAAGAGCGCAGTTTCTTTTAGTACACAACATGGCTTAATTTGTATTTTCCTTTCACATGATGTTAACTGAAAGATGCAATATTGCAATTTTTTAATCATCTACTTTAGTATTTATATGACTCTGCTCACTGTATTATTTAGGCCCCTTCATTTTCATAGTGTCAGTTACCATTATTCCATTAAATTAAATCCTTTTACAAGCATCTTTCTATAAACATGCACTACAGATAACATAGCCACATGGTGAGGATTCACAGGCTACAGTAAGCAGATTACACCTGTCTTGATTTTCGGTGTAGCTGTCGGCAGAGTATATTCTCCCATCAAACTGCACGCAGATCTCCTCATTAAAGCTACAGGAGAGAATAATTACAGAACAGTACATTGCAGTTTACCAATTGGTCTTGCATACATAATGGCCTATGAAAGTAAAATTGCATCCTCCAACAGCTGGGAAAACCTTTAAATTGTTGTTGTTATTATTAGTATTATAAAATAGCCGACATTTTAAACTATCCAATAACTTGCCTCCTGTATGTAAAGCAGACAGATATCGGTGACCGGGTCCAAAAAGGTCTTAGACTCCCAGTCCATAAATATAATTATTTTTCTCTTTGCAAACACTCCATTCCCCAGCCTCCTGTTCTACACTAAAATTCCTCTCCTCATGAGAAATTATGCTGATTGCAGAGTAAGACTTGAAAGCAAACGAGTGGTTTTCTGGATCTCCTGAGCGCTGACGCTGAGCGTTAAGCATCCCATTACCCCAAATCCTCACTCCTCGGTGGAAAAACGGTGAGTCCGGCAGGTCCCCACCGTCCTTCTCCCACCAGCCAGGGGAGAGGGGGGTCGCAATGGCAGCCTGTTATCTCCATCCACATCCGAGTCTTTCTTCCAGCCCTCAGCACCACCAGTGGGCCTCCCTGCTCGGCAGCTGGCTGCTGCCTACCCCATCCAGATGAACACTGCTGGAGAGACAGCAAACGTCTCCGGACAGTGCAGAAGGAAGCAACCCCCTGGTGTTTCTGTCCCTGGCCATTTATGCTTCAGGGTTGAAGTAGACAGAATATATTGAACTGATAGCCCTGTGGAGCACCAGGAAGGCTGAGTTTTCACCCATGTTGATAGTTAAGACATCTGACCTGCGATTTTGTGTCAATAGATAAAAGGCAAATCCATTTCAATTTGGGTGCCATTTGCATTCCAAGATCCCAATAGTTAGGACCCTCAGCTCCACTCAGCATCCAAACCCACTGCTTTTCAGGGACCATTATTCAATATCAGCTCTTACTCCTCACACAACAGACGACGTAAGGGAAAAAGTACAGACAGAGGAAAAGCCGAGTTCTTTAGGTGAAACAAAGTCAAGTTAACTTTGCTAACTTTTCTTGCTAGCCAAGAAGCAAAACACCCTAAGCACATATTTGGGCCCCAGCAGGACATCCTGACACGCTCTCCTACTTGGCTAAACCAGGAGCTAAGAGCAGAGGGACTTCAGTGACAAGAGAGCATGCTGCTGGACCCATCCCACATATTCTGGTTCTCCTGAAAGATTTTCACATGATGAAAGACTCTGACAGAGACCCTTCTGTACAAGCAGCCCAACCACCGCCTTTTTCCAGCTCTGAAGGAGAGTGCACACAAGCCGCCTTAGTATGTAGAGGGACACTTACCATGTAAAAACATCTAATTGCTAGCAGCGTTAAAATCACTGAAGAACAAAATTGCTCTATGAAACGGCTTTCAGTACCAGCGCTGCAAATGACTTGCTGCTGCACTTTAACCAGCTGCACCTCCCAGGCGAGCTGGCACACTTCAGGCTTTCTTCCAGTCTCTATCAGCTTGTTACTCGTAACGGGGATGTGCTGGTGACAGAAGCTGAGCAGAGAACCAAACAGAGCAGAGCCTGCTTGGGCAGGCAGCCTGCAGCCAGGCCAGTCACTCCTACGGACTGGGAAATCTTTGGGTTTCTGTTAGACAACTCCCCGTCTGCAAGGCTGCAGGGCAAGGCAGCATTGCATACGCACAGGTTAATTGGCTGCAGGTTAAAAGAGATCACCCAGTCCAACCTCCTATGCAAACACTGGCCATCAACTTTCACCCATTTAAACACTGCTTTGCACTCAATAACTCCAGCACTTTTATTAATTAGCGAGTTTGGGTAGAGTCAATTCCTGGACACCTCAATCACTGCTTACCTTCCTCAGAAAAACCGATGAAAAAAAGAAAATCAGTATAAACTTTCTTTGTCCCTGCTGCAAGCCTCACAACTTTTGCAAACTAGGTCCTCCAGCTGCGGGGTCCCGACGGGGGCAGAAACCACCCCAGGGTGACCACCAGCAAGGGCGTCCTCCACCAGGAGCTCCGCAGCAAAGCCCAGCGGTGACAACACCCAAGGTGACCCAAGGATATTTTGTTCTCGTCTTTACTCTGTGAAGAGGAGCCCAGTGAGACCTCCTGGAGCTCAGTTCCTACTTCAACTCTTCCTCACAGTGCAATCTCACAGTAGAGAAATTAAAGATAGTTTTGCCATCAATTGCCACAGTAGCAGAGTTTCACCCTTTGGGAAAAGTTTCCTCGACTTCACTAGTTCTGGACCAAAACATTAATCAACTGAAGCACGTTAACCCATATAGCTCGTATTAAAAATATAAACATGACACAGAAACTGTGCTTTTTAAAGATAAAGTGTTACAGGTCTGTAAAAATCTTTTCCTTCCACTATTGACCACGCGTATTCAAATCGTCCATTTAAAGGTACTCTGTAACAAAACAATCCTTAATTAATTATCAGAATAGATTTCCCATAACTTTTTGGAAGAATTGTGTGTCCAATGTGTCTTTAAAAAAAAAAAATCCTGTAATTCCACTTTCCTGTTCTTACTAGGAAAAAAGTCAGCCTGGCAAATGGAGAGAAAACAGGTATAAGACTACTACTAACTAAACCGTAACACACAGGATTAGCTGGAAATTGCCAGATTAGGAACCTGGTTTTCCTGGATGGAGAGGGAAAGGTGAACCATGCCCACCACAGACAAAGGAAAAAACATAATCGTATCAATTGAGTGGAGAAACCTGTCACAGATATTTCAGTACATCAGGACTCTGACTATGCATCAGAGCGGAGAGGCCCTGATCAAGTCACATGCCCTTTACTACAGAAGATAAGATCAAAAGATTTCAAAGGAAACCGATGGTGACAGTTTCTTCATTTGTATGCAATGTGACATACCAGATCCAAACTGTTGGCTACTTTTTGAACTATTTGTCAGGGGAGAGAAGTGATTATTTTCTTTTATATCTTACTTTTAAGAACTCTTAGTCTTTTGGGGGTTCTTCCCCCTGCTCCATGTCCCACCGCCCTCTTTTTTTATTTTTCAGCCAGGATTCAAACGTTCACCTTTGATGTAATATTTTTGCTGCACATCAGAATAGCTATGCCAAGCTTCAGAAACGCAATTGAATACAGAGAATGAAAGGGATGACATCACTTCAAACATGAACTTTTAATAAAATTATCCTCAAGAAACCTCCCTTGTGATTTATTTTTTTTGCCCTGCATCTTTTTTTACTCTTCCCATGCGTTTGCAATAATTCAAATTATTGCTGGGCTAGTGGCTGCAGTTGACTCTGGGTCACCAACTACACACAAGCAGAAGTATTTCTCCCTCTTTCTCACTGCTTCTGTCAAGAAAAGTGTTAAATACAATGCAAAGAGTGACTATGTAAGATCACAAGTTGCTTGCTTAGCCAATAGGCTGCATAACAGTTATATTCACATGGCAAATAAAGTAAATGAGGGACTTCTGACTAGCTCAGCTTCTCCGTGGCCAAGACCCAACAGGTTTCAGCCCAGCGCTCCCTGTTGGTGTGCAAAATCTGCAGTTGCTCTCATTATATTTGTTAGTAAACTTCCTCCAAAACATGCCCTTCCTTCCAAAAAGTACCAAAAACCTTGTCAAAGTTCATTGGTGCTAAAGAAAGGCACTCAGTATTCATGAGCCAGTGATACGTTTAAGGTAATAATAGTCTCCCAGAAGCGTTGTGAAACGCTCAGAAACTGCAGTAGTTGCAAACATGTAAGTATCTGAGACTGAGACAGCCAGACATGAAAAAAATATGTTGCAGCCTCTTGGGTGAAAGAGAAGGTACTCAAACCATGGGAAAACGATACAACATTCACTTCTAGCTCTGGTACAGCCCAATAGATCAAATTTTACAGTGGTATCATTTGTTTTTAAATGTGAAAAATATATATTTTAAGTGTTTCAAACTCTTATATAAATCTTTGTGAGTCCTGGAATCATGCTAATAAAGGATGCTGAATTTAAGGGCTCAAGTCTAAGCCCCTTTCAATACAAGGGAAAAAAATAATAGCTCTTCCAGTAATATTTCTCACTCAGCCAAGATATTTTTGAAGCAAATTGTTTGGAAATACACAGCTTATGTGTATGAGCCTATTGAGAGTTTACACAAGTATTTATAGAGAAATCACTGCAGTATACAGGCTTAGAGTCACTTAGAAAGTCTTAAAAAGCATATGACAATACCTTTAGTGCGTAACGCTGCTGCCAGAAACTCCTGTCAGTGAAGTTTTATCCCGTACCATCATCTGCTCTCTACCCACGCAGCCCAGACCTTCTTTGGGGCTGTTGTAGCATTCCTTGCAGGGCAGTGAGAGGAAGAGTTGCACCTTCCCAGCAGGTTCACCAGCTCCTCAGCCGCCCCCACAGGGATCCTACTCCAGCCCCGTTTCTGCTCAGAGCTGCAGCTGCAGTCCATCTGCATCTCCTCCTCTGACACAGACCAGAGCACAAAGGAAAACAAACATGCCTGCAGTTTCCTTGCTAACATACCGAAGCCTCGCATTTTGTTCTTGAAGCAACAGAAAACCCAAAACCCACATGAGGCACAGTCACGCTGGTGTGACCCAGCACTCGCCTCTCCCACCTGTGCAGGTATGAAGACCATTGCACCAGCAAACATTTTAAGAAATTATTTTTTTTCCCCCCAGTAAATTCCAACTCTGAATTTCAAAAGCTATTGTTAAGAGACAAAAAACCGGGACAAATCCTTCTCCTGGACACACAAACACATACTCACAGTTTCACATGACTTACGAGTGACCCGAACAGCTTGCCTGCACCCTGCCCACATGTCACTATCTGGTTGCGCAAGACTTCAGTTTGATGCGCACAGCCCCACAACAAGCATCCATGGTTGCAAAACACCTGTATAATTTATATTCTAGCCTGTATTATCATGCATGTCCTTGCCAACACATCAGGCACCTGCTGAGGGTAACCCTGGTACACATCAAACCAATACAAGAGTAAAACTCTAGGAGAAATATAAATTGAAAATGCAAAACCAAACTAGGCATTAGGGATTATTCTGATTTGAAATTACCAACACATTCATAGGGGATACAAAACCTAAAGAATAAGATAGGGAGATACCGCAGGCATAGTATCACGGAACAGTATTCTCATCATCCAACTTCTGACACCAAACTTAAATGGAAAAGTTACTCCTTCTAGGTTCTCTCAACAGAGAAGAACAACATGGCAAGAAATCAGCTTTTCCAAGAGTGCTCAAGAGTTAAAGCCTGGGGAAGGTGGCCCCCTGAAGTGGCTACTGACCTGCATTAGGAGTCTGACAGGTATAGGTAGCTCTTCTCACACGCTCAGCAGGTAGCCTGGGCTTGAGCAGACTGAAGTGGATGCTGGTTCACTTGAATACACAGCGCTATAAGTAACAAAAATTCAGCTGCTTGCTGCAACTGTCCCTGCTACTGGAACAACAACTTCCAGAGACAAGACCGGCTTCCAGGTGTTGTTAACTGAGTCAGCCACTCAGGGTCAACTCACTACCAGATATCAATCACCACCATCAGGCTTTTAAATTAGGAGTTAAAACCCAGGTGAAACTTATCCCCGCTTCCTTAGGTGCTAAGCAAATCAGTGTTTTACTCCTCCCCACCTGTGGTGCTGGTTGGGCTTCTGGCTCCTGCCGAAGAGCTGAGTGGTGACAGTGATGACTGAAGCTGGGAAGGACTGGATATATGGCTGAGCCCCTGTGGGAACCAGGGGGTGGTGGATGGCTCATTTTGCATCCTTCAGTAAGGCCAGTGGGTTTTCTCCCCTGTAGAAGTCTTGTGTGTTTGTTTAATCACCAGGAGATGGAACAATTAAGAAGTGCTCAATACCCTTCTCCCCCACACACAATGTAACACCTTAGTCATCAAATCGCCCTATTGTGCTGCTCAATACATTCTATAAGAGTAGGAATATGAGAGTATGTCCAAAGATAGCAATGAACACACAAGGTAATTATTTTTAAGCTTGCTAATCACAATCAATAGTTTCTTAGCAAAACTGATGAGCTAGAGTTGGCTCCTATTTTTAACCAATAAGATATGCAGTCAAGACTTGAATTACACCATCGGGCAAGTCTCCAAACTCCTAATGACTGCCAGCCAAGAGAAGGATGGGTCCTTGGAGGGTCTCACTCCCTTCCTGAGCAAGATATCAAAGTATTTTTTCCATAGACTGTAAAGGCAGAAGTGTATTGTAACCACTACACAACTTCACCAAAAACACTAAACAAGAATTTAACTCCATACATCAAAAAAGAGTTATACAATTCTAAAAAAGCCAGAGGATGTTTGCTTGATTAAATTGAAGTTTTTTAGCTGTCACGTAAAAGATAAACTCCTTGTTGAACAGTGCCATGTGCCTTCCAGGGGTGTGCAATTAGGGACAGATGAATACAAGCTGAAGACTCATTACAAAGCTCAGACCCTCTCCCTGTTTCGGTAAGATTTTTCCCTAAAGTAATCTTTCTCATATTTTGCTATCCCCTGATTTTTTTTTAATTTCAAAAGCTCTAATTTTCCATGTTCCTGTTGAGAAATTCCTCCATTCCCTGCCACTCCCAGGAAGGTTTTTTGCCCCTATGACAAAGCCTAAAATTGTTCCCAACATTCAGTACTGCAGCAATAATTCCGTCTCAGAAGAGAGAACATGCTTTCATTTGTTTTGTTTCTTCTACCCACTGATTAAAAGCAACAGTGAGTCCAAAGGAGTAGTACAATACCATCAGCTGTAATTGTTGCCTCTCACAACAAACGTGAGGGGGATCAGGAAACACACCCACCCTTGATTACTGGGAAAATATCAGGGATAAAAGATGCCAGCAGGGGCAAGTAATTCTTTTTATCAGCTTACAAAGACTAAGGTAGGAGAGACCAGCACTGGCCCTCCGTTCATTAACTGGATGGAATTACAGTGGTTTGGAGGTTGCATAATTACACAAGCAATTAACACTCCCTTCATTTTCCTGTAGTAATCCTTCTAGTTTCGGACATTTTCAACATTGTTTCCGATTGCTGCTGGATGAAAACGGCTGAGCAATGAAGGTCTCCACAAGGTGTCCAGTTGGGCCGGCAGCTCTCAAAGTGGGACTGCAGGTCAGTAATGCAAGTGAAGCAGCTCGGTGTTGCCATCGTTTCCAGCCATCTAACATGACCAATGCTCTCTGCACTAGAAAGAGCGACACTGCTGTACACGATGCAGGTTTTTGAAGTCTCCCCACAACATTATATGCAGTGTCACTGTTTATTAAAGATAACTAATGCCCTAAGTCTTTATTTACTTCTGTTTATTGCTATTTTAGCAAGAGTCACCAGAGAGCAGCTAGGCTTCTGGTCCACCAGGGTTCTTTAATCACTGTTAGTAGGTAAAATCATGTGTGACAACTAATCCAAAAAGCAGATTATATTTATTTTGGCTACAGTGGCTTGCAATTCGTTAAAATCAACAAAGCCTTTTCATTAGCCCCCTGCTGATGTCCTAAAAACAGACATTTCAAGGGTCTCAAAGCACAGAGCTACACATGTGCAGCAAAGCCGGGACTGACAGACTTACCGTTGCCATACTTACCGTAAAATCTTATTAAAAACAACAGCAAACTTCTTTCATAAGAGGGCTTAATTTATGATCCCAAATTCCAAAATCACAATCTTAGAGCAGGACTTCTTAAATTTCAAAAAGTACAAGTGAATCAGCAGTACAATTACCAGTGAAATACTTGCTCAGGGGGTTGTGTTGTAAAAAAACCTGTTGTAACACTGTAAGGAGTGAGATGAGAGATTCAGCAAGTCTAAATATTAGCCTACATGCTTGCTGAGCCCCCTGCATTCTGGAACCACATTTGAATAATTGAATTTCTAGTTAACAGTGTGATCTTGCAACTCTTATTCTCAATGATTTTGTGATCTCTGGCCATAATTTCCTGACAACGCTGCCTCAGATCTGCAATCAGGAAAACATATGATAGGAATGTCGGTGTGACAGAGAAGATCCAGACGAAGTTACGTGACGTCCCATCTCCTCACCAACCTCTCTGCTCTTCAAACACTGCCAGGAAGTTCACAAACCCATATGGCCTTACCATAACCGCCAAGGACCACCATTCATCCAAAATAGGAAAGGAATGCATTAGAAGTCCATGTAATTGATTATACTAAAAAACCAAAAAGACACTGATTTACATCAACCAATTTTTTTCTTTCTCAGTGTGAGTCCCCTGAGTAATGTACACATTTTTGGTCACTGCCCTCACATGCCTCATCTTGGAAAAGTAACTTAAACAACACCCTTGCCACTGTGAAGAAAGCCACTCCTGACCTGCACCCTACCACGCAGACATATTTATTTCCCACACCACAGCTGGATGTGGATCTGCTTTGTGAATTTTCATGTCTACTGCTGAAGTGGAGCTTCTTGTTTGTCCCCCAAGCACAATCTTGAACGTTGTCAAGGCTGATTATTAAACATCACTTCACACCAGGCTTTTCCAAAGATGCAGATCTCCAGCGGTTTAAAGGGAAGCCAAGAGCAGTCCTTTAGTGAGAGAACTGTTCCTAAGCATACGAGCTGCCACGGTGCCAGGCTGCCCCTGAGACAGGAGGGTCAGTTCATCTCCCGCCAGGCCACTGTCCAGCAGCAGCCCCTCCAAGTTCACCCCGTGAGCACAACAGCTGTCTGTTAAGGCAGAGAATAAAATCCAGCCTGGGAGGAAAACTGAGATACAAAGATTTTCTCCAATGGCTAATCAGAGTTTTGTCCACAGGGAAAACTGAGCCCCATCTGATACATAAGTTATCGTTTTGGCTTTCCATAATTAAAACTATTGTTGCCATGGCAATACAAAGGCCAGTGAAAATATACGCAAGGCTAACGTCATGCCTCTTTGGTGATACAATTTGTTGTCTCAGTCTGGTTTGTGCCAGGATGGAACAAAACGTGACTCGGGGAAATAGTTGGCTTGACGAGGTTTATTATTTAAGCATCAGATGCTGTGTGTGCTGTAAGACCACTTTCTCAGGCTCCCTAACATGACCACTAATCCTGTTAAAGTCAATAGCAGTTTTACAGATAATTTCAGAGAGAACAGTTCTGATCCTACACTACTAAATTTCTGAAAGCACCGTAAAGAAAGAAACAAATAAAAAATATAGAGAGAATGATAAAGAAGAATAACCACCAATCAGAAGGATTAACATATGTAATATTAAAAATACATACAAAATTAAAACACAAAAACCTGATTACATGTTCAGTACCACAAACACTCACAGTTTGGCTGGCAGTTATTTATTCATTTGAAACTGTGATCTCTATTGAGCATGTTATAATCAAGCAGGAATTGCAGGTCACCCAGTGACCTCTGAATAGCAACAAGTAATCTGGTATTTAAGAGATACCATAAAACAGACGTTTTTCTCTACAGATACACACCTATACATGCCAAACTCACACAGATGCACCAAGAGGTCTTTTATAGGATAGGACAACAATTTTAGGAGTTTTGTGATTTGCAGTCCAGTCATTTCTTCCTCACATGGAAATCTCTATCTTTAATAGGATTCCTCAGGTGCACAAGAGCCTACTCACACAGAAAACTTACAGGTGCAACTGCTATTTTTTAGTAATACAATAGTTGTACAGGAATATCTGCTACTACAAAAAGGAGAGTTCCAGAGACTTATTTTAAGGAAAAATCCCCCTGATGACAACGTCCACTGACATCAACCAGAGTTTTGTTTCCTTCTGCAACAGAAAGCTTCTCATATGGGCCAAGCAGAAATCAAGACAGACAGCTGTGGGCTGAAAGAAGGGCAAGTGCCAGAGAGGGGTGAGATCCACCAAAGCAAGGAGGCAGGGACTTCTTATTTCACCTGGATTTCTATGGCTCTCGTACTGCTGCAAAGCAAAATACTTTTTATTATACAAATCCCAGCATGAAGTTTGTGTGAAAGTGCTTCGGCTGCCACGTGGCCGCTGAAGGATAAATTATAGATGAGGGGACTGATGGTGGAAGATCTCTGGGATCATCAGGGTTAAGCAGCAAGACGGAGTAGGGGGTGTGGAACAAGACGGTTCAGCAATGGCATCTACGGAGAGGGCCCAGGAAGACCTGCTTCAGAGAAGTGACACCACATGGAAAGTCTTTTCCCAGAGAGCAGCAGAAGAAATCTGGGCAGTTCCCTGAGGAACAGATCCAGCACGAAAGTCCAAACAGGGTAGTCCAGGGGATGCCTTACAGGCAGAGGGTGACCAGGGTTGCAATGGTGTAGGTGTACATATCACAGCAATATAAAAAAATTCAAAACTTAATGCTTCACCCCCCACTGTTCTCCCCACAAGAAAGAAGAGGAAAGAAAAAGGCATAATAGCAGTTGGACACATCACTTTATACGCTCCTGGAAGGAGCTCAGATACTCTGGTCATTAGCACATGATAAAACTCTATAAAAAACACATGAGGCTATGAAAAAAGAATGGGAGGAAAAACTAATGGGCCAGAAGAAGAACAATAAACTGACAGATGGGAGGTCCCAGCTCAAGAAGAATTTGAAGGAATGGAGAGATGTATTCTTGGAAGAGGAAGGGTACATCAGGTAGCTGACATATTGAGTTTCCAGGAAAGAGGGTAGAGTATTAATGACAGTGCAGCTGACGGTTTCAGCAGCTACCAACGAAATGATTTGCCCTTCTTTTTCAGCCGAAGAGGTGACTGTGGATATGGCAGCTGATTTACATACATCATCATAACTTCCATAGGAATATCAGATTTCTTTATAAGGACTTGTAGTACCAGCTTTGCAGGTCAGTGTCAACGTCTAACAGAGCCGCTGGAGACAAAGGGGAAGATTCAGAGAGGCACCAAGGTGCCTAAAACAGGGCTTAACCTGAATTTAATTGCCCAATTAAAAAAGAGATTCCAAAATCCCCTGCTTCAGAAACTGTAAATGCATCAGGGCTAACATGGGCCTTACATCTTCCATAAAGACCGCTGGAAATCAATTCCTGCTGCCCTGGCAGGCGCATGCCCGTCACCTCTCTAAACCCCACGGTGATCCAGGTACAGGTCCCTAAATGCTGCCTGTGTTGTGAAGGGGCCCAGTCCCAAAGGTGAGCTTGGGCTACTCCTAACATGTGCTAACAGTGCCCTCTTTTCTCATCCCTGCTTTTTGCCAGTGACTGTCTAAGATAAAATACACAAGTTCTGCTATAACAGCGCACTGGCTTCTGTGCAAGGCATCTGTCTCTTGCTATTGCAAACTGGCCAGCTGACTGCACAGGCCAGTATCATTGCTTTGACTGAGCCCACGTCAAAAATGTATTTTTTTAAGGGTTACAAGACACTAAACTGGAAGTACTTAATATGCCCAAAGTGACAACTGAATATTGTCACAAAGTTTAATTTCAGTTTATTCGTACAAGGTTATTAAGCATCTTTATTTTGCTGAGTAATGTTTTATGCCACCAGACGGAAGGAGGGAATGTACTAGCAGAAAAAAATCTTCAAGCATCTGATAAAGTAATGATGGAATTACAGCTTGTTTTCCCTGGATGACATTAGCATACCAAATACAAAACTGTTGACAGGATCAAGCCCAAATCGTACACAAACCCTTGTCCACTACCAGGAACAAAGAACAAAGAACAGGCACCAAGAAAGCTGCAGAATACTAGGTTTCCAACTCAAGGCTTTAGAGCTTATAAAACAATTGAGGGAGCAGTATGGTGTTTGATATTATTTCCAGTCTAACTTTAATATGTTCTCACCATTTGCAGATGTCCCGTCTATTTCTGACATCCTTTATGGCATGTAGATTTTGCTACAACAAAAATTCAGGTTGTGGATTTTTGCCAGTAACAAGCTGATGTTGCTCAGAGCAGCTCTAAAATGCTATCATGCTATCAGATTAAGGAACCTATTTTCTCTACCAGCACAGATTGTACTTTAGTTTTGCCCTTACACCTACCAAATTGCTCTTCCTTGCAACATTTCCTTTTGAAGGTAGTTTGCCGATCTCCAAACCAATGTTATTTTCACTAAATGAAAGAGGGGTTTGTAAAGGAGTGCAATAAAAGCAGGAGCTGGTCCTCTTTGTGAGAGACTTTTTATATTTAAAAAAAAAAAAAAAACAGTAAGGCAAAATAGGGAGTTGTATTTCTTCTTTACTTTTAAGCAGGACTCCCACCTCCTGTGAGGTGACTCATGAGATATTGGCACGTGTTAATATGAAACAGGTTTTATAGAGTAAGTAGCTATGCCATGTACCCCATAGATGTACGTGGTCCTAAACCTGCTGACATAACAACAACTAATGCATTTAACACATTTTCTCCCTTTGTCCCTTTCCATTTTTTAAGCTTCTTTTGAAAATCTCTCTCCCGTCGCCTCTCCTCTGCCAACTATCCGATTTTAGGCATTTCCATCTGTAGTTCTTTAAAGGGAATAGTCTGTGGTGGAGATAACAAGACCAGCAACGAGCAGGTACAGTCAAATGTGAACACAGGCATTGCAGCTAGGGCACTTCTAGGGCATTAAATGTAAATACCAAATAGGCTGGAGAAATAAAAAAAAAAAAAAAACAAACCTGCAAAAAGAGACCAAACTACAAGAAACCAGTCGCATCGATTAGCTGATTAGTTTGCCAGTGAGTGATCAGTCAGAAAGACTGGAATTAGTCAGTGCAGCCCTGCCTCCCATGAATAAAATGTGGGGAGGACACCCTTTCCCACCCTCGGTGACAGATGATATCTGTTTTCTCCTGCGAGTTTGAATTTAAGAGCCACTGAAGCTCAGCAAGAGTATATTCTGGCTCAAATGAGCTGAAAATTGCATTCAATTTGAATTTCAAAACCAGAGGAGAAGGAGGAATGGGGGGAGAGGGAGGGAGGGAGCTCAGCAGGACCCATCAAGCCAGGTCCCTCTTGCAGCAGGTCCAGCTGCACCCAGGCGGGCTGCAGAGCTGAAACCCAGGGCATGATGCAAAGGAAAGAGCATTGCTGGACAACAGCCCAGTCCGAGTTTAAAAATAAACGTTTCGCTGTCAGGATCAAAGCAAACTCTGCTTTTATGTATATTACAAGCTATATGTTCAGAAGAAAAAGATTCTTCTGGTTACTTGAGGAGAGAGAGGCAGTCGGAAGGTAGGGCTGGCCAGAGGGAGGGGGGTGCCAAGCTTTTCCACTGGAAAATCCTCAATAAAACAGACTAATCTGAAAGTACTTGCCATCCCCTTGAACAGAGCGCATGTACTCAATGTATGCACTGAACTTTCCTGAAGTAAGGTTCATTTAGGGTTACATTTTTTAGCGTGGGGTAACATTTAATTTATGTCTTCGTGGGTGAAGGGATTATTTCCCCTTCCCTTTGTGCATTAAATATACAGTTATATCTGATGACACTGAAAGAAATGGAGTTACGCCTGCAACCCAAATATATCCTGTAATTTGATGGCATGATAGCAGTTGGTCTCTTTAGTGCAACTGATAATGTCCAGTATTCAATATAATAATGATAACATACCAAATCAAGAGATTCTTCAGCAAATTTCTTACCGACTTCAGTGTGCAATTTGACCCAAGGGTTTGAAGTAGTAATAAAATAATTACAATTAATCATGAGTAATAATTAATAACTTAAGGATTAAAACGTGTCCATTTATACATCAGGATCAGCATTTTTTATGTACCCTTGAGAGGCTTTTAGCTTCCCTTCCTAAACAGAATGCTTGCAATAGCATTTTATAACCAGAGAGTCCAGCCATCAGAGAAACTGGTTTTACTTTGTCGCATGATACTTATTCTATGGCATTACGTTCACAGATAGAACGGTCCCTATTACACCCAATAACATACTCATATCCTCTGAAGCATCTTGTATTTCAAAGCCCAATGATGTTAATGCAAGGTTTTCCCCTTTTTTCCAACTAAGTGGTTTTTTCATTGATAAATCAGTAAACTGCCAGGTTTATACATATATGTGATGTAAGTCAGGATCCAACCCCAAAAGATAAAAAACAAAACATGAGGTCAGTTTTTCTGGCCATTGCATTTAATAAAAGCTACCAGACAACACAGTTAAGCACACACTAATAGATAAACCTTAGTATGCTATGCCTTCAGCAAGTCTTTGATTTCCCTCTGTGGCAAAGGACTGTATTAACACGTGAAATGAGCTAGTGTGCTGGTTTTAAGCTTTTCCCATCACCAAATTAATTTTTTACCTGTTATTTTGGCAGATAAAGAGACAATTTGAACAATCTCTAAATTCCACTTGCAAACTTTGCACTTCACAGAAGAAAAGTTCTTGCAGTCTGCAAGTCTGCAGTCACTTGTATCACAATGCATATGCATTCACAATCACTTGAAAAATTTCTTACACATCGTTGTGCACCAATGTGCACACACTGGTCAGAGGAACTACTCAGAGTACAGGACACTTTGTAGATATCCAAATATGCACTTCTATGCCTCGCTTTGGCAGGCATTTTTTTATATTATTGTTTCAAGTTTCATTCTTGCATTGTCCTCTTGCTGCTGAGATTGTAATGCCTCAGAAACAATGAGCTCATGTCTCCATGTTGCCCCTCTAAATGCTACGGTTTCCTTAATACAGACCCCAGAGGTCCATTTCTGGAGGGGAAGAGGAGAAATACACAGAACTGGCTGGCTCCATCACTCCATTTCTCAAAGAAAGCTTTCTTTGAAAATCAGATTATCTGCCATTACACTGCTTACTTTACTGAAGACAATACTCAATTTATGGGAGATAAGAAAGGACAATAAATATGCAAAATATATGGCATACTCCTGACAGATCAATCTTCATACTGGAGCTTCTAGATCTAACGCTACTAATAATACACAATAAGAGTATTAGCCCGATGACAGCATTGAATTAAATAGCTCCACAGCTTCCAGACCAGAGCCAAACCACGTTCAGTCCACTCTGGTCCATCTGCACCTATTCATGTGGACATGCCCCTGATGGTGCTCTGCTCTCCCAGCTGGAAAGGCCCGGCCTGATCCCGCTACGGCTGTCGGCGCTCAAACTGCTCCGTGGCCTGAGTGCCGTTAGCAGGCAGAGAGGAACACCAAGCGAGCGTGGGTGACACAAGCATGGCATCAGAGGAAATACTTGACAATTTCTCCAATGTATTGGACATTAGAGTAGTTCAGCTGAATGGCATGTGTGCCCACGTAATGCTGCAAGGTCAAGAAGACCTTAGGTTATTTACTAGGTGAGTGCTGGTTTCATGCATTAAAATATTTTATCAAGATGAACTGTAGGACTTGCCCGTTTGGGAAAAAAAAAAAGTTCCCCATTTTTTTCTACAAACATCAGCCCCTTTTATAGTTGACCATCACTTACTTCTGCAACATTGTGTAAGTAACATCACGAAATGATGATATACCTTACAAAGAAAACCTAAGAGGGATAACAATTTCACACAGAAGCCACCTTCCACTAACTTTCCTTTAGTCCTTTAGCTTGCCGCTATCAAAACTGGGGATGCATGAAGTCAGGTGGACTACAAATTAGAGTATGAATACAAAGCTCACTAGATCCAATCTCCTCCGTTATTTTCTTCTATGCAGTATTTCACACCAAAGCCATTCTTATTGTGGCAATATTTGCCCTAAAGACAGCAGGAAGAGGCCACGTTGCCTCTCCAAGGCTACCTAAAACAGGAGAAAAACATCAAAAAAATATTGTTGTTGTTAATTGAGACCACTCTGGTTTTGAATAATTTAAAGGGCGAATTATAAAGAGTGCGTCTTTAAAAATGACATCACAGAGCTTCAGCAAATCTGTGCTGCCCAGTGAAATGACTTACTCCACAGAAACAACACTGCTGTCAGAGGCGGCATGACAAAGCCTGCAAACAACCAAGGCGATGGAAACCACTGATCCATGGGTACCCTGAGAAGACCACATCCCCCAGCAAAGAGGGGAGCGTATTTGTGCAAGTTTCCCCAATGCCTTTCTTGGTAGCCGTTCCAACCGCAGCCTGTTAAACTCCAACCCTGGTTGTTATGGTGCAAGACTGCTGATGATTTATTAAGAGCTCTTAGCTCCATCAGACAGTTTACAATTAACAGCTTCTCCTTTTCTTAAATATAAATAAATACATAAATGAAATCAGAGCTGCTAAGTGCTGGGTGTACCCAAAGCTTCGATGACATCATCGGCAACTGCCAGTCACCCAGGCTGCAAAAATAAATAAGGAATGGGGGCAGAGGGGGGAGGCAGGGTATTTACTCAATCAGTACCTATTTTTGAATTTCCTTCAAGCTGGCTTGGACCAAGATCCATCAATTATTTAAAAGAAGTAACATGATGCTTCCTTTGTTGAGGCAAATCTGCAAGCAGACCCCAAGAGAGAATAAAAAATGAATTAGGCAGAATTTATTAGTGCGCTTGAAGAAAACAGATTCAGCTATCAGAGCTGACTGTGGTTTTAAAAATAGTGCATTTCTGCCCATGAACAATAGTTTCTCTCTTTCTCCCTTACCCCACTAGATCCTCAATAATCCCACCTCTTCCCTCTCCTTATGCTTTTTTTTTTTTTCTTTTTGAAGAGGGCATAACACTGAAAGAGGCATCAATCATTCCTTAAACTTCTTCCTTCTTTTCTGACTTGACTTGATGTATTGTCTTCATTTAAATTACAAATATACTAATCTAAAACACTGTTTACCAAGCAGCATATTAAATGAAAGATGCAAGAAATTGCATCACTCACATTTTAAAAATGACTTTAGACTCAGGGACACATAAAAACAGCGAGACAGGATGATCTGCCTTGCCTGCTATATTTCAATCCTAGCAAATGAGATTCACGTACTGTGGCTTTCTGCTCAGGACACTGCTAACCCCCAGTCAAACGAATGCTGCCAAAACCAGTATAAAACTTCTTCCTTGGCAGACTGTCGGTTAGGGTTTCTGCGATGCTCCAGGGACATGTAGAGCCAACGAGACCAAGGTCTCAGTCCCTGGGTCTGCATCTGGTAAGACAGAGAGTTCACACCTGAGACAGTCACCCAGGGCTGCGAGCAAGGGTCCCGGCCGCACGGGAGGCTGCTGCACGGACAGAAAGCAGTCAGGCTGATTTCAACCCAGGTGACAGTACTCTTCTGCAGGAACTGTAATAGCAAAGGGAACGCTCGCAGGACAAAAAAAAGGCATCGCCTTCATTCAAAGGTTCCCTACTGCACACTTCACACCAGGGAAACGATGCATTTAGATCACTTCAGGTGACCTTCAGTGGCATCCAGCAGCAGGAAAGGGCAAATGCCGCTTTATTAAAACACCGAGCTCGCTTGCGCGTGAGCGCGGCGAGGCGGGAAAGGCACAGCCCTCCTCCTGACGTTGGGGCTCCTTCCCCTCTTCCTCGGGGTGGCCGCCAGCTGCTGGGAGGCTGGGCCGAGCCTCCCTCGCTCGCCTCTCTTCTCCTCAGAGGGGCCGGGAGCCAAGGTTCAGGCGCTCTGCGCGGCGCGGGGAGAGCGCAGGGCGGTCACGGCTCAGCGGGGATGAGCCTCAGGAACCGGGCTTTCGCCTGCCTCCTTCTCCCCCTCTTCTAACCCCAAAACAAAATACAGGTCATCACTTACAGTTCCTGTGCTGGTGAGGCTTGATTAAAAGCATACTTAGTCCAAAAGCCAAATAATTTTGATAAGAACTGTGAGCATGGCCTCAAGGAGTAATTTCTCATGTTAAAGAAATCACTGGAACAGTATGTATCAGCACAAGCCTGGAAGAAACTATAAACCTTTGGCAACGGAGCCTATTCCTGGCTGGATATGTTTGTGTTTCCTTGGATTAGCTCGGAGAAGGGACGTTTTCGCAGATATGGCCTAGCGTCAGGCATAACAACATGGATGCTGAAGGTCACTAGAAAAGCCAAGGGCCTTAATACAGGCCTGCTGGCTGTCATGGTACCCCCTTACAATTAGCAATATAGAGGGAATGAAAACAATGATAAATATTTAAACAACTCTATAGAGGATTTTTTTTTTTTTTTTAAAAAAGAAAAGATCTATATTTGGTTGTGGATGGTGCTGACCACAGGGGCAGAGCGCTAACCCCAGCGTACCAAACCGGGTGCTAGCAGTGGCACCACGGTGGACCCCGCTTCTCCCACCCTGTCCCAGAGGACCCTCTGCACATGCTGCGGCAGCTCACCGCGATGGCCTGGTCCTGCTGGCGTTCAAGAGTTTCCACAAAAGCAGTTCCTTGCTTCTCAGACGTGCGTTGAACCTGCCGTACTGACGCTGGCTCACCCAGCGTCCATGCAGTGCTCTAAACGGATGCCCCAGCCTTCTGAAGGAGCAGAGGTGCTGCAGGACCTGCTCTTCTCCAAAAGGTATCGCTTTCAGGCTGCTCTCTAAAAATCATAACAATCTTCTAATCCAGCCACTTGAATTCACAAAAACCCCGCTGGCTTCTGATCTTGCAGATTTATTCAGTACCTTTGTGGACCTTTTGCTAACCCAAACATGATTATGCATCATAAATCTAAATACATTCATGAATTTGCCTTTGAATAAATATTTTAAAGGTAGTATCAAGTTCCACAGTATTCTACTTTCATACATAGCTGTTTTCGTTTTTAACTTCCACGCCAGATGCCTCTCTTAGGCAGAAGAAGAAAGAACTGAGAAGACCTAACTGAAGTGAATGTGAAAGGCAAGCTGACACCGGGAGGTGCCAAGGCAACATCATTTCACTTCTCTTCCTCACCTCTTCCTCTCTGGATGGTAATCGCAAGATCCTGAATGCCAAACTTTGGAAAATATCCTTGCAGAGGTAGCATCTGCTCCCTTGGCATACTTCTTGAGCAGTTGTATTGGCAGCTTTAGGTTCGTCCAAGTCTATCATATGACAAGAGTGCAGATGGGTTGCCTTGGATGCTTTGTCTTCCCGGATGCCATTTTCCCTTTATTAACATTTTATTCTAAGGAAACATATGTACAAATCTGTATGTGGAACGTTATATGTACACATGATTTCACACCAGTGAGGGGCTTTGTCTAGCTTCTATCTAGATTCTTTACTATCATTTAGCTTGGATTCCTGCAAGGGCCCTGACTTTTATTGAAGTCGGTATGTGGCATCAAGCAGATTAGGCCCTTACTGTGTGGATCTGCATTTCAACCAGCTATTCTTCCACAAGCTATAACTTTTCCCATCTGTGTTGATCTTTCTTCACAAATTAACACCTGAGTCCTCAGAATATTAGGCACGTAGGAAAGCTGCTCATTTCGAGTTAACTTCTGCTCCCACCGAAATCAATGGGAGTTTTGCCATTTGTCCGTTATTCAGACGAATAAATAACAGAGCTATGACACAGTTGCCATATATACTGGGACTGGTCTTTTTCTCTTGCTTTCTTAGTTTTATGTTCCCGCCTTATCTCCCATACATGAATCACACAGTCACAAATCGGAATATACGTTTTTGTTTTTTTTTTTTTTTAACTGTAAAGAAAACTAGAGTTCAAATGAGCCAGTAAATCACAAATTGCTACAGAAAAAGTAAAGAATCCTGAGGGAAAAGGAGGAGGAGGCATCTAATTAAACTGGGGAATACAGAACAAAGAAGAAAAAAAAGAAAATAAAAAATTAATAATAAATAAACCCAAGATAATCTGAAAAGCGTATTCCTAACCTTTCTGAAAGAACTTGGTCTTGTTGCAAGAGTATTTGCTAGAACATTTCATGAATACAGTATGAAACTGTTTTAAAAGGTATTTTGAATGAAATGTAAAGCAGAAGTGCAATACTCTGAACCCAGTGTGCATTCTCAGAGCGTGTTTTAATACACTAATCTGTTATTTCCTGGACAGATAAAGGCACAGAGCTACAAAACTACAAGCTATCTTTCTATTTCTTGTAACATACTGTTCCAACAAAGCATAAAGTATACTGACTGGTGTTCAGAATAGACAAAAATCTACCAAGCTATAGTCACCTTCTTGGGGAAAAACTTGAGAAGGCCACAACTTACACTAGGCAAGAGACACGAAGCATGGGCTATGGTGGACCAAAGTGAGAAGTTAATTTCAGAATATAAAGCACCGAATTAGAATTCCAGATACCAACAGCTAGAAACTATGAAAAATCATTAAACCAACATCTCCACTGTCATTTTCACCTGGATTGCAGAAAGGGAACATTTGCTCTAACCTCTCTTTACAGTGGCAGCTGCCAATCTCCTAACAGATGTGTTGTGAGGAATCAGGCTTGATAAAACTGAACAGTCATTTACTACTGCTATAAAACTTCTAAAAAGAAAAAAAGCAAAAAGTTTTTAAAGTTTTGGAAAAAGAAAGAAGAATGAGACAGTGAACTGGTTAGGATTCAGTGAGACTTTTGGGATTTGGGCATAACCACAGCATTGACAAAAAAAAAAAAAAAAAACCACAAACCACATGGTCTCCTAGCCCTGATTTCACAGCTATTTTCTGATCTTTGTGCTGGATTGCTCATGTTCACCTCCACTATCGTGCTCACATACAGCATCACCTCTGAATCATCCCCGTTGCTCCCCAGCTAAAAACATGCTCTGACAGGAGCAGATGAGCTTAAAAATCAAGTGCAAGAACTTAAGGAGGTCTACAGAGAGTGGATCCTCTCACCTTTCTTAATCTCAGAGGGGCCTACGCTCCTCAGGTCAACATGGGACATTCAGATCCTTCAACTGTAACTCATCTCCAGTGAATAAATATGCTAAGGACCAAAACTTGTTTGAGAAAATCATAAAGTCAGCTTGACACGAACACTAAATAGTCTATGAGGGTATAATTCAGCTCACATAAGTGAATAGCTTCAACTTCAGTTAAAGAGGACAGAATACCCTCTTAAAAGGGAATAATATGGCACGACAGTAATTATCCAAGTAAGGGCATTTCATTTGGTACTCTTCACCATAGTATTCATGCATCGTAAACCTAGATAAACCTATAATATGGATACGATTCTAATACAAAACATACACATATGCACACATTCACATCATACACACATAATAGGCATATCCACCTTAGATAAAATAGTTTACTTTTGGGCACCTCTTACAAGGCCCACAGTAATCCAAAACATACAATGCTTATGTAAAGAATCATTAAAGGAAGCAATCATATTTAACTTAGAAATGGGGAAAGCAACGTAGGAAATAAACTTGTCTGTACTTGAAACAGTGATTCTCTAGGAGTGCTGAGAATAAAACCTGGAACTCTAAACCACAAAACATCATCCTTGCTATAGTCAGCATGTGTAATATAGCCAAAAATTACATAAAGCCTTTTATACCACAAGCTGCAAGTAAAAATGTCAGCATGAAAGACTGTGAGAATAACTCATTTTGCAGTTCAGCAGATAATTTTTTTAAAAGTCGCATGTTGGATAGATTGTTATACGCAACCTCAGAAATTTTCCTTTTCAGACACACAGTGCATAGGGCCTTCCCTTGAGGATGGAGCTCAAGACCCCTGAGAAAGAAAAAGGGATTAGATTTGTGTTTCTGATGTCCTGAGTGCTAAGAGCTACTGCCTAAAATAAAGCAACAGTCTATCACAAACTTTTAAAAAGATCTAACCCATCACATATTCTGCCAAATTAAAAGTATGGAAAAATTTGGATTAACTTTGTTAATACTTTCAGAATAGTCAAAATCAGGTTTTGGTGAACTGATGATCTCCCTTGCTCCTCCTTTCTTTAAACAATATAGAAAAAGTTACGCCTACAACAGCTCGCCATGTGTATTGCAGGAGGAGAGATGAAGCCATTAAGTGGCTCCCTATCACGACCCTTAAATTAAAGGAGGCTTTGGGGAAGTCAACAGTCCAGGTTGTAATTCCCAAATGTTTCAGAGACATAAGAAGACCTCTAGTGAAAATCCAGAAGACTCCGAAAAAACGGGCAAGGAACAAAGTCAAAGACCATCATGAACGATCAGTCCCCAACAACAGGTAACAGGCATTATGCCTGTTGTTTAATATTTTTATGCACGAGGTTAGCATTATTATAAACAATAACATGTATCTAATAATACATGCAAACATTGATTTTTAAATTGGAATATTTGGCAAAGGCACTAAATATTTAAATACTCTTTAGCACAAGGGAACCTCAACAATGAGAACTATGAAGTATTATTTGTACTCCCTGGTATGTATAAATACACTGTCAGCTCCCTGCACTTTCATTTAGCATCAGAAACAGCTTTCCAGGGACTCAGATGCTGCTGCAAGTGTCAATATCAATGTTACTATTTATAGCACTATAAACTACATTTTGAGTTATACTGGTAAAGTTAAGCTTAGGTAGCACTTCTAGCATTAATACCTTAATACAGAAATATTGCTATAAATGTAGTTTACAGTTTGGAACATAAACGCAAATTCAGTGTTACTAATAAATCACCTTCTAGATTGCATGGAAACACACTGCCAAAGTGTATTTTATGCAATACACAATGCAGCAAAATGCAACAATATAGATGTATTTAAATTTCCCATTTTTACACTGTCACTCAAAACCTTTTCTTCTTCCTTTTTTTTTTCCTAGCTTATCGATCTCACTAGCTTGTGATAGCATTTTGGTTGCTTCACTGAGCCATTTTTAGCTTTCGCTTCTTTTTTTAAAAGCTAAATTGGGGCTCAAATGATTCAATCAATTTAGCTTCTTCAATTAGAAAAGAAAGTTAAAAGAAAATCCTAGGACATGATAAACTACCAAATTTTAGCCTCCAGGTTTTGTTTTTGTTTGGGTTTTTTTCTTAATATCAATAGCATCCTTTTACCCAATAATATCCCTGATGTCTATGGTTAGAATTTTATTCATAGCAAGATGACTCCATTAATTTTTACTAAGAGGCACAGTGTGAATTTACCAATGACCGTTCATCAGGAAGCAACACACGTGGATAGGCAGTAACTCTTTGCGCCCTCATAGCTGTGAACTTTGGCAACACCCTGCAGCAGCTCTGCGATTGCAGTGGAGAAAGGCAAAACCAAGACACATGACCTTTTGCAACACTGCGTGATACAGAAGGTGTCTGAGACCTTTGTGAGACCCAAAAAAGTCCAATCACAAAAAAGTCCATCACAGTCCCAGATTAAGACTGATGTCCACTATTTAAACATATTAAGCCTTTTAAAAGGGTACTTCAAAAAAGCCAGAGGCTGCTCCAATGCAAATCAGTATCAACAGAAATGAATGAGGCGCTATGGGGGAGATTCAGGTCACTCGAATCCTATCTAGGTGTATAGACTACGTCTCCAAAAAAATTCAGAACATCTAGTTTCCACCATCAGATCTTCCTTCAGGTGATTTCATTAGCCAATGGTTCTGTTGCACTTGAGTGATGCCTATCATACTGGGTTTAAAAAGACAAGCGGGGCCAGGCTGCTACCCAAATTTTGCTGCAAGCGCCCTCATGGGTTACAGAGGAGCTTGGGTGAAGTGAAGTCCAAATCCTCACATCCTGTTCTGGCACTTACTTTAGGCAGGTCAGATGGCTTTTCCTTAGGTACTTCTGGTACTCTGGGGGGAAAGAAAGCCTTCTTACTTTGGGCCAGATAACCTGGGATAGCTAATGAGAGAAGATTGAGAATTGAGACTAGCAGCTTGTGCTTCCTTTCAGGCTTCTCTTCAGGTTTAACTGCCATTGTTAATTTGATCACTCATCACCCAGATCATAGGATCATATTTAACCTGACTTAGCTACATGTTTTGTTTTGAGTGTAGAGATACACCGCGCTTGAGCGTAGCCATCTGTAAAATATGTATAAAAGAACACGTAAGTTCAAGGGAAATGTTTCGCAATGATTAATTTACTCATGCAAGAAGAGTATTTGGAGAATTTGATGGAGATACTAAAACATGGTTAAAACCCGTTCTCTTAAATGTGATTTTTTTTTTATTACCTTTTTCTTTCTTTTCTTCAAATTTAAGCTATACACATATATTTTTTTAGGTCCATAATAGGCAGTCACTGCTAAAACAACTAGTAAGAGATAATCAGTAGACCTGAATAGTTGGGGAGATCGTCTGATTATTTAATCAAAACTGTTTTTAGGCACTTCATTAGGGTTTTAATGTCAAATGGCATCAAGCAATTAATTAGGAAAACCTGCAGACACTGAAAATCTTGTCCTGAAACACTTGTACCCTGCGCACATGCAATCCTTCCGATCACACGCCAAGAGGAAGCGCAGGCCGTTGTGCTCTATTTGCGGCTATGAGGAAGCTCAATCTGCATCATTTAGGAACTGGTGGATCCCATAACTAATTGCCAGTATTGCAAAGGATTGCACAGAGAGTAAGCAGCAGTCACACCCAGCCATGATTTAATGTAAATATTCAGGTGATGAGCGAGCAGTGTGGTCATGGATCTTGGAGTGGTTCTGAACCTTACCATCACATTTTCCTTTCTGTGGAGGGGCCGGTGGTGGGTGGAGCGATCTTTTCAATACCACAGAGACTTACTCTTAGTGCTACCAATAAGATTTTTGTTAACCTCATTACTGCTACTTCTGTTATTGTAGTAGTAACCGGCAATGGAGACAAAGGTAGGCAGAGGGAAGTAAGGCAGCGTGTAAGCCCTTTTTTAACTGCTAAAAAGGAAAAAGATGGCAATTCATTTCTGAACAGAGGCCAAAACTAATTTGGGGTATCTTGTATGTGCTTATTTTATTTATTAGAAACTCATTTTGCTCCTTAATATAGTCACAGAGATCTGCATGAATACAAAGATAAACCAAGGTCTTTAGAAACAGAATAAGGCACTTCGGGTTTGCACCCCCTCAGACCCAGAAATAACTGGGTCTTGCAATTATTCCTCACGATGCTGAGGTTTTGCATTGCCCATTCTTAGTCCAGGTATGAGCTTTTATTATTATAAACATATATTTTAAGAACAATAAGGAAGTGATGAATTGGCCACTTGCAGTTTTCTTGACAGCAAGGTGAAATGGTAGCTGCGGTGACCAGGGGATGTCCTGGTTCCTCCTTGCAGAAAGGTATTCAGCGCACGTAATAATTATTCATCCATCTCGTTCACACTAAAGGCATCGGCAATGCAATTTTAGCCTGATAATCAAGACCATATGACAAAAACCAAGGCCATTAGGGACCAATTTCAAGTATTCTCTGCAAGACAATGATTTTCCAACTGCACTTACATATGCTGAATAGTTACTTCTGCACGACTGCACCTGCTCTCATTTATGTAACCCTCCATCCTCTCCCCTCTTTTCTACCCCTTCTTTTCTTGTAATGCAAAGAAGGAAAGTTTCAAAGGATTGCTGGATTCTTCCTAGAAACAGATTTGATTTATTTATATTTCTGGCTGGCCACATGCTGTGAGCAAATAAGAATCTGGCAAATGTAAAAGTTAGTTTGTGCTAATGTCACATGAAATTCTACCCTCAACAGACTTTGTGGGGCTGCATTAATGTAAATGAGAGCAGGATTTGGCCCAACACTTTCATTCCCTTCCTATACATATTCAAATTAAATGAATATTTTGGACAGTCTCTTCCTCCCTCTACATATCCATACATAATTCTGTCTCAGTTCGATTCTAATCTCAGTTACAGTGGTGACTACATGTGAGCTTTTTTCTGGGTTCATGCTAGTGCTGCACATCCGAATGAGACGCAATGGGACTATTTGTTCAAGTAAAGCAAGCAGGATATGGCCCTTGGTCTCTGGGTCAAGTCTGCTCTACCGTAATAATTTTGTCCCTTCATTACTTTCTGCTTATTTCTGACTGTACCATTTCAGTATCGGTGACATAATAATGTTGCCTTTGAAAAGACTGTGGTGTCATCGTAAATCAGGGTCCCATAAGGTTAAAGGCTTCAGTTGCCAGAGGGGAAAAAATGCCAAAATTATTTTAAAATTATACAGAGTATAACTCAAAGACTCTAGCATCTTTTAATTTTAATGCTCCTAAGGAAATGAATACACCTTCAAGCTTTTTCAGATATAATTCAAATATTAAAAGCAATCATAAGCTCCATTATTAATGATGTAACAACCTCTTCTGGCAGAAGAATAAAAACTATAAAATTAGTAAGAAGTAAAAAAGCCAAGACTATCAGGAAACGACCCTGTAATAACACATCCTAGATCCTCGTCCCGTAAACCTGTATTTGCATGACTGATCCTGTCTCGCATAAGTGCTATGGACTTCAGTGGGCAATTCATACAGGTGAAAATTATTCATGAATTTGAATAAGAGTATAGGATCAGCTTCAAGCCTTCTCTTCTCTGTCACTGATCAATCTTCTTGCTACAGCTCCACCCCCCTTCAGATTTTAAAAATAAAGAAAAATAAAAATCTTATGAAAACTGAAATACATTTGGATTTCTCAGAGCAAAGATTTGGTCTACTAACTCATTACTAGAATGAGAGGAAATACTCCTGGATCATGTCCTTGCTCATATGTATTCTAGATCTCTTTTTCACTTGTATCCTATAATAATTTAGGGCAATGACATCAGAAAGATCAATGCAGCTGCATCCTAAGTATTGAATTAATCTCATAGTACTATTGGTGTCTTCTGGAAACTACAGTACTGAATCCAAAGAAGGAGAATCTTGGCTTGCTAGAAACAGTCCTAATTTTTGATGGTTAGTTATCATGGTGTCCAGTAAAAATGACTACTTGATTTTTGAAACACTTAGCTATTGGCATGTTCTTCTTCTGTGCCCATCATGCATATCACCCAGGTCCAGGGCCTTGCTAATACTTGGGAATAACATAGGAGCTGAGAAGCAAAAGAAAATTCAAGAGAAGGAACGCTATTGCTATTTTTCACCCCCTGTATGAGTCCCTATAGACACACAAAAAAACCAGTCATGTCTCAAAGAACCAAAAACCAGAACATCCTGAGGATGGTTAAGGATGAGATCTGTTTTTTCAAATTTCAAAGAGCTTTGCCGAAACACCTAAAAACCCTCTATCACCTGATTTTTAGCTGTGGCTTCAAAATGAAATTTATGTAGGTGGCATTTTTGCAGTATGTTTCACAATTTCCAGCTCCCAGCAAATACCAATATCGCTTAAACTTCATTTAAATGTCTTAATTCAATTGAACCCAGAGGTCATTGACACCTCAGTAATTTCTATTTAAAACCATTCAGCCAAAAATAAACAAACAAAAACAAAACTGGAGCAGAATCTCCTCTGGAGATTATCCTCATTTTAAAAGAAATTACCCTGCCTGACTTTTTATAAGATAATTATTGCAATTGTTTTGCCTAATGAATATTGTTTGAGTATTATAATGCCACGCTACGCATCTTGAATGAGGAACAATTAACAGAGCTTTGTTCTCTTGACATCCCAGGACACATCTGAAAGGAAAGCCTGGCCCTAAAGATTTGTTTTTTCTGGCTAAACAATGTCTCCAACGAACATAGCAGGGGTAGGATTCAAAGACACTACTCAGAACAATTCAAACAAGGGACGTACCCCTCATAGAGATCTTAGAGACAGATCTGATGGTTTCATTCCCTAACCACTCCTACCAATCCAAAAAATGCCGGGAAATGAAAGCTTTTGCTTCCAAAGACTTTGGGGCTTGATCAGAGAACAAGACTTTTACATATATCATTCCCCAGCCTTCAGTGGGATTACTCAGGGTTTGTATCAGTATAAGCAAGAGGAGATCAATTTGCTGATATTTCAGTTTTCGGTGAGGTAACAAAATTGATCTTTATCAGTTTCCATACAGACTGCTGGGGCAGGGTTCTAATTTCAATTACACCAACATACATGAGGAGCAATGCCCTTCTCTCATACTTAAGGATGACCTATAAGAAATGGGGACATCTTACCTTATTCTTCCTATATCTCCATCCTTCAGAAACCTCTCTCCTGCTTATGGTTGGAGACAGCCATATGGCCGAGTTAGTAATAAGGATACTTGAAGAACTGAGAGCAACTGTGCCCAGAAATACATACATACCACTCTCAGTGAACCTAGATCTTGGGGGGGATTTGAACATCGACACATAAATAATCCATGGTACAAGACAAGACAGGAATGAAAGAATCTTCCTAAATTACAGAAAACAGCAATATATGGTGTTTCTCTAAGTCACACACTGTAACACATCCCTGGGAGAGATACGCCATGTTGGAGCAAGAGACTGAAACCACCCAGGGACCGATTCTACCATACCTGTGCCTCTCCGCGCTGATGGATTGCAGCACCGATCACCAGCAGAATCAAGGAGGAGATTGGACAAACTCTGTGAAAATCAAATAACACCTTTCTGCTGTAATCACCATCCTCTGAAGTTCATTACAGCTAAGGACAAGAGCTACACCCCTGAAGCTGAAGCTCATTGCCAGGTCACTGGCATATGGTTGGGGGCACCATGCTGCTTTCCAACAGGAACGTTTATCTTCAGGTGTCCTACACTGGAAGGTGGAGGTTCTTAGCCAGGAGCAGAGACAGTGGGCCTCTGAAACACCTCCTCACAAATTTCACTGCTGGCTGTCCTTTAATTACTTTAAATCAAGAATAATGTGATCTTTGGTGAACCTGTGGCCATGGACATGTGTCTCACTTTAATAAAACTTACGATCACAGCACCTTTCAGATTTACTCTTTCTAGACTAGAAAATAACAGGAAGCTAAGCTTGTCAGTTTGTCACCATTTTCCAGCTCTGCATTTGTATAAGAAATAACATTGGCAGGGAAATAATACAAAAATGTATCACATACACAGGCTGCAGGAAGATATAATGTTCTTTTACATATTTGATATAGAGCCTAAATTAAGCTGCAGAAAAGGGGCCATGAATCTTCACAGCCTCATTATCAAGCCTCCCTAAACCTCAAATACAGGAAAATACATTTCATAAACAAAGACCCAATAGGATTTTAATAGTACAATAAATTTCACTGACATTCACCACTAATCACATTTCAAAATATATTTTTAAAACCAAAGTTCATTCAACACAAAACCAGATTTAGAAAAGAAGAGTACCATAAGCATATATTATATCTATTACACTTACTTTAGCCCATTTTTGACTGAAATCACTTTTAATGTGGTTGGCTGTAAATCCATCGCAGTAAACATAAACACTCTCCCTTGCCCCTCTTCTGCTTTCTTGGGACATGGGCTCAGACCGTGACCCTATTCACGGATACAAATTTTCTGTTTTCACAATAAGCTGAGACAGAAAAGGGGATCAAGTCCTCTCTCCCATCACTACACAAGAAAATTATCTCCATGATCTTCCTTTGTATTGTCCCTCTTCTCACCAGCAGCCAGGTGCTGCCTTTCACTTCTGATCACAATTCACTCATTATCCACAGCTGAGAAAACCAGGGCTCTCTTACTCTTTTGTGCATCTCCTAACAGAGAAAAAGTTTTAAGAAATTTTAGAGATAGCGGAAGTATTTTTAAAAGTTTGGGTTTTTTTTTTTCATGTTTTGAACAATCTTGGAGATGGTGAACTTATATGGTGTTTCTAAGTTCTGGAGGGAGAGGGTTTTTTGGAGTTGTTGGGGTTTTTTTGGTTTTTTTTTTTGTTTTTGTTTTTTTTTTGAGTTTCGATGTAACAGAAACTTCGTGCTGGTGAAAGGCTGCCAGCCAGCCATGAAGGATGGAGTGCTTTGGAAAGAAACTAAGAACATGGGTGGGACTCAAGTTTTGCCATACGCGTGGTAACCCCAAACCAATGAGCCTTAGCTCAGATCACTTCAAAGACCAGGAATGTAGTTAGGCCTTTATACAAAGCCTCAGTTGTGCCTCGCTAAAGGTACCTTTTCACTGCAATTCTTCCATCTGCTTCCATTGTTATACTGGCATCTGACATCAGAGCATCTAAGTGCTGTCAGAACCGGAATAAGCTCACCAGCTCATATGACTAAACCCATCGAGGGCCTTCAGACAGCAATACCATTATTGACCTGGGTTGAATTCAAATGCACTCGGAGTGCTTGATATTTATCCAAATTATGCCCATTGAAAAATCCCTGGCAGAATACAGATAACATCAGATTAAAATGTTTCATTATAATTACTTCAAAGAGATGTCTGGTATAGAAATAATTAGGTTAGTAAATATTTTTAATTAAATTATGATTTTTAAATTGTGTTAAAACTACAACTTGCATCTATGGACATCACAACAAAACTACAAATCCGAAGAATTCAGGGCCTGAATGTGAGTATTTGCATTAATCTAATATAGTTATTATACCATTAACTTCAGTGATGTAATTCCAAATTTACACAAGTATAATTAGAGCCAGATCCAAGATTCAGCAGATCAATACAAATCTTTCCATGGGCTGCAGGCATGATAAGGCCCTGAGAAAAGTACTGGAGTGCTAGTACCCTCCCACCTCATAAGACTTCTCCCAGCTTGACCTTTCTGTCCCTAAAATAATGTTTCTGCTAAGAACTGCCATTCACCTAATAGCACATATGAAAACACAGGTATGGAAGGAACCAAGCAGACATGAGAAAATAAAATTAACAACAGGCATACATTCTACTGCCTTTGATCAGAAATATTCAAATAATTTGAGAGAATCTCCTCAAGTTTTGTACCACTTCTGCCTTTCACTAAGACTTCAAAATAAATTAGCTGTGTAATACAGACAGGGAAAAAGGAAAAGTAAATAAACAAAATAAAAGATGCCAGTAGTACTGGCTGGGATTTTTAAAATGACACATTCCTTGCTGATCAATTGAATGGATTCTTTCTGCTAATGTATGAAAAATAAGAATGCATTTTAAATACCATACTGCTAAGACTGTAATTTACATTTATAATCCTCTTTTCTTTAAACAGTTTGACACCTTGAACATAAAACTATGTTTTACAGATGCTCTCCTCTTCTTTTAATTGAAATCGCATCTCAGGTTGAGATCACCACTTTCCTTCTGCTTCTCTAACCTCTTCTTGCCCAAAGGCCTGTAACTTGTGAATTATTTAACAATCATATTTGCTGCTGAAAATTGATTTCTGAGAGAATCCATATTGATTGAGATATGTGAGACTAATGAGTTTGAGGTTAAGGTGTTTAGATATCATTATCTCTTATAGTCCTGAACTAGAATCTTCATATTTTTGTGTCTCTTGTCAATATTCAGTTTTATTTTATATCTCTGCTTCAAGCTGTGCTTATGTATTAAAATCAAAAGCTAGGATGAATAAACATTTTACGCAGCGTCTGAAGCGTCTAGTCTCCCAGACGTGTCTCTCCTGTGAAACGCCACTGCATGAAGGGGATGCAAGCAAAGCTTTGCCAAACTTTCATTTTAGCTGGCAGCAAAAATAAGTAGCTGGTATGAACCGATGGCCCCCACTTGAGCAAAAATTGTTTACAGAAGTTGAAGATCTGTCTCAATGGGTGAGACTTCTGCGACTGCCAGAGCGCATACACTGCAGCAGATAACTTTAAACTGGTTAGCTCAGACCTCAAGCTCTTGTTGGGCTTCCACGGGATGGGGCAAAGTACCGCAGAGCTGCCGTCAGTGCAGGTGGTGCCTTGCTGGGAGCTGCACGTCAAAGTGCATACCCATGGGGAATCCTCTCCTACAGGCGCAGAAGGGCAGTGGAGCCCCCTTCATTTCTCCACTTACATTTGAGGGGTGGCTGGTGAACCCCTGTTGCAGGTCTGCCATTGAACGTGCCACTCATCCTTCTGCTCCTCAGCCTTTTTTGACGTGCTGAGACACAAGGAAGTCGTGTGACGTGTACCTGCACAGCACCCTAGGAGCCTTACTGCCAGCCTCCAGTCGTCTTGCTGCCCTTGCACAGTGAAAAATCACGTCCTCAGCGCACTCTCTAACCACATGGGGAAGAGGTACTTTTTAACTGTCTTATCCCCACAGCTAAACGAAAAATAAAAATAATCTATAGAAACAGAGCATTTCCATGACTTTCAACTATATATATCACATAAAAAACCTTGATATATAAGAATCTGACCTCAACTGTGGTGCCTCCATAAAGCAAACTTCAGACAGCTTGAAGACCTCTAAATTAATGGCCCGGTGTCTTCATTTTTCCCCTCAAAATGGGGGAAAAATTAACCTGCCATGCTGTTGGCCTGTGATGACCTTTATGATGATGCTATGCTGGGTGCCCAGAGTGGTCCCATTCAGTGCCCAGAAGCCTTCAGGTTTCTTATGCGAAGGACACTAATCATCAACTTTGGTCAGTTAATGCAGTGCCGTCAACATATGTGGCCCACACATCTGGCTTTCTGTGCCAAGTCCAAAACCCACGAGTCAGTGCAGAGAAGACCTCAAAAAGCTGCAGTAGGAATCATTTGTGTTTGGAAGTGACAAGATTGGGATGCATGTGCCCTGGGGCTGGTCACAGCTCGATGAACATACACTTGCATACCTGACTCAAAGACTCTATTCCAGGCTTTATATTTTTGCAAATCACTCTTCCTCATCCCTGTAACTACTCTTGCTCTCAAAAAAATCCAAAGCAAGCGAACAACAACAAAACCCTCCAGAGTATTTGACCTTGGAGTTAGACCCCTTTTTGGGGTAGTTTTGGAGTCAGCTGTATGTATGACTTAAAAAAGACAGTTCTTAAATGACCCAGCTAGCAAACGATATTTTTGGTCAATGATCTATTTTTATTCCTGCTCTGCTGTTTCTCATGAAGCCTGATGACAAAGAAAGACCTGTCCTTCAAAGCTAGTCTATGGTTTCTGAATTACCATTTTCAATTACTTTCTCCAGGTGAAGTTCACTATGGTTTTGTCATCAGGGTTTTTTTTGCAGGTGGGGGCTCTATTAGAGGGAGCAAAATATTTTCCAGGTTAGTTTTGCTTGTCTTTCTACAAGGAGAGAAACATACCACATGTTTTCAAAGGTTCTTTTTAAAAAATTATCTAGAAGTTAAAATAAGAACTATGAACTGCATTACAGTATTTAAGACACGTGTTTAAACTGTTGACTACATCCATTTTAGTTAACAAATTTATTTTGTGTCACTCTTAATCAGTAGAGGTATATTTTTGTTACTATTATTGATTTTGCAGCCATGCCAGTTAATGCTATTATCTTGGATAGTACATTCTGAGCAGTTACCCTTACAGACATTTTAAATAAAAACAAACATCAATTGGGAACTCAAAATGAAATCAGATCACTTTATGAACCTGAAAGAACAACCTTCATGCTATACCACACAGTCTTCTTTGAATGACCTATCTTTTTACCCAACTTTGGTGATACATAGAATAAGCTTGACAAACTATGAGGGAAGAGGGTACACTTTTTTTTTTTAAATCAAATAAAATTGGCATGCTGAATTCTCTAATTATTCCTTTTTAAGTAAGGAACTGAAAGTTCTCATGAGAGATAGTTAAAGACTCTCAGATATCACGATGGGAAACACGATCTGAACTTGAAGAGGGGTATACAGGCTTCGTCTATATTAAGATAAATTAGCTATGTCTAGCCTAAACTCAATAATTTTTTCCTCATCAAGATGAAACAATGGATAGATCTTCAGACTGAACTTTTATTCACTGGAGAGATGTTGAATAACTGATATCATAATAGGTTAGACTTGCGGAAACTCAGGACTATGCAGGATCACATTTTTCTGAAGAGTGGGTATTGCCACAGTTACCTACCTGCACTTTGATGCTGTGCCATAAATCCCTACTTTTCCAGCCCCTCCAAACTGCTTTGTTCCGGACACACGCTGCCTCTCACAACAAGGTGGTCTGCAGTCTTCTGGCAGCAGAAAACACTTAGGCAGTAGGAAAGTCCATCAGTTTCAGCTCAATCCCCACACCTTGGAGATGGCTTGCAAAGAATAAAACTAAAGCCACTAATAACAGAAGTTTTGATCCTAAGTTAGACAGTTTTCACCTGACAAGAAAATATCCACACTACGTTTGTCACTCTGGCCACTCGGAAAGCTTACAAGCATGAGCGATACCCTTTAAAAACCTCTGCTTTCACAGGTCAGCACCCTCAAGATATTATAACTTTAAGGTACTTGAGGCTCTAGATGTTAGAAGTCCGTTAATTACGGGTTCACACACATGCCTTATCAGAAAAAGAACTTTTCTCATCTGAATAAGGACTGGAGGAGCAATGGTAATTTTGTTGGTGAATCTGCTATCTATCCAGACTCATTTTGAACTCATGCAATTTTGGGTGTTGCCCTTAAAGAGCAGGCTGAGTTCAATTTAGTGTTTCTTTCTTCATTATTATTTCTCCTTTTTGACCAGAGAAAGAGGAAGAAAACAAAAAATTCTCAGCTCTTTATTTCTGCCTCAAGTGTATGAGATTATTTTTTTTTTAAATTGGCTTCTGGTTTCCCGGTCTCTTTCTTTCCCTAATATTAGTTTAATCATAGAGGAACACCCTAGAGCAGATCATAGTTCAGTATTCCAGATTTACTAATTTTGTGGGAATACGTGTGTGTGTGTCTTCAGAACATTAAGTTCTTTCTTAAACAGAAATAATGCAAATCTGTAAATTAATTCAGGGGCCTTACAAGATAGTAATGCTCTCATAAAGAGCCTTCCTTTCTCTGCAGGTCAGAATTAAGGTAATGTCCTGTATTATAACACAAGGAACAAAGAATGGCTATTTTCTCAGTGCTTGCTTCACAGTAGTATGGGACTAATTAATAGATGGGAAAGTGAAAGTAGGCAGTGTTATTTGTGGACCTAATTAAGAAATGTGGCAGAAAAAACATGTGGACAGGCAATTTCTTGATTTTAAAGGTCTGTATAGCTAGACAGTTTTATTAGTCAACACTACACCTTTTTATTTTAGTCATCGGCTACATTTTTGTGAGATGTGGACTCCTCAATTAATCTTTCAAAGACTGATTTTGATTTATCTCAGAGGGAGGCTGGGGAAAAAAAGCAGATGTGTATTTTTAAAAAACCAACAGCTTGTTCTCTTTAGTTCCTGGTTACAAAATAAGTGCATTGATTTGATCTTTTAAACATGTTTCTATATCCTCTCCATTTCATCTATTACTGAAGGAGGTGGGGAAGTGAATCTAAATGTCCGTTCCATTTAATTCCCCACAGATTTAAAATGCAAGGAAATTCTCACAAAGGAAAAGCGTTGGTCTAAAAGACTTGCTCATCAGCACATAGGAAGTCTGTGGCAGGAGCCAAGAATAGAGCCCAGCTCTTCCAAGCTCCCATCCACTGCATTAATCAATGAGCACAACTGTAACAAAACTTACCTATCTTGAAAGACTGGGCTCTGAGGAGACTTTCCTCAATGTTACGATAGCAAGATCCCAGAGACCATTATTTTCCAAGCCCAGCATCACTTGATTCAGCATCTTTCCTTTTGTTCAAATAGAAATGGTTTCAGTTTTCAAAGAGAAAGCCTAAGAGATTTTACTTTAGGTTGTTGTTTTTTTTTTAAAAAGGAAGGGGTATATCTCACATAAAAGCAACGCCGACACTTTTATGAGTTTTTAAGCTAGTAAGTACTACAAATTTTGTTCAAAGGGGTGACAAATTTGGTGAGACAGACTGTTCAAAATCTAGAAAAAATGTTATTTAAATCCTTTATTTACAAAAATGAATTCATGACCCAAATACCCTAGGAGCCTCTTAGATATCTCAGCCTGTACGCCCATAAGGTGACAAGTATTTCAAGACCTGTCCAATGTAAATGCTGATGTATATTAAATAGGGGATTTTTATTAGTGCCTCTACAATACACCTAGCTGCTCATCTGGTATGACAGTGTTGTGAATGGAGAGGAAGCTCTGCTAGAGGGGCCCACAATACATTTTACAACAACAGCTGAAGCAGAGGAGAAACATCCAGCAATTTACTTCAGTTCTGGTCTTGAAGTACCACCCTGCTTGTTTTCATGCTCATGCTACCTGTGCTAAAACTAGAAGGTATTCTCACCCTCCTTCTCCAGGTGCACAACCACACCTGAACCCACCAGCTCGTTCCACAGAGACCACAACAGCGCCGTCTCTCATTACCAGCCCATGCTTAACTGCCACTACAGGCCAGTTTTGTCTGTCGCCACCTCGGTCACACCCTACCAAAAACGTTCCCTCATTATTATCAGATGCCCAGGTCTGCTCTGCAGCGGAATCCTGACCGTGCTGCCTGGCATGCTCTTCTCCTGTAGAGAGGGTTGGATTTGGGCACAGGGATGCAAGGTAAAGGAGGGGGATGATCTTGGTTGCGGATGTTAAATAAACAATTTTTTCTTACAACAAACCCTGGCACCTGTTCGCACCATGTCATGGCCCGTGATGACTTACTGTCTACCAAGCATGACCAAGCGATTAGCGGAGCCGTGTCGGTGTATCTCAACAGTAATGGGGGTTCTCTTTCCATTTGCCTTCTATTGAAATCTAAGCGCTCCATTGGCCTGTGCATTTTCAGCTTGATGAATTCATTATTCCCCACCTTTTTTTTTTTTCTTCCTTTCTCAGGCCAGAGCTTTCCGAAAAAGGCAAGTGACTGCTTCTGGTTTTTGCCTCTCTATGAGGGTTTTTCCCCCCTTCTCTTTCTAGGCAGATGTCAGAAAATGTTGCACTGACTCATCTGTTTCAAACAGCATTTCAGTATACGTTTGGATCTATGTATATTAGACAGCAAACAATCATGACACTTGGCTTATTTATTTATTTATGTGGAAGAGAAAACATGCAGTTGTCTAACATCCTTCAACTAATGATATCAGGAAAATACATTTTCAAATTTAGAGGCAAGGAAAGTGTTCAATTCATATTCCCCAGCAAACAAATGACACCACATAAATAAAATACAAAACCATTCAACTATCATTAAAAATGTGACAGTCATCCAAAATAGGAAATTCAACAATGTGGCTGTTGCATTTTGTCTTTAAATATTTACATGGTATGGAGATAGGATTAGGCTACCCTAAGTTTGAGTTTTCTTGGAGATGTTCTCTTTCCCTCCTCAAAGTCACGCCTAGTCAAACAGAAGGGACTTCGGCTGTTTGTCTGGCACTTCTAGGTGTCCAGAGGCATTTTTAGAGCACAATAGGTCCAATACACTCAGGATAGTTATTGTTATAAATCCCATAAAGTAATAAAGGCACATTATATATGAACCAAAGCATAAGCTGTTTTTAACAGGCGCAAGTTTAGGAATGCCTCTGTGCTGTGGTCCAGTAGTCAGAGCAGCAAAGCAACATCTGAGCCTGGAATCTAGTTCTACTTCTGTGACAGGTTTTACCTTTCTGCCTCCATTTCCTCCATAAAACAAGGATAACCTTCTTTCATCTTAAAATAAAGCTGTCATTATCTCTTTGAACTGCAGAAGGGCTTACAAAAGTCTCTTGGATGAGGTCCCTATTACACTAGATGCTGTACAAACACAGAACCACATGCTATTATAATGTGGGAGTGGCATGCTATTAATAATACATTAGGACATTTTGAAACTATTAAGCAGAAGAGTTATTTTAAAATTCTTATTCATTTCCTCCATTTAAAAAAGAATGAAATTTGAACGAATAGGTAAGGAAGCTATTTGCAGAATGCCAAAACATCCTGCTGGCTCTGTGAATACACAAATGCTGTGCTGCTTGCTCTGCAGAGTAAAGAAGAAGTAACCAGCAATGCCATGTTCTTTTCCTGACTCTGCCACTGACTTTACCTCTAACCCTTTTCAAACCAGTTCATTTCACTGGGGTTCAACTTATTTATCACTCAAGTGCATACAGTTTATCACAGGGACATAATATGGTTCAATTAAAGAAGACCCAGCCTAGAGAGATTTTAACTGGGTTTGAGGGCAGGAGTGATTATTGAACTTGATAGACTTGGGAAGTGGGGGGAAATTATAATGTATTATTTATGTGCAAATTTGACATTATTGTTAACATATATTCCCCCAGAGCCTTGCATGGACATATTTTGGAAAAATCAAATCAATAAGTGATTTAATATCTGTCAAGTGCTTTGGGATCTTTATTTGAAACAAGTGTTAGAAGAGCAATATCTTACTCTCAACTCCTAATGTGCAAGCATGCCTTCTATTAATACTAGAACCCTTTGGAACCATTAGAGTTTATCAGCTAAATACATATTTTGGCACATTAACTAATTTTTGATTACCCAATTAGACTTTAACAGCTCCATCTATCATGTAAATTTTTCTTAATGTGCAGATTATGGACCCAATAGAACTTAATGGAGCTCCTTACAGTGTTCTGAGTCGATGCAGCTGGCACATGGACACTAAGGAAAGTATTTTCCTCCAAAGTGAGAATTACACACCTATCTTCCCACGTTGCTAATGGGTGTTACGGCCTAAGTCGTCCCTGGGCACTGAGACAACAGAAGAGACCCAAATGTGATCCAATTTATACCATTTTATATGCTGGCTCTAATACACCTCCACTTCTGCCATTCCATATCAAAAGTACATCTCCTACAGTCAACTGCGTCATAACTACACAAATGGAAAACCAGGGCCATTCGATCTATACCTACCTCGCAGTAAACCGTGATAGTCACGAACAGGCTACCTAGTGGACGGCCATAGCCATGAGAAGCTGCTAGCAAAGCCTGCTTCCCTGCAGCTACGTTTGGCTTGCAGAGACGTGCTGGAGACAGTGTCTCCACGCCATGTGCTGCCGGGCACGTTCTCTCCCATCCCACTGTCTCTCAGAAGACAACACGTGGGCTGAACACGGCACTGGGTCAGGACTTTTCCTCTCCCTCTTGCGTAAGTACTATGCCATTTATCTTGTTGAGTCTTCCCCCATATACTGTCCCAGCTCACATCCCAATCCCCATGCTCTTTGCCGTTACCTGCCTGTGGGATGGAATGAACTACACATTCCCTGATGAAAACACAGACACTCAAGAGCTACTAGAAGGAAGACGATTACTCAGATCACTGGGACAACAGCTATGGAGTAGAGAGCCAGAACAAAGCAGCTGGCAGAGAGAAAAAGCATTTAAGTAGCAAATCTGCATCCCTTAGCCCAGAGGCTTAATGCATGGTATGGGTTTAATGCTAACCATGTTTGGCACAAGACTGAATACAGAACCTTTGCTCAGAACCAGCAAATAATTAACTGTTAGAAATTAAATGCAGAGCTATAGTATACATTCTGCTCCGCTGGCTTTACACCTAGGTCTGCCAAAATCTCCAGCTACGTGTGTAACAAACAGGAGCTCTGGGTGGGCTGAGTCCTCTGCTGAAAACAGATCAAACTACTGCCATTAGAAGCAATGCAGATTAAAACCAAAGAAAAATAAAGAAAGGCTGCATTCACACACACAAGAACAAATATTTTCCATGTTAAAGTAAACACTTATAAAGTTATCTAATGTTCCGTTAATTAATTGAATCTCTCATTTCTCTTAGCCTATACAGTGAAGCTAGTTTGAGCCGTTCCCAGTTAGTTTCATTTTCTTTCCTTCCCTCTTCCTCACAGGCTGCAAGCACAACACTGGAATGTTTTTATATCGTGAAAATACTTCAGTTCTCTTTCCTTTCCTACGAGAAATTCCTTTTCTATTGCTTCTGCGAGAAGTAATTTTTTAAAATCTTATTTGTTTCCTTACAATGCTCCTTTAATGAAGCGTGATCGCGCCTCTTAAGGAAATAAGCTTTCCCTTTTCTGCATGTGGTCTCACCCTGTCAGTGCTTTCATTATTTTCCTGCGCAAAGTCCTTCCCTGATGTCTTACTCGGAGCAGCACTCATTGTTCGCGGGGAGCGCGCGTTCAGCCCGTCCTGCTGCCGCCGGCTTCTTTCAGACGATCCCTCTTCTCTGTCTGGAATGGATTTTGGAAGAGATCTACCTTGAAGATAGCTTAATGTCACTTCAAACAAACAAACAGACAGACATACATTGTAAGCACTGCCTGGGAAAGTATTACTATTGCTGCTAAATGCAGAGATAGGATTAATTTGTTTCTATATTCTGCCTCCTCCCAGACAGCCTCCTATCACTCAGAGAAGTGTACTTGTTTTCAGAAGAGACAGTATGCAATGCTTTGCCTAAGGAAAAGGGAGATTTACCCTGCACCACGGTTCTCAAATGAGGTCCTTTTTCCTTGAGTACCAAATCTTGTTTCCCGTGACAGAGCTCAGAGAGCTCAACATGAAGGCGGCCTGTCCCAAAATCCCGGCATCAAGAGCTGCCGACCAAGCCCGGGAGATCAGAGCGCCCTGCGTACTGGGCCTCCCTGAGGAACAGGCCCCGAGCAGTTGTATTTACATCATCAACTACGTCAGTAGTGGGAGAATAATGTGATTTTTGTCTAAACAATGCTTGTAAAAAGTCGTAACAACAAAAACCACACAGCAGCTACTGTGGAGAGAAGAAAATGAAACCTTTTTTAATCTATCTACATATTTAGATGGTGTCCTCTGCTGTGATAACTTAACAACTTACTGCTCGTTGAATCCTGTGCTGCAAAAAGATCTCATACGTTGAGATGTCACTCTTGGCTTTTTGTTATAAAGTTCACTTTCTTTTTTCCTCAGTCATCACTCTTACCTAATTTATTTTTTCCATTTCATTTCTGGCAGCTGACCTTCCTGGCAGAAACTCCGGGTGCCTGAGCAGGTATATTTCTTTTACTATGCTTTAGCTGCATGAGGAAAAACAAATGAAGGTATACATTTTTAATCACACATAGGGACATTTCAGCTATGCCAACCTGTGTTCCTTTCTTTGCTATTTATTTGCACACATTGTAGGCTGTGCTAAGACCCTCTCTGTTGTTCTTCCAGCTACAATAAAATGTGTGTGTGTTAACTTAGCAGCCATAAAGTGGACACAGGTGACGGCATCTGTGCTGCCACCTCCTGCTCTGCACAGCCATCCATGCAGCTACAGGAACAAGACCAAGATTGGGCTTGCAGCTGTGCCAAACTGTGGGCACCGGTTGTTGCGCATCAGTTGACCCATGAAAGGGAGGCTCCTCCTGGAAATCCCATGTATTGGAAATCCATTCTACTGTTACTGCAGCTCTAAGAGTAGCTGGAATATGTTTGGCATACAGAGAGTGGTAGGACCCATTTTAAAAGTTTGCCTGATGCTTTAAGATTTGATATTGGGCACAAAGTGTCATTCACTTCTCAGTCAACAAGTTAAATATAGTTCCAAGGGCAATAACTAAAGTTACTACCTTCTGTGCTGATTATGCCCAATTTACACTATTCCCACTGAACTAGTCGGATCAAAAAGAAAAAAAACCCACAACTATCATTTCAGTGTTTAAGAGTGAGGCTTTTGGGTTGGAAGCCTTACAGTATCTAAGTTTTCAACAGTATTTTTATTAATGAACTCAGAGCACTGTACACCAGGAGCTAGTACCATTATTTCTGTTTTACAGTTGGGGAAATGAAACAACTCCCAGCATGGGCATGATCTCCCATATAGTTATGAGAATCCTAAAATCAAATGTGAATAGATAGCAAGAATTTCTACTGAAAAATAAACTTTATAAAAAGAATTCAAGGAATGGAAACTTAATTCCCACAGAAATGAATACGCTGTTTTTCCAATGATTCTGCTGGAAACAACATTTCTAAAATTGCTTTTGCAACCCTTTTGGGAAATCCTTTCGTGTTCTTATTTATTTAACATCAGGGAAAATATTAAATGCAGAAGCAGTAGGTAACATGCTTCATCCAGAGGAGCGTCCAGTAGACTGGAAGAGCATTTCCTCAGCAGAGGATCTCAAGTGTCTCACTGTGACGCATGCTCAATTCAAAGGCAATGGCAAATCATAAAAATGCCAAACTTCCATTACATACATTAGCAGCCAAACACTAGATGAAGATATTCTGTTTTCCGGGCTCTGCCTCGTAGTGCTAAACCACATTTTGCCTACCAACACCTCAAACAGCATGCCATTTGGGGCTGAATTCACCAAAAAGGTGGCAGTTCTCTTTTGAGCTTCCTCCAAAGATAAACATGAGACACCACTCACAAAAAGGCATGCACAAGTGGTTTAAAAACACCCTCTCTAGCTCCCTGCCATAGCTGCCCTACGAAGAGGGATGCACACACCCTTGGGCTCTGCTGGGCTGCTCGGGCTTGGCTGACTCTTGCCTGCCTTTGGCCTTAGGGAGCTTGGCTCTCCCTTTGGAGGCTCCTGATGCTGCCCTGGGCTTTGCCAGTCTCCTTGGCCTTTGCCTTTTATCAATTTAATGAATGTGCGTGAACACACCGCCCAGTTCATTCCTGTTTGTTGTAAAATATTGGCTGTTACTTGTATTGGACTTTGCAGCTTTTCATGAAGAGCTTTTGACTCTCCTCCCTCTCCTTTTATACATACCTTTGACCACACAGATTATTAGCAAGTTTGACAATTAAAGGCTTATCACTGAGAAGGCAACTCAATGTCCATTTAGATGAAGTGGGGCAGTAACACCTTTCCAAATGCACATCTTAGACTGCTGAATCTCACTGCACCAAGTAGCCTAAAATATGCAAAGCCTTGGTGATCTGGACCTCTGTCATCTTAGGCCTCATGTTACAACACTTAAGTGAAGCTCTAAACTCTCGTGAAGAAGAACTTATTGAGGAAAAGGTGCTGATGTACTACTCCATGTAGAGACAATATAAGGACTAGCTATTGCATGAACGCATATCTTTACTGTGAAAAACAGCTGACTCCACAAAGTTGTCTTTTCAAGAGCCCATGCTTGGTTTGCAATACAATACCAATGACAGCTTTGTTCTCATTCAAAAGCACCTGTACTTGAAATATCCATCCTACAAAGCGCAGCATTTGGCTGGAGTCAAAGGAAGCATCTATATATCTAAAAGTTGGAGAAGAATTTATTCATCTGTTATAAACTGTAATCTTGAGAATCCAGCTGCTCCCCAACCCTGAAAATGTCTAAACCCGATATGTTTTTCAGCTTCTGACTTGAAGGTCACACAGGTCGACAGAACCTTAGAGCTGCATCTCTACTCACAGCCCAGGTTATCTCTCTGCAAAGGACTGGACCATGTAACATGTAATGTGCACGTAAACCTATCTAGGAGCCATAAACAGCCTCCGCCTAAGTCCCTAAGCAGCAATATCCATGGTGTCAGGCTAAAGCAAGCACTCATCAGCAGGGTCAGAATTTGCTCCCATGCAGAAAACAACTCAGTACTGCTAGTGTCCCAAGACATCCTCCTGTTCCTCCTGCGAGAACTTGTTTCATGTAAAATAAAACTCAGAAACAATATCTTTCATCAGTTGCTCTCCCTTCTCGCTAAGGCAGGAGGGTGCTCCGAGTCAGCACAGCCTGTTCCTAGATATCTGAGCGCTCCTCTGTGAAATGCCAAATTGGCACATAAATGCTAAGCACCATCACTGGACTGACCTGTAAGGTCTTTATCACCTTTGGAGTCAGGGACTTGGTCTAGTATTTCTGGGTGGTCTGTAATTACTTTTTAAGTTATTGTCTTTACTGTGGCATCTGCTGTAGCGTTTAAAATAAGTTTATGGGTAAAACACATAGAACATAATTCTGAGTTAGACATTGTTCCATCTTATTTACATACCTTCCACCCTACCGCATATCAGATATCACCTTTTATTTCTTGGATTATCATACAAACTTCTTGAGTACTCAACATTTCCTTCACTGTTTTATCACACGCCACATAGTCTTCAGGACATGAGGTGCTAACTACCTACACAATCACAGTCTCAGTGTGGATTGTCTTGCTTTAATAGAGAAATAAAATGATATAAGGTCGTAAGCTAAGACTATCATAAAGTGCATTGCAGGTACCCTATACTTAAATACTCCCATGCTGCCTCTTAACTCCAAGTGAGGCAATTTGCCTAATGCCCATAGAAGTGACACAATTAATTCCCCTTCCTTAAATAATCCTAACCTTTCCTCTCTAATGTGCCTCTGTAAAAAGAATGTTTTCTAAAATAAAACAAATTTTTAGAAAACCATATCCTTAAAATCCTTAGCATTAGAAATACCGGGAGTCTAAAAAGAAATTTAGAAAATCCTTCTTTCATTGTGTTCAGATAACCACTGGAGACCCCCTTCTCTCTGAAATGGAGACCAAACCCCACAGCAGTATAATGAGCACTGTAAATACACTCGGTGGACTGCATGAAAGTGGCCTCAGCCATAAACAGCAACCTCAGCATCTTTCTGTTCATGTTCCTGCTACATACTTGCAAAGGAACCAACAACCTCCAAATTAGTCCTTAAGATTTGAACCTTTCTGTCCTGATGATAGCACAGCGCTTCTGTGTTACTCATCAGTCTGGCATTTTGCACATCTTTTGATCATAGGCTAGGTGGAAGAGGGGCCATGAGCATCACCGGTAGCTAAGGGGGAGTTATAATTTCAAAAAACCTGTTTGAAGCACTTCCCAGAGGGAAAGCATTTGCAGGTTTAGGAGTATCACGTAATGCAACATACTTTCCATGTGCCCAAGAGCATGGTCCTCTTGTAGTACAGTTAGAAAGTTGTAAATACAGTACTTACTCATTAGTCATATGTTCAAAAAACAGGGAAACCAAAAACTACCTCTCTGTACTGAACTGTACAAACCCAATCTAAAAAAACCAGTACCATCATCTTCTGCAGGAAGAGTTTTTGGTGTATCAAGCAAAATATTCTCCAATTGGATCACTGCCTCTCAGTGTTTACTACAAATGTCAGCTACTGCAGAAAGAAAACCAAAATTTCTTCTAGAAAAAAATTAGGAAGCATTACAAAAGTTATACTGGTGTCTCGGTGAGAGTTGTTTCACACAAGAAAGAGGAAAAAATCTGAGTTATTTCACCTGAAAATTAAACACAAAGTCCCCTAATCAACAAGTATTGGATAGTAAATATATTACCTGCCATTTTACTCAGTGAAAAGGACGAGAAAAGGAAATTAGAGCATGTTAAGTGTACATTCACACTTGCTACTAGACTTCACATACGGGAACTGCATGATAGTTGCAAAGTTAAAGTTAACAGTAGGGTCACTACTTTTGGAAATGGAATTATTCTTACTGTATAACTTATTATTAAACAGTATAAACTATGCGTGGCATGTGCAATCACTAGTTCAAAACGATGAGCAAAACACAGGGATTTTATGGTATAAACTAACATTAGTTCCGCTACTGCCAGGGAAAGTTTTGCCACCAGCTTCAGCCAGTGTACCGTCTGCCCTCAGATCTTGATAGAAATGAAGTTGCAGCAGTCTGCCAAACCCGCATGAATGCTGATTCTTTCCAAAGTCTTTTACTGGATAGAATTTTTATTTCAGATGAGCAATCCATCTGTTTTTCTTTTGACCCACTGGTAAGCAAACTGGGAACACACCACCTTCTCACAGCCATGATTCTTAAACAGATCACCATCAAGTCACAGAAAATGGGGCTAGGAGTCTTGTTAAGATGTCTTGATGCCTTTTGTCCTCTTCTGTACCTCCAGGCAGGACCATCTATTCCTGTCTCTGAAAAATTTCCAACAAAAGAAATGCCACAACATCCTGAGTTGCCTTTTTCTGGTGTTTTGTTTTATCTACCGTAGAAGGTCATTCCTAATACCTAATCCGAATTTTGTTTGGTTCTGTTTAACAAATTACTTCCCATACCCTCCCATTTCTCACCATGGAGATGGAAAATAAATTACTGACTTTCTTTTCCACCAGTCTTTTCTATTCTTACAGCCCATCGCCATGTTATCCCTCAGACATCTCTTTTTCAGCCCGAGCACCCCCACTATCATCTGTATTTCCACAGACAGGCCACGTTTCCTTGGTCTCTTACACCCTCATTGCTTCCCCTTTGGACCTTCTCCAAACTCTCTGCAACTTATTTGGGGTGTGCTGCCCAAATGTGTGCTTAAAGGTATAGCTTAGCTCCTACCAAAGCTGTGAGAAGCAGAAGGCACTCCATACTCCCCACGGGCTATATTTTCTATTACATCTTCAGCACTTGCTATCAAGAAAACCTCTTAATTTCAACGTGAACCAAAGCTGTGAGGAGCAGAAGTCACTCCATACTCCTCACAGGCTGTATTTTGTATTACATCTTCAGCACTTGTTACCATGAAAAGCTCTTAATTTCAACATGAACATTTCCTCTGCCAGCTTCACAACTATTCTTAATTAACTGGAACCTTTAACATTGTAAACAGCATTAAATTAGAAGAAGTCATACTTAATTGGTTGTCTTCACTTAGCCTACACCCCAAAACGACAGAACGTTTCAGGGTTACTACCGGAAATATGTAAACACAGGCATGCACACGCAGCCCAAGTACAATTAACAGCGACTTAATCTAATCTGTATTCAGATGTGGATGTACAGAGATAAATAATCTACAGATATAATATAAACACCCACACACTGAGTAGGTCTGTAACTGAGAGGTTTATCTACGTGATTAAGAATACCACAACTTTTCCACTGCCAAAAAGAGGGAAAAAAATAAATTAGATATCTAAATATAACCACAGCTAAAATCCCATTCCCTTCTTTTATAGTCCTGAGTCTAGACAAATGTATATGTGGAAGAGATCATATCTACTTTAGCGTGTCACACTGCCTGTTCCTCCTCCACGCAAACAGGTCCAACTCCTTGAAGTCAGTCAAAACACGTATATAATGTAAATACGTGTGTGTGCGCGCGCGCGCATGTGTGTGTAAACCCAGGGTAAATGGGAGCAGAATAAGGCCCCTTGTTGGCTCAGGTCTCGCAGGTAGTTGTGATAACAGAAAACCAAGAAAACTAATATACTGTAGTTACCTACTATGCAATAATTATCATGTAATTATACTGTAATTACAGTACCTGATTATTGATGTACTGTAAAATAAACTGTTATCAAGTTTTTTTGCTGTTCACTTCTATTTACAGTCATCTCTGATAAAGATTAAGCCTCCCCAAAAATGCATGATAAAGCTTCTTATCACAGGTTTTAATGCCTCTAATAACTACTGTAATTCTGTGTGATTTAGTGCTTTGAATAATCCACCAGGATTTTTCTCTAGATCTTTAAAAGGATTGTAATGTGTACAGAGGTGTCGTAGTGATTAAATTTACAGGACACTTACCAAAACAGTGATAAGAAGGGATGTTTAATTAACACATGTACACGTTGTTCAACTGTACTATCATGCAAAAATGGAAAGACCTGAATGAGACCCCTATTTTCCTTTCAAAATGTTAAAAAAAATTAAACAAAGGATTATCCTCACTATACAATATAGGAGCAGACATTCTGAGGGCAACAGCAAATCCAGGCAGCACCTGAGAGCGGTACCAGCCTAGCGTTGCATAGCTGTTAGAGCCAAGGTCCTGGTACCAGTTGGACATCTCAGAGCGAATGGAAAAAGCAAGTCACGTATGACAGTACATGGGAATTCATCAGCTGAGTTTGGAGATGTTGTTCCTTTGGCTAGTGGGTAGTTCAAGGACATTGCAGTTCTCTTCAGCTATAATGTCTGAAAATATCAATGCTTTTAGGGCTCAGTCTTCGTGATAGAAGTCATTGCAGAAAACCAGCTGAAGGTTACCTTATCAGATGTTTTTGAACTCCACGTCTCAGAAAGGCACACAGGTGCTCTAGTAAAATCCCTTTCCCCTCCCTCAGTAGAGTTACTTAAAGGCCAAGGGTATCCCTTATTATCCCTAAGTAAGTTTAAGTTAAGCAACAAAGCGCTCCAGAAGACTAAGTCCCAACAGAAAAGAGCAACAGAGTCAACCATATAGCGGGCGGTGGAAGAGAACCTTTATCTCTCTAAGGATGCTTTCCACTTTAACTTCTGCTGACATTTTGTCCACTGTGATGCTGACAAAAAAAAAAAAAAGTGATAGAGAGATCTAAAGGTGTTATCATACACGATCAAAAGACGAAAAAGAAAAGTCAAGAAGCTCATGCAACCCATATTCCCACTGGGGAAATAGCCTTTTTAATATTAGAATTGTTTGTACTTTGAAATGGAAATCCCAACATCTGCAAGTGCATGCAGCTGAAGTAGAGTTCACTCCTGCATGGGCAAGTGCCAGGTAGTAACAGGGCACGAGAACAGGCTTTGGCTCCATGAACGGAAACATAAACCTCTCCTTTGTAAAAATGATTCATAATGATCTCAAAGGCCTCCTGGTTTAGTATGGAAGATGAGTGCCACTGTTTTCTTTAGAATGAATCCCACGTATTTTGTATCACAGTCCTGGCACAGGGCTGCAAAGATGAAATCATTCCTTGACCATCATTGTGGGCATGCCTGCTCTGATCTGCAGTGCTACGCGGGGGCACACAAATACTGGAAATGGTGTAACTGCATTATTACTGTGCTCTGCACAGGCTTTTATACCCTGGTTCTCAGCAAGACTAATTATTCTAAAAGAAGCCTCACACTACTGCAATTATCCTGCTCCCAAAACCTGAGTTACATCATCTAGGACACTGTGCTTTGCTATTCAGGCACATCCTGAATGCGCAGCTTTATTTTTTGCAACAAAGATTTTTACTGGGGGGATGCAGGGAAAGTTACCAGGAACAAGCTCAGAGACCATGAACAAGGCAGAACACTTAAATATAACAGGGATAGGGAGTAGGTACTGAGGGTGTCAAGAATCACGTGCTCCTGAGTCTGACCGTTTCTTTACCTGGCACGCAGGACTGCTTACCTGCGTAATCCTTCCTCTGCAGCAGGTGAAGGTATGGGAACTTCCTTCCTCCTTTGCTGGCAATGTTAACCGAGCAGCATGGGGAGGGAGACTATGGGAGGAATTTATTTCTCATCTCTATCATCAATAAATTACTAAGGCAGCTTTCAGGACTCTCAGAGGGTGTTTGAAACATACACCCCTTTGGCTGGCTACTCTCTGCATGGGCTAGCGTAAATGCTGCCCTCTTGCATAAGGCTGCAGTCTTTCTATAGGAGAAGAACTGACTTTTTTAATAAAACATACAAGTTTCTCCTGTAACACAGCCTCCTATTCTGAGCTCCAAAGAAAGATGGCACACTATTTTACAGTCCAGAAGGAAAACTGTGGGCATAAGACTCAAAGGTTACCTTTCAAGAAGAGGATCCTACGTTACCTATATTACTACTATTATTACAAGTATAGAGCTTGTTGAGAGAGGCTGAAACTCCCAAATAAATGAACTAGTCATCCCCTTTAGAGTTTGTGCTAAACAGCTGAAGTACATCAGTAATGCATACGAAACTTGCTTTACAGTAGGACTGGCAACAAATCTGAAAATCAGTGCAAGTTTATCAAACAGCAAGTACATCATCCAGACCAACTTGCAGGTGAAACTGAAATGGATTTAAATCCAACTCTTCCCTTCCTGGGAGAGAATGTACAGTAGTAAACATTATTTAATATCCCATTTAAGGGAGACATTGACAAATAAGAAAAAATAGCATCTCCTCAGTGACTCAGAAATTAGCAGAGCAGCCTTAGTCACTTTCACTCTCTCTCATGAGTTAATCAGACATTTTTCCAACATTTCCATATATGCCTGTTCTTTCCTTCTGTGCCCAGGAGAACTACGAGCTACTTCTGAATGTGATGGTTAATCATATTTTTGTTACGTTTCAGCATTAGATGGAGAACAATTAGATTTGCAGCTGAGAAAAAGGGGGAGGGGGAGGAAAAAATAAGAAAGGAAGAAAGAAAAGCTGCCGCCTCTTCAGCCAAATGACTCAGAGATGGTACATCATCATCTTCAGACCTCAGAAACCAAATGATTTGTGAAATCTTCAGAAATGTCGATGATATAGCTAACCGCATGGAGGGTGGTTTTAATCTCAGGTAAACCGATTTGATTTAACTACCCCTGAGTACTAAGCCATCCACCATCTTGAAGTTTATCATTAAAAAAGTCCAATATTTACGTAAGCGTCTCCAGCTTGCTTTCCCTTAAAGAAACTTGCCTTACCTTTCTAATCCTCTCTCTGGTCTTTGCCTTGGTAAAGAGACAGATGTCGTAGAAGGCAACTGAACGTATTTCACCGGGGTATGCAGGCCACATCCTTCGTTATTACAGAAACAAAAATATGCTTGTTTTGATCTAACTACGTGTATTTAAAGAATTACCAGCAGAACATAAAATGAAGCAAAAAGAGCTCTATTTAAGGTCTGGGTGTCCCAGCTATTTTTACCGAAGCTGCCACGGATTTCAATGGGAGCGTTGCATGCTGAATGGCGAAAGGAAACGGCTCCCAAACTGGAGTTAACCTGGAGTTGTCTACAAAGGAAAAGATGCTCACCCTATGGAAAGCATATGCAAGCTGAATTGCATATGTTAAATTACAGACATCTGCACTTTGGCAGAATTTGGACAATGACTCACTTATATTTAATTATGTAAAAATTTCAAACGGGGCAAACTCCACTGTAGTGACTCACATTAGTGCTACCACATGATCTTCTGATAACTACATCAGTATATAACTCATGTCTCTGCTGCACAGAGTTTCTACAAAGAGAATGACGTATTACCTGACTAGCATTAAAAGGACTCCATGTTCCCAGCAATGACTGGTACATTAAGTAATGCTTCAGAAAGTAGCACATAGTACACCGAGGCTTTTTTTCCCCTTGACACAAAACTACATATCCTCTAATGACAATAATTCACTGTCATTCAAAAATCAATTTTCTGTTTGTGTTTTATTTCTTTAAATTTATAGAGTTGTGGGGAAAGATTCCAAAGTAGAAACTTACATCATTTCCTTTTCCCAAGAAGAATTATGGTGCTGCAGAACTCCTTCGCCTTCCAATCCAAGATGCTCCCACCCTGTCCTTACATGAGTGGCAAACACACCCTCAATACCTTCAAGCACAAAACCTTCTGCCCAGGGCTGGCAATAAGGGTACGAGGCAGTTTCTCATGTTTTGCTTCAAAGACTTTCTTGGACTTTTCCCTGTTACCTCCTGCACTTTTCAACATAGGTTTGGTTTGCTTGGTTTTGGTGTGGACTACCAGAATGAACTGGTTACGCGTCTTAGGTCAGGATAACAGGACTGATGACCTTGACATGTCCACTGTGAAGAAAAGCTATCCTGCCTTATTTGCCTCAGATTGTAAGAAGCAGCAAAACACTGTATTACTTACTTCAACATAGTTAAGAAAAGGAGGGATCCTTTGCTGATCTGTATTATGTCCCTTTTCTGAGCTCTCAGAGTTGCTGTGTTTGTATCCTGGAATACCACTGCATTATACTCCCATTAAGTATTTGAAAAAGGGATGTCCACTACAAGGCTTTCTGAACACCATTTTCAGGCTTACTGAACACCCTGACAGGACCCTTAAGTAACAGAGAGATACACAAAAGGCATTTTCACTACAAAAGGAATGTATTAATGCAACAAATATGGCCTTTGCTAATGCCAGATGCTGACTATAGGTGTGGATGAGGAGGATGATGAACGGGATGACGAGGAGAAAGCAATCTGAATTGTGCAATTAGTTATGTTATGTTTGTGCAATGTTTTGCATAACAATTATAGGCCACTAGTGGACCAGTGATCCCAAATGACAGCCTTCCAAAGGAGTTCAAACAGCTAGGAAAGCCACTGTACCTTTCGACCAACTACTTTAGAAGGCTGATAAAAAATGTAGATGATCTCAAGTGGCCTTTGGATGGCTTAAGTGTGATGTTGGGCTTGGATGCCCAAGTGCAGTGTGCTTTCTCCAGGTGAGAGTGGTAAGAAGTAGCAACTGTAGAGAATGCCCCAAGGGAACGCCCCGAGGCAGTGCAGTGCTAAATGGTATGGGAGTGAAGTCTGGCCTCTGAGCAACAGAGCTGATAGGAAGTGATTGAAGGTGTTGGGACCAGTGTGTGTAATGGGCTGGACCAAAAAACAATGAGCAAGAGGAGAGGATCCATAGTATGTTCCTTTTCCTTCCTAGCATCTACCAAAGAGAAAAAAGCATCCTGATTATTCTATACCCTCTCATTCCACCTCTCACTTATTTTCTTTTTCAAAGTACAATTTAACTTTTTTTTTTTTTTCTAAGGGTTCACATGAAAGTTAGATTTAAAATTGGAATCCAGATTAAAGCTCACTGTTACAACTGTTCCTGGAGGTAGAGGTACACTGCCCAGAATGTGATAATAACATGAGTGTCGAGTGATCATCTGCTCATAATCGACCTTCCGAGCACACAAGAGTTCATTTCATTCTCGGTATCACCCCAGGAATCCACACCAGTCACAGCTGGTGCAAAGAGGTATAAGACATACTGCCCCTTTGGCTCCAGGATTATTCAATTCACAGGTTAGCGCTGCTGGGGAGCAGCAGAGATGCCCTCACATGCCACTTAAAGGTGTTAAATTGGCACACATCATAGTTGCCCTGGTCCTCCTCTCAGAGAAGAATTTAGGTCCTTTGGAACATGCTATCCACCATGACAAAATCTGCCACTGACATTTGAAGAGTAGGTTAATGAACAGAAAGAAAGAGAGAAAAAAAAAAAAAAAAAAGAGTGAAAGAGTGGAGAGACAAGGTAAGACCTGTGCTTAAACCTTTATTTACACAGGATACCTTTAGGTCAGACTCACCGTTGCCTTTCAAATATGACACTAGAACACACTGTGCGTATAGCGCTGCTAAGTCAAGCTGTTTAGCAAAGACGTTCACTTCTGCACAGAAACTCAGCCCCCATGGTGCAGGAGAGCACAGCAGTGTGCTGTGAGCCAGCTCTCAGCCAAGGGGATGAAGAAGACATCAGAACCAAAGAACAGGGCAGAGACCATTTTTGCTATACCCCAGCACAAGCATCCACCCAGTTCATTGGCTTTAATGTTTTGACTGGAAGTGGGAATAGTTTTTTAAAGCCTATTTTATCCAGTGAGAGAAGAAAAAGGGTATTACATGACTTTGAACCTTGGATGCTGTTTGTAGAGGAGCCTTAAGTCACAGCTGGACTCCTACAAATTATTTACTATTGCAAACTGATATTGAATATACAACTTGAGGCAGAATCACAGAGAGCGGGATTCTATGTACACAGAACTAAGCTTCACATTCAGTCACATCTCTTCCAACCGACTGCAAGCATCTGTACAGTAAATATCAAGGCTCAAACACCCATTGGAAATTCATTAGCAAGCACAGCAAACAGCCCTCCTGAAAACAGCATCATTCCATCCAGTGCAATGAGACATGCCCCACTATACTGTATGTTCAAAGAGGGAAGGGCAATCCTCTTCTAAACCTAGCTTCTCATGAACCTGAATCCAATCACACATTCCCTTTATAACAGCCATCTCTTTCGGTGCTGCCCTACAAAATCTACATCGTATCACCACCACCTTAAAGGTCGGCTGCAGTATTTCAATAAACAGAGAAACCGTGGTTTCCTTAAACCACTTGAATTCCTCTTGCTGCAGTCATTTTGGTTCTCTTCTATTGGTCTTGCTTAGCTCACTTTCATATGAATGTCAAATTTTGCATTTGCTGTGTGCTGTCATCTAGACTCCCGCTGTAAAACAGTTTGGTTTTCCCCCAGTTGGTGCACCAGATTAGCATCCCCCCTCTCCCCCCTCCAGTACAGAATGTAATTAAAGATCATGGGAAAATAACACGCACACACACACGAGTCAAAGTTAGAGAATTTCAGGTTTGGTTTTGCTTTCCAATTTTACATGCTCCACTTCACTTCTGTATATAAAGAGAAATATAAATGGCTTTGGTCACTGGATATCTATTAACTCCTTGTGCATCAGATCCTGTGAGGCAGAGATGACAGCAAGATCCACAGCAGCTTATGAGCACGAGCCCACGCCTTGCAGAATAGCACCCAATTCACCAAACATTTGCCCAAATGGTTCTCTCTCCGCTTACTGCACAATGGTTATGAAACATAAGCCAGAACTGTCTCTATGTTGATAATGTACAGGAAAATGTTTCATGACCTGGATGAAATTTTTCATCCAAGAAGCCTGCCAGGATGATCACTTTGATAGCCCCGAAGCAGAAGAACCACTTGGGTCTGCAAAGGCCAGGACTGGAGGCGCAGTGGCACAGCTGGTTTAAAGCAGAGGTTGTTTTGTGCGTCCTCACTGCAGCAGTGGCACCTCCACCTCAGGTTTTCTGGTGTTAGCATGGAAACAACTGAGACCTTACTGTCTTTGGCTGTGGGGCTGAATGTCACCAGAAGAAAAATTAACTGCTTCTTAATTAAAAAACAAAAAACAAAAAATGCTTAAACTGCTTCTACAGCAGGGATAAAAATATCATCAAATTGCCATTTCTCATCACAAGAGTAAGGAACAGGCAACTGTTGATCTTCAGTCTCTCCTGACAGGTTCTGGAAAGGAAAAAACCCACCAGGTCATCTTCCACCGTGAAGGCAGGTGGTGGTGGGGAGGCAACTCAGGATCCACATCCCAAGGTCTACCACAGCTAAATCATATTGCAGTTTGTCTCCTTTTTTAAAAGGAGAGAGAGGGTAACAGAGGTCACTGAAAAAGATGATGTTCGTGCCATATCTTCTGACACACAGTGTCACACAGACAGAATTTATGACTTGCCCAACCTGAACAACATTGTCTGTGGTGGATTTCTAGGAAATAAACCCAGATATTGCGATGCTTGCTTAACTACAAAATTCCTCCCTCTTCCTCAGATAGGGAAGAAAGTAGATGTTCACCTTTACTGATGTTCTACTGTAATTATTTTTTTATGGCGATTCTCCTCCATTAGTTAGAGGATCATAATGGAACAAATAGAAAAATGACCTCAAGCCTGAGTATTCTGCATTGTAATCTAAATTAAACTAGTATTACAAATTTGTTTACATATCTCAGTTGAGCTATGCAGTTTCAAAAGTTACTTGCTGAACGTAAACATGTCTCCTGATGCTACATTACCAACTATATGCAGTAAAATATATTCTAATGTAATACAATAAAACTGAAAAACCAATAGATGTTCCTATTTATTGAGAAATTGGACAAAAAATAGCTTATTGTCAGTTTTTAAAGACTGGAAATCAATAGATGATAAAAGGTTGTATTTTTTGTTACTATTAGACTGTTGACTCTAGCAATAAGTGAGATATGGATTACAACTGGGGGAGTAAAGAACTGGTGAGACATACAATTTGGAGCTTCTTGGGTTTTTTAGAAACTTAATTCCTAGTATTTATGCAGCAGCGGCCATCTTGGCACCACTGTTAATGGGCCCTGAGAGCTTAGCTCCCCCATTTTGTTGACAAAGCCAGCTTCAAGCATCTTCCTGTCTTTAAGAGCATTTCTAAATTAAGGGGGCTCTTAATCAGACTTGCATCTCCTAAGGATCAGGAGCAAAGGAGATCCAACTTTCACAAACATTCACATCCTGCCAATAAAATAAATAATAAAAATCCTCCAACAACGTAATGAAACTCCAGCTATTGCAGTCCCACCTCTCACATGCCTGGATTGAGCCCACCCAGCTGAGCTGCAGAGCGGGCTCCCCAGGTCTGCGTAGTCCTCACATAGCAACAAACACAGCCCAATGCCGGACAGAAATTAGGTTAAATCCAAGGTTTGGTTTGCAAAGACCTTTAGCTTTCACGCGTTTCTGAGCCTGCTGCCCTTCCTCACATGTGTAAGGTTTTCAACATCTGGGCACCAAGTGCAAAGGTCCCATTCGAATCTACCATCTACACGTGGCTGAGCTTTACCCTAAAGATATGGGTGAAGAGAGATCTGGAAAACACAGATTTTAAGCACCTGTTTTCCCAGCAGAATTTATGCACGGGAGTCAGTTTAAAACCTGAATTTCTATATTCATTAAACAAAAAGCACACAACCATGCAGAGGCTGGGAAGGCATTCTTGTCTCACAGTGCAAACATGTTAAAATGGAATACTAAAAGAAAATATGCAGTGATAAAAAACACTGAGCTAAACATAAACACTGCATCCAGAGTCCTTAAATAGAGATCTATGCCAACGGTTTTCCAAGTGAACCAGTAGGTATGACCAGTACATATAAACCCAAATATAGATGTTCTACCCTGACTGTATTTCTAAACTCCGGAACAGAGTTTGAAAGGATGCCAATTATAATGGGGAGTTAGGGCTGCTTTTAGGATTTATATTCTCCTTGTACATTTCATAATCGTACAGCAGCTCAAATCTTGCTAGATGGGGGGAATGCAGTAAAAGCCTATACTGCCTTCAGATACGCAAATGTACCTCCCTGTGAAAGTGGACAGTGACCACTGGGCCTGGATGTGACAAAGAACTAGTAAAGCCGGCTGATGTGCTTGTGCAGTACCTGATTTTTATAAGTGCACAGAGGTGTGCGGTTATAAGTCTACGGAAAAAAAAAAAAGTGCCGAGACCTTGAACGAGCTGACAGTGTGCAGAAGTGGCCATCCTACTGCTGGCCTGAGTCCTGCACTTCCATAACCTAAAACTTTTGCTTCAAACTGAGGAAAACACAGAGATCACTAATTTTCATATCATGGTTTCCTTCTGTTTTCCCAGGTAGAAAGCTAGCTATTTGTAAAGAGGGGGCTGTTACCACATATGCATAATCACATACCAGAAAGAGATTCATGTTGTTCCTGTAAGCTTTTGCTTAAGCATACCATGGAAAATAACTTTGATGAAATAATTTGCCCAGAGCACTGCTTGTCTGGAAGACTTCTATAATTTAACTGCAGTGCTGTAAATAATTTGGTGATAGACAAGCCATCAGCATAATTTGGTGCTAGACCCATGCAACGTTAAGGAAATGGCCAGCAGGCCAAAACTTAAATCTGAACTGGGTCCTAGTACGTACAAGGCACATTAAAAACCAGTCCAAATCTATTCTTTTTGGAATCTGCTTATGCAGTTTAAAGGAAGACATTGAATTTTGCTTTGGGAATGAGCACAAAGAAATGTCATGCTTCCTCTCAGTGAAGAAAAGCACACCTACATACGGTTAACCCTACAGACCTCCATAAAGATGTACAGTATTTTTGCACGATAACATCCCAAACTACTGCCACGGCATAATTATATAGCATAGCATTTTGTACTGCTGCGGAACTACCGGTAACTTTCATCAAGTCTCACAGTTCTCCTGTGTTGTTACCCTGAAAAAAGCAAAAGCTATAGCCCTGATTTTTAGTCAAGCCTTAACTGAGACTGCAAGATAAGAGGTACAAAATTGTATGCATGGTACATTGCACCTTTAATCATCTACCCACCTGAAATACTCAAGCAAGTAGTTAGACATCTAAATGTTCCAACTACAGGCTTAAAATAAATGAGTTTTGTAGTACATGAGTGTGTCCACATTATTTGAAAATTGGTGTTCACATCCCTTCTCAATATAAGTATCACTTCAGACACAGGCAGATCAGAAACTCGGAGTCAGTAGCAGAGCCAAGACCAGGCCCAAGATTTAGTATTTCAGCTGAAAAAGGGGAGACCCAACGACTACAGGACGCTTCCCATTCACGCTTCATGTCTGAACGAACATTTTTCCACCAGAAATGTCCAGAATCAGCATTTCCTTCCTCCATCATCAGACTGTAAATCAAGATATATTCTGGAAGCCTCCTCTGATTTTTAGCAAATGAAAAGGGAAAATAATCATAAAACAAGGCAACAAAGCCATCCCTCTCAGCTCTACTGAAAAAAAGGCCTCAAGAAGCAGACACATTTACACTTCTTTTTCAACTGAAAAACAGAGAAGGAGGTGAAGTAGATGGGTTAAAAGCCAGCAAAAAGTAGTATAAAAAAGCCCACCAGGTATTGTTGCAAGAACCTCTAGATAAGCATCTTAAATCAGGGTAAATTACACACCTCATGCTGGTGACTCGGTCATGGGAAATTATGAAGCTACGTGATGTCTCATTTGTTGTGCTGAAAACAAATGTAAATAAATTACTGAGAGAATCTCATTTACATTTAGAAATTCATCCCGATGCATGACATGACTGCTGATGTTTTTTTAAATGACACTTTGAGAAGAAGTACCACTATTAAAAACAGATCATAGCCATCTTAGCGAGAGCCTGTGCATGCGTGCGTGCATGTGTGCGTGCGTAGGTGCATGAGTGTGTAAAGGTAGACGTTCCAGAGAGATCTTTCAGGTCATTGGGAAAAAGGCTTTCTTTTACGGTTTCAGAACCAAAATGGTGGTGTCAGAAGACAAAACCATCAATCTGTATTCTTCTGTGTATTTTCCCCCTCCAGAGTGGGAAACAGAAAGACAACGTTATGGATTGGCTGCTGCCAGTACAACAGAAAGTGCAAATACTAAAATCGTAGGAACAGAAAATAGTGTGGCATGTCTCTCCATCATCAAGTGTAATAAAACTTCCCCTTAAATTCACACACAAAAAGCCTTTCGCTAAGCTTTTATCTCCCCCCTGCAAGTCTCACATTTTAAGCTGTCACTGAAACAATTGAGAAGGATATCCAGGAAGCCATAAGATGGAGAGCAAGTTGAACCGTGGTTAGCTAAGCAGCATACATTCAGGCAAATATCCAAATGCTTTAGGAGCTGTCATTCTCCATCCCGCGTGGGAAGGCTGTGAAGAGACGGACTTGTTCGTATCATGATTGCTCTTATTATTACAGCAGTGAAAACACTGCATACTAATGGACGTGTTTTCAGAAAGAGGACTGTTAGATGGCTTTTTAGACTCTGTGCCTGGCTGTCTGGGCTTCAGCATCTGATACCTCCTATCCCTTTCTTTGCTTCCCAAACAAAACTCTAAAAAAAAGTTTGTAACATGAGGGTGAAATAAAACATATTTCCAAATGGGGACATGACCGTGTTCTACAACCCCACATACGGCAGCATATTTACATAAGCCTGCATAGGTCAGAGAGTTTATTTGTTAAGGGACAAATAAGCAGGCCATGAAATAATTATTTTTCATTGTGCCCTGCCAAACCTATCCAGCCAAAGGCTAAATTGAGCTGCTATTGTGATTATTTGAACTGTGGAGCCAAAAGTCTTCACAGCAAAGCATCCCAGCTGTCCTAAATTTTATTCTGATGGCTAGTTTTCACGCTAGCTTGAAACTTGCCAAAAATGCTCCACAAAATAGGCAGGCGGAAGGCTTGCTTTATCCAGACCTACATCAATTACTGATTTAGAGCTGTTCCGAGAACTTGATTATTAACAAATCACTTCCCGAAATTGTTATGACAAGATTCACATATGCAAATGGCAAGCTGCTCATATGTACACAGCTAGCGAAAGAAATTAATATAAAGGATCCCAGATTTATTTATGGTTATTTCCTATTGTGCTTTACTGCAAATTAGCCACTAAAATATTAAAAGAAAAGGGCGAGATCCAGCCACGGCACCACAGCTTTGACGTACGGCGACATTGGAACACCTAGGCCGTGACTGCTCAACATGCTTCTGCCTTCACCCACCTCCCTGTGGAAAAGGATCTACCAGTGCCTTCTGGCATAAAAGGAAGCAAAATCACCACGGTAGTTCCCAAGCTGCAAATTTGGTTAGCACACCAAGGAGCAGGCAGGATTACCCCCAGAACAGCTCAGATCACAGGCTTGGGAGGATATTTCATACTTTAAACAAGGTTGACGGTGGAGGAGGGGGAACAACAAATATATTTTTTTTAAAACCTCATGCTTCAAAGCTTAAATTAATCCCTAATAATGAAAGATTAGGATGAGAACATGTAGAGAGAAGATTATCCCATGTCTGCCCATTGTGAGGCTCTTACAACTTTCCTTGAGGCGCCTGGGGTTGGTCATTGCTAGAGAGAGCACAAGAGGCTAGAAGGATCTCAGGAGCGATTCATTTCGTACTTTCTACATTTCTGTTTAAATAACTAAGACACAAACGAAAGACAATGAGGCTAATTGTTTTGAAGGCAGCAGACATAAATAAATGAAATGCCCATCATTTGGTATCAGGCTGTACGTACCGCGGCCTCAACGAGACAAGTGCACCTCGCTGCAGCTGCCCTCCTTCTCCTCCACACCTCCTACTATTTTTTATCCTGTTTGTAATTTCACTGTAATATCCTCAGGGCAGCAACCACTCCACATTTACACATGAATTAGAACAACACCTCGCACAATGGCATACCAGTCCTGATTGGACCTGGACTGCTCCTGGGAATGCTGCTGGGAATGCTACTATAAAAAGAGCTCATAAAGGTATAGAGTACAGCACAGTAACACACACACACACCCACCCCCCTTTTATCACAGTTAACATCACCGGAGTGTTAACTCTTTGTTTTCCCAATAAAACTGTGGATGGTTTAATTTATTTCTAAGCTCCAAGATGGCTGCAGGATGTGTAGCTAAGATCCAGCACACCTTCACCAGCGTACTCTGTGAAGTTAGGCATTTACTATGGATGTCTGTTATTTACTGTTTAATAAAATGACAGAAATGTTATGGAGTCTCATTATAGATGTCAAGGTATGAGGTTGAATCTTGCTTAGGATTTGCGTGGAAGCTGATCCAATGACGAGCTGGGGACATTCAGGACGAGGAACCAAAGGGACCCACATCAGTGTCAGCCACATCATCCCTGTGCACCCGTTACAGACCTACTGGGTCTCAACCCCATTAGCCCAAATTCCCTTCTAATCTTCTTCCTTCCTTGAGAGAGGCTTTTAACCTTTGAGCTAATATTTTAATATATTCTGGAATCTGAAATCTTGCATATAATAAACTAGTCATTTTCTGGTACTTCAGATATAAACAACTCCAATACAAAATTCTACTTCCTCTGGTATTCAGTCATTTTATTTTTAACTGAAAATATAATGAATAGAAAGATTTGAAAATCTTTATCAACATATTTCCATTTTTCCTAACAATTCTGACACATCAATTATTTTGTAGGACTTTTTTCCTAAAGGACTATGAATGGCCAATGTGGTTCACAAAGAGCAAAAGGAAAAGGAAGGGAGTGGGCGCAGGTAAGGTGGCAAATCAATAAATTACTTGAGTACGTGCATAAGTTCAGGCACCCGAGCCCCCTTTAAGGTCAAGTTCCATGTTGGAGTCACTCATTCCAATATTAAATATCTAGAAAAAATGGAAGAAATAGCCAAAATGTAAAATATATTAGAAAATCTTAACTAGAATAGAATGGCTACTTTGCCAGGCCTGTATTCTGTGTTAGTATGGCACCAGAAGTTCACCTTAAAAATCTACCATACAGACTACAGCAATTGTATTAATGTCTCTCTCAAAATAAAATTAAAAAAAAATGTACGAATGACTTTTTGTTGACTACCCATTGATCGACCTCTTATTTATTAGACTAAAAACTCTACACAATCAAATTCTGTAGAAAATCCACAATCGTAATTTCTTTTTCTCTGGCTCCTGATGGGTTGGTAGCATTACAGGGCCTTCATTTGCTTTTCCATATAACCTTACACTCAATGCAAGTTTTGTCCGTGCCATAGATATGGAGAGTTTCTGTCTCACAGAAACATGACCCTCCTTGTTGGACATTCTCAATCTGAGCACCTCAGCTTCTCTATGAACTTCCCACAACTCATGACTCAACTCGTTTCTTTTGCCCAGCGCGCCCGCGGCTCTAACCAAAGCAAATTCTACCCAGTGTCGCACTTCCACTCCGGAGGAAAGACCATTCAGGAATAATCGTTTTACTTCTACAAAAATAGTAAGAGACTGTGGTCTATATGGAATAGGCTACTGACAACCCTGCACACACTCAGTCATAGTCAGATATGTGACAAAGTCCAATGAAATCCTATTAGGGAATAATACAAATGACAGAGCTTAAAGAATACAGTTAGCTCCTAATTAAACAGCCCATAAATCTGTTCAGAACTTACAGAATTTATCACCAGAACAGGAATCTCAAGACCTTTCACGGAGTCTCATTTTAACAGACCTGTTGTCCACTGAACCAACAACTCTCTTGCCTACAGATGAGATATTTCACCAACTTAAGTACTATTAAAAGATGATTATGCACTGAGCTTTCCTGAAATTGTATAACATTTGCATGGTATAACACATACTCTTACTTGTTCGCTGCAGTCTGATTCAAAGTGCTATAAATATGTTTGCCCTTTCTGCTAAGCCCGCCTAAGGGATTAGCAACCCCCCAAAAGTTCAGTTGAATATTAACTGCATTAACTTTGCAGACTGTAACATACTGTTACACTCAAACAGCCTACGGTGCAGTATGGATGACTTGCTTAATAAAAAATGTTTTCATGCAAAACCCTGTTGCTAGAAAAAAAGAATTTGTTCTGTCAAAGGGGGTGACCTCTTCCATTCAACTTCATAAAGCAAACAAATAAAAGGGAGATCTTTACAGGGATGTCCAGAGAAAGGCTTATCATTTTGTCTGTCAAACCAGATGGACTTCCCTTGGCAACACAGCACCAGCTCCACTCTACGTTAGAAATTAAGTCAGTTCACCATGGAAAAAACCCTGTGAAACACAGTGTCATCCACTGTAGTAGTGTGAAGTTAAAAACTAGAAAAGAAGTATGACTGTTTGCTTACTTATTTTGATAAGTAAGTAGTGCTTTGCGTGCCAACTCCCATAAAAATCACATGTGCTGAAAGACTTTCCAGCACAAAGTTATACAGCAGTGAAGACAAATAAAAGGAACAGGAAATATTTAAAAGTTGGAAGAGGGAGAGTTGATAGGAGTGTAAAAGGGAGACGACTTGATAGCTAATGCCAAAAGTCAAGGAAGAGCAGGTTCTTAAACCTCCTAAGTAAAAAGCTCCCAGGCAGAGGGTAACTGGCAGTATCTGATCAAAAGATGAAGAAAGGGACAGAGAAAGAGGAAAACGGGAATGGCTGGGACAAGTGTCTGAAGGTTACAAGGTATAAAGTGGGACCAGCAGAGTTGCTTGAAGTATCTAATAGATTGTTAACATACTTTCAAAGATTAAAAAAACCTCCTTCGTTATAATCACAGTTATACAACAATGTAGAACATATCTATTATCTGCTGAAAATAAAATTCCATAATACACTTTCTTTGCTTTTATAAAAATAAATAGATGAAACAAACCTCTATGTTGCTGTGGGAACATGCAGAAACTCTCAAAAAGACCTTGATACCGAACGCCACAACGAAACCTTTCTCACTCGGTCTTCAAGGATCCCGTATGTATCAAGTTGTAAAAACGCACTCTCCCATACGAGGAGTCTTGGGTGTAATCAGAAATTAAATCAAAACTTTAAAAATTAGAAACTAGATTTCTTCATAATGCTGTACACTTACTTGCTTCTGCCATTCACCATCACGGTTATGTTGTCTAGAAATGGAGACCAACAATAGATGTTGGTAATTACGCAAGAACTTAAACTGCAGAGAGCCTCAGACCACAGCATTAAACTGGCATTAAAGCTTTACAGGAAAAGAGAAATGTTTTACTCCCTGCAATCACCTCCCTTCCTTACACACACACACTGCACACCTGCTACCCACCAGCCAGATGGGACTGAATTCTCCTGAATCAGATCTTGGATTTTTAAGCTCAGCTTGAGTTCAATTGGATTTCAAGACATCAAAATATATTATCATTTCACGTTTAAAAAATTACATTGGTGTCCAGGACCTCCTAGTTTCAGTGTTGTTTGCACAATTAGACATGTATTAAAGAGGGATTATTGCCCCAAATGTACTAATACAAATAAATAAAATGCAGCTTTGCAACAACATTTAATTTTATTACATATGCTCACTTAATGCACAAAAAACAGAAACAAGCTGATTTTATACCATCAGCACGTCAAGTGAAATTGGGAATTTAGCTAATCCGTAGTGACCAGTAGTGTTTTTTTTAAAAGTCCATAAAAGCAATTTAGCAACCCAAACTCACTTAAACATTGTAGGAACTGGCCCTTAATGTACAGGTATCATAAAATATTAACACGTTAAGAAAAAAACTGGGAAGCATTATATTCCTAGAGAATTTGCTAAGCTTGCATAATGTAAAATTTATCATCAATAAAGTTTCTTCAGTTAAGAGGGCTCTAGCCTGTTCTTCAGAAGGAGGTCTCTTTCTCTCTCTCTCATCCAGCAGCACAGCCCCACCGAGTCCCTGCTTCCTGCACTTCAGTGGGCTGCTCGCAACTGGTAAAGTTGCATTTTTAATTGGGACTGGCCTCCAAACTAGTCTTACTCCACCTTTTCCATTGGTCCTGAAACCAATCTGAGACTTGCAGGGGGTTAACAAGTCATCAGCCAGGAGCAAGGCGTTCTCTGCAGGGACCGTGGGCATCTGGAAGCTGCTGCCGGTGGTGTTCCGCCAGAGCCGCGTCTGGCAAGCGCCGAGGCGCAGAAACGCGAGTCCTGCTTCCTTGGCCAGCCTCGGACTGACCTTTAGTCGTAACGGGCAACAGGAGTTTTGTTCGTGAACACAGAGTTCTGGTCTACAAATTTTTTAAATTGATTATTTTATTGATGTAAAGTGCCCAGGTGCCCTCATGACAGTCACTAATATAGATTTTGAAAATAAAATTAATTAAGGGCCAGTCTGGACCACCTTTACTGTCATCATGTAGTACCCTTTTCTACAAGTAACAATGCTATCACCCAGCAAGCACAAGCATAGTGTTTGTAGAGTATTTCATTACATCTCAAAACACTTGACTACGGAGGTCAAGATCACTCTACCTATCTACACGCGAGCACGCACACACACACACTCACCCACTCTTCTCTCCTACCTTCCAAAAGGGGAACTGAAGCCCAGAAAACTTAACTGACAAAAGTCCGTGCCGGAGTGCCAGCTGTGCCGCGCCGGGCTCTGTCCCTCCAGCCCGCGGCGAGAGCATGGCACGGCGCGAGCCTGAGCGGGAGCAGAGCAGCCTGGCACACAGGCTAATCTGAATTACACTCATCCAGCCCTTGAAATGGTTCCTCATTAGCTGCGGGTTAATGGAGTCCCAATGAGTAGTGTTATTTTCATCCCCTGCCTACTGAACACAAAATTCATTTGCAAATATCCTGTAAAATACTGCAAAGCAAGCCAAAGAGATATGACAACATAAGAGGCATACTATTTATGGAATGCACTTACCGTCATTTAGAAAAGGAAGCTGACATGAGCAACAGCCTAAATTTAGCAACACATTTAGTTTTTATTCACTAGTCACAATGACAACATTTTAGAAGGCTACCGCACACCTTGTGCACCGAAAGGTTCCACTGAAATCAAGACAGACTTTGATCTGAAAGGAATTCGGGATCAGCTCCTTAATGAATACAACACTGAGTTAAATTAAGGCAATCACCATCTTGACTTTCTATTCCAAGTAGATATAAAATTACATTGATTGCAGGAAATGGTGGCATTCAAACAATATTGCAATGGCCAAAGCCTGAAAGCTAAATTCATTGTTGAGCTAAACTAGGCTTTCAGAGGGCACGGTTTGATTTGAGAGAGAAAAGCATCTACAAACCGCATATTTTCAATTAATAGTTTAAAAGGCATAGAGTAAGAAAGGAAAAACACTCGTCAATATGCCACATGCCACTCAAACAAGCAGAGTCTCTGCATGTAGCTTGTGTGTGTGTGTGTGTGTGTGTGTGTGTGTGTATATATATATATATATATATACACATGGGTGGGTGCATGCATGTGTTTTTGTGTTTTTTTAAGGCAGGCTGTACTACAAAGGCCAAATTTGAGATCCAGAAAGAGGCAGTGTATTTCAGAACAGCCCAAGAATGCTCTTTTATCCACACTATCTTTAATTCAAAAGTAATTTCAAATCAACAGTGCGCAAAGTTAAACCTAGTTCTCTTGAAAACTCAGAAAAAAAATTAATTCGAACCCTTACCTTTGGCACCTTAAAGACTTTTGGCCATGACTTACCTGTATAAATAGAAAGAACTAATTTGCTACAGAAATGCCCATGGGCAAACATGTTCTGGCTAATGAAGTGTTCAGCTTTTGCATGATTAACCAGCTGGTGGGGGTGGTGTAAAAATCACAGGGCATAAAATAATAAGAAAAATTGATTAGCAGCTCTCTTTTAAAGCACTCTACAAAAAAATTCCCTTATTTTTGCTCAGCAGTTTGGAAAGTGACTGTACAGAAAGATAGACTTGAATGACTTACCAAGGAGCCAGGCAGAGACTGCACCAGGCACTCACTCCTCCAAGACCTGCATCGCAGAGAGGTTCAAATGAAAAGCGAGATACCAACCAGCGCCATGGCTGGATTACTTATACAACAGGTCCTGCCACTAGTCATAAAGGTAATTTTCTACTATATTGCGAAAGACAAAGTTAAAAACTATGACCATGCTTTGAGTCAGTTCAGTTTCTTCCCCAGTGCTCTACCTTTGAGCACCTTAGCTGACTACAGCTACTGCCGTAAGCCAATGTAAGAAGTGCCTCCATATGAGCCAAGGGATTCATACGCTACTTAGAAATAACGCACACATTTACGTGATGCTACGTAAGGAAGATGGGTTTTTTCACTAGGGACAAAAATCCCCTTGCTCTTCCCATCCTGTACAAGGGGTTTCTTACAAGCTCACATGCTCTGCCCTCAAAATAGGGCCTAATTAATGTCCAAATATTTGGCAGACAGGTCACGAAAATAAATTTATCGTTAATTGTCCCCTAAACCAAGGCAGGTTATCCTGAAGCAGTTTCACTTCATACACATTTGCTCTAGGTCCCTTCATTGGGGTACAACTGGCACGTAACAGTTTCTTTAAGAAGGAAAACCACATATTTTTATAGCACAGGATTACTTCAGAAATATGAAACAGCTGCTCATATAAAGCATATGTAAACTGCAAAAATTTGAACTACAGATAATTTGCAATAGGCCATAGTAATAATCACAGTCCTCTTCACCCTCATTACTGCTATGGAAAATGCATGTTTTACACCTGTTTATAGACTTTTAAAAACTGGTTTATAGCTATGTACCATGGGAGAAGCAGGCAAAGGATCTGCATCTCAGGGATTTGCAATGTGTTTCAGCTGCGGGGATGCAGCCATAACTTCAATGCTGGGACATCATGGGTTGGGAACCTACGTTAACTCCCTTTGGCAATACACAAGCAGTCACGTTACATCCATGGCTGAACCATCTAACCGCAACCAGATATTGCCTCCCAGTGCTTCACCTCTCATGGTATATGATATACCTTCATGTGCCCAGCTACCTGGGTATGAATTCAATTCTTAAATCACGCTGGTATACCATGCATGCCCGGGCTCAAACTGTTCAATCATACTGTGGGATTCCTTGTGAGGAGTAAGAATTTTACCTGAATTGAGATTTATTGTGCAAAGAACCAAAGCAGAACTCTGAAGCCCTTTTCCCTTCTTTCCATGACTCCTCCATTTATCCTAGTTACCACTTTCTGAGGAAGACAATGTCCCTTTAAATGCAGCAAAAGAGAGATTTTTCCATGTTTTTCCCTACAGGAGCCAGGCAGATTATCCTGAGAACGGATCGCTTTGCGCATACACCATACACTCCGCTTCACCCAAAGATTCACACCAGAGAATCGGTCAGGCTTACGCAGGTTAGATAACTACACAAATATTCCATAGTGGTCTTCCTTTCTTATCACGTACATCTGAGAAAGCTTGTCTCTAACTTCACAGTCAGTTGAGACTTCTGACATCAAAGAGGTTTTTGCATGTTTTCGAGGCTCTGCTGAATAGGTGGATCTTTCCACACTTGCATAGTTCTTGCTTTTGAGCCTCCCCTAACCTTTTGGAAACATTTCTACATATTAACACTTGGGAAAGTGGGCATAGAGCTGACACAAGCAAACAAAAATAGAGGAAAACTGATAACACTGGCATGAAGCGACATTCCCCTCAGTTGGGAAAGTGCTATCTCCAGATACAATTCACAATAAAATAGAAGTTTCTAGTTAAGTGAGAAGTGGTATTAAATTCCACTTGAGCCTAATTTCTATGGTCATATTTGAATCATGAGCAATTTCTAAAATGTCAGGTATTTCTAACTCAGATCAACTGGGACCCTGACAACACTGGAGCTTGTAAACTGTTTGAAGCTATTTTCAAAGGTGGTAACAGCCTAATGTGGTTGCAACACAATTTATTAATTGCAGCTGTACTTGCTAAGGTATTATGCTGTGGACTATCTAAGTAACATCATAATTTTGGCTAGGCTACTTGTTTAAAAAGTAAATTTAAAAAAAAAAAAAAATGCCTGTTTGCCATAGAAAGTGAATTCTTGTTAAAATCATGTTGCCCCAAAGGGATTCAGAAATACAGCTACGAGGCACAGCTGTTTTACAGATGGAAAAAACTAATTCTTCAGACCTGTACGTTGTACTCCAAATGCTTTATTTAATTATCTGTTTGTTTACTTATAAGCAATTGCTTTGGAAGAGCTCCCCAGTGAGTATATGCTGTGTGTTCTGCAGAGGGGTCAAGCACAAGATACAGGCTGGGGACTACAGGTTTAACTTCAAAGAACATGCATACACAAAGGTATTTAGGTGCCTAATTCCACTTGTATCAACTCTCAGTGAAATTGATAGAGAGTAAGCACCTCTGAGGACACAATCCTTTGACATTAACACGGATTCCTCATCTGGATCCAGGTCCACGCTTTTTTGGACAACAAAACAGCAGAAAATAAAAAAAAACATTTTGCTCCGTGGCCTCCTTATCCTCACCTATATTGAAGCTTCTCTAAGGTTGACCATGGTTCCCAGTAGAGGACACAACGGCCAAACAGGCTGCTCTAATTAACCGGAGTTTTTCATACTAATTAGTAACAACAAGAGCATAAAGCAATCAATAGGACACCTTATGCCACTACTGCTTAAGTCTGCTTTGACTACCTCTGGTTCAGCCTTACCCTTGAAGCCTATTTGGAGGGTTCTTCCTGCCACCCTCCCACACACAGCATCAATTTTTAGCAAGGATAATCTTTCCTATTATACTAGAAATTGATAAACAACATTGTTAACCTATGTGATGCAGCTAAAAAATCAGGTGTAAAGAGCATAATAAGGAGCCAAAGGATTTTTTTTTAATAAAGTATTTTGATTACCTCTAATGTGATTATATACTTGACCAATGAGCAACATAGTATGATAGTCGCCCTATTGCAAACAACTTGCATACAGAGTTGTGTAACACACCCATCCCACTCGAGCTCGAGGGGAACCGTGTATGTTCGCTGGACATTCAGCAGCTTACTTCTAACTTCATACGAAAAAACAACTCCATGATTTATTCAAAAGTAATTTTAAACCCTTTCTGAATAACTTCTGAAGGACAGCTGGCAAGAAAGTAGCATGTTTGAAGAAGAGATAAATACAGAAAACCTGTAAACCATCTTCTCCAATTGAGAGACCAAACTGCTAAAATTAGTTCCTGGAATTTCTCCTTTGGGTGCCAGTTTGAGTCTTGTCCCAAATGACCACTAACAATCATCCCCACTTTGAAATAATCCACAACTAGTCAATAAGACCTATTTGCTGATTAGGTGCATGCAACCCCCTCACAAAACATCACACATTTGTAACCTTATTTTAAAAAAGGCACTTTTGTTCCAGTGTCCTGAAACAAACCGTACAAACACAAAGAACTCAGATGCCCTCGCAGCCCCCACTGGAAGTGACAAGTGAGTCCTTCTAAAATTGCAGACACACACTGTCAAGTGCAGGTGTTTGTAAACAAGTTTGGAAATGTTTCTAATTATAAACCATAAGAGTTAAAATTAGAAGTCCAATCCGCTAGCTTTAAAAAAAGAACTTCCAAAAGGGTTCATCTAAATGAGAGCAACCAGTGATGTTTAATTTAGTCGCAAGAGCAGAATTTCTGTGCAGAGCGGCATACTGCTTTTCATCAAACTTTCCACTGAGTTACAGTACATTTCTTTAAAAAAAAAAAAAAAAAAAAGAGATTTGATAAGAATTTTAATTTGCTGTCACACTATGATACTGTATATTTGAATGTGCAATCTAAAAATATCCTATTAACAGGTCTCCTGCATTTCATATAATTAAAAAGAAGAGGAGAAAAAAAATGTTCCCAAAACTTCTGAATCTGTCTTGGCTGCCAACATCAAAGTTCAGCTTTTATGGAGAACTTCCCACGCTGACCTTCTGAGAACTCAAACCAAACTCTGCATGAAGAAGCCTTACTCTTCTGGTTGAAGTTCTCCCCGATAACTTCACCTATTGCAAAGCCTGGCTTACCCTGCCCTGGCACAAACTGTGGAGGGATGAAACCGGGGAGGGCAAAAACCATCCCAGATCTCAGGATGCTGTCACTGAACTGGTGGTGTCTCAGTCTTGCTTTCACCATTCTGGTGTGGAGGTCAGAAACACAGGTCTAAGAAGCCACATACTTTGACTGGCACCTCAGACAAAGGTTGGAGGGAGGCTATTCCTGCAGTCCTTGTACACCCCAAATTGAGTTTACAAAGCACTATGATGAGATAGTGCAGGCAAAATGATGGACTTCACCTCTGCGGAAGCTTTGGGAGAAAGCAGAGCTTTTACCAGACTCAAAGGGAGAAGGCTCTCTTTTTAGGAAAAAAGAGAGGTTAATACTGGAATCTCTTGATCTTCACATTATTTCTTAAGGGAAATGTAACAGCACATTTGAGCGTGTCAGAAGAGCTTCCGCTGATTACAAGTGAGCAAACATGAAATAATTTCAGAGAGACTTGACTTTGGCCTCGCTTCAAGCAAGGGGTAGTCTCTTGCTGTACTGTTCTGAGAAAGCTGGAATGGGAAATGGATTAAATGGTGAGGCTCTGCTCCCGGAATGAGGTGGGACTGGCCCGGCTCAGCAGACATCCCTCTGCTCCGCACCTACAGCACAGCCAGGGGCTGTGAGGGACAGGGGAACAACAGCTCTTTGACTCCTGCACAGCCGGCCTCCTCCTCTACCAGGATGCTATATGACAGAGGGAAAACCCAAATCCTCAAAAACCAGGACAGAAAGTAAGTTGCCCTTGTCCCATCACACTGAGGGAGCTAGTTCACATAATAACCACTATCCATCCTTTCCTTTTTCTTCCTTTCCTTTTCTTTTTAGTATTCACTGTGTAAAAATCATAGCAGTTTCTACATTTTTTCTGGACAGCATTTTGGCGCTCACAGCCTTCAACAAACACGACCTTACCAGTTTAGTGCCTATCTCGTAGCCAGCAAGCGCGGTGCTGCATCAGGATGAGACTACAAACGTGTTTTCAAACTGGGAGCCTTGCAAGTGGTGCTTCCTTTGCTGCAAGCCATGAATATAACCTGGAATTGCTTATCACTTGAGCCAAACTTTTTTTTTTTTGTTACTGACGTGAGTAAGGGCTGGAGAAACCCAGTTCTCCACTTTGGTGAAGGGACCACAGTAAGTGGGAGCAGAGCAAGGATGCATCTCGCCCGCTTCTGACAGCAGCTCCTGGTCGCTCCCCCTCTGTTCCTTGGCTTGGGTACCTCATCCTCCCCTTTCCTGGCTGGTGCAGTGAGAGCTCCCCCTCCTGTTCCAGTCTAACCAATGTTAGACCTTGTCCTACTGGAAGCGTGGCCTGAGCGAAGAGAGCAGGCTCCAAGGCAGTATCAGTCAGCTAGCTAGGTTTCCTGCTAGAAACTGGCACCAAAATTCATTCCCTGAGGGGGAAATAATATAACCTTCCAATTAAACCTATGTAAATGTATTTCTTTATTAAACATAGATCCATGTGCACATGCACAGGTTTGTATACATACTCTGACACACATATACTATATATATATATAGTGTATATACATATATACGTGCACACACACACACATATAGCATTGTAAATCTTTAATGCCGCTAATCTCATTGCTCTTTTCATTCAAAGTAAGTATAAAAATCGTTAGTTTCTACAAGCCCATCTAACTTCTGAAGCATCTAAGCTTCTGCATGCACCTGTACTGTGTTCAGCTGGAAAAACATTTTTTCCTAAATGAATACATATTGGCGCTGTGTTTGCAAATTAAAAAAAACAGGCTTTTCACTGAGTATATAAATATTTTAATTAACAACGTGTATGTATTTAGGAGATTCTGCATCAAAGTCTAGATCAGATAGGGCAATTAACCCATCACAGTTTTTCTAAGATATTAGATAAAAGAAAATACATTTAGGAAATGCTTAATCGGACTTAAATTAAGCATTTGAGTGCTAAAATAATCTCAGATAGCAATTTATTTCTAATATTTTCTGCATGCTCAAAATGAAAGAATGAAGAGCAGCGCAACTGCATATATCTTCTACCAAAAATAGCTGAAAAATACTATAGAAGAGTGCCTGCTGGGTTGGTTATAAAAGTAAAGTATAATCCATTAACTGCTAATTAGAAGCATCAGAAGCAGGCTTTGCTGCAATAAGAGCTGGCCCCTAAGTAGATGTTTCTGTAACCATTTAAAGGCACAGGGTTTCTCCAGTTGCTGAGAATGGAGCTTGGATGGTTTCAGCATAAAGGCCATGTGAAAAGAGACTATGGCATTTGGCCATGTTACCCAGCTGTTTTCTAAATATGATGACAGGTGCCATTTTTTCCATTTGATCGTGGAACGTAATACATCTTCAAACAAATTTTCCCCAACTAGTCTGGTGCAGTTACATTTCAGAGATTCAAATATAAGAATGTTTTTTTTTCTCTGACAGCCACATATTGCAGAGTCTTTGGCAGATATTTCATTATATGCCTTTTTCTCAAAGCTGATTCTTTTTATATGTATTAGTTTGCTTTTTACCGCTATTGTAGGAGGGAAAGAATAAACACTTGGGCAAAGGATTTAATTCTGAGGGACTTCTTAAAAAAAAAAAAAAAAGAAGGAAAAAAAAGAGCTACTATTTATAATTAGACTTAATAAATTTGCCTTGCAATAAGGAAAGATTCTCTTCCTCTCTGTCCACTACTTCCTAAAGGATGAAAAGTATTCCCATAATTTCTCCTGTTCTTTATCTGACTAACTACCTGGTCAAACCAAGCTCCTTTCCAACTACTGAAGGCCAAAAACTGATCCAGCTGCATATCAAAAGGCCTTAAGGAGTCAGGGCAAAAAAAGGTGAAGCCAAAAGAAATACCAGTACCACAGCTCCCTGTAGAAGTAGCCAAGACACAGAAAGCAGCAGCTACAGACACGAGCAACAAAGAGATGATGCCTTGAAATGGATGACAGACTCCAAACCCCAGCCATGCTGGATGCGGAGCCAAAGGGAGCGTGGCTTTCTCCAGGGCTTGAGTGGCCTCGAGCAGCGGATGATGACAGGATACAAGTCAGGCTGCGTAACTTGAAGAATCAGGGAAAAAACAAGCAGATAACTTAACTTCCCCTGTTAAGAAAAGGGATGTAGCTAGCGCGAGGGGAAACAGTTCAGGTCAACGTTTTGGGGTTTTCATCTGCGTGGATCGACCAACTAGTAAACAAAGGAAGAAAGTTTGTGTGGGGCAGGAAATGAGGGCATTTAGGTTTTTTCTCTCTGCCCTATTTTCATCTACAAACACAGAAGAAACTTGTTTCTTTCTTTTAAAATGGTGAAACAGGGTCATCCATTAAGAAAAACTTAAGACGGTAAAGAATCATTTTCTTTAAGTTAAACGTCTAAGAAACAATAAACCTATGACTGCAGTAGAAATAATAAAATGAAATTTAACTTAAACCAATGTCTTAAATATTTGTTAACCCTGGCAGCAGCTTTTACAAGGCAGATGACTATATCTGTTTTCATTCTGTATGTAAGAAAACAACCGTAAAATGCCCCAAAGCCATGGAGGGAGTCAGTGTCAAAGACATGATGAGTAGTTCAGAAGTTATCTGATTCGGGTCACATGGTGTTCCAAAAACCATACCTAAATATAGCATGCAAGAGATCCGCACAAAGAGCAATCCCATCATGGGAGCAAACTAAACTCTCCACAAAATTAATTAGGGTTATTTTGAGGCAACCAAAGGAAAGCGAGGAGGAAAAAAAATCAGCCCTTGCCCTGCCCAGTTCTGCAAGAGCAGATGTCGCTGGTACAGACAAGCCCCAGTCCGCAGCCCGGGCACGTAGGGAGATGCTTCTTGGAAAGGGAAGGTCCATGTAAATTATATTCTCAGCACAGACCAAGACTCTGGGAAAAGGTAATGCTTCCCAAGGCAGAATGGAAAGAAAACTCCCTGTTGGAAGCTGTTACCTCTGAAAGCCTCCATTAGGATTGTCCCTTGCCAGGGCAATGCATGAAACACAGCCTATAGAGCTAATTCTAACAGCCTTCCCTATGTTTAGGCATCAGGAGCAACCACATAGGAAACCCTACAAGAGATCCTCAAAAGGCAGCAGGACAAAGGGAGGAGCGTTCCTCGGGTCTCTCAGGTTTCTTTTGGTCCTTCTCTGTAAAGTGGTAATGCTGTTTCCTACGTTTCCTGAACACCAAATTGCCATTTGGCTTCTGACCACCACTGATCTACAGGCTAATTTCAGCAAGCTGCCCTGGTTCACAATTTCCCTATAAAAACTTTTTTAAAAAGTCTGCTCGTGAATGCCATGGTGCAGGCTTTAAGATGACCACAACGACTGATTTACCTTTGCATCACCCTTGTTCCTATAAACCGGGGGAAACGGGAAACACCATTCTTCACTCAAGCGTTAGAACAAGCAGGACAACATCGATGTTACCTTGAAGGCCAAGGCAAAGCTGAAGTACGGGCTATGGAGAGCAGGGGAGAGAGCAGGACAAAGCTGAGGAGAGCCCGTGTTGTGAGGAATGCTGCTGTCAGCGGGTAGAGAGTGGGCTCTCAAGCCCAAACCGTGTAGCAGGTGCTCCAGAAGGCAGGTAAGGAACAGTCTGAGCGCGTGTGGGACACAAACTGCACATTTCGGCTTCAGTGCTTCAGGCCATTAGCAGGTGCTTCAGGCAGTCATCCAAATCAAAGTAAGAAAGTGGAAAGAGCCAAATGCTGGTTAAAGAGGTTTGCAAATGCGAAAATCCCAGCGCGGGCAGATAAAACGTTTCCCTGGTTGTGGGAGCAGGCTAGTAAGAAAAAAAAGAAACAAACAAAGGGCATACGCAATTTTTGTAAAAAAAGGCTGTGTTGGGGATTTTACTATCGTGTACTCAAGCCCCGACATGCAAATGCTGGCTGGGATGCTGAGATCAGCAGTTACATGTCCTCAGGTGGTTAGAGACAAGACAGAAAAGAGCTGGCATTGGGGGAAAATAGAGGGCCCATTTGATAACGCTTCACTTGAGCGTAAGAGGGTTTCCCCTGTGGGTATTGTCCCAAAGAAAGCTCCAGGCAAGTTTAGACTGGTTCATTACTTGTCACATCCAGAAGGTGAGTCAGTTAATGATTACACTGACTCCCTTTTGACTTCAGTTTCACGTGTTTTCAATCCGAGAACTGCACTCTCATCAACTCAAATACCACTCGCAATAAACAGCAATACGGAGGGTATCTGTTTTTCAGTTGCTCACAGCACATCTATAGTTATTTGTCAGGATTTCACTGGCAGTTTGCAAACCATGTTTTTGGTAGCTAACACGCAGCACTTGCAACCCGTGTTGCGGGGGGTGTCACTTTTCTATATAAAAGTACTGGTCAGAAACCTGGCACTTGCTTTATTAGAATTAGTCTCCAAAGGGCCCAATATTGGCGTCTTGAAGGTTTCCTTATAAAAGCTGAATATCTGCTTCCTCAAGGGTTAATTCCCTGAGGTCTCCTCAACCTGGAACAACACTACTTGGTTTAAGTTACCTTACACAAACATAACAAATAGGACTGGCTACTCCAAAGAGTTGTTGATGCAGACTAACTATATCGGCCAACGATAATATATTTAAATCAGATGGTCACTTGAACATTATTGGTAAAGTTCTCCTCGCTGAGGGTTGCATCCTTTGCCAGAGGCTAGCAGGCTTGACAGAAGGAGAGAAACAAATTCCTTTCATCAGAGTAACATGAGTCAATATGTGGAAAGATACTTCCATCTGCTCTGTGTTTCTGATGACATGACATTACCGTATAATTTGGTATACATTTCTAGCAGAATAGATAAAACAAGATGGCTCGGCAAGTATCGTTTATGTCCCACATCTATGGGAAGTTCTCTCAAACCATTTTCAACGTACAGAGCTATACGAGCAGCTAAGACTTGCAACAGAAATGCTGGAGGGAAAAACATGTTGCTGTTTATTTCAGAGAGTTATGGCACAGACATCTATGGTGCACTTCTAAAAAGATACACATTATATTTCTCAAAGGGCTCTCTGAAGAAGCAGGTTTGGTCAGCTACAGAAATCACCAAAGGAACCTGCTGTGTCCAGCAGCTCACAGACGCACACAACTTACTAGGCATAACCCATCAGTAGAGCGGCCTGCGCTGTTTCTGCATTAATTTTGTGTCCCTGTATGTTACCAGAGCCCTGGGACTTTCATGGTCTGTGGGCAGCAAATCGGCTGAGCCAAAAGGGAAGGTTCCACCTGACTAGGCCAGTAGGAGCTATATTAAGCTTGTCTCAGCTGGAGGTCATTCTGCATATTTTGAAGGCTGCTTTCTTGGTAGTTGGTCAAGCAATTGGTGTCCAGAAATTAAGAACCTGATTTTTATAACACCCATAATACACAGAACACTTCTGAAGTCTAGACCCTACATATGTAAAGGTTTTAATTTCAAAAATGTTTGATCAAAGCCATTTCTTTCAGGGCCAAGCAGGCTCTTGGGTTTGTTAAGCAGTTGCTTCGTGTCTCATTCCTCGTAGGCTGCTGGTAGCCCAGCAGCCAAGAATTCATTTTCACAATTCCAAAACATTTTTTGATACTTACTGACCAAATGGCTTTGCAGTGGAAATTGGTTTCTGCCACCATCTGTTGTTACATAGTTCGGAAGTGCTAGCATTTTCCTTCAAGAGGGAAGAAGTTGGGGAGGACGCATGGCCAATCCCAATGGAATAAATATTCTTTTCCTTACTGTCACTTTATGGGGAAGGCTTGGCCTATTTCTCAGCAGCCGTGAAATTGTCATCAGCAGGATTCTTTACAAAGCTTGGTGGCATATGGAATACATTGCTCACTTTTTAGTACTGTAAAACCAACCTTGCTGCATAACTGAGCTAGGCAAAGAAAGCAGGTGCTTGGTAAAAAAAAAAATGCATCATGCATCAAGCCTCTATAGACTTTGTAGAAACCCTAGACAAGGATATTTTAGAGACAATTATGTTTTCGAATTAACTAAACAATATTTCAGAGAAGTTCCTAGGCTTCAGAGGTGGGACAGTCCCTTAAAAACGAGCAGGTGAAATCACCGTGTCACAGGATAACATCATATTCTGCCATTCACAAAGGCAACATTCACGTTCCACACCGAAGGGAATTGTCATCCCCCCTCTGTGAGACATTAAAACTGCAAGGGTCCAGTCTCCATTTCCGATGCGATAGGAGACTATTTATTTAACATCAGTTTTAGATCATCTCTTTTTGTCACAGCCTGGCCTTATTTTTACAGCTGTGGACTAGCCAAGAAGTAAATTAAACAAAATAATAATAATAAAAACCCCATGGCATTCTGGTGACCATACACACTGAATTACAAATACAGGGCTAGAATTGCAGGAGTTCAATTTCTCACTACAGAAGACACCCAAAGAGCAACAAGAGAGAAGTAAGCTTGTTGAATTTGCTTGACTCTCAAGCGCAAAGTAGTCAACAGCATTTTCATACACTGCCAGAAAAAACCTAACTCTAAGAGAAACTGTCAGAAAAGGGATTATGAAGAGATGTAGCTGATGTCCCCGCTGCTATATATTCCCCAGCGAATGTCCACTCAGCTATCCACACGCATACACACACATATTCGCGGTCATCTGTGTTCTGCTATATCTAGAAGAGCCACAGCAGGTGAAACCAAAGGGCCACTTACACTTATGGGCTTGTTCAGGACAGTGGCAAACAGCAGATGCTGAGCGAAGGTCATGGGGCAGGCGTATAGTGACAATTCCCCAGACTACTCTTCCCAACATCCATCTATTTGCAGCTCAGACACTTCCTTTAACACAATACATACAATTTTTCCAGATTAGTGATCCACTTTTAGAAACCTTCACTTGCAGTTACAGACTTTTTTTAGAGCAAGGTTCTCCAGCTACATTGCACGTTTCTTGAACTAAGTGAGCTATTACATACCGATATGGAGAAATCCAGCCTGCTGCCCTCATGCAGAGGAAAGGGCAAAACAAGCATTTGGGCAGCACGTGCTGCTTGAACTGCTATACAGGTCTTCTGCGCATAGTCCAGCAGAGGAGGGGTCTGCCGCAGCCATTGCACTGCACAGCGGGAAAGATCCTTCTGTAATGGTGGCAGTTTGGAAGTCCTGCCCTGGAGGTTATTTATGTTTTTAAGTGGCACATATACTAATAAAGCCATAAATACAGATCTGTCATTGATGGGGCTCTAAAGCTACCCATTAGTCTCCTGTCACTGCTTAGAGAGGACAGAGTAGCCTTTTAGCAGAACAGGGTAGGGAGCAGGTTACAGACCACCAAAGAAGTACCAGCTACATGGACAATCGTGGGACAGCGGGTACCTGTCATCTCCCTACAGCAACGCACCGAGAGGGTCAGTGCTCTTCCAGGGGCGTCCAAAAAACTAGCTGTTGTTCACGGTGCAATATGGTTGCTATTTATGCACCTCCTTGTTGCACCAGTAGCTGCTACATGCTTTACCACCCAATAACATGTGATTAAGCCAGAAAAAGAGAGGCCAAATGAAAGAGCCAGTGTGCAAGAATGGAAGGGTCTCCTAGAAGTTTCACGCTCTATTCATGTAACACACAAACCAGAAAATAATACAGACTAAAGCCTACTGTCTAACTAAGCAGGCTTAAATAAAACTTAGCTCTTTTATAATGCTTTTCATCCAGAAATCTCGAAATATTTTACAAAGGTGTGCAGACTGGGGAAGAGCCAGAATGCAACCCACCCCCTGACTCCCAGGCATTTGCTCTTTCCATTAGACTACATCATTACCTCCAGGTATGAGCACACTTCTCTTATAGTTGACATGGAAAAATGCATACATGCATCAAAGGGACATTTTTTTCTTAATTTTCTATTGCTTTTAATACCTTGTTTCACTCTGTGTTCAAAAATTATAGCTCACAATGCACCTATGCTACTCTAGCTACTACATGTATAAGCAATACTTCACATAAGTCGCAATCCTCCTTTCAGTTCCAGTAGGAAAGCAGACACTAATCAAACTATAAACGCCTTTTCTCAAAACTTTCATTCTCTTCCATGTATAAAGGAAAAAATAGGTTTAACGATCATCACGACAAAATAAAAATTATGATAGAGGAAACAAAGAGAAAACCATGAAGAGTTTGCTAGAAATAGGGAAAAATCAATACTTTCCTCCAAAAGAGACAAGCTTGCAGAAATTATCACAGAAGTAGGGTTTCATAACAAAATTCAAATGGCCAACACGGAACAAATAAAAATCTGGAAAGCTCAGAGCATTACTTTCAGCATGACCTGTCAAAATCAGTACGGAGAGCAAAGTGAGTCAGTAAAACATCCTGATGTTCACCTGCAATCTCAAATCAGAAAACTACTCTGTCAACAAACGAGTTTTGATCCTTGCTACAAAAGCGGGAATCCACAGTAACACCTCAAAAGACAGCAGATGAATTCCAGATTTACAGCTATGAAACCACATTTCTGATTTTTAAGTCTTTGTTGAACAAATGGTATTTAGCATACATCGATGCCTATGGGCTTCTGAACAAGGGAGGTAGCTAATATAAACTGTGTATGAAAAAGAACACGTCAAAGCTATTTTTTTTTTTACGGTTTGCAATGAAAACAGTATTGTTCAGAACAAAAAGGAAAAAAAATCTACCAAAATTTTATCTCCATTCTCTCCAGCTAGAAGTGCTGGCTAATGGGTGAGTTTGCATAAACTCAGTTCAAAGGAGACATCAATAGCATCTTTTTAAGCTAATGATTTTCACCACAGGCCATCTAAATCAGGCGTTAAGAGTGGCCCTAAAACAGATCCCCTCTGTGTTCACCTAAGTTCGTTTATGTTTGCTTTGCTCCATGTTAATGTATGTATACATCCTGTGTTTGCAGCTTGTCTTTTCAGCCCGCTCCCATCCTCCGCACTCCCAATGTCAGCCAGGCTCCAGGGACTGGAATTAAAAATGACCACGTTTAAAAACTGTACCTCCCTGTGTAACAGACTTTACAGAAGCAGAAAGACCAAAAAGCTGAAAAGTTCCCCACGGTCTTTGCCTATTAAAGTCTGCAGCTTGCCAACAGCAGGCCACGTTTCAGTGTCAAAGAACAGGGCACCGGCTTGCGTTCCTGTGCGATGGGGAGTGCTGGGGTAATCCTGCCTCTTTACATTTCAGATCACACTGTTTGTGGGGAAAGTCAACAACGCTGGGATGCTCAAAAACACCCTGTAGTATTACACGGAGGACGCAAGACGCCTGCTGAGAAATAGTGCTGACACCAGAACAGTCGATTCAGCAGGAGTGATAAAAAGCTTGGTTTTGGTTGGCTCAGGCAGTATTTGATTAAAATAGGATTAAATCCTCATCAGACTTGCTTAAAAATCATTTTACACCCATCCCATCAGGCTGCATCATTCCCCGTCTTACAGTATCTTCCATCGTTAAGAAGAAATGGCTAAGTTTCTGGTCATCAAATGAGCAAAGAGACAGGGAAAGTCCTTGAAAAGAGTAATGCAAGGAAGTAGAAGGAAGGCTTCGGTCAACTGGCATACAGACAGAAGCCTTCTGCTATTTCCCACTGAGAAGTAACAGTATCTGGGCTATAGATATGTTTGTCAAACATATCTATAGCAGGGATAATTAAGTTAGCACAGCAAACTAGCTGCATGCTTTGAAGAGTTCGTGCAGTTGCTATACTAACCTTTCTTCCACCTGGTAGGTTAAGCTCACCATCTCTTCACACATATTGGCACTCGTGACCTATACTCTGTCCTCATTATCACATCGTTTCTGATAGCTGAACATCTTGGAAATGATGTTCAAATGTTTTGTTATAAATAACAGAGAGTAACAGAAGCCTAAATACAGACTTCTGTCACAGAGGAATAACTGCCTGGAATTTCTTGGGGCTCCTTTCTGTCAAGGAGTTCAAATACTTTGCAACCAAACAAATATTCCTACAAGGTAGGTATTGCTATTTTTCCTCTTTTGAGGTGTCTTATGATTAGCATCCAAAATCCTGATCCTCAGTTTCCTATAAAAAAACTAGGGAAAAAACCATTCTTGCCCTGCTTTGCAAAAAGCCCCGCAGACATTTCAATTTCTATGCTGGTATCACTCAAAATAACAGGGTCAAAATATAAAATAGAAAGCTTTAAAACCCTTGTCTTTGGCAGTATTTTTTTATTCCGTAATATTACTACCAGCGATAGCTCTCCTGTTAAGATCAAACCTAATGTGATGGCGAGGATTCTGCTGAAGTCTGTACTGGGGTTTCTGTCACCATTGAGAAGAGCACCGCAGGAGTAGACAGAATCTACAACAATATTGAGACTGATTCCCACTGATCTCAGCGAAGCCACGACTTTATCCTGTACACTTTTCCCTACAGCTGGAGAATGATTTCATATGCAAAGATCCTCACTTACCTACATCCTCCTATAAATCAGAGCTCTCCGCTGCCTGCTCTTCATCCAAATCAACAGGGGCCTAGTGCCAGTCTCATCTTTTCTATATTAGGTTTCTATGGCAAAAAAAATATTATTATCTTTGCTTAAATCAGTGTATTTCTAACCAGGGTAGGACCCTGCACACACAAGACAGCTTCAAGACAATTACTTGTAGCCCAATGGACTGGATCGGTACATGCATTCCTGAATTTCACTCCACACAGAAGTAACTGGCATTTACTTCTGAGCAGGGGACACAATTATGATAAAGACAGCATATGCCCTTGTGCCTCTTCTATTATACAATTTCTACTTATTTTGTCAGTGACCCCTGAGTTTTGGGTATATATGAATCTGAGAAATCCTAGTTCAGACATGAGCACCGTTGACAGGGCAAGACACTGCTCTAACTGTCCTTGTAGTGTCCGTCCTGTGGGAACATACGGGCCTTCATCTTCCAGCAACGTCAGCCAGACACATACATTTTAATCTATTCACTCGGCAAAAAAGAAAAAAACACCTTCTAGCTGCATTTCGTTGTTGCACCTTTGCCTTTATTTCCAAGTTAATCCTTAGTTACGGTTACTGTCCCCAGTATTTCATTTCATAAGGACACTATCTGGCTGGCTGAAGTCATATCTCCATTTTATATGAGGGCAAAAAAAAAAATCTCACCTGTAGTCCTTTACCCGTACCCATAAAACAACCCATAAAAATGCCTTAAAAGAGTCAGGCAGCAGACTTACCTCCAGCTGCTTTCAGAGAGACAAAGCAAACAAGCAGGACGAGGCTCAGAAGCTTGCCCCGAAAATAAGGCCTCTCGCTTTTACGACGGCTCTAAGCCCACCTCAGAAGCAGCATATCACCGGCACCGACGTGAAGCCCGCAGCCTGACAGACAGCCGGGGACCCCAGCGCACGGAGCCGCTGTCGGTATTGGGAAGCGATGGTGAGCAAGGGAGACCAAACTTCCTCCTACGTGCAAACTCAAGATTCAATTTTCTGCAAGGTTACCCCCAATAATTAAAAGGTTCTGTAATTTATCCTCAAAAGCTAGTCACGATGGGATCCATCAGAATCGATCTGTTATCTTTTACCTCTGCATGTACCGTGCATGTGCATATCGTATGTAATATGGTTTACCAGATGAATGCTGGCAATTTTTCCACTAATTGCGAGAGTTACTAAACTGAACCTTAACTAAAATTAAGTTGACTATTAAAAGCTCAATGAGTAACCCAGCAAACGGAAGCGCTGTATGTAGGATTTAGCAAGCACGCAAGCGATCTGGCAACACCAAGGCACAATATTTGCTGAACTTCCTATACCTAAAATTGGTTCCACACAATAGTCATACGTTCATTATGTACGATGATTTAACACTCACAAACCAGCTCCCTCCTGCAACTGGCCAGCAATGGGTTTCTTTATACAGCCTTGCTGTGCTATACCTAATTTGTGCTCCGTTTTATTACTCTGTATAACATGTTAGTGTCTTCATGGAAGTCCAGGAGCAGATCTTCTGCAGTAGAAGAGGTAAAACACCAAGACAGGGAGACTCACAAGACTGCCCCTAACAAATTTTACGAAACTGTTTGTCCTTGAAATGCCACAGTGAGATTATGTGACAAATAATTCAAAAGTACAAATGAAATTATGGAAGATGTGCTTAGGAGCCAATGTTTGTATGTATTAAAATACCAAAATAAATGTATAATAATTCAAGCATGCTATTCTGAAAACACAAAGTTAGTGGACTGAAAGTTACAGGTTAATTTATAACATATACTCTCCATTAAAATAACAGATCTCCCTGCATCAGTTTTAAAAATACATGAATAATACTCTCAGTTATTAAGAAGTCATTATCATAGACAGTCCTACAAATTTTAGCTACCTCAATATAAACACAACTAGGTTTTGTAAGGAACACACACAGCACTTGTTATTACATGTTAAGTTTATTCACTGTATATAGGCTTTTTACGATTGCAGTTTCTAAATTTTCAAAGAGTATCTCTTTTTTTGTGCTTGTATAGTTTCTAAGCTATAGCTCTATACAAATATGTTTTACGTTCTGTATTGTTGTTTTCAGGATCGTACACAGGTACATGAATCAAAAGCAGCAATAAATAATATTAAGGTTGCATGCGGTCTAGCTATCTTTGACAAATTAAAAAACTAGGAATTGCCCGAGAAAAAGTTCTGTCTTTCAGGAGAGGAAAAAAAAAAAGGGGGGGGGGGGGCGGGGAATAAAAACGCTCTTATCTATTAATGTGGAGAAAAGGTACAGGCAAATGCCTGTACAACTTTTGCATAAAAAGAGGGAATGATTCAGGAGAAATTCTAACAGATTTCCTAAACACTGCCCCCATAAAAAAATCCAATATTTAAAAAAATAGAAGGTCAAAGTGAACATATGCAGAGTTATGTGAAAGAGTTATTGATGAAAGGCTATTTGCTGATAAGGATGCATCTATTTGAAATAGGATAGCATTTGGGACTATTCGAACAACAGTCTACAGGAAACTGATAAATCAAGGAACTGATCGGGATTTAAACAAACAACAGACATGGCTGAGAACACACGAAATGTCACGAGTACAGCTGAGAAATAAGCGATGGCACAGGACCACTTACTCAGCTACTAACAAGACATTATTTGCTTTGGCCTCCGCAAAGCGAGACAGCTATCAATCCAGCCACAGCTCCAGAAATTCCTGAGACTGAAGCCCTAAGAAAGTGATTATTATTCCTTGGTATGCATGGGGAACACCCCAATAAGTCTGGCTTTCAAAAAACAAAACATCCACCATATATCACAGAGTCAGGTGAAACCCTAAATGACTTCTTGCAGAAAAGAGTTTTTCCCCCCCAGAGTGCTTCCCCCCAAAACTGTGGTTATAATATAACACCAGGGCCTGGATTCTCCAAGAAAACCTCTAGGAGCAATAATAATTTTGCATCCCATTACCCAACTTTCAGGTGCTCTGCCCGTGTGATGGAGCCCTCAGCCCTGTTAGTTACCCCCGTGTCTTGGACACTGCCAGCAAATTCACGAGCGGCCATCACCGAGCAGAGAATAGTCCAATACTGCCAGTAGGAGACGACCAAGGCCACACATGTCCAAAGTCCCACTTCTTCTCTAGGACCTATGTGTTTAAGCAGTGATACTCAAATTTCTTAGTTTTTATATCTTTTTCAAAGTTCCCAGGCTGCTCCTGAAAGAAACATACTGGAGGGTCCTTTCCTTCAAGGACACAGCTGGAGAAAGTGAGACGCATCACACACAGAAAGCCACCGTTTGGCAAGAGGAGCTCGTGCTTTCTGAAGTCTGCTGGGTTGTAGGGGGAAAGATGGGAAGAGAGAGGCTCAACCTTGTCAGGGTGAAAGCGCTTGAGAACATCCAAAGCAGATCTTTGGCCACCTGGGAAAGCTGGATATTGAAAACGTAGGCACTCACACAGGTTAGGCAACTTCTAAGGTTAGGTGGCAGTTCAGTGGGGATATTGAGGATCTCAGTTAGGGCTTTCAATGCCTAAATCCCACTTAAGTCCCACTTAAGGCATTTAATCCTTTTGTGGATCTGGGCCTAAAGCCTTGCCAGGAAGGAGAGAGTCTATGCATGCAAAAGCTGATGGTCAGTGACAGTCTGGTTCTGTTAAAACTAAAATACACAGAGAACGACCTTATTTTGTACAAAGGAATAATGCAGAATAATCAAAGACGCGTTCTAGTCACGGAAAGTTAATGGAAAGTTAATGCAGCTGATACAGATCACAGTCCTGTCTTTAGACCCCATGACAGTTTTGCTGACCTGGAGAACATTATAACCCATAAATCATGGGTCTTCAATAGCCCATGGGAAGAATTACATTTGGAAATGTTCAAAAGACAAAATGACTATAGGAGTCCTCAAAAAAACTTCACTTACCCACACCAGCTAAGAGGTAAAACTAGAAAGAAGCAGAAATTTATAAAACACTGTAATGCTTACATAGAGTTAATAATTCAAAGAACAATATTCTGTCATTCAGTGACCAACTAGTTTGCCATGGTCCATGAAATTAAGTAGTTTCAGTCCAGTTCCTAATAGCCAGGAGTCCACCTGACAAAAGCTACTGATTTATTCCTCACTTACCTGCAGTGCTGTTGGCTATCTCAACCATGAAGTAAAGTGTGAGTAGACGTGGATACCAGTTTACCCTATATTCCCTACACCTGGTATCTCCCTATTGACTGCCCTTTTTTTTTTTTTTAAAGGTGCCTATACTTACACCACTTGAATTTAGTTGACAGGACTGCCGATATGATACTTTCACATACAAAAAATATCTAATTGACAAAAGCGATCTTTGCATAAAAGTAATAGATTAGAATTACAATCACAGAATACAACTTCTTGTTATTATTCTATATTACTGTGTTTACAAGGGAGATATCATTAATTATTACTAATTATTTTAATGGTAAATATTTCTGCCGGTCCCCAAGTATGCACTGCAATGTTTGCCCTACTGCACACACTGAGATTTCTCTATGGGTAAAACACTGAGGTCTCCATTTTGGGGATTCAAATACATCTTCACAGAGCTCTGCTTCACATGAGAATTCTGGTCTAAGTCTGCAGCTGCCCATCAAAAAGCACCTGAACTTTATAACCTGGGAGAGAAACAAGGGCACTTGCCTCTCGGTTCTTCCCGTCTGCAGATGGGCCGGGAGTTCTGGCAGCTCACCCACTAACTCCTGCAAGTTTTGCATTGCAAAATCAGTATTTGATGCAAAATACAGGAGAGTAGACATGTGTCACAGATCGTTAAGATGCCAAAGATACTTTCAGCAAAAGAAAATTGCCTGTTGTCCCATGCCAGTGAAGTCCTTAGGACCATGGTGCACTCCTTCCTTCCTGAACACTGCATTACCTCTCCAGATTGAAACTTGGTTTCTTCTGTCAGGGACAACAATTCAAACATCCACCCACCTGGTTTTCAAGGGGTGTAAGAATTACGAATGCTTCGTAATGAGCTCATGGTAAGAGGCCAGTGCAGTTTCCCCAGTTTACTTGGATATTGGTCTTGAGTCTCACTGTGCTTTCACCTGCATTTTACTTTCAGTTCTGGATTCATCCCAGGATACGTACGCAAAGTCAAAGTGGTATCTTTTCTGTCCAGTCACCTCCTCCCTTTTGATACAGTGTTAATATACTTACAGTCTGATTTACAGGAGTACCCCAATACACTCTTAACACTGACACAGACAAGCAACAGAAAATATTTTGCAGTTTGGCTTTTTTTTTTCCAAATATTCCTGTTTAAGTGCTTTCCTTTTACTTCTCAGAAGTATTTCTTTTTAGTAGAAGTCAGTCTATTTTTGCCTGCTGTTAATCTATGTATAAGCTAAATCTTACCTTCCCAACTCACACAAGCAATCGCCCCGTCTGTCTGGCAAGGCAGCTCAGAAGAATGGGGAAAGCAGGATTTGTCCTGTATCTACCTATGCATTTTAGTTGCAACCTGTGCTTGACAGAGACTGGTCAGCTGTAACAGATTGATGAGAAATTGTTTGAAATACTTCTGGTTGAAAAATACATAAATCATAATTACTGATAAAACAACATAGATGTATGTGACATCTATGAAATATAGAAATAACCTAGAAATATAGAAATAACCAAAGTTCCAGTCTAGGACTCTTATAATCTAAGTTTTCCAAGTAATTTAAATGTTACGACAAGTAAATACACAAACCAGTAAGTCAGTATACAGTGCTGCCTACAGAACACTAAGGGTTAAATTTTTTTGAGAGGTTTAGGGGGCCATGAAATTTGTGAATTTAGATTCACGCTGATTTGAATTGTTATATTAAATAACGCGCAAAGTTATTTTTGTTTGCATGTCTTACTGACCACTGTTCCCATTCCAGGTTCCTCCTTACAAAGCGGAGGCACAGCAGGGAAGTAGCACCCAGGAACAAATTAAGGGAGAAGCATTAGTGGAATGCAGCAGGCTTGGGAGAGAGACCCATTTACGCAGAGAAAGTGCTTAAGCAGGGACATTGGTGCCTGCGTCTACGTGTACGTAGAGAGGTTTGGTGAGCGCATGCCCAGGGAGGAGGATTTGGTTATGGTTAGAATTTGTGAGTGACAGCCATGTGACAGCTGGGAGTCAGCAAAGATTTTGTAGGGATGGAAATTCCTGAGATAGGACACACGACTGCTCATGCGATCTGCATGTGCCTATCATCACGCCGTATTATAATAGCTGACACTATGGTTTACCAGTTCTCCAAAAGAGGGGCTATAAATTAGGAAGAGGATTTAAGGAATGGTGGATGAGAAATTAAAGTCATAACATTTAAAAGTGAAGGGATAAATATAACTTGTTTTCATGTTATTGAAACAAGCAAAGAAAAATCTCCAGCCAAACCACACAGCAGTACTAAAACTTGCATTTCTATGATTTATCTTTAGTGACAGGTTATTATTTCCTTAGAATATGATATTTTTTTTCTTACTAACTTACCTAGAAAGGCCTCAATCCTACAAACACTAAATTTTAAGTCCATGAATAATCCCACTGATTAGAGGTATTCCTACATTTTCAGGATCAGGGCCTAAGTCACAACACGCAGTTAAGCAGAGGCATTTCCAAAGAACTGCTTCATTTTCCCGTCTGGGGGTCTTACGCAAATGTGAAGCCAGTGGAGATGTGCAATTTAAATCAAACCTGAAAAACTGAAATACTTTCCCTTTAACACTGAATTCAAGCCGATACAGTATCACATGACCTTTACCGTAATTTCTATTAAAATCATTTCATGTCTGGTTGCTTCTGCTATCCTGGCTCATTTGTATTGTTTACAACAAGTCATTGCTCTCGACAGTTAGTGGTGGCTGAATCCATGGTTACCAGTTTTTACATTCACTGGTTAAATGGAATGCAGCTCTTCAGTGGGGTTTCATGGAGAAAGCTCTTAAGAAACCACAATCCAGCTATCAATCAGGCTAACCTGGGAGAAATTAATCTGATAAACAGAAGTATCGTCGCATATGAAAAATTTATTGAAAGGGAGCTCAAGGCTTTTATTAGTTGCAGTCAGAAAAGTGGACACGTTCGGATCGGACTTAGTGCACGGAAGACTTAGGTTATGTGGTCTATGTCTGACATTCATCCATGTTGTGCCTTCTCTGGCGCTCACTGCTAATAAAACTATACTGTTTAAGGCTTTAAAACAAAAAAATCTCAAACACTTATTTTACCAGAAATGTGCTCGGAATATAAATAGTGCTTAAATACAGGTTTAACCAGACTGCAGTCCCGGCAAAGTAACTTAAACAGACACAGACAAGATAGTAAAACAGAAAATAGACAGCCTTGAGTAGAATTCAATTAAGACAAAAAACACCCCAAACAGTGCAACGTTGTTAACGACTAAATTAAGCCTGCAAACAAATATATTTTATTGCTACCTAAGAACAATACGCACTAATTCCGTTTGCCCTGTTATTTATAGTTTGGCGTAGGGTGGGGTTGCCAAAATCAAAAAGCAAAGCAAAAACTTATTTGCAAGATGGACCCCCAAATCCTTTAAAAATGCCTAAAAACATAAGAAAAGTTCTCTATAGTTTGATGGCTACAATAATTGTCCCACAAGCTACATGAGAGCAACAAATAGTTAAATCAAACATATTACTACCAGCTCATCTACTGCAAAGTCACTGTATCAGAAGCCCGAATTGATTTGTTTCCTTAGAACAAATTGAAAATGAATGTAACATAACATCCGAAAAAAAAAAAAAAAATCCCTCCTGCCCTGCTAATCGGATATCGTATAATGGTTGATTGCAGCTTTGCACCGTGCTATTGTTGCCTATATCATACATACTTACAGGTTCTGGGTTCTTCCAAGAGTTTGGTGCAGTTTCAAGGACAAATGTCTTAAGGAAGTCTTTCTACTGTGCAGCAGTGATCCTAGCTCTGATCTCATTACATGAGCAAAGTGCTACAGCTGACAATATAAAGGAAACTTCCTGCGTGAAGAAGAAATCTTGGAAAGTCTCAGGGTTAAAAAGGCTGCTTAAATGTGCTGCTTGATTTGCTCCCTAGTTGTGTATACACAGTAGCAGCTGATCTCTGTTTGCAGCCCTGCAGAAAGAAACCTTTGCTGAAAACCAATGGCATCACATTTCAGTGGAGCTACTGCCAGGCTCTGGAGAGCAAAGCAACCTTTGACAACTTACCCAGTTCGAATCACCGGCGTTTGCTGCATGTCCTGCAGGACTTTGGAAACCGTATATTTACTGTATTATTTTTATTAACGCCGCTCTGAAATCCTGCATCCTAGGCAGTCGTGATCCAAGCAGAAGTCTCCCTCACTGTAATAGGAGGTTTTGACTGTGTCACAACTGTGAACTGCAGAATTCGCCACAATATATTTTGCTTTGTCTTGATTGTGGCATTTGCAGATGAGGAGCTGTTAGCTTCTCAAAAGCATTTTCTGCCTTAGAATTGCTAAATTAAGTGCAATAGGCATCTTGTTTATCCTAAATTCATCCCGAGCCTGCCTTGCATCAGTCACACGCTTCCCAGCGCTTTTTTTTCTGATACAGAGTAAGAGTCAAAAGATTTTGGGAGTGGGAAGGGGCTGGTTCTTTCATTTAATCTCTTATCTAGAGCCCTTTAGCATGGTCCCTGTTGGACTAAAACCGTGGAGCAAAACATCCCAAATTCAGCAAAGTTTGGTATGCTGACCAAAGTCCCAGTGTGACTCCCAAATATCTGGTGGTGCCCCCTTAGCTCCTGCCTCGGGCCTCCAGAACCAACCAGGGACGGGCAGAACCTGCATCAGCTTCTGCGGTTCCTACTGCTGTCCAAGTAAACTCCTAAGACCAGAAAAGCAACATTTAAAAATAATACAGCTGCTAGCGCTATTTCAACTCTTAAACTGGGAAGCAATACTCCAAACACATCCTCATGTTTGATGTTGAAGAATTATCAATAATTAATTCGGATTTAGTTGTTTCACCATTTAGCCCAGGGTGATTCTCCAATGAGTAACTGGGACCATGCATTCCCCCTGCACACGGTCAAAGCGTGACTTCTCTCTCCAGCATAAGCAGCAAACCTCAGAAACAAAACTTAGAAGACTCCCTTTTAAAAGTGCACCATTGCATAGTTTGGTTAGGAGCAGTTAAGGTTTCTTTCCCGGGCATTTTTAAGACAATTATTCACCACCCTCTTTTCCCCTCAGGCGCTATGACTATTCTAGCTACTAGTATATTGCGTGTTATTTCTCTAATATTTTGAACTTTATTCCAAAGGGCAGAAACCAAAACTGACAGTACATCGAGACAGCACGCTCTATGATTCAAACAGCAAAATAATTGAGATCCTGTGCATACACAACATCCATGTGTGCGTACATACGTTGCACACGCACGCGCACTCGCTCACAAGCACAAACAAGTATAAGGCCCAATTTTCAGAGATACTCATAGTTCATGTCCTCACCTCCCTTCGATTAACAGAAGTAACAAGCAAAATGTGATTAGTAAAACATGAAAAATTATTTTTATAAAAGGTAGGCACCGTTTATAGCACACTGATTCAACATGCATCTCCACCCAAATTTGCCTCTCTCCTTTGGGAGAAGGATCCTGCGTACCCCTGGACCATGTCACATCAGAGAAATGAAAGCGTCTGGTGGCACCAGCAGGATTAATCCTGCTCTTCTCCCTGGAGAGAGAGTGCAAGGCAGGGAATCGAAATCCTGGCTAGGAGGCTGGGCTCTCTGCCTGGCTGTGTCACCTCCAACACATCACCTCACCTTTCCGTGCCTAAACCGGCACCATCGCATTTAATGCGTGTTGCAAAAGCACAGTTTCTGTGCCTCTGTTGCTCAAGCTGCGAGACAGGGATTGCATGTCGGAGAAAGATAAAGGAGTAAAACCTGAGCTTGTGCGTCCAGCTGCCAGCCGTGCCGTAAGAAGGGCCGTGACCTTGGAGCGCCTGCTCTCTGTGCTCCAGTGCCCAGCCTGCTGCCCAGGCTGCACATACCTCGCTCTCAACCCTTGCCCACCTGGTCTCTTTTGACTGTAATAAGGCAGGAGAGGTTTTTTTCTGATAGAAATTCAGCACAGAGTAAAACAAGCTCTTTTTGTCAGGTGGAACTCAAGACACTAATTTAAGACAAGTAAAAAAAAAATCCCTGTGGAAGCAGGAATTTCAGTGAATGAAGTTTCCTCCTCAAGAGCCTCTAAATACCCAAGTGTCTGCGCAGAAAGGCTGAGACTCCCGAATGCAGCGTGAGAGCAGTAATCCTCTCGTACTCAGCAGTCCTACGCCACACACCCCAACCAGCACTTGTCAAGGCTGGAGGACATCCACTCCGGGTTAGACTCCACTTCTCCTTACCTCTCCTCTATAATCGTGTCCCATCCATCACAGCTGGGTTAATATAGATCCAGGGACACAGCTCCTTCAACTCCCTTCTTTTGTAAAAGTATACACAGATCCCGGCCACGGAACACATAGGAATTGCCAAATCTTTCTCCTCCCAGTCTTCTCAGCTATACCTCAACCTGCAACACTCTGTCTTCCCTTTCCTCTCCTTTCTGATTTTCTCATTGAATTTTGTTTTCACAGAGTTGTATATGGCAGGGAGCATAGTAACAATTCAAAGTCCAGTTTCCAACCTTCAGAGGATGGGGTAAAGTAGCCTGGCTACTAAGGAGAGGCCGCAAAAAATGCTTGGAGAGGATGAGGAGCAAGAGCTAGGCGAGAAATGAAGAAGGGGAAGCCAATCCCGAGCTTACACAATGTCTCCATCCCCCCTCCACCCATCCCCAGTAGAAAGGGTGGCCCTTAGAACCCAACCCCACTGCCTGCTCTTCTGGAGTCCACACTAGTACTGGTGCCCAAGATGGGCCATGCTGTGCCTTCCTGATGTCCATGAGTTGTAACAACTTAGAAAGCATCTTGTTTAATTCGTGCGGGTCTTAAAAGCCAAAGACATCATCGAGAGGAAGTCATTTAAGGCTAACACCATGAACAAGTACACAGAGCAAATTCTCAGCTTTAGCATCAATCTTGGGATACCTGTTGTATATTTTAAAACCCTGTTTCCAGGAGTCAAGTAAGAAGAGACTAGCTTTCTCTTTTAAAAAGAGATTTCTGGCTCTTGTAATGAAAGAGGAATGATTGAAAGTAACTGCAAGAAAACAGAAGTCCAGCAGAAGCACAGTGACACTTTTAAAAGTCACACCTTTTAGCTAGTCTCAAAATTTTCAATAAGCAGTATAGGTTTTAATTATCAATCTCTGAACCCAGTAGGAGTACACAGAGCAATGAGAGCTATACCCAGAAAGAACCTGGAAAGCCAGATTCCAAGAAACACACCCTACCTGTTTTATTCAAACACTTAGGATTTTGCTCAAATATTAAGTCCAAAACTCTGTTCATCTATACCTGTCTGATCTCTGCACAGACCCTGAATGTGTCCTATCCCCAGTCTACCCACATACATATTAACTGTGACTAATGGATTTTCTTTTTAGCATTTTAATGTGTTTAGATCCTCCTCTACGTATGGAACACCTTCCTCATCCTCACACACTGAGTGGCTCCGCTCTCCTCATTGAAATTCCTCCGTAAAAGTCACTTCTCCCTTTTCATCTATTAAGACTTCAAATCAAAACTAATACAATCATCAAGAAATTTGTAGGCCTAAGCTAGGTGTTGTTCCCATCAGCAGCTCTGCACTACCTGATCGTTCCGGATCCTCTTTCCTGTTATATTTACCATGCTCACATTTTGTGCTATGTGTACAATTAAAATTGTTTGGTTTTTCATACCATTCTTGTCTTTTATTTGCTCTCTAAAGTAGCCAGCATACTTTGAAACCAATATAGGTGATAATATAGATGTAAATATTGCGATGGAGGCATCACAATAGATTTGACATTTGGAATAATTCATTCAAGATGTCTGGATCAAATTTAAACTGTTTCCCAATTTTAACTGAGGCTTCATAACCAGATGAACTTAAATCAAGGTGTACGACTTCATACTACACTGGTAATCCACCCTAACTAGGAAATAAATTTTCAGTGATTAAGTTGAATTGTTCGCACAAAATGCCAGCTTCAGCTTTTCACCCATACAAAATAGCTTGGAAAATATATACTGCATGTGTTTATTATAGCTACAGTTGCTATGAACATCTATAACTCTCCAACAATTTCTTTGATTTATGTTCAAAAACATACAGGGCATGAAATGATGCCTGCAACCTTACATTTCCCTCAAGAACATTGTGGGGAGAAGATATATTCCAAAACATCATGTTAGATTCCTTGTTATGTCTCCTTTTTAAAATAAATGTATGATAATCAATTACACATGCTTCAAAGCAACTGCCACTAGATTCCCCAACAGAAAAGCTGTCTGAGAGAAGTTCCATTTTCTTTCCCCTAATGGTTGAGTTATAATAAGAGATCTTGCTCAGATATTAAAGGAAAAGAATTGTATTATAAAGGATAGGCCCTGCTCAACTTGTATATGCATGCGCAAGTTTGTGCTTGCCTAGACTTGACTTAGAACAAGGTTTTCAGAGAAGTAACATCTCCACTGATCAACATGCTAACAAAAGCATGTGCGTGTGAAGATCTGGCACCTAATCTCCTTGTCACATATGCTTGTAGTAATCCAAGTGATGTCAAGAGAATGACACAGATGATAAGTTAATGTATCAGGCTCGACTTTCCTTTCAACCTCAATATGCAAAACATTCATTTAAGAAGTCCACCCAGCTGTAGCTTCCACTAGAAACAGAAACCTGCAGATGTTTATAGGAATATCAATTAAGCTGAATGGGAGCTCTGCCATTAACCCTGGTGCATGTAAGATTGGGCTTTGCAGATTTGCCTGAACTCCACGCAGAGGCTGAAGTGCATGTTTTCTCCAGGGTATTGATGGGTTATATGCCATTAACAGGCGAGCATAATATGGACGATGTCTCCACAACCTCATGGCTGTGGCACAGGGACAAGGGCAGCACCCCCGGGCAGCACCCTTGCCCGTGGTGGGGAGACCAGAGCAGCTGGGAACGCGTGCAGCGCATGGCACCCGGCATAGAAAAGGTCAGGATCTTTTGTCTCCTCTGCACCAGGTAGTTTGTGCTGCCTTCACCCCAAAGAGGGAGCTCCTGCTCCCTGCCTCCTGGGCTTTTAATGCCTTGGGCTACACCGCAAACTAGACAGCTGGCAAACGATATAGAAAACTGGGCTGGATGGGATAAGCCCCTCTAAGGAGGACTGACACCTACTGGCACTGAGTTTCCAGCAAATATGGAGTAAGCTGGATCTGAGACTTCTTTCAAATAAACATAGCCCTTTCACCCCTGCAAGTGTGCAAAATTTGTGTGCCAAATATGGAACCAGAACTAAATTCACTCATTCCACCTTTTCTTTTTTTTTCCTGTCTTCCTTTGAATCAAACCCTCAAAGAACGAAAATTCACAGGAGAGAAAATATTGGCTTGCACCCTCTTTGGACTGCAGCGCTATTTTATCCGTTACTAACGAAGCCTTGGAGGAGGAGGAGAGGAGATTACTGGAGGTGCGTGCCTATTGCCCGTGCAGCCCCAGCTAGATAGCATCAACAGTTGTTCTCCTATTTTCACAGTGGGAAATAAGCAGGTACTAGCTGTATAGGAATAATCAGGAGGAATCTAGGTCAAAATCAAAGCAAGACTGCTCTGTCCATGTGAGGAAACTCACATGCAAACACAACGCCCATGTAAAAACAAAGAACTTACTTGTAACAGTTATCTCTCTTAAGGTTGCTAAACAAGCATGCAAACGTTGGCCTACCTTGAGTAAAAGACACTCTTCCTTTCGTATGACTTTTGAAAAGGCATTCAAAATCAATATAAAATTGCAATATAAGGAAATTTTATAATCGTTATTTCAAAAAGGCAGACTTGAAAGGGTCTCTTGTTCATGGGTAAATCTTCAGTTAGTTTTTCTAGTACCAGTGGTTCAATCGAAAGATTCGCCAACTGCCCCCTGGAGAAAACTGAAGATCTGCATTTAAATGGAGATATAGTATTTCCAAATGCACGGTACCTGCAAGGCAGATACTGTCAAGGTTTCTTAGTGAGTGGATCTCAAATTGTATTAGGTACATTTCAGTGCTGTAACTATCCCTATTTCGTAGGACTGGGGCTATTTGCATATCATTTTTCTGTGTGCATGCTTTGTAATATTTGTCCTGATAAGTCAAAATTAAACCCCCATCCACAACAAAGCCCTCACATACCAACAACAAGGAATTACAACCTTATGTATAATTTTCTGATATGGACGATGAAGACTAAATTAGATAGCTTGACTAGAAATCTTAAATAATTGAAAAGTCTGATGACTTAATAGAGTAGTAAGCTTGGTTTACAATGCAGCCAATTTAGAGCCATAAAAACACTGTGTAAAATTTTTATCTTGTGGTTGACCATTACGTATCCTATTTATTATTCCAAAGTATTTCAACAGCATTTTTCTTCATCAATGTGGCTGCTGGCATTTAGCACCCACTCGCTAAATGCACGTGATTTTCCTGGAACAGCTTTAGGAAAAGAAAACAAAAAATTAGCAGATCACTACAAAACTGTTCCTTGTTCCAATATGCATCTTTTCACATTCTGACTTGAACCGACTTCATGTGCTGCAAAATACGCTCGAAACCGTCGAGACTTAAATATAATAAATCAAAGCCATATACGTGAAGTTAAAACGACTAGTCTAACTACTGATCCTGACACATCAGAGAACCAAAAAAAAAAAAAATCAAACCTCACGAATACTTTGTTGCTAATGTACCCGAGTTCAAAGAGCAGCGTTCCTCTTAGGAAAACATCTTAATTTTCATATCAGAAAATCATCCTAACCTTCCAGAAAAGTTTTTGCAAGTATGCAAGGGAGGCAGAGAGAAGGTTTAGAGTGCAAAAGGCACTCGTGATGGGTTTCAGACACGCAGGCATTAGTCCAGGCAGCCTCTCGCTGAAATTCAGGTTGCAATTGAAATGTCCCTGTAAACAAGGTTACTGCGAACAGCCCAAGATATCCTTCTCAGCAACACCTTCACCGGGAGCCCTTCAGCTGTCTACTTAGTTTGTTATACCTTATCTCGCAGCCCTGACATCCTAATGCTGATTCAAATTCAGGATTCAAAATGAAAGATGAAATATCTCTAAGATCACTTAATATTGAAATACCGTTGCAGTAATAAGTGGTGCCAGGCTCGAGATAGGGATATAGTACTCTAGTGGTAACCTTTTAATTTCTGACAAAATACTGTGGAATTACTGTGATACTGCACACACAGTTAATGCAATCGATTTGTTTTCCTTATTTTGATAATGAGCACACTGAATGTCATGTTTACCTTCTCCTGCCCCTGGCACATTTTAAACTGTAAAGTCCTCTAAAAGGAGACCTGCCAGGTTCCCACACAGCCACGAAACCCCTCACACCACAGACCCCCCCTCCCCAGCACGCAGAGCCACGGCTACCTTCAAGACAAGGAAGATCATAACCACATGAGTCGCTTCGTCATTCTAAGTCTTTGGCTATTTACAGTGGAAATGCAACGCATGCACCATGTGTAATCTAATGTAGGTTATACTGTAAACTAGTCCCATTCTGAAAGCGAGGGTAGGTATGCTACACCGCAACATTGCGTCCTCTGAAATAAAACAGGGAAGCAACACCAAAATGTTAGCCGGCAAGTTTTACACTTTGTATTTGAGACAGGGTAGCTAATAAATGCTTAAAACTTTGGTGGTTTTATACAAAGAGCACCCAGATTTCCCTCCCAGCCACAAATGAAGGTAGGTTGAAGGGGGGGGTGGGGGGGGTCATTTGTTTTTCTGTTGGGTTATGTTTGCTATTAAGTAAGAAAAGACAGGATTTGGGGGAGGGAGCATGGGGGGGGGGGGGGGGGGAATTAGAGGAGAGGAACCCAAGCTGCTCAGTGCCTGCCTTCCCACACTACCATTCACCTTCATTTTCCTCTCCTTTATATTCTACTCATTTTTACTTGCCTCCCCCATTATTTAGTCATCTCCTAAATGCAGTCCTCTCTTCTTTGGTATCACGAGAAACATATTAACTAGACCAAGTACTCAGAGAGCTTCCCCTGCAGCACTTCAAAATATACCTCCAGACCACTCGCTCCTTCACAGCATTAATGCCCGGGGGAAAAGAAAAAAATTTAAAAAAAGGGACGAAAAATTTCCTCGCAGCCGGGTCCCATTCAGACCCCCACACGCAACCACTTCTCTAAACCCCTCCAGCCCGGAGCTGGGAGGGTGAAGTACCAGGAGGAGCAAGCAGCACGATGACTTCCCACGCTTTCCTTCGCCCCTCCTGATTTTGGGAGCGAGCGGCCCCGCTGCCCTTGTGCGTGCGGGTCGCGGCACCCCGGCACAAGCCCGGCAAGGCGCGTCCCGCGCGGCGCGGCCACGCCGCCGCCCCAGCCCGCCGGGGACCGCCGGGGACCGCCGTCCGCAGGCACCCCGCAGCGGCAGGGCCCCCCGCCCGCCTCCCCGGGCTCCCGCCGGGCCTGCTCGGCTCCCGCCAACCGCCGGCAGAAGTGGCTCAGGAAGGAGAGGGCGGCGGGGGAGGGACGGGGGCGAGCACGGGCTCCCCCCCCCCCCGCCCCCGCCGGCCTCTCCCCGCCGGGGCGGGCGGGCCCCGCCGCTGCCCGGGCCGCGCCGCAGCCGGGACGCTTCGGGGGTCCCCGAAGGGCACCCCGGGGGGAGGCAGGGCGACAGGGGCAGCCGTCGCGATAATCACACGCGCCTCGGCACCGGCTTTGAGAGTCCGGTCCCCCTTCCCCGCTTGCCACCGCCAGAGCCACCCCGGGACCCCGGCCCCAAACTCTTGCTGGCTGAAGCCTCGGCACTTCCCCGGCACTCCTGACCCTGGGCGGGGGGGAGGACAAAAACCGCTGGGGTAGGATCTGTCAGCGGGGAAAAAAAAAAAAAAATCATTCTCCCTTCCCCCCCCGCGCCAATAATTCTAAATAATTGTCCGAGAGCCGAGAACCACTAACCCCCGGGTGGCCGGTGCTGTTGTGCGGCTTTTTACGAAGCTGATTTTTTTTTTGGGGGGGGGGGTGACTCTGAGCAAGTGCAATTGGCAAGGTCTGAAGGTGGAAAGGGGGGGGGGGGGCAGCGCTTCTGGCAGCGGCTCGTCTCCAAGCAAAAACATGCCCCCGATGCAATGTCAGCTCGCAGAGGTGCGGGGTGGGGAGGGGGGGGCCCGCTTTACCTGGTCAGCTCAGAACCGCAGGCAGGTTAATCAGGTGAGTCGTCGGGGATTTTAAAGAAGCCGAAGCCGGTTTCTTTGCTAGGAAAGTCTACAACACCATGCAGGGACATTGCAAAATCTTTACACACGCCTCCTTTAACTGGGCTCCCGCGACCTCCGCCGGCGAGGGGGGAGCCGCCGGCGGGCCGCAGGCCGCTGGGCGCCGCGGCGGCGGGGCGGGGGGCGCGGGGGGCGGCGGCGGCGGCGGGCGCGGCCCGGCGGGCGGGCGGCGGCGGCGGGCGGGCGGCGGCGGCCCCGGCCCCGCGGCCCCGGCCCCGGCGGCGGCCCCGGGCCTCCCTGCCGCCTTGGTAGCGCCGGTCCGCACTCGGCCTGACCCGGGACGTCACGCCGCCTGTCTGTTTTCTCAATGATAACTTGGCAGGAGAAGGGGGAAGCGGCCGGGTTTTTCCTGGGCTCGTTACCGGGTACGTGCACGTTTCTTCTGCATGCGGGTTTTTTGCCCCCCCCCCTTTTTTTTTTTTTTCCCTTAACCGAAATAATAAAAAGCCGGGACAGGAAATCCGGGGCGCGGCGGGGGCTGCCGCCCCGCGATGGTGGCGGCCGCTCGCCGGCGGGCGCGGGGGAGCGGCGGCGGCGCGGGGCGGCGCGGCCGAGGGGAGCAGGCATGCGTTCATCTTTTTGTCTTTCATTTTACCTTCAGGGTGACATTCAGTGCCGGGCGAGCCTCGCCGGTCACCGCCAAGTCCCACCTGGAAAAAACAAAACAAACAACAAAAAAACCCAAACCAAAGAGAAAAAAAATACCGAGAACGGGGGGGGTTGGGGGGGGTGCCACCCCCGGCAGCCGGGATGCGGGCGGCCGAGCCCTGCGGCGGCGGACGGGACACCTCGCCCAGGGGACGCGGGGACACAGCCAGCCACGCACACGCCGCCAGCCGCCAGCAGGCCATTTGCCGAGCCACCGCGGGCCGGCGAGGGGAGGGGGGACACCACAAAAAAAAAAAAATTAAAAAAAAAAAGACGGAAAAAAAAAAAGCACCCGAAATGCAAGAGGAAGGTAGGCGAGGAGTAAGGCTGCTGGCGGTGCAGCCGCCGCACCGCTGCTGCCGTGCAGGCCCGGCGCCGCGCCCCCCCTCCCCCCCAAATCTCCTCCGAGCCCCTGCAGGGGAAGGCTGGGGGGGGGGGGGGCGATGCACAGGCTCGTCTGGCAGCGGGCTAAATGTGGGGTGCAGCCCTGCTCCCCGCGGGCCGCGCAGCGCGGGGCCGGAGGAGGCACGGCGGTAGTTCGGCGACTCGCTAGCACAATGGCGTCGCTGCTACGGAGAGCAAGAGACTGGCGCAGACCCTGGCAGGATTTAATCACGGGTGTTTAAACCATCTCTCCCTACCTCTGCTGCTAGGGTTGCGGAGCATCTATTTCTGAAAGCAGGACGTTTTACGTTAAAAGAGGGAGCAAGCGTAGGCCTGCAGTCACCACCAAAGTCAGTGTGACCACCGTGCACGCGATGAGTGGCGTTATGAGTAATGGTAGGGGCTGGCAAGCCACCCGCATCTTCCTTCCTTGACTTTCATACTTTTCAAAAGCAAATCCTGTCAATCTATGTGAATGGTCCTGCTGAACTCAGGGAGCCTTTTGCAGGTTGGATTTAACTCCTGTGCAAAGTACTTCCCGAACTAGGCCTCACTTAAAAAGAAACTATCCATGGTAGCTCAGATTTAGGTACCTCTTCAGCTAAAGATCAGTTGTTACGTACACCCTGTTAATATCCCAAACTGCTGAAACACCACAACACCTGCAGAGCGACCACAGAGCGTCCCAGCAGCGCCCAAAGTCAAGTTTACCTGTTCCCTGCTGTGCTTTGCACCACCTATTTTAATAACAAGTTACAGCATTGCCGATACACACGTAACTAGCGTGGTGGAGTTCATGAAGGGACATACATAGCAGGGCTGAAACTAAATTATTTTTTGCAACTGCCTCTGTTCAGCCTTAATATTAGCATTAACACTTTAATTTTCCTCATTTAAATACAATAAAAGGGAAAATTGCCTTTGCTTAATATTGTTACTAATTGGGTTTTGCTATTCCAGTTTTTATATGGAGATAAAGTCGGGGAGAAGTTAGTGTACGCCTTTTCTGTTGCTGGACCCTCTGCTCTTGAACAGCACCTTATTTTAAATGGTGAGATTGTCTACTGCAACTGGAAAAAGATTTGGGGGAAAAAGAAATCCTTCTCGGAATACAGTACAGTCCAAGCATCATTTTAAGTAGCCTGAAACTGAAACGTCGTCTTTTTTTTTTTTTTTTTTAACGCACGCTACTCAAGATGCTTTCTGGCTTGGCTAGAAAGACAAGTTTGTTTCGTGTTTCTGTTTTGGAATTGTCTTGAACTGCTTTTAGACTAAATTCTTACCTGTCTTAAGTATACTGTCTCAGCAGAGTACAGAGTACATTACTGATAAATTTTTTTGGTAGACTTGAAAAGCATTGTGTACGGCTTGATTGTTGTCTATATTTCACCATTCATTTTTAAGTGAGGCTCTTCTGATTGATGTGGGAAATTTTTTTAAAGGGATGAAGGGCATGGCATAGCTACCCAAGATGCTACTTGCAATTATGCCATACCTCAGCTAACAGGGAGATTTTTAGTTGTGATTGTTACGCTTTTAAAAGTGAATTAGTTAATCAAATTGCTATTTTTGGAATGCACTTAAAGGAGCATTAAAATGCATTAATTTCATTAAAATAAATGAGCAGATAGGCAACAAAACAAGTATTCGTCAAATAAGCAAGATCTCACCTACGGAGCCAAATTCAGCCCTAGTGAAATCAACTGAGTTGTGCTTGTCTACAGCATATTTAATTTGGCCTCCACAGTCGCAGAGCTGACACTTTATTTGGTTGTCAAAGGTGTGTATATTAAAAATGTGTGAGCCATGCTGCTTCTCCAATGTGATTAACCTCTGAAGTTAAATTCACCTGTTTTCCATTTAGCTCAGCGGCGCAGTCCTATTGCATATGCAATTTTTGGTGTGCGTACCCACCAGAGATGCAGAGAGGCATTCCCAGCCCCAATATTAGTCTAAGGGACATGAGTTGTATCTGAAGGGAGGGTGTGATGAGGTGGATTTCAGCAGAGGCTGTTCACAACCAACTGCATATATGCTCCAGTTAATAGACTGTACTGAAGTCTTTGCTACCATCTTTCATTACTGCTGTTACTCATACCAGTGAGAGTAAAGGAGAGGTTGGTATGTCTATAATCACACCTTCATTTGCTATGTAGATATATCCTAAGAGCCTCTCAGCCCAGGAAAATTATGCTGGAATAAGGTCAGATGTGAATGTAAAGCAGACCTGTGTTCAGATAGCTCGTTCATTCTGGAATGACCGAGTTGTTTCCTGGTTTCACTTAATCCACTTTCGAAGTGGATTAAGATCATTCAAGAAAGCGAATTCCTGTGCTGGCATAAGATTGTCTACACGTGGTTTTAGTCAAGAGTAATTACTGCAGTGTACCTAATAAGTGTTTCGGAATAATTTTGTGTGTAGACAAGTTCAAAGTCCCAAAGATGAAAACAACAGAATTTAGTTTTTCTGTATAAAACAAGGTTAACGTAGCCCAACGTTTGACCTACTTCTTTCCTTGTGAAGCATATTTAATTCATTACAGGTTTTTCTTTCTCAACAAAAACCCCACAACAGCTATGTATTTACGATCAATTCCAGGATAGCAATGCCATGTGCACTCCACTAAAAATAAACCATTTAACCAGTATATACTTGGAGTACTTTCTCAACTGCCTTAAAGTGGACAGTAGGTTCTTTACTGGAGAAAACATCCGCTTCTCGATTGTAAATATTTTGAGCGGGTTGTTACAAACAAAAGGAAAACAAAACCCAAAGCTCTGCTCTGTCCTCTTATACACCCATGGTCCATTTGGACTTTGACTGCATACCATTCAAATCAGTAGCACCCATTCCAATTCGACAATATTAGTTCCCGAACGAGGAAGTTCCCGAAATGAAGGGTTTGCAGAACAGGGCCTTCAGAAGGCACCTTAAGAATAGAGAGCTAATTTGTGGTTTGCTTACAGAGATCTGAATCGGGAAGAACCTGCCTGAAACTCAGGCAGCTACTCTGCTCTGAATCAGGTGTATTGTATCACTGCTGGCATACAGGAAAACTACCAAAATGATAATTAAAACACATGTAGCAATTTTTTTGCGACTTTGTGCCAAGCAGAAAGTTTGTCAGATGCCATTCGGTCTCATTCTGTGCTGCAGACCTCCCTGGGAAGAGAGGTGACTCTCTGACATGAATTAAGACTCCTAAACTTTAAACTCAAGGTTGTTTGTTGGGGTTTTTTTTAGAAAAGCAAACAAACAAAAAACCTAGGCGAGAAAGAAATGATGTAAGCTCAGCTAGTAAAACAGTCAATTTTTTGAAAGAAGCATAAATATAAAACCTAGATGGTACAAATTGCTGACCCTTTAAACATTGACATGGGAAAAGCCAATAAAAGCCATGAAGATAAAAAATCCCAACTCCTACTTTGTGTGAAAGGCTGTAATGTGGGAAGGCAAAGGGTACTCAGGGGTCTTCCCTTACGCACATGAAGTAGCCCTGCTAATCCATGTAACAGGCCGCAAATGATGCCACACATAGGATTCTCGTTCCTAAACTTGATGTGGGATTACGAGCATGGCTTTGCTCTCCTGTGCTGGTCTTGGTTGAGGATATAGGGAATGGATTTCACATATGCCTCCCTCCCATCAAACCTGCTTATTTAACTAAGAAGCTTTCTGGTAAGAAAGTAAGCATTGAAGAAAGAAGGTAAAACATGGATAAACATAAAACAAGAAATCAAGTTCTTGAATTCTGTCATGCTGGGTAGCTTTGACCATGGGCCTAATCTTGATATTAAGGCTTAAACTAGACCAAGATTGATGGCAAGGAGAGTTTTGGACCATACAGGAGCATACCTGATCTGAAATCCCACTTGTATGAACAATTGGATTAGATTATTTTACACTCTGCTTCCACTGAGAGGTCTCTGAGCATTGGAGCCACCAGCAGTGTTAGGGTATCCCGGCTCTCCCCCACTCCTGTCATTCCAGGGGAATCGCTCATCCAGCGCGGAAGGTGTCTTTAACTCTCTGAGACGATGGCACAACACGCGCAAGAGCAAATCTCAGTGCACAGCCAATGCAATGAAATGAAGGATTCTCTATGAGAACTGGTTAGTAGTGCCAATGTTTAATATTTGTCATAACAACCACCGACTGTTTTGTTTTTTGTTCTAACAATGTGAATTATGCATTAAACATTCATACAAGCGAGTGTACTTTTCTTTTGATCTCCAAGCATAATCATTTCTAATGAGAGTTTATACATGAGCATTGAAACAAGTCCCTGAGTCATGTGAATTTACATTGGGTTTACTCTGTGGGAAAGATACCCCACATGGGTTACTCATGTCTGTAAAACATAACATAAATCAGAAGAAAAACATGGGCATCCATTTGACTGTTGGAACATAAATAACTATGTAGATGTTTGGCTTGTACGCTAGCGGTAATGCAATGTTAAAAAGTTAATTTATCAGAGATCAGGATTTGGGGTGGGGCCCTCACCTAATACGAGATCCACATCTGCTCGGAACAAGCAAGCTCACCTCTTAACTTCTACAGTCTGGCGTCAGAGGAATTTGAACTAACTCGGTGAAGTAGTAAAGGGATCAGAATTTGCTTTGCTTGATAGAGACCAAAGTTGCCAAACTGCCATCAGCGAGTAATAATATTGCATATAGGTAGCAGACAAACTGTACAGTGCAAAGTGGCACCTTTCCTGACGCCCTTGACAGCCGGCTGCTGTGCGAGGCTGAGCCAGTCCGGACCAACTCTAGAACCTGCTCGGCCATATCTGATAGCTGCTCCTCTCATTTTAACGTCAGTCACAAACGTTGCATTCCATGAAAATAAAAATGCTATGGATTGTGTAACTGCCAAGACAGTTATTTAAAATACAAACAGAATTTAAGCCCTTTCCCCTTTCACACGCTAAACGAATATTAAAATAACCAGTGATTAACAGTCTGCACTTAAGCAACCATGCTGTATGTGCAAAGTACATGCAACATACTGGGGAAAGTACCGGTACCAAAGAGTACGCGATGGGCCTGGTTCCTGGGTATACAGGTGCTGACCACAAGATTTCCAAAATGCCTCTCCAAAACAGGTCTCAAAGCCAAAGGCTGCAGAAGAGGAATGGCTGCCAAGAATGTATTATTTTTAATGGCAGATAGGCTCTATCTATGATTCAGGTCATATCTCAGGAATTCTCAAAAGCCCATTAATGTATTTTATTCTTAATGTATAAGTGCTAAAGGAGTCCTGGAAGGCAGAGATCCAAGGTTACCCCACATAATTCAATGTTCTTATATGAGGCTATAGTCATGCTCCCTGCTGCTCCTTTTCTCTGGCCTGAGTAACCTTAAACGCTGATGGTAGAGCTTCAAAAGGAAGAGCGGAAGAAGCCTACGCATAGAATAGTTTATAGACTGGAAGAAGAGGAAACATGAAACCCTTCAATCCCTGAACTTGAATTCTCTTAACCATGTTTTATATAAAGACAGAGAAACTGATACTATTGCAGTTGAGAAGAAAGCACCTGTGACACTCCGTTATGGAAACCCAACACTGTTTGTATGGATTAAGTCTTCCCTGAGGTTGCAGAACTTCACCTGGCACGTTAAGTCAAAAGATAAATAGGTCAATAATGGATCTTAAACAATTTTGGACTGAAGGACCTCAACTACCTCAACTCCATCTAGACCCTGCTTGAAGCACATTGACAGTATCCAGCTTTAAAAGTTCAGTGAGTCTTCTGACTTTTCAAAACACATCAGTACATCCCCAGGCACACACAAAAAGCTGTACTTGCAAAGATGTGATAGATGTAGGTAGAAGATGGTGTACGGAAGCTTGTAGGAAGGCCTTTCTTAGCATCAGTCAGGGTGACAAATCCTGTTGGACCATGGGTTCCCAGGCTGCATTCACAGCCCTGGAATGCCGGCTGGAAACACTCCCCTGTAATTTAGTTCATTTGGCGTGCATTAAAGATGCTCATTTCTAGAGCTCTAAGTGAAATGTGCTGATACTGAACCAATCCTTCCTCTTATACTTGCGGGCCTCTAGCAGGTGGCCAAGAGGCCGGTGGGAAGGAGAGGACACCAGTTTTAATCTAGTTGTTCATGATGAAAAATGATGAGAAAAGTGAAAGGATCTTATTCCACAGACCAATGCATTTACTTATATTTAACTGCTTAACCCCAGTCAGAACCCTGAATTCCATTACTATATATGAATGTCATGGTATGGTGAAGTCTTATTCAATAACCAGCTGGTCAGATATGCAGCCAAAGCTGACATAGCTCTCGTGAAATCAGTGGAGTCATACCAATTTAGACTAGCTGGGGATCCGATCTTCAATTTCTAATAAAAAATGGAGAAATTTCATTTTTTCCATGAGATTTTGGTCATATTATACAGCAATAGCAATAAAATAAAAAGTTATAAATATTTATATAGCCAAGACAGAAGCAGAACCAACGTGAAATCTTTAGCAATGAAGACCTACAATCACGTTATTACATCTCTCGGTGTTGGAGCCATGTGGATTGCTGCTTAACTTTAGGGCAGCAAGGTGAGCTTGTTTTCTTGCCTCTGTCTTTTCAGTCGTCATTAGGGCTGCAGCCTTCCCATCCTCTTCATGAGCTAATCTCCGGGTACCACCCCCAGGGAGAGGGGGAGAAGGTACACGATGGGTGTTTTTCCATGGGCGGATGTCTAAATGCGAAGGGAAACAATGGGATTTTAATGACAATTTTGAGACTCTTGAAGTTAATTTCTGGGCAGTGCAGAAATTAGTGGGGCTTGCTGCTTCCAGGAGCTGCATGCTCTCCTCTCCTGCTGATGTTAGCAGGATTACAGGTGCTCAACTTTTTGCAGAAATAAGTCCCAAAATATCAGGTCCTTCTTTTGTGCCACAAAAGGCAGGGCGAGAGACCTGCTGCCGTCAGGCCCAACCGAGTTGCCCTGGTGTCAATGCAGAGCAATTTCCACAAAAATTACGGTAACTGCTCCAGATTTACGCTACCAGAGATGTGTTCTCATTAGGTATTTATAGCATGGTAGCATTGTTCAGGGTAACAAGGTAAATTTGTTAAGTGCTGGACAAAACATTTCATCAGATAAAGTTCCTGCATCCAAAAAACCTACAAAAAAGATTGTGGAGGGAGCGTGGCAAACAACGGGATATCCTGGGAAGAAAGTACACCCGTAATTGCAGTAAAGGCAGCCAGCTACGGAAGCTTTTCCTACACGCAGGGTAATGATAATTCTGCCAATGAGGCAAGTTGTTTATTTCCTTTTTAGCTATGATATTTCCATTGCATTACTGAATCACAGTTCGTTAATAGCTTACAAACATCAAGTTTATAAAGCTTTAGAAACCTTGCCATACCTAAGACAACATGTACCAATTTATCTAAATCTCTATAAAAAAATGTAATCATCTAATAGGTTTTGGGGTTTGTTTTGGTTTTTAATAAGTTTGGTAAAGGAGGGGTAATTTTTGGTCTTGTTTTTGTCTTCTTAGAAGATTCAGGAAGGAATATGAAGGGTAGTCCCCAAATATGTATGCATCTACTTCTAGATTACGAAATAGAAAATAAAAGATGCTTCAAAATAGTGCCAGTCACTTAATCTGCTCTGTAGATGGATGGCAGAGTTTCAACCATTTTCACCAAAACGAGGAGACCCACTGCAGAGTACTGTCTTTTCAATTTGGGGCCAGACAATCATAGCCCCAAATAGGTCATGAAAGGGATCAGCCTTCCCCCTGTTACCCCTCTGCTCAGATGGCAGCTCCGACCAGAAAAAAGACAAGAAAAGAGGACAGACGTAGCCACCTGGCATTGCCTTCTTGCACAGAAAGAAGCAGGCAGGGGAGGAGGGAGCTGGTGTTCAGCCAGGTGTGGCAGGACTCGCCAGCCAGGCTGCCCAGCCGGAGCGCGTCCTCCAAATGGGCTTCTGCGGGGGAAGGCATGGAGAAGCTGACGTTGGGCAACTGCTTCCCTTGCAAACACCTCTGCATCCCCATTTGCCTTCTCCCATGAGATGGCTAAGCACGCCTCTTGGCTGAAAATTTTCAGCCTGGTGGTGAGTGTGTTAGTGTCTGTGTCCACCAGCACAATACAAGGTGTACATAAAACATCCTTGCTGGACATGTTCTTGAAGTTCCCTTAGACTGAAGCCAGTTCTCATTTTAGTTACAGGACAATTAAAAGACACCTCAGGGACACTGATATTACTGACTCTGATATCAAACCAGTTTTTTGTAACTGACTAATAGTATTCTTTATATACGCTACCCAGGGCTTAGTTGTGTCCGTTATTTCCTCTATTCACTTACTTCAACAAGGGTGGTTCTACCTAGGGCAATTTTTTGCACTATAGCATTGGATACTGTGGTACACTTCGTTACATTAGAGGAATTTTACTAGTTAGGAGACTTCACCATAATGTTTTACTATGAAATTTCTGCTGAGAAGTAGAGCCACTAGCTCACGCACATCCCATCCAAGTCCTGCTGGAGCCACCCTGAGAACTTCAGTGATCCCCGTACTAGGCCCCCCGTGTTTATTGGGCTTGCACGCAACCCAAACAGCCGCAGTCTCACCCCCTGCTCTGAGCCCCTGGGACATGGGAGTTCAGCTAAGACTACAAAAAAGAAAAACCACGGCCACAATCAACAATCAATTATTTTAATAGCTGTTAATATAAAACCATATTCCTAACCCTTGTTACAGCCAGATGCACAGTAGGATACACAATTTTGCCTGAACCAGTTTTTGGGGGTTTTGCCTCTTTTGTATGAATAATGACTTTTTAAGAGATTGGTGTATTAATTTCCAGTTGTTAGGAGACTGTTGCTCTACACTCCTACCTGTGTGGATAGGACATCACGTTACTGTCTAAGTTACCATTGCAGTATACTACCCACAGTTAACATCCAGAAACAGTTTCTTCTATTCCAGCAGTATATGCTGCTCCTTGGGGCAATTCTTTAGGTACAAGCCCAATGAAAATGGCCCTTCACTATTTTCCACTATGCCTTGGCTTTATGCTGCTGCAGAGGCTGTGCAACACGGGATGCTAGTTTTCCTCGCCACGGCCTCAGTGCAACAAATTGCTATGCAAGAGCAATTCCAACTGATTTCAGGTAGTTTTGCTAATGTACTCACAAATACAGGAGCTAACATTCAAGACGTTATTTGGGTACTGGAAAGTCAAACAGGTCTTCCAGTCCTCATACAGGCAATCATAAGGTACAAGCTTTATAGACATTGGATGAATGAAGTGTTGCCACTAAAAGAGAGAGTGTCACAAAGCTCTTGAGGAAGCAGTTGGAATAAGGTTTTAGCAGCTTGCAAAGGCATCATAAAATGCACATGCTTTATGAGGCTACAACGTGTACGTAGCAGGTGTATGCAACCTGCTCTGTATTCCTAAATCCATCCCCAACATATCATTGGGAACTTGGGCTTCTGTCACTTCTCTCTGTGCCTCAGTTTCCTTATATGAAAGTAAGGGTTATGGCTTTGATACCCCTCGGATGAGTAGGTCAAATTCACTCATTAAATGTCAAGTATTATAATCAATCACAGGTTTACCATGTCTGTTTCACCCAAACATTTTAAACTATAATATCAAAATAAACTGCTCATAAAGGTTAGGCATGGTCGCAGAAGTTCCAGACTGTGGAACCAGAATCTCGGTGATTTCAATGGATGTGATGCCAAACTTACAGATGAGATGAACTTCAATATGATTCTAAAGATATTAGCACTCCAAATACAAGTGATTTGGTCTGCATCTTCTACTAGTTCAGGAAAGATCTATGCCAGTCCCATCACAGTCCCTCAGTTATTTTCCCCCCCACTTTGAATATTTTTCTGTGAATGCTGCTTGCTACAAAACAACCAAGCAATCAAAAAAAACCCAAACAAACCAGCATTTAAAGGTTAAATCTATTGCATGTTTTTCCTCTTAAAGAATTTTGATTTTGACATATTGATGAAAATTTACTTGCTAGGTAATGGGTAAAGGACCTAAGAAATAACTCAAGTCACTATGGTCACTCTCACTTACATGAGTGGAGTTATGCTTGCGGAAGGTGGGATGCTACAGTTTCAATAATTTCTTCATTCTACCAAGACAGACAACTGTAGACCCATAAAGTTCCTCTTTTATGTGGCACTTCCTTTAAAGCAAGTTTGTCTCCTTGAGTAAATTTTTCCCTGGCTGTGATGTGATACAACCCCCCACCATATGTGTGTCATAGGTATCTGTCTATATATACATATATCACTTATTCCATTGGATAGATGTTATTACAGGTTAGAAAAAGAAAAACAAAAAGTACAAATTTATCTACTGAGTGCATAAGAGTAGTTGGTATCACCCAATTTAGAAGTATAAGCTCCATTTATTTCTATTTTCCCCTGAATACACCACCAATCCCAGAAGTACCTGATGTCAGTAGCAGTACATGTACGTGTACAGCTGCAAAATCTTTTGACTTCCATGTGTCAGTGGAAACCATCACTGGATTACTGCATTTTTTGCCTAAAAATATTTAACACTTTCTACTGATGCAAAGACATCATATGAAGAGCTCCAAGTATCCTTCGAACACGGAGTCACTACACTGTATCCTACTAAAATACATACATTTTGCAAGTGGACAAGATGAATAGGGAGGGAGGAAGGAAGAAAATTATTCAGAGAAAATCCAAGTTAAAAACAGAAAGGTCTTCTAATTTAGAAGTCTGCACTATTTTCATTCCTTGTTTAAAGATCTATATTTTTAATTATAAATTTCAAGCATATTTTAGATGTCTCACTCTTTTCTTGTGAATACAAAAATAGGAAAGAATAAGGTAAAAAAAAGATGTTAAATAGTAATATAATTTGTTCAGAAAGCATTGACTGATAAGCATATGCATGGAATTACCTAGTTCAGTTCTACTTGAACATTTTCCTAACTGGAAGAAAATGTGTAAGTTCCTCACCCATTTTAACAGTCGTCATTAATGGATGTTAAACTTAGCAACAGTTCATTGGCAGCTTCCCAAGACTGGCACCAATGTCAGGATTTGTATTTGATACAAATGAAAAAAAAAAAAAATCATTGTTATCCTATATTTGGATGAAGGTTTTAAGTAGTTAAACACAAAATACCAAATATGCCACTCAGAGACATAACTGTTTTCCATTGGGGGGGGGGGGAGGAGGGAAACCCTCCTCCTACATGATAAGAAATATAAAAATATTATGTAGAAGTCTATGAAAAAATTAAAGCCTGGAACCATAGCTTTCAAGAAAGAAGATTATGTCACTTCTGTGTATTTCTGCACAACAAGACCAAAACGCTGGCTGGGATTTCTGCGCATTTCCACAATCCAAACAGTAAGAGGAAGCTATTCAAAGTCACGAGAGTTTTGGTGTTAACGGCAATGGAAACAGAACGGAGCCTTTATCAATTACTTCAGATGAACTTATATTGATTTATCATCTTTGCTCCCCTCTGTGCTCAAAACCTGAAGCCACTTACACGTTACTGATGTACATTCAAATAGACCATGCGTAGGCAATAACGTACTATTCTTGCAGATATTTCAAGGGAGGGAGATTGCATGTATTATGCCAGTGGTGTACCTCAGGGTCATGAGTCACTAAGAAAATACAGAGAAATACTTATTTTTGTGCTTTGAATAAAAAAGTCTTTTGGGACAGAATATAAATATGGGGAAGTAATTTCTAAGTAAGTTTATTACTACTACTCTACTATTAAGAATAAGACAGATTTTGAAACAAATTAAATACCTAGATGGAAACATGTCATTATCACCAGTATTTGTTGCAAATACATTTACTACATTCAGTCAACATCCCAAGTGTATTCCTATACCTGAATGACGAAATAAACTCCAGGTGTCTCCATACCTGATATAACAGTATAAAAAAAAAAAAAAATTAACTTACTGTTTATTCAGCAACTGAATCTTAACCAACATGTACCACTATTTACCCTGGTTAGTGGTAATTTTACACATGTAGTAAGCACATAAGGCTCTTGTAACATTTGAAAGCCTGAGATTTGCATTATTCTGAAGACTCTTAGTTTTGTTAAGCATATATCGATAGAACACCACACGTGCATTTACAAGAAAAAAAAAATCTTTTAATTTTGTTAAGACCGAGATAAACTAATAAAAGAAAATAAATACAATATTAAAGTTGTTAACCCTCCATTCTTAACATAACTCCTATAGTTACATGCTCTCCTTTCCTTTCTGGCACGATCTAATTTTCTGCAGGGATGTCGAGGGGACCACTGCTCCCCATTTTCCTAAAGTTAGCACGCCAACGTCTGCTAGATGCAGTACGACGTGCTGTTTACCTTTGTTGTAAACTTAAGGCTTTTCCATTTAAGAACTGTATAAATGAATCAGTATTCATTCACACATATACCAAAAGGTATCTATTATAAAGCAGAAAGTGTTCATTTTTCATTTCCTCTTATTCTGATTTTATGCCATATTCCTCTGCACCAATGCTGTTTGGAACTGCTTCGATATAATAACAAGTGCAAGTGAAGTAAAAACAAAAGCAGTGTATTTTTCCCCTCATTTGCTGCAAGCATTTATCAACAGACAAAGGTGATAAAAATTCAGAGGTAAAAGGTCTTGCCTGACACCTCATGTAAACAACTCAGGAGTTTAGCAAACTACTACAACTCAGTAGCTTTGTCCCCTGCTCCAAAAACCAAGACAACAAAATCCCAAACCATCTTTACATATTTAGGTTTGCCCTCTGAAATCCGGTGCAGTATTTAGTAACTTGTATTCGATGTCAGAGTTTCCAAGGGAAGTAGTAGGGGGTTGTCTGTTTTCTTTTCTTTTTTTTTTTTTTAAATATATATAAATTTCTCATCTATTGAAAGGAAATCTATGTATGTCAGTAAAAAGCATGAGCAAAAAAAGGAAGATTAATGAATACGTGAATAAATGCAACCACCCTTTCTTCAGTGGATGCTTTTGAGTCAGAAATTAATTTTTCTCATGCTGCAGAAACCCTCTATTCGAACAAGTACCCACTAACATCGCTTGGCCCTCTAATCATCATCATTACTGAGACAGAAGCAACCGTTATTGATCACACACAGCATTCTGTAAGATCCATTTTCCCAATTAAATTTATATTCTCCTTCTTGGATGTCTGCTTTTATTTAGTTTTGAACACAATTATAGCTGTACCTTTGTTAACTCCTGTGGCGATAAGTCATTTGCAGAAACTGTTGCTCTCAGTAATGTTAGCTATTACTGATTATAGCATTGCTTAAGGCGGATTCCTTGTTGTAAATGGCATTGAACATTTTTACCTGGATATCGCAACAACACATTGTGAACATTGGGATATAAAGAGAACAGCAAGTAATGCGGCCAGTCTCTGGATTTAAGCAATAGACTAGTAGACTTGTGTGTGGAGACGCACTCAGATAAAAAATCAAACTATCACTGGAGCATCCGATATGATGCCTGTATCTTTCTCTACTTTGCTAGTGACCGATCATTACATTCAACCATGAACCACGCTCCTAAATAATAAAGGTCAATGTTTTCAAGGACAGCTGCTGGGCTTGAGTTTCCAGCTTGAAATACCTAAAGCCGGATTTTCCCGTTGCAAGGTTCCCAGACTTCTCACGGGGATTGTATCCCCCTCAACGTCAGGAAAAAACAAAGCCAGAAGAACAGGCCCCACATCACCTCAAATCAAGACCTATTTCAGTTAAAAAAATTGACTCTGGTGTTTAACGTCTGCCAGAAGGATGGTACGATCCCTATTAGGATATGCATGTTAAAAAAATGACGATGTAAAACGTTTACTTAGTCAACTCCAATCTTATCTCACCTCATTTCTAAACTTTGTTTGTTTGGTATCAGAGAAATGTATACAAATTCTGGAAATTTGGCTCACTATAATAAACAATTTCAGCATTTTTATTTAATACTAAAGTACTGTGAAAATAATCTTTTAAAAATAATTAATTTTATAGTATCTCTACATATATAAAAGTAGGAAATTTACATTATGCTGCTATAAATATTTATGGCCATTCTCTTGATTACAAGAAATATAAGAATTACATTCAAGCAACTTTTCAACCAACGCCGAAGTGCTATGTTCATCCCCTGTATCCTTGGTTCTAAAGGTGGGAGCGTAACAGCGCTGTTAGGGAAGTCTCTGGAGTTCAGGACTCAAATCTGGCTCTGTCCGTAACCTGGTGTGACCTACTCCAATGCCCCGTATTAAAACTTCCTTTTACATCAGCTTTCCTAATACCTAACTCACCCAAATAAAGTGTTTTCCTACTTTCATCTATCGGGGGAGAGGGAAGAACCCTGTGATAACTGATCTTAGCAAAGTTACTGGTGATTTCTTAGTGCAAGGTAAAATAAGCTTGTAGTTCCCTAGCATTTAATTATGATTAGCAGAGGCAGGATAAGGCTACACCATACTGTACGGAGCAAAGAGGTTTTCCTTTTCCGAGGGAGTTTTATTATTATTGTCAATACCAAATCATGCTGTATGATCTCCCATTAATCATGCTGAAGCTGTCTTTTAAGCTGAGATGTTGCTCTATGAGGATATTCCATCTGCTTTGAAAGTAAGTGCCAACTTGTTTAACTCCTGACCACACTTAACCATAGTCCTGTCAAGCAAGCAGAGAGAACGCCAAAAAGAAAGCGCTGAGGCCAAATCCATTCGGAGTTTGTGCAACTCAAACCAATACATATGCCCTAAAATCTAACATTCAGAAATCACCTCTGTGACCTACTGCCTCATCTCATTACAGTATGTTCACCAGTTATTATTCCCCCCCCCTTCCCCACCAGAAAGGACAGCTGCCCACCAGAATGCTTTCAAACAGAGAAAAGGGGGGTCCCGCTCCCTAAGGTCCATGCCATGGCCATGGGAGCCCCATCTCCCTCTTCTGCCTCAGCATCAGGGCAAGTGCGGCCCCTCTCCGGCACGACACACCAGTCACTTGGGCAAGTCAGACAAGGCGACAGAATCTGGGGAATGGCTCGTAGCCCCGGGAAGGGACCCCCGTCTCTTTTCGCTGCGCTGGCATCCACTTATTGTAATTCCTCAGCTTTCAGCAACTTTCCTCCGCACCTCCAACCCTCCCTGGCAACTTAGGGCCAACGCCGAGGAGAGGGAGAACAAAGGGGCAAAGAACAAAGAGCCGAGCCGGGGCGGGGCGGGGAGGGGAGGAAGGGGAGAGCTCCCCACTTCGGGTCAGCCCAGGGACCCTCCCCGCCCGCCACGGAGCCCCAGCCGGCAGCGGCCCCGGCGGCTGCCGCAGCGGAGGACCCCGCGGGGCGTCCCGGCCCCCGGGGTGGCCGTGGGCCCCCTGCCCGGGGCATGAGCCCCCCCACCACACACACAGAGCCCCCGGGAGGGCTTGCTCGGGGTCTGGTGTGTGCCCGACCGCGAAGCCCCCGCGCCTGCCGTGCCCTTAAGAGCAACGATGAAACAGCCCGGGGGGGCTGCGCCGCCCCCGCCGCGCAGCCGGACCCTCCCGCCTGCCCCGGCCGCGCCCGCTCCCCGGGAGAGCAGCACGGGTCCGGCCCCGCACCCGCCCGCGGCGCTTCCCAGAGCCTGGGTCGCGGCTTTCGGGGCTTTCGGGGACCACGAGAAGGTGGCGAGCAAGGGACCAAGGCGAGGCAGCTTTGCCGGTTCGCTGCAGCGGTCCTGCCCGCCTCACAGCACCCTTGAACTTTCGTTAAAGTGTCACTAAGCACTGGTTTTGGATGGTCCTCTCCCGCCGGACACCCCCTTACCGAATGCCATCCTTTCCGCAAAACTCCTGCTCCATTAGCAGTTAAAACACCCTTGAAAAGCTGCAGGTGCCCTCGTTACCTGTTGCTATGAGGCCCCTGCCCTCTTAATAAGTCTTTTTTCCCTGTGCTCATGCTGTGCCGGCTGCAGATGGCACCGGGCTGGGAGAGCCCAGCCGAGGGGTGTAAACCCCGGGTGGCTGCGGGCGGGGAGCCAGCGGAGGGGAGAAGGTTTGGGCAGGGGTTAATCCTGTCATTAGGTTACCAGGGGACCGCATGCAGTAACTGCCATCCTGCAACTACCTTTTAAAGAAGGACGGGGCATTATCATTGTTCTTCTCGGCCAGGCGTTTCTAAATTAAAGAGTTAATTGACGCGGTTCTTCATTAGAGCAATAACCGAAGGGAATCCGAGCTTTACCTGAGAAACTTTTAGAGTTTTTCTTTCTTTCTTTTTAATTTAAGCTGGAAGGGAGCTAACAGAGCCTCACTTTCCCGAAGGCGAAATTAATCCAGCCGGTAACCGGGGGCGGCAGCACGCAGCCGGCGCGGTGCAGGGGCTGGGGATGCCGGCGGGGAGCGGTCCAGAGCCGGCTCCGCGCTTCAACCGGGCCGGGCGCTCCCGAACCAGCCCCGCCGGGGGACGAGCCCCCTCCTCCCGCAAGCCCCCGCCATGAGCAACCCTCATTAGCGAAATGAGAGAAAGGTGGGGAAGGAGGGAAACAGTTTAAAAACCTGAGGTTCTCAAATGAGGTGCGGCAGTAACGCGCATTTGCGTGAAACGCTGCCCCGGGAGCGGGAGCAAAACTTCAGCCCAGCCTGTGCCCTTAGTGAACTAAAGCCAATTACGTGCCTCCATATAAAAGGTTTCGTGTATGGTTTACGTGTGAGGAAATACAAGAAGCTGATGACTCTGTTTTTGTTATGATTTAATCAAATAAATTAAAGGAGAAGGGTAAGGATACGCCCCATTTGGGACTTAAGAAAAAAAAAAAAGCATTAGTTTTGAGAGACGCTCTCTGTCCAAACCCTTTGCTGCTGCACAGAGCAAAGTGAGGCTCTCGGAGTCCACTCATCTCATTACTGCTGGTTGTTTGGGGTTTCTTTTTTCCTCCTAATGGAGTAACCTTTCATAAGCGATTGCAGTTTCGGGGGGGAAAGGATGAGTAGGTGCCAAAACAAGTCGGGGGTGGGGCAAAATTTTGCGTTTCAAGCAATTTTGCAGGCAGCAATTCTGCTTACAGCAGAGAGGTAGGTGGATACTTGAAAACATCTCCCACCGGGGTGTCCTACTTTAGCAATTCTAATTAAAACAAGGTTTCAAAGATGCAAAGACAGAGCAAGCTTCTTGATTTCCAATGGGCGTGGGGGATACCGTCGGGCACAAAGTGCTCCCAGCTTGTTCTAACGTGCACCTTTGTTTAAAAAGGAGGAAAAAAAAAATCAAGCTCGTCCTCTGATTTCAACTAATGTATTTTTAACTGGATTTCTTTCCTCTGCTTTGTGTGATCTGATACCTACCGTGTAGCCCTGGCCCACTTTCAGCCCTGCGGGTGCCCTGTATTGTGTGCGTGTCTGAAAGAAAAGGGAAAAGTCTTCCATCTCGCACTCTTGTGCCCCATCCTTGTGCTTGGGAATTGAATCGTGTCCAAGCTAGGGGTCAGCAAAACGCGGATCCTATTCCTCTTCTCGCTGCCCAACCCGAGAGGAGCCGTGACTCTGTAGGTCCAGCCTGGCTAGCGTGGCTGTGACCGTCCGGCGCCTTGAATCAATAAAGCAGCCAGTTTCCGACGCTTCTTTGCCACGGCTGCTTATGGAAAAGGAGGCTTTACTGCCACCTATAAATAGCGCTAGATCCAAGTCACTTTTTTTTTTCCTTCCCTTTCCCCCCCCCCGTACACAAAGCAGCAAAGTTATAACCAAGCCACGGCAAGTTGTTCTTGCTGTTTTGCCAGGGCTCGGCTCCGGAGGGGCTGCGCTGGGGGTCCCGGCGCCAGAGGCGGCTGCGCCGCGGCCTTTGGAGGGAGCAAGGGGCTCCGGCGGACCCCAACCCAGGCACCGCCTGCCTTTGAACTTTGTTCGCAGGCATGTGAGGGAGAGGAACAAACACCGATACTCACCCTGCTCTTTGGCTTTCCAGGTGTAACTCCGGCTCTCCCTCTTCTTTGTGTATAACTGAGCAGAGGTTACATCCCGGGCACACACTCTAATGCCCCGGGTAACCCCGACCCTGTTAATTTAATGCTACGCTAACCCGAGAGCGTGTGATTGGAGCTCAAGTGTTGGTTTAGAAAAGCGCCTCTCCGTGCTGGAAGCAAATTCGCCTTCTCTCTCCACACCCCGCCTTGCCACGCGAAAAGTCTCCCAGCTCTGCGTTCCTCCACAGACCAGGACACCTACCTTGTCGAGAGCCACGCTGCCCCGTACAGATGACATTTCCCCCCCCCCCCCCCCCCCGTGAAGCAACCGTGCCATTTCTTAGACCCACGTGCCGTGCCCTGCCTGCTGCGTGGGGCTTGATTTCACGCACCGTGCCGCGGTCTGCAACTGCCTGGAAAGCGCCGAGACCTCGCGTGGGGAAGGAGCCGGGCGGGCGGGGGACCCCGCACCGGGGAAGGGGCCGCGGGGGCCGGGGCCGGGGCGCCCCCCCCACATCGCACCCACAGCCCGAGGGAGCGGGCTGCGCTGCCAGCGCTTCCCACCTGGCTGCGCGGCAGGCGGGGAGCTGGCGGGCAGGCAGCGCTGGGCGCGGAGCGATCGAAGCCCCCCGCTCCCTCTGTTACTTGGTTTTTATTTCCCTTTTAATTCCCCCAACTGAGGTTTGATGCATACAGCTCGGTACCCGCGCTGATACCAGGGTAATAATTGTCAGGGGGGTCCGAGCGCTCCCGGAGAAGAAAAGCGGAGGAAGAAGGAGGGATACAGCCTCCGTTATCTCCTTGCTACTAATTCCCAGCCGGCTCGGACTCGGGGGACAAGGCGATCGCTTAACAAACCCTCCTCCTCCTCCTCCTCTCCCTCCACCACTCCTTCCTTCCTTCCTCTTCTCCGGCACATTTTCTCCCCCGCGCTCGCCCACGTTTCATTCCTCCTCTTCGGGAGGAATAAGCCGTACAAACTCAAACTAAAAAGGAAAAAAAAAAAAAAAAAGGAAAAAAGGTGGGGGGGTGGGAAGGAGGGAGCCAGGAGGAGAATTAAAAAAAAAAAAAAAAAAAGTAAAGGGGAGGGAGGAAGAAAAGGACAGAAAGTGTCTGTGCCTGCTCGCTGACCATCTGTGCAAAAGGTGATCGTTGTTAGGTACTCACATGGCTGGTGGCAGAGCAGCTCTGAGCAATTAATAAGTCTCTCAGCTTGAGATCTTCTTTCCCCTTTTTGACGGCAGCGCTGGCCGTGTCTCTCGCTCCCGCTCACGCCCGCACACACAAACCCGAGCAGACGCTTCAGGACCGGCCACTTTGCGAGGGGAACAACACGGGAGGGTTTGTATTACTCCAGGTTCGTGTGTGTAGCCTATAAATAGCGAACTTTTTGATGGAATCAGCTAACAAATGAGAGGAGAAGGCGTAATTTTGCGCAGGGAGCCCCCCTTTCTCTTTGCAAGATTAAAACCCCCCAGGCAGCCGACAGAGCTAAAGTTGTGGGTGTGTAGAAAGGAATTTCACTTTATTGTGATTGTGCGCGAGATTTTTGTTTGTTTGTTTATTTGGGGGGTTGGTTTTGTTTCCCTCCCCCCCCCCCCCATACGTTACATCCTCCCCTCCTGCCTTCCCAGCCAGGGGCAGGAACTGCCCCGGATTAGCACCGACTTTAACTCCAAGTTGGAAATACGGTGCGTTTGCGGGGGGGTTGGTGGGTTTTTTTTTGGGGGGGGGTCCACGCGATATCGGGTGGAAGTAAATGAGGCGGGCAGGTAGGCTCTCCTGAATGTGCCCTCACTTTGAAAGCGAGTGGGGAATAGAAAGAAAACAGCTCGGAATTACTGGCGGGGGGGGGGGGGGTGTCTTGGTAGGGATGAAGCGTTTGCCTGGGGCGGTGGGTCAGCCACGGAGCGATGGACCCACTCGGGACAAAGCCCCGAGGAACACTTGGCCGTGGGGTCTCCGTGCTCCCGCGGAGCGGCCCCACGCCGGCGGCCGGCACACGCCGCCCCATGCTCCTCTCCCCGCCCGGCGCAGCGGGGCCCCGTACACGCGTGGGCGCCGGGCCCGTGGCTGGGCACGCGTGGGCGTCGCGGGAGCCTCGGCCTTGAGAGCGCCCAGCCCGGGCACCGACGCTTTTTTTGGGGGGGGACACACAGCCGGGCCAAGTGCACCCCCCCGCCTCCAGGGCAGCGCCCGGCCCGGCCCTTTGCGGGTGGGCAGCGGCCCCCCTCGCTGCCCCGCGGGAGGGAAGCGGCGGCGGGGCCGGTCCGAGGGCGCGGCCGGGCTGGGGGGCAGCGGCTCCAGCGCCCAGCCCGGCCTTCCTCGGGCAGCCCCGGGAAAGCGCCCCTCAGGCTGCTCGGGGCCGGCTCCCCTCTGCCCTCCCCTCCCCGCTTTTTGTTAGTGGGGTGAGCGGTGTCGGCATTTTTAGCCTTCCCTCGTAACGACAGTTACCTGTCCCCGGAGGACACTGATTTGCGGGAAGCTGAAGGCTGGGTCCCTGTCAGCAGAGGAGCTGCCGCTGATAAGGACCCTCCCGCGGCAGCTATGAAGAGGTTTTCTCCCCTGACAGGTACCTGACAGGGCTGGCCGGGGAGGAACTGCTGACCTGTCTAAAGAAATATATCTGTGTCTCCCAGAATGGCAGGACAGATGGTGCCAGTTCGCGCCGTGGCGACTTTTCTCGATGGCATACACTGAGCGGAGTTGATGAGCGTTTTGTTTTTACGGCAGGGAGGTAGCGATGCCCTCGGACACCCCGTGGCACGGACTTTCTGTGAAATGCCCGCTCCTGCAAAGGCGGGAGTGCGGCGGAGACCCGAGCCGGGGGCGGGGGGGGGGGAGGCGGCCGCGCTGCCGCCTGCTCCTGCCCCGTCCACGCAGCCGTGACCTGCCGCAAGAAACGCCGGGGACGGCGGCTTCCAGCGCGTTTGCCGCAGCCGTGTGCGGCGCCGCGCCCGCGGGTGCCGCCGCGCTGGCCCCGCCGCGCTGGCCCCACGGGTCGCCCCCCGCTCGCCCCGCGGCCCGGCCCCAGGGGCGGCGTCAGGCAGCGCCCGCGGGGCGCGGGCAGGGGGGACGCGGGCAGGGGGGACGCGGGCAGCGCCCCGCGGGGTTCGTCGCTCCCCGTCCCACGGCTCGGCCGGCGGGGACGCCAGGGCGCGGACGCGCAGCGGCCATCGGCGCAGCCCCAGCCCGGCGAAGGCTCCCGCTGCCGGGAGCAGCCGCAGGCGGCCCCAGCCCCGGCAGCCCCTCGCCTCCCCGCGCCCCGGAGGCTGAAGCCTTTCCTCCGCCGGGCTCCCAGCCCCTCGCAACGTGATTTTTAGCCCGGCGCGCTGCTCTGTCCATATACATTTCCAATCTCATGGCTCATAAACTATTAGCGAAGGGATTTCATTATTCACCTTCTGTATCCTACAGAGGAGAAAAAAAAAACAAACCAACCCACACGCTCCTGGTAACAACGAGACCCGGGCTGGGCTGAAATCCCAGCCCTTTCCGCCGGGCCGGCGGCCCGCGGGGGCCGGGAGCGGCTCGGCTGCGGGCGGGCGGCGGCGGGGGCTGCGCGCCCTCCGCGGGGCTCCTCCGGAGGGACGGAGGGGGTCAGCCTCGTCAGGAGGCAAAGCCACAGCGAGATTATCCTTTACTGGACGCGGAGAAAATATTCCGGAGAAAAGAATAAAATCTTGGGGGTGAAAGGAGGGGGCACGGCGGCCCGACGCAGTCTGTTTGCTTTGCCTTTTTTTTTTTTTTCCCCCTGCGATAAATACCATTAGGAGTTATTTAGTTCTCCATTGAAATCTGACAGATGACGCCCCAGCGTGTGAAGGACGAGCTCCCCGGTGCGATGCGGCGGGGGGAGCGCGGTACGGCCCGGCGAGGGTCAGAGCCCGGGGCGGGGGCGGCCGGGGCGGGGGGCACGGCCCCAACCCGCCGCCCCGAGGCCTGCACGGAGCCGGTGCCAGGCTGAGCTGCAGGCAGGGCGGGCAGGGCGGGCAGGCAGGGGCAAACGCCCGCCTCAGCAGGGCGACTACGGAAACGTAGGACCCGATCCGGGCAAAGTCACTGAAAGCTTGGGCTTGAGACAAACAGCAACGTGAATACGGTGACAGCTAACTCGGTTTCTTTCTTTTTTCCTTTCCTTTTCCGTTTTTTTTTTTTTTTCCTTTAAGAAATGGGATGCGAAAAAGTTTAGACCACGAGGTAATTATAAAAACCAATCTGGCGAATTTTAGAGAGAGACCCACTGCGCAATTTTACACCGAGGAGCAAAATATTCCGGCGAAGTCTGGGGTCATCACCGACAACGGAGCAATGTTCTCCCCCTGTTTAATATACATGGTGTGGGAAATGAAGGGAAAACATAGCTAGCACCTGTAGTGCCAAAGGAAAAAAAAATCAAATTGCTACATAATATTTTGGGGCTATTTTGCAGGACACTCTTCAAAAATAGACACATATTTAATTATATCTCTAATGATTTTCTCTGCGCGACTGGTAGTTAATAGTAAGGAGGAAATGGGCTTTCTACGGAGTTTTTACATTCTGATGTCTTAAAAAAAAAATAATTTCCTTATGTGTTAATCGCGCATCTGGGACTGCAAGCGACCGATCTGGACCAACTTTTAATTAACACGTTGACCTGCTGAAGCAGCAAACTCCCTCAAAAAAAAAAAAAAAAGAAAGTTATACCTGTAGATACAGTGCTGGATCGGCGTGACCCTGGAAGCCCCAGGGCTCCCCCCACCCCCTTTTTTTTTTAGGGAGAGGCGATGTCCCGAAAGGGGCGAGGAGTTGCGCAAGTAGCGCTGGGGTTAAGCTCCCGCCCGCCCCCGTCGGCGCCGCCGCCCACCGCGCAGCCCCGCGCATCTTGCGCGGGGCTGCGCGGTGGGCGGCGGCGCCGACGGGGGCGGGCGGGCGGGCGGGGGTGGCCGGAGAAAAAGGCCATGGCAGAAAGGGAAGATTTGGGGTCTTCGGGAGGTGTGTAATAAACACCAGTGGGGGAGTCGTGTCCCTCTCCCCCCCTTCTTAATTAATTTTTTTTTTTTCATTAATTTAATTTTTTGCAGTACAGACTTCAGGCAGGGTAGATGCCTGACTTGCCCTCCCGCCCCCGCCCCAACACAGGGACCGGAGTATGTTACTACCAAGTTATTCTTTAACTTCTCCACAGGTAATAATTAAAGAGCTTCTTTCTAAATCTCTTTCCCCCACAACAACACGGAGGCTTTCTTTCGCAATAGATTATATTGATCACGCACACGGGCACGCTCTCCTCGGAGCCACCGCCGATCGCGCGCAGGAGGTAGAGCCGCCTGTGAGCTGCTCTCGATTCTGTGTGCTCTGCTCACACTCCCCTGGACATTCCCCCCCTTTTTTTTTTTTTGAGCTGAAAGGTTTCTTTAGGAATGCATTTCTACAAACACTTCCAAATCCCCCCAAAGAGGAAGCTCCACATGCAAAAGGGGACTGACAGCCACTCAGATGCACACATCCAGGCTTTGGCCATATCTCCGAATTTCGTCCCATAAAAATAAGACATACAGAGGGAACAAAGTCATTGACATTGGTAGGGGAGTATCTCTGTCGATCGGGAAGACCTCCAACTTTTTCTAGCGGCGATGCTTTCCAAAGAAAACCTTCAGCCTCATCCTAACAGCAGTACTGAAAGTTTTAGGGGCTCTCAGTTACTTGAGATCATAAATTCATCTGCCAGAGAAGTGTGGCACACACCTGATATCAAGGGAGGGTCAAGAGCTGGCCAGTTCCAGCCGGTCCCGCATTTGATTTACTTGGGGTTGTTAAGATGTATGCTGTGGTGTTTTGATAAGAAAAAAGGAGTCAGCAGTTTGATTTGGCAATTCTTTCTTTCTTTCTTTTTTTTTTTTTCCCCTCTGAAGAGGGCCACAGTTTAAACTAAAGAATTTGTTATTGCTGTTGGGGTGTTTTTTAGCAGAGGTTCTCGGTCTGCATGGGGCTATCTCGTCACTTACTGTTAACACTTAACTGGGTTTCTTACTCTCCTAAGTGAGCCAGACAGTGGCATGAACTCTTTTTACGCAGCTTGTCTACCTGAGGCCTTTGGCGTCTCCACCTTGTGCCTTTGCAGGGGTTCACCCCCGCCAGCCTACTTGGAGCTACAGCAAAGGCACCGGCCGTCGCCCAACTGGTCACACCAGCGAGCTGCTCCATCTCGGCAGAGCCCTACCACAGCTCTCCCCCTTACCCCTCTCTCTTCCACAGGGCCTTGTCCCTGAGTTCCATCAGCCCTCTCAGAAATAGTGCATTTTTTTTAATACTGTGCAGATGTACTCATGCAAGCTGCAGGGCTGAATGTGGGAGGCTGCTTGTTCTCAGCTGAATTAAACTATTATTTGCAGATCTCTCCTGCACCCGCTGTGCTCTCTTTTATAGCCCCCCCAAACTTTCAATCACAGAGAGTTAGAAAATACAAGACAGATGCTATCTCTGACATGAGGGTCTGCATAGCATAAATACCAGCAATACTCCAGACCAAAGGACCATCGCACAAATAACACCTCACAGAGGCAGCAGCAATGGGTGCAAAAATGGGGGACTAAGAATCGGATCAGGATTTTTTGGTTCTATCCCTGATTTTTTTTCTCCATTTCTCCTATTTTAGTTTCTCTGCCTCTAAAATAGGAAAGCAATAGCCACTGACTCTATTGCCTTTCCATGTTGATGTCTGAAAAAAATCAGAACTCCTCAGAGGACACAATCTGTGACAATATTCTAAGGTGGACGCGCTGCCATTCCTTGTGTTGGGGTTGGCAAACGTTTCTCAGCAGAGACCATATTTTCTGTTGCATGTAGCTTTAGAAAAAACATCATCACTTAGCCTGAAAACTGATATGCTGACTGTCTGTACCGGGCAGATTATTTTGAAAATACCTGCCAAAACAATTTGTCCATTTCCAAGAACAAGGTTATGGAAAAATAAACAGTTTTGCTCATACTAAAAAAATGGAAACTTTTTCCTTTGAAATGCTCTGCTGCCCTCAGGCTTTGAAGCACAGACTCAAAATGTGACCTTTTTTATTTACAATATGCCTTTCCCTCTCTGTCTGAAAATTTATCCAAATGTGGCTAACTTGTAAATATTAGAAATTTTGTCATGAACACACTCTCAGTAATGATTTCTTTTATTCTAGCAGGAAAAAGGAATCACTAAAGATTGGCCCTCGCTGCAAACAGAAGCTTAAGGATACAGTGGTGAGGCCAGATTTCCCCTTTAATCCCCACCTCCAAATTTTCCCCATGAGCCCAAGCTTTGGCGTGGGATCTGAGAGGTAGGAATCCTATCTCTTCTAAGCTCCGAACGATTTGAAGGTTGTGTCAAGAAGAAAGGTCTCTGCATGAATACGACAGGGAGAAAAAAAAAAAAAATCCAGCCTGTGACAGAGCAGGCGATAGAAGCATCCAAGCAGTCCAGAGAGAAAAACTGGGACTGGTGTTTGGAGGCAGGAGCCTGGGACTGATTAGGTAAGGAGACACAGAGGTTGCGCAGAGAAAGCAGAGAGAAACCGGTCGGTTGGGGAGCCTGGAGGGGAGGTAGAAGGGCAAGGATAGCAAAACCGACTAACGCTGTCAGCCAAGAGCAAGGATGTGTAATTGCAGGATGTCCAGAGTAGCTGGGCTGAATTTCATTTGAAACATGGTAGAAATTCTGAAAGTCAAAGTGGTTTATTTCAGTATTTTTAACTGATGCAGTTCAGCTGCATCATCATTGCTTTTTATTTGGAATAGAATCTGCTTTCTAATGCTAAAAAAAAATTAAATGACCTTCAGGAGAATTATTTCAGAGCTGATCCAAAATATTTTTTAAATTATTTTTTTTGTGTGTTGCCAGCAAGCTAAGGAAACGTGTTATATATTCAACACTAGCAGCAACATCAGGCACTGGGATGTTAAAGAAATGACTAACCTGAGGGTTTCAGAGCACCTCAATTCTGTCTCCATACATTATGATACACAACCACACAGAGTTTATTCCACAAATTTCCTGAAGCAGAAACGAAGCCCTGCAAGGTACGCTTCCTCTGGGGACAGATCAGAACTTTGTAGTTTTATTCACTAGATTCCTGTCTAATTTGTCACAGAATTGGGTATGGTTCATGTATGAGGTAGAGAATTACAAGAAGAGAAAGCAGGGCTTTGTGGCAAGGCGATAGCTGAATTTTGCCTGCTGAGTTTGCTTCCATTCCCCTTTCACCTCAGAGCTTCTACAATGTGGGGAAAGTTGCCTCAAGAGGTAACGATTAACTAACATTTTCATATTATGAGGGCTCATCTTGAAATTTTGGGGCCTGGTAGGCTGAAGTGAATCACTCACTATCTCAGACAAAATCCATGGGACTGTGCATTGACTACGCCAAGTGATGCAGAATGCCAAACGGGTTGAAAAATGAAGTATTCAGTATCTCTAATCGGATACCCAAAATTAGCAGGCATTTTTTTACTTTAATCTCATTTGTTTGAAATACAGATTTATTAAAAAGGATAGGATGATCTCATTGCTTCAATTTCAGGTTGTAAAAGATGTTTGCTAAGCACCCAGATACTATTGCGTGATGGGGACAGGAACAGGAGAAAAACAACAACGTTCGATTCACATTATAATTTGTGTTCCCCAAATAATACCTACAGAGTGAGTCCCATATAGGTAAGCTTAACAGTGGAAATTAACTCCTGAAGAAAGCTTTGCCCACGTACTACTGTGAATGCCAAAGGGGTGCTCGTGAAGGTCAAGCAGAAAAGTCCCACTGCCCTGTCAAATTGCATTCATACACCACTGCGCTAAGAACGGCTGAAACAAAGGCTTTGTAAAGTTACTCATGAAAAGGGGGGAAGGAGAGGAAGAAGAAGGAGAGGAACAAGCCCAGGGTATCAGAGAACATGGAAATAAGGTGCTGCCCCAGAAGAGACCAAAGTGCATGTCTCTGCCAGTGAAAGCACTCGGTATCTCGGACACTTCCATTTCAGGCGTACACCACAGCAACTTGCCTTTTGGTGACCGCACAGTCTCTTTCCCTTTGTTTTTTAAAGTCCTCCCAGTTGCTTCAGAACTAACATTTTTCTATTATCTAGTCTGAACTTTGAGGAAAAGAGTTTTTCCTGGAAAATTCTTGGTCACTTCCAAGTACGTGATGGTGTAATTAAAAGCTGTGTGATAAAGCATCTGCACAGGGGATTGGTACTGAGTGGTGTGATTAGCTTTCATTCTCTCACTTCCTACTGCTTCCTACTGGCTTTAAATGTTTATAGAGTCTGTAATGCTCTTTTAATTTGAGAGTGTGTGTGTCTGTGTATGCGTAAAATATTATATGGCTACGCAAGATTTATCCCCTACCTAATTTATTGCTGTTCTTTTTAATTTCCATTAAAATACAGGTTTTTGCATCGGTTCTTTGAATTTTCATTCCTTATTGATTTTCATTCCTTGATTTTTCATTTCATTCAGCCCCACTGCAAGTTTAGGAGTATTAGTGATATCTCACTTATTTTAACAAATGTTTTTTATTTTTAGGGAGTTGAGTGCTTATGAAAGGTAGCAGGTTGATAGCTTTTAAGCATTTAAGCTCATGGGCTGATCAGGTACAACACAGGTAACACCTCTGTCCTACCAAAGTTAAGCATAATAGCAAAAGGATGACTGAACTGGCAAGTCCAAGTACCTTCTGGCTTTTTCTCTCAATTAGCACATATTTTAATTGCTTATTTATTTGGTAACACTGGCACTTATCCATTGGAAACTGGGCTAAAACCTTCAAATTATTTCAGGTGGGTGGATTTAATGTTAACAACCCAGATTGCTCTACATGGGGCTGGATTTGAACAAGTGACAGGAAAAAAACAACTCTTAAACATTTTAAATTCTGTTTTCTGTGTTACAACACAGACAAGCTCCAGAATCGCTCTCCCTTTTAATCACAGAGATAGGAAATGCCATCACCAGGCATGTGGTCCTGACCTCAGTCGGAGGATCCTTGGCCTGGAGTCAAGCGGTCTCCACACTCACTGAAACAACCAAATTAACTGTCTGCTTAGCCATGGATTAAAATTCATCCACTGATCCAAGACAGTAAGTGAGACAATAATATGCTACTCCTACTTTGCTTCACGGCAGATCCTCATTCAGAATAAACCTGCAGTTCAGCACTGGTTTTTATGCCCGGAAATAACCAGGGTGGCATTGTAAAATTGTACCTGTAGTAACTTGAACAAATGGGATAAATAAATGCAAATGTAAAAAGAGAAAACTGATCCAGTTTTTAGTAACACAGAGACCGTACAAGAGCAGAGTGTAAAGATAGCTTCAGGAGTCCTGATGCAATCATCAGTCACCATTACTTTGAGTAGTAACTCGTAACACATAAAGTGCCATTTCCTCTGAGCAAGGACCTCTTCAGCATCGCTTTTACCACCACAGCTTAACTCTCTGCTTGTCTAACAAACCACAGGCTTGATTGAAACGTTATAGAGTAAATTGCTTAATACTGTCTAGAGACCTCAAATATGTGAAGTACCCAGTGCATAAGAGAGACAGCTTATTTCAAAACCAAGCATAACAGAACTGAGCTGCTAGAGAACAGAGCCTCTGTCTTTTTCCCATTGCTACACTTGGATTTAGTAACAAAGCAATGTATGCTTGCAAGTCCATCATTTTTCTACCAATATACAAGACAGAACAACTAATATAATCTCAATTATGGAATGCAAGGGTGGACATCTGGCTGCGTAGGAACTGATTTTGACCCAGATAACAGCAAATGTTTTTGTATCGGAGACAAAAGTTTTAGCTGCGACATCCACATCTCCGTTGAGCAACATTAATAAAACCAAACCAAACAATTTCAAGATGTAGTACAAAAGTCATGTTGACAGAAAACAGTATATTCACTGCTGTACTTATGTATCCTACATTATCATCCTCTTTGCAGAGCTAGATTCCTCTCACCACGGCCAATAATAATAAAATAGGAAAAAAAAAAAAGCTTTTCTCAGTGTATCTGACCAAGTCAAAGATCTAGTATTCATGTCAATGAAGCTTTACTACTGCTTGTGATGATAATCCTGTATCATCCCACCCCTGAGGTGACTATATCTCAATCATGAATTAATAGATCACTATATAGAAGTATTTATCTACTTTGATGTACAGTAATCTGACTGTATCTCTACGTATCTCAGAAGGCTCCAAAACAACAGTAGGGGTCACAGTAAATCATTTGCGTATAAGCTTAACACTCATTGCAATAGCATTGCAATATTTCATAGGTACATGTTCAAAGGCAAAAGTTTTATTCATAAATACCCTGATAATATAACTGACTTGGACACTCCTGCATAAGTTGAGAGAGAAGAGTTAAATAAGAGTTTATTCTAATTTTCTGGGTATGAGGATGCCTCTTCCTACTAGCAGCGGCTGGTCCATCTTTGTCACACTTGTTCAAAAACTCCCCACTCACTCACCCATATCACTAACAGATAGAAGGTGGAAGGCAGAGTTGTCTGGGGAAGTAAATTTAAGATGATGATGATATTCTGGACAGGCTGTGTGGCCTCAGTAGTTCACTCCTGGGGAAGGTTTGCAAAGGCATAAACAGAAGTTAGACATCCAGACTAATTTTGCACAGGCAAGAGTCAACCTCCCTAAAGGCAGATGAGCGCCTGTCTCTCACTGAGTTCAACTTGTCAAGAAGAGCTACAGTGTTTAAACTACTTTAATGGGGTGGTTTTTTATTTCCCAGTTTTGGGTTTTTTTTTCAGGGTTACTCCACATTTGTGTGAATGAGGAGCATATACAGGCTTAGTTCTGACACTTAGCAGAGAAGTGGTAAGTGCTTGAGATCTGGCAGCTATAATTTGTGACTCAGATTAGTTTAGCTCTCCCTTCAAAAAACAAAATAGTTTTTAAACTAAGTATCCATGAGAAAATGTTTTGACAACAATGAAAGTGAAAATTCTGTATATTTGAACTCTCATTGTTGAATGGAAACTGCTGTAAAAGCAGGCACTACATGCTTTCATCGCAACAGACATACTGATGTTCTGTCCTGTATAGAATATATGGGTGAGGACAACAGTGTGTAGAAAGCTCAGCGAGCCTCCATCTTCTGCGTGGACAAAATGAGCAATGATGATGAAGAAGGTAAAGGGTGTAGAATTGCATGGAGGGGGCTGATACTGAAGATCAAACACACTGCTAAGTAAGGATGTTGAGATGAATAAAAATAGAAATTCCCAGCCATCATACAAATTCTCAACACTATCCTATTTTAATGATTTTTATTACAGTTCTCTACACCTGAAAAATATGTATTTTTTGAGTAACTACACATTTATTTCAATACATGTTCCTAATAAATCATCACACCTTGGATATTTGCTTCATCAAAATACAGGTGAAATTTTCCTAAATACTAAGCATTGTAGAGTTAATGCTAGAGTTCTAATTTAAAAAGCTGAAGAAGAGCATTGCAAAAAAATTACATCTAAAATGAATTAAACTCCTGTTTTATTTAGTGGAAGAATAAAGATCTACAGTATACATATTTAATTAGAGTCATAAATGCACTAACATTCTTAAATGTACTAGTATTTTTAAGCATGTGACTGAATCAAGTAATGGGCTGGAACAAAGCGTATTATCAGCAATGTGGTATTCAGAGGCTGTTTGAAGATAAGCAGATGGGTAAGTTTAAACTTGGAAAAATAGATTTTTAGCCTAATAAATTGACCTCCCAGAGTCTCTTTTTTACTGTTTGGCAGTACGCTGTTGTGGTGGGAGAGCTACACCTATTAATCTGAAAGTGCAATGGATTCTCTCTTCAGGAATAATTTTTCTTGCCTGCATGTGTATACCTTCCCTACCCTTGGTTTAGAAACTCTGATTTATCTTTAAACAGATGGATATCAAATCCAACTCTTTCTTCAGATTAGAATCTATTGGGAATTCCTCAGACGTATCAGTGCCATAGATAAAAAGAGATTCAGACCTTTCCTACTGTACTTGGCTCCTCCTGCAGAGATGTTATGACCTGTAAGCTCTGCAAGTGGTCAGGCTGCTAGGGCTGACTTCCCTAAGCTTCACTATGTAGCTACAGAGTTGTCTTCTTCTGAAGGCAATTTGGGGCAAGACTCTTATCTTAGATGACCTGACTTGTCTTTTGGGGCAATCCCTTTACTCACAGCTGCTGCATCCTCACACGCACTCCTGAGGAACTGACTGTACCATCTGTTTCAAGAGGAAATTTTTTTGAATGGGAATAATTCAATTGCTGGGCAAGCATTCTCTATGCTTCAGACATCACCATGCAAAATAAACCAAAGCTGACCCTGTGAGCATTCTTTCACAAGACATCAGAACATTTTCCCCTGCCCAAACAAAAACTTTTCTTGTTGACCAGGAGATACCATGCTGGATCATACCGTTGGTCCACTTACACCAGTGTGCCACCTCCTGCACTAACCAGAATCAGACATATCCATAAAAAATGTTGGAACTACACTGTAATCAAGTGGAAATTACCTCCTGGAGGACTTACTCTGATTTCTAAGAGTCAAACAGTGACTCTTGCTTCAGTCAGAGGAAAAGCCGATTGACTTTTACTTACTGTTGGATGAGAACTGATGTATTAATATCAAGGCACTCAGAAAAGAGTGTTTATAGTGTCAACATCCATTTCAAAGAAGCCAAAACTTTCAAGGCTGTGTGAGCACAACAGCAGGTTTCTCTTTCAGTTCATTTGTTCTTCCTTGTTAAACAACAACTTTCTATAGCAGGAATAAACAACAAGGTAAATTTTACATTCATCTAAAACAAATGCATTTGAGAAGAATAAATGATGGGATCATGTTAGCTTTAATGCAAAAGGTCTTGTTTCTGAAGTCTTTATCATTTTATTCCGCAAAAGAATTAAGAAGATGACATGATTAGCAGGTAGGAAAAATATCTGTGGAAATGCTAGTCACTATAACTGTTTGATGATCATTATGCTTATGGAATAGATAAGGAGCTTTCTGATCTCGCACTCAAAGATTTACAACCTGCAAACACTTTGGGGAGTACCATTGATTTTATTGAATCTTGAATGTTGACACAACAAACCAGTGCTAAAAACGCTAAAAGTTCTGCTTGTGGATAGCCCAGACATTTGATGCTGCTTGCTTTGGGCCCACAGTTAATTTTTAACATTGTGGGGACAAGCCAGTGACCCTGCGTTCTTGCTCAGGAATGTCTGACCATTCACTGGCTCCCAGTTTCTACTCAACACCCGCTCTACTGGAATATTTTGGTGTTTAAAGATGCACCCAGTTAAAACTTTTCTGTGTTGCTATCGACTTTTCATCAGACATCGAGCTCTGTGGAGTATTGTTGCTTTGGAGTGAAGGTGCATCGAGCAGTGAGAAAAGTTTGTAAAAGCTAAGGATCACTCAAGGAGGAATTAAGTGGCTTTCAGTTATAATTTCTTATTAGGTTTAAGAAACTGCTTTAATGAAATCAAGATAGAGCACTTTGAATGCAGTAAAATTATGACTTTAGCTTAAGATAACAACAACAGAAATACATAACAATGAGTAAATTAGGACATTGAGGAAATATGATTAAGACCTGTGCAACTAATAATACAACTGAAAAGAGAGATATACTTATTCTGAATTTAATTTATTTGTGGCTAGCAAGTTATAATTAAACCAAATCCTATTCACTGCATATTTACAACTTTATCATACAAGGACCATAAAGTGGAATTATATTGGGTGATTTATTTTGTGGCTGTTTCTTTCTGCTTCTGTGTACACATCTAAATCATGAAGAGAAAATGAGAGCACTAGCAAAATCCAAATACTTTATTTAAAACAAAATGTGTAATTGTTCAGAAATAGACTATTGACTTTCACTGGGTTAAACAGCTCATGTACTGATTAGGCTTGAAGCTATAATTGTTCTTGTCACCCAAACTCTGCTCAGTCAATATCTTTTTATCATATACATTTTTAATCACATATTAATAAACAAGAAGGTGTGCTTTATTGATGGCTGGATTAGTTTATTGACCAGCTCAACAACTCTATATATGGTTTCTGAACAGAGAAACAAGGTCAATGTGTAAAGATGAGGAATAGTACATTCACCATCTTTAATATACTTCATTCTGGTAGTCTACTTCCTTTCTTAAAAGTGCTGTAAATCCATATAGTTTCTCCAATTCTTTTAGAAATGATTTCATATTTGAAACAATCTCACTGTTCAAGCACATTTTGGGTTGGGTTTCAGGAAATTTAGACTTCTATGAGCTCATCTAATTTAACATAATTTTTTCACCTTCACACCAAGCTACGTTATTTTTTAAACCTTCGGGAATTCAAGTTTTCAGATACTTGTAGATTCTTACCAAGTATTCTTTAATTACTTATATTTTGGAAAATATTTAGACTTTTCAGATTCTCCTAACAACTAACTAACTTCATCCTTCTAATCAGTTCTTTTCATTTTTTTCTCTATGAATTGTTATCATGAGTATTTCCTTCGAGTAATTCAGGTTTGCAATGATGGCCTCTAAAACAACTGTATAAAATTAACAATTAAGACAATAATAGAACACGGCCTGTGTGTATTCTTTCCTGTCAGACCAAACCTGTGCAGAGGAACTTCCATTCCGCCTGCCTCCCCCCCCCCTTTTTTTAATTATTGCTTTTATTTTTCAAAGGGATGGAAAGTAGAATAGAAATAGATCTTTTCATCGGCATCTTCATTTTTACAAAACACTGTTTTGCAATAGAAAAGTAATCAATTGAAAATACGTTGATGACTCTGCCTGTCAGGCACTCATATGATCCCCTAAAAACAAGAGTCCTGTGGAAAAACAGCGGACTGCCAGCATGCGCAGAAGTGCATATCAGCCAGAAACAAAGGCGAAGTGTGTTTCCAACCTGAAGTTTGTAGTCTCTAAACCCCTCCAAGTGCTTTTCTCCTTAAGGTATGAGCTTAAAATACATCAAAATGATCAATCACTGCAGTATCTCATATCAGTGATAAATCTCTGATTTTACCAATGCCTCATGCCTGAACCGTTTAGGTGATGAGACGTATGGGGTAAAAAAAAAAAACCTCTGTCTCAACTCTCTCTAAAATCATATGCAGAGGCGCTATTGCTTTGCTTTCTCACCATGCAGTTCTTCAGACGCCTCTCAGATAAGCTCCATTCCTCTCTACAGACTACTGCTCACAGTAAAGAGAGGCTATCTGAAGAGGTCTCTGCGTTTCTTTTTCCCCATCCGAGAGCTATGTTTTGTCTTTGTCTCCCAAGTACAGTATTATCAGCTTTGTTTTCCAAACAGATTCATTCACTTATTATCTAACTACATTTCTATTCTTTCTAGGTTCTTTTATGATACTGGTCGGATTTATGCTGTTTTTTAGGAAGACGGAAAAATATTTCAGTACAATCCAGTAGTGTTTTTCTCTGCCTCTGCCTCTGGAGTTTAAAGACATACCAATTTTATTCTTTTTTGTGAGTGCTACTTTATAATCCTCAGGCAGCTGGTCAAGGGAAGCACTTAAGAGTCATACATACTAAGGTGTAAAAATCTAGTGTAACAAGCTGCTAGCGTACAGCATTAGTAACCACCAACCGATAGCCCCCGGGCACTTCAGTTTTAAATGGGGAAGTTTGAGAAAGCAAGTGTAGAAGAGAGGATCCTTCACTCCACTAATACCTCGAAATACTGCAAAAGGGGAACTGAGACAGTAGCAGAGGGTTGGGCTGAGCTGCACGTTACCCACAAGATTCTGCTCAGGAAACAAAAGGTGATATAGAAACACATCCATATCAAGCACAGACTAAAATCCTGCAGATGACTAACATACTGGTAAACCCGTTCATATTCACATGAATATTATCCCTGTAAAAGCGCCAAGTGCACCAAGATGTGGTGTAGAAGTTCTGGTCATGTAAGGTAAAGCTTCCCAGAGGCAACCTTTAATTGGTCTAATTTTCCCTGCCAAACATCATCAAAGTTTTAGGTGTTCAGGCCAGGTCTTGTCACTTTACTATTTAATCACTTTTAGGATTACCTACTCCCAGCATAAATGTTCTCAAACATATTTGCTGCCTGTATATTTCTCTCCCTTTCGCATGCATGCCTCCTTCCCTAAGAGTCTCATTGAATCCTTAAAAAGTAGAGGAAAGAAAATTATGGAGCATGAACTGCTATTCAACCCCACAAAGTAAATGGTTGTCCAGATACTTTTTAATTTCAAAGACAGGCACAGGAAAACTTCACAGCACTGTAGGAACACAGTCCCCTCTGCTTCCACTTAATTTCTGGCCTTTTGGAGAAAAAAAACCCCAAAACACAAGAAAAAACAGAAACTATGCAAGCTGCAGATTCCATATGCTACTCCCTATGTAGATGTGTGGGAAGTATATGGAGTTAGGTAAGCAAAAGTATTTCTGGGAAACTTGTTATTAAAGGGAAGGCAACTGCTAAAGCCAGTTTATGAAATGATTGAAATGAGTACTACACGCAATGAATAGGCTGATTTCCATAGTAGGAACACACCAAATCATGCCAGCGTGGGCTGACTCACCACAAATAGGTGGGTTTGACTCTTGGCTCTGACACTGACTTATTGCACAGCCTTAGGCAAATCCCTAAACATTTGTTTTTACTTCTCCATTTATATGATTTGGGTAATACTTACATACCTGAAGGGGATATTTTAAGATACAATGTGTTTAAGATACTACAAAGATTTTAAATGCTGTAACATAGCTAAGCCTCATTAACACCGTCAGACTAAAATAAACACTGGGATGATTTAGGTAATGTGATCCATCATCCTGGAACCAGGGAACTTCGCTGAACAAAGAGCAAAATCTTCAAAGAGACAGAGGAAAGGGAAGGTACAACCCATTGTAAAGCCAAAGTACTTTTCAGGGGTGGATGAATTGGTAGGGGAGGAAGGACAAGTTTGTTTAATAGGCAAGAGTTCAGTCTTCTTTAATTAAGTGGTTGGGCAGAGCTGAAAAGGAACACGTGCTCGAGTGGGTGAAGAAAACAAAAACCATAGGCCTCAGTTACCCACCTGTATTGAAGCTAGAGAGGACTTTGCCAAGATGAGACCTGAGGGTTTGTTTCTATTTCCTATATGATGTGAAAACACAAGTGTCAAAAGAGATCCTCTTCATTTGGACCTTCCTCTCCTGTCAGAAAGGGGAGATGGCCTTCTCCAAAACAGCACGAGGTGCTCTGAGGGCTCCCCAGGACTGGATTACACAAAAAGGATGATGCTCATCTTGCTGAACTTTCCAGCATGGGAGAAGTCATGCTGGCATGGCAAGAGATGGGTTGGAAACACCTGTGAAAGAGAAGGGCCCCAGTAAAGTCACTGGGTAGAGAGCCCATTGTACATTGACTACATTGAACTCATTTGCAGCAAGGACAGAAGTGAGAGGCCCCAGAACTCTGCCTGGGCCTGCCACCAATGTCCATAAATCCTTAAACCCTACACTTACACCAGAAGGAATGCATTTCTGGGCTAACCCAGAGAGAGGCAAATCCAACACACAGAATATCAGATAAGATAATACAGCAGCATTAGCACTTCTGAGATTTTATTCCCCCTCCTTTTTTTTTTTTTTTGCCTTCTCTAAAGTATTTTTCCACACTTAGGGCCTTAGAGAGAAAAAAACCCACACTCTTAAAAGAAGGATTAGGGGAAGCCTAGCAGCATAGATAGTGGTATAATAGGATGTGAAATCAGGTTAACTGCTCTAAAAGTAGGAGGGAGAGGCTTGAAGTGAATGAGGAAGATGAGAAGCCAAAGTGGATGTTCTTGGAGTGAGGGGGATGCAGCCAGAGGGTGGAAAAAGAGGGACTTCTCTTGGGCAGTGGTGAGTGGCAGGGAATGGGTGAAACAACAGCAGTCAGGTTTCAAGTATCAAGAAATGAGGATTGGAACAATTAGTGCCAAGATCAATTTTTTTCATTAGATATAATTCTTTTGGTATTGTAGTAAACCTAACGAAACAAGTTCAGTGGCCTAACTTTGCATTGGCTATGATCCGGACGTGACCTCCAACTTTTTGGGGGTAAACTTCAGTCCTTTTTGCTGGTTTGACAGGAAGAGACTAATAGTCTGCCTTGTCTCCAGACCAGCTCTGCTGTCATCCTGCTCTGAATGCCCATTCCTGGTTGGAAAATGTTGCCCTGTCCTGTGGTTTGCACCTCCCAGGTTAGTCCTGAGTCCGGTCTGTCGTCTTGGAGAGCACCCAGCGATGTGAACCAAGATGCAGCAGGTGGAGAAATGTGGACAACTTGCCTCCAAAGAGCACTCCTGCTCCTAAACAAAGCACTCTCGCAGGCACGTTCAAACAGTGTAATACACATGAATAAGGTAGGCTGGACTTATCTCACATAATTTTTAAGTTGCTAGTACAGACTACTCCACAGATCCTTGGTAGATGTTACTGAACAGGGCAATTCGTGTACTTCACACACTATGTCTATTTATCTGTCTTATTTCCTGCTTATGATGACCCTAAGGTGGGCACTGAATCTAGAACACAGTTTGAGACACGAATATATTACTGGATATAAAATGGTTTCCCATACCAGAAAAGAGACCAGTTTACAAGCTGAAAATACTTTTATTAAGTACTTCATTGATACACATCATTTGAGAGACACAAAATCAAATTCATATTAAACTAACAAAGCTGATACATTTTTACTACATCTACAGACCACAGAACACTTTGCTTTCAAAAAAAGTTGAATAAATCACAGAGCTTTCTTAAGGAGGCTTCTCCCCTTGTCTTCAGAAAGTCCTTAACGTGACATCTGTCCCTGCACTGTCACCTCTTTTAAAACTAACAAATGCATGACATATAATACAAGATTTATAAATTAAAGAAACCCACCCCTTTTAAGTAATATTCTTTAAATCTCAGTTTCTGACAGTCCTCCTATTTGCTCAGTAACTGTAATAGGCGTATTTTTCAGAAAATAGTGAATAAAAACTGACAAGCTATCGGGGGAATCTGAATGCATAATTGATAGGGGCATAAATTAATATGATTAGGCCTTTATTGGGTGCCACTGCTGCCAAACCTACAAAAGGGGCATGGAATAAAACATGGCTATGTTCTCAGGGCTGATAGACATCAATATGTAATGCATATTATCTCAAGCCTTCTCATGTAGTCTGCTTATGACAGCACTCAACCTAATTGAAATTTTTATCTTTCTGTTGCATACAGACAGTTTTGACTAGCTGCTTCCAGGGAAAAGAGAGAAATCCAAATGACCCAAACGAAGGTTTTTCTGTAGAGGTATATACCCTTCTTGCAAATCACTTTAAAATGGCTTTCTGCTTTCTGGTTTTATAAAGCCATCTTCAGAAAGCCGCATTAAAGACAACCCAGGACTTGGTTTGCCTCTCTCCCTTTTAACTAAGCTTAACAGTGCATTTCCCTAAAAGAAAGAAAAGAATCAAAAGATTTCTTCGTAAAAATCAATATATTGTATGCTCACTTCAACTCATTTTGCCTCAGTTTGCTACAGTTCTTCACGCTGCATATATGCAGCTTAGGAATAAATCATATATCTGTTTATTATTTTAACACCATCTCCCTCACGACCTGTGAGGAAAAAGTTAAAAATTAAGAGTGATTTCTTGAACTGACACCCCTCAATCCCTCCAAAAATATTGGTCAGGTGATACAGTTTCATGTAGATAATTCTAAATTAGTTTTAATCTTTTTCTTTCTTTTTCAGCTCTCTCTAACTATGAATTCACACACTGTGAAATGAAAAGCCATGGCAAAAACATGAGAGCTATCAGTTCTAAAACGTTTCAAACATTTTCTGTAAATGAGAATGTAATCAATATTCACTTTTCATGAAGGGTTTTTGCTTTGATGAGTCAAAGTTGATTAAAAAGTTTCACATTTAATATTTTGCTCTTTATTGAAAAGTCCTGTACTGCATGAGTGTTCCTGAGAATGCATGCTACCATTACTAAATATTTTTATTACAGTAGTGTTGGATGTTGTACAAATAAGATAAGGAGTCAGTTTCCGCTCTGTTATTTACAGTCTAGAACAGGATTATCCCTGGAGTAAGACATGTTTAACCTGTAAAAATCAAAATAAAACATGAAGAGGGGCAGAAATGGGTCCAAAAATTCATTTTGGCTTTACTGAAACTCACTTCCTAAGATACAGGAAATAATTTTTTTTTTTTCTTTCTGAAATATATTTAAAAGCCCATGCATTTACTTTGATAAATAAAAATCACGTTATTGGTTATTTTCATACTGTGATATGAAGATAAAGACAGTATAGCTAAAAAATTACTTTCTTCTGTTAATGGACAATCTTTTACTCTTCTAACTCATCACTACGTTATCATAAACAGTAGGGCATCCATAAATATAAAGAGGCCACACATTTTGTAGCTTGAAGAATGACACATTGCATTCTGAAAGATCCATGTTCCTCCACCTGTTATTTCAAGTAATTTATTTATTTCTGAGGCTATAAAGCACTCCCACTTTCATTTTATACCTGCCCTTAGTAGTTGCAAATTCAAGATGCGAAACAAACCTGCTATGATTTCCTTTCCATTTACATATTACAAACAGAAAGGTCAGGGCAGCTGATGGACAACAAGAGCTCATGAACTTTCCCTCAAGCACTATGGAGAAACTCCAAGCCTTCTTTTGTCCTAGTGTGAATTTATCATATGAATGAAGTTTTAATGAAATGCATTTTGAGAGCCTACTGCTACATGGTTTTGGTGCTATTTGTTCCTACTTTGGTGCTCTATTGAGACGGCATCTTCCTTCCCTTTTCAGGAAACCAGACTGATAACCGCATAACTAGAACATACTCCATGTATGATCTGCAATGTTGTGTGGATTGCCAGGGGGATGGGGGTGACCTGAGGCTGTGGAGATTTAAAGGTTGGGGGCTTAAGGTGTTTTACTATTTTGATTCTGTGTAACTTCTTTTGTATTACATGGGAATGTCAATATTTACGATTTAGTGGCTATGAATACAGAAAATATAGAATAACATGAAAATCCCAATGCCACCAAACACGCTGGTTAGAAGGTGGCTTCAATAGATGGCTCCTGGTCTTGTTTCTTACTTAAAACAATATTTAATTCCTAAAGGGTTTCTCTAATTAGCACACAGCTTGGGCTTGTAACTACTTTAGGAGATTCTTAAGAAAGGAATTATTATAGCACAGAAGACTCTTTTAGTGATATGAGGTACAGTTTGAACCTCTTATGAGGCCGATAGCAGAAGAATTTCACAATAGCACTAAGCATTACAGAACAATAGCTTAAGGTGAATTTCAGGGGACTATGTCTTAAAAATAATTTCCCTTATTAATCCCTGTTTTCCAAGTGACCTACTCTTTCTCAGGGGCATGAATATGGACCAGTTCATCTAGTGGTAAAGCCTGCAGCTCATCATAGTGTTTGGGGCACTGGGCTTCCTTCTCCTCTACCTGATAAATTACTGAGTCCTTTTATCCCACCATAATGCTTTCTTTCATCCCCCTTTTTTCAAGAGGCACTAATTCAGTCCACATGTACAGCAGCTCAGCTTGTTGTTCAGAGAGAGGAATATTACCCAATGGAGGAGGAGCCTGAAGCGACATCCACTCTGGGCTTTCTCCCTTTTCAGCTATCGGATGCTGCTAGCATCGCGGACATTGAACAACACAGACAAGTATAGCATGACTGGAGCGCAAAATGGGGCTGGCTCACACCATGCTGCACAGATCTCTTGTAGCAAGTGTGATGAGAGTGTTGGCACCCAGTTGTTTGGTATCTCCCATTTGACCTTATAACCCCATTACTCTCATCTGTAGGCCAGTAGAAGAACAATACATTCCTGGTGGCCTGCTTGGCCCACTGGACAAAAAAAAGGGACAGTTAAGGTTCTCACTACTCCTCTGTACATGCACAGATACTCATGACTTTGGAGGAATGGATGTGCAACAGCCTCAGTAGACAAGGTGAACTCATGTCCTTAGTAATTCTGGCCCAGGTTCTACTATGCTGGGTAATATCTTATACCACAACTAAGTCCACAGAAGTCAATATGAGTTATGGTTTCAAAACATAGCTTTAAGTTAAAAAGCACTATTTCTAACCAATCATAGGATACATTTAGACATCTCTCTCCAGAATGCAACTTCAAAACTAGAATCACCTCTCTCAGACAAATGTAAGCTGGCTAGGACTTCTACAGAAGAGTGATGGTGGTGGGGGCTGGTTGCTTGCTTTGCGTAGAATAATGCAGATTCTCTGAAATTTTCACAGTACTTTGATAAGCTGTGAAGAATGTTCAAGGGTTTTTTCAACAGCTCAACTTCATGTGCTTACTCATGAGAAAACCAAAACACATGCCATAGCATAGTTTTGGTGCCTCTCTGTGGGCCAGGCTTTCTTGCTGTCCTGTGTACTTCATTATATACCAGACTCTCTGCTTAGCCAAAACAGAATTGAGCTGTGTGTGATGGAGGATGTAGTAGATGAACCTAGCTTGTAAAGACAGAAATTATCTGGAGATAGTTCCTGCGGATGACACCTTTTAAGCTCTCCAGTGGGGGCTGAGCATGGCAAGACTGTGAAGATGCTTGATAATGCAAATCAAGGCTATTATGATGGCCTTGAAACCAGTCAATGAACATAGGCCCAAGAAGTATATTAAATATGGGCAGGAAAAGAAAGAAACTAACACCATTTCATAGATATGGAAGTACATGACTGTACAGAAACAAAAAGCAACATCTGCAGTGCTACTGTAGTAAATCACACACATTATTAGCTAGCTCACAGTACCCTTGTATGGTAGGGATGGGCTACAGTCCCTATGCGCAGAGGGGAGAACTGAGACCAAGGAAACACAGGATACATTTCCAGGGAGGTGAATGGCACCTGGGGGCCTCCAAATCTATTTGTAGTTTTGAGGTCTGTTCCCCCTCCACAAAGTATTTTGCCCAAGGTCAAAAAGGGCTTTTAAACTGAGGTTGCAGAAGTTCCAGTCCTAAACCTCCACCAAACCACCTTGCAGGATATTGGCAGAAATCCTGCTGTGCTTACTGCAAACCACCGAAAGCCCAGATCTGCCAAATAACTATGGCTCTTCAGGAGGCTAGAACTTGCCTGAGGTTAGCAAAGTAAATCCCGTACGAGGTGTTAATATTCCCTCCCCTTACTGCAAAGCCATTTGAGGAATTTCAGCATTGTGACATTTTCAAATTACGAAACTGAAACACTTTACATGTTAGTAAAATGCATTGTGCCGACCACATTTTAACAAAGATCATTTATCACCTCTGGAAAGTTGCTGAGTAAATCCTTTTGCCTTTGCACTATCCCATTCATCCTTGTTTCAAATAATGTAATTCTAACATTGTATTGGTATTCTTTTAGATTTTTTTCCCCTTCTTTTCCATTTAAAAACTGTTTTCTAAATACATTTGATGCAACTAAGTTTTATATTTGTCTCCTTATGGAAGTATGCAGAAGACGTGCTCAGCTATATTGATCTCTGAGGAAATGTGGATGAGGTAGATAATGTGAAACCTTTTTGTCATTACTAACAGTTATATAGGTTCTGGAAACTTTCTGTGTTTGGCTGCCTAGATAAGTGCATGCATTCACATTTATTTGATTGGAAAAGTATGGGGAGTAAACTGTGCCTCCCCAGTTTCTGTGTGGAATTGATCTTTTGTGTATTAACACTTTCCTATTACAGGAAAAGGAATTGGTGATTATGAGAGCAGAAGCACCCCTTTCTTTCTGCTGGAGTCTTTGGAGAATAGTCTTAAAAAAAAAGGGAAGGGACCTAAACCAGTTAAGAGAGGGCACAAGGCAAAGTGCTGAACATTTCCACCTCTAACCTTTGGAAACCGAAAGAGAGAGATATTACTTCTCTTGACTTTATTAGCTCCTTGCATCTCTCTCACATCTGTGACAGACGTACCCTTACTCTCCCTGGGCTGGGGTAGCTGCAGGTGGCAGGTACTTGCTAGGTTCTGGCTCAGTTGCAGGAGCCAAGGCTGGTACTTGGCTTTGCTAACTGGGACACCAGGTAGAAGGTTATTAATGTTTACATGCAAGTCCCATGACTTGTTGTACAGGATTTTGTCTAAAGGATGAAAGAGTAAAAACTGAATGAGCTTCTTTCTATGGGGAAACTATCACTTAATTGATTTTTTTTTTCCTCCATTCTAATTCCTCTCTAATTGTTCAACATGCCTCAACTCGGCCCCTTTCTCTGAGTTTCCAGACTGCATTCTACATCTGCTCAACTGCAGACACCAAGACGTATACAGACCTCTGCAAACAAGTCCAGGCCACGAAGTCTTAATTCTGGATCCAGGCTATACTTTCTTTTGTGATAAAGAGATCTTTCAGTCCTCTTGCATCACTTACTCCCTCCCCATATAGGTTACTGCCTTCTTGTCTGAACTGATTCAACCCTCTTCTTTCTGGAAACAATGAATAATCAAGTTAAAAGGTTTTGTTTTTAAAAGCGTACCTTTTTCTTGATCTGGTTTACAGTGTGACCACAAAAAACAGTTGGATAGGCTTAAGTGAGGCAGAAGTATTTTTGGAAAGGGGGAAAGCAGTTGAGGAACAGGGTTCATTTAACTGCCATTGCTGTTCTAATATAGGGTTAGGTACTGGTACTCAGAGTGCATAGGTGAGTAGCAGAAAGGCTCTGGTGCTGCTTTCTTAATGTGATGGCTTTCAGGATCAGGACTAACCAGGATCAGATGGTCAGAGACAGCCTTCATGTACAGAGCAGGCAAAAGGAAAGTCACTAACACGCCATCCACAGTCCTAGACAGGCAGGTTTTACAGCTAAGACCTATCGTTACTGGGCACAGACCTCTCGCACAGCTCTTGTGACTGTACTGATATGGCTTGATGCTTTTTCAGCCAGAATCTCCCTTCCTCCTCCCCTGCACCCCCACATGCATTTTTTATGACTCCTCTTTTTTTCTTAGCCCTATGAGCTGGCATGAGATGCTTTACCATGACGTCTATTTGCACCTTTTTTTAAAAAAAGTTTGTTTTTACGTCAGCCTGCCCTGTTTATTAAAATACAAATCCATTAGGATTGCATCCATATGGTCAATCTCCTTTCTAAGTTGGTTCCTGACCCTCAATACAATTCCTGATAATGATGGTGATTGGCATAAAGCTTGTCTAATCACAATAAATCCTGTGCAGACTAAGGGCTCTGTCCTGCCCTTGGTAACGCTCTTACGCAGTTCAGCTTTTCATATAAGTTTTGACTAGTACTTTTTTAATCCGGTCTTATTCAAAATTAAACAATTCTCTACAGTGATTTTTAAAATTGGCAGATATAAACACACAAGATCTCAGGCAAAATGAAAAGTGAACAACTTGTGCAAACAGGCAAAGCAATGCATGGTAGACAAGAGAGACAGCTCAGAAAACCTGGAATAGAGCCATTGGCTTTAATTAGCTGTACCAATTTATGTTGTCCAAGAATCTGGCCTGTTTCTTAAAAAATTTTTTTTGGATGTGTTAGAAAAATTGGGCGTATAAATTACAGCTGCCCCTATGACACTTCAACTTGAACGACCAGTACTTATTCAGTCAACTACAATAGGTCTCACTGTCCTTGGCAGGATTACAGGGGTAATATTTTTTAACATGGATGAGCAGCTCTTGAACAATTTCTCCAATGTATTAGGCATGAACGGGCTTTTCTTCAACATCAGGTGTGCATGTCTTCTCCTCACATTTATTTTTCTCCACCACACATATTTATTGTGGCCATTACGGGGGGGGGAAACTTCCCTTCCTATAAATGTTTGTCTTCTCCTCCATCCCTTTTATGGGAACACCACAAACTGATGGAGTGATCTTGTTTCATATGCCTGTCTTGTTTTATTTATTTATATAATCAAAGAAGACATTCACTATTGTTAGAGTATATTGCTATCGCTTCTTCGTTGCCTGCAAAGGAACTTGTAGGCAAAGATAAAGACAGGCTATGATAGATACTCTGTTAAAGACTTTATCTTGTAGTTTCTTATTGACAAGAAGTCTCATTTGTTTAAAGGGAGTTTATAGTACTCAGAAAATTGCAAGCTTAGCTAAAAAAAAAAAAAAAGTAGTAAAATATTGTTGACTTATTCTGCCTTTATAAAAAGTTTTGGGGGCCTTGAAATATCCTCTACTGACAGCTGGACATGAAGGACTTCAAATTGATGAAATAAGAATATAAATATCTTCTACATAAGAATGATTGATAGAACAACATAACTGGTACACAGATAGCACATACCTATGCTCAAACTATATCTTAGGGTCTTTATTTTCAGAAAGAGAATTTCTACCAGTTAGGGCTAAAAAAGAATATTCAAAAGCTTTAATAGCAAGGGTTTCATAATTTCATTAAGTATCAATCCATTGCCAAAGCAGAGGGTGCTTTTTTTTTCTTCCTTCCCCTTCCCCCCCCCAAACATGCATTTTCTTAAGTGTTTATTAATTTATTGTAATATATTCTCCTATATTCATATAATTTCATTAGGCAATGTAGTGGTTGTTTTTACAGAAGAGCTGTATTAAGAATTTTAGGTATTGGTAATTGGCAATCTATCTTTGAAGATGCAAATGAAGAGGTCCCTGTATAGCATCCAACTCTACCAAAGATTTACAGAAAACAGAACAAGCACGCGCAGGCTGAAGTGGAAATAAAGTTCGTTATACCACATACATCCTGAATAAAATTCCATGTTTTTATTTGTATTTTTTATTGCCTCTCTCATAGAAAAAGGTACTCTGAGCTTAATCCTGCTGTTTTTCTAAAGTTCAGAAATAGGTCCAGCAATGTAAGACATAAGGAAAGACTTTGCAAGTCTACCTGAAGTAGTATATTGAAAGAAAATGCCTTCATTTGCTTGGCCAAATTCTCAGTTTAATTATTTGAGACTCCAAACTTCCTTTTCCTTTAAGTAGTATTCCTTAAAGTATGTCTTCTCAGCTCAAGTGTCAAATCAATTAATTTTTTCTCTCTTTGTTTGCTCTAGAGGAGACTTCTTTTATTACAAGAAAAGAAAAAAAAATGTACATATGTGATAGTAACTTTAATTATTGAAGGTTTTTGACACCACCGATGAAAACGCTTCCCACAAAGTCAGCTTTGAGCATAGACAGTGACAATGCTGTGAAGGTCAGTGTTCAGATTAACATGCTCACTGTAAAAACATGTGGCAGATTTTTGTACTAATAGAAGTAATAATGTACAAACTGACTGAAAGAGTGAAAAACTTATATCCAGAGTAATTAGAACCCTCTGATAAGCAACTAAACAAGCTTCCTTGGGAAACAGAAACTTAAAATTTACATCCTTGCCTGTTTCATCTAATCTAAGGTGACTTGGATTCCAAGAAACATTTTTTTTTTTTTTTTTTTAAAGTTCCTTCTGAGACAGTTGCCCGGCAGAATTCGGATTGATGGAACTAGATCTCCAGTATCTCCCCTAATATTAAAGACATTACACATCGGCATTCTGATTCCTCTCGCCTCTCAGGGTGTAAATCAGGGAGCGTTCATGGAAATCAGCAAGTGTTAGGCCCAAGAGCTTTCAGTGTGTGATGGAATTAGTTTTTGGCTGGCAGACTCTTATGAAAACTGATTTCTGAAAAAATCAAATCTTTTTAATAACAAGTAAGCCCTCACACACCAGACAGCAGATGGTGAATTGTGCAGTCCTTTGCACCAAAGAAAAAACATGCTTTGATAGTATCACCATAATGTACACATTCGAGGCTGATGAGGAGGGTGAGTAAAGATAAACACGTGACACTCCTACAACAGCTGACAATACACTGAAAGGAACAGAAGTTTTGGAGAAGAAATTAAATATTCTGAGAGAATAAAATTACTTCCCCCCATAACGCCACAAAACAAAATAGGTGTGTTAAAGGACTGAAAAAGCTGGTAAAAAAGAGGAGTCAGCTGATGTTCTTTGAAACAGAGGATCTGGAAAGCATTTACTGAAACACAGAGAAGGCCTTTTGGCAGAATCCTTCTCCTTCCCCCTTTTGTCCTCTGCCTTTCAGAAGGTCTTTTGAAAGATCGTTATCCTGGAGAAGACACAGTTGCACAAATATTTCCTTTCAACATGAAAATGAAAACTTTAAGTTACACTAAATAAATAAACAAAACCCATCCGTTACTCATCTAAAACCAGAACAAAATGAAAACAAGAGGAATCTAGATATTATTTTTTAACAAATAATTCAACAGAAAAACCCAGATGTCCTGTATCTTGGTCACTAGTCATACATCTAGTTGATTGATGACATGTAACAAAGTGCTATGGGGTGAAACCTGATGTGTTTTGCATATCTAGGTTACTCAGAGCAGTTTAGTCTTATGTGGCCAAACAGCATAGCGTAAGGAACAGATAGCATTGGAGGAGGGAAAAAAAATTCTGTCCTTAAGCAGTAATAATTGGATTTGGGGCTCTCTCCAGCACAAATTAGCATTTATGGCATCTGGCCCATGGACCAGATGCTGTAGGACTTTGGGGGTGTTTGGAAGCGTCCAGTTAATGGCAGCAAATGGCTGTTAAGGGAAGAATGAGAGATAGAGACCTGTGAGAAAGGCAACACTTTCACCAGGCTCCACCTCAGAGTGTGACGGGCTGGTGGGACCTAAGCCATTGCTCAAAGTGGATGGAGCTAGCACTTCTTCTCTAGAGGACTCAGGGGAAAAAGAAGAAACTTCTCTAAATGTTTTCATTTATGTAAAGAAAAGCAATTTGGCACTCTCCACATGTGCGCCTAATGTGGTTGAACCAATCCTTCCAAGAAGTGGAAGGATATACTACCTTCTGCATTGGATTAGCTCCTTTAAGCAGGCCATCCACCATTCAAACTACCCTGCCATTTCGAGAAATTCTAAATTTTCCTTCAGTATATGCTAGCTTGACAGATTAATTCTCGTATGTGGCAAACCAAAATGCCACTGAACATTTTGTTCCATGAGAAAAATTAAGGAAGACGGCGGTGGGGGGACAGGATTACAATCTGGATCATTCTTTCCAGCTCCTAATTCTCTTAAAGCCTTCAGAAAATTCTGTGTCTTTAGGAGATCTCAGGCTTGGTGAACTATTACTTTGTAATACTGCATGATTGTGCATGGACTTTCAAAACCCATGTGAAAGCTGCATACAAGCAGTAGTGTTATTGGAGTCTTTGTTCATGTAACATTCTTTAAAATTTAGATATCAACATTTACAGCAGATCAACAACAGACATGAATGATCTAGAATAAGTGAGAAACATCAAGGGACAGACAATTGATGCAAAGGAGCAGAGAAATACAGAGCCCAATAAATCATAAGCAACAAAGTTAAACCAATGAGATTTAGCAATCATCAGCTTCTCAGTGACACTTTATCTTGCCTGCTAGATAGAGGACATGCATTTCAGTTCTAGCTTTCCTTCACTTTTGGATTTGCGGATTCATTTGACCAGTCTGTCATTGTGACACTAAGTAGCACTATTCTGGAAATTTTCCAGCAAAATGCTGTTTGTTTTGAACTGGAAAGTGAGATGCTACCACTATCAGAAGTGTTTGTGGTGATCTATAAACATTATGGCTAACATTTTATGTGGAAAAGTTTCAAAGTTCTGAAATGGCTGATGAGGGATCGAACATCCCTCTTTCCCCTTCAGCTCCTTTGGCTGCAGCTTTGCTATTTCAGAACCGTCCGCAGTTCACATATGGAGTATTTTCTGGAACATGCAAGACCCAGCTGAGGTCCCTTGGCTAAACTGGTTGAAAGCCATAACCGCTAAACTATTAGCCCAGCTAATCTCCTGTGTATACACAACTCTTCATTGTAACAAATATTCCAACAGACAAATACTTAAGATGTAGGAGACACATTTTCAACAGTCTGTTCCAAGAAACATTTATACAGAGGCATATATGTATATATTTATATAATAGAACAGCTTCAAAGATCAAACGGAGAGCAACTCCAGCACAGCCAGCAGTAGCTGTAGCACCACCAGACATGACAACAGGGACGTCCACATGGTTTTTCCGCATCTTAATCCATGAAAAGAGCAATGCAAGAGAATGATGAAGCGCAGGGTCAGTAAGAAACAAAGATAACAGATGAAATAATAACCCTTTTGGAGCTAGATGGAACCTGAAGCCACTGGGCAGCCAAAGACTGTCTGCTGGGGTAAAAGGAAGGAGTGGGATAAAGGGAAGGAGGGAATCTCCTTCAGCTTGGAAGCTGAGCCTCTGTCTCCATGGGAATGGGGTGTTTAGCAGTTTGTCCGTACTAACAGCCCAACTGCTTTTTCTTCTAGCCTATGCATTAACAATGGGGAGTTGAGGGTTTTGAAAAGTGCCTAAATAATTTGGCTGAAAAAATTAAATGGAATTAAAAGCCATCACTTGGCATTTAAAATCATTCAGTAATTAAAAGTCATCACTCAGGCATTTTCAAAGTTCCCGTCTTAAAAAAAAAAAAAATTAATCTTCAGAGCAAGTTTTAGAGTCTTATTTTAATTTTTCTTGAATAAATCTTGTCTGAAATAGAGCTTTTGGAAATAGATGACTTTACCATTATGATTTAATCAACAGCCATTTGAAATGAATATTTCAAACCCTCACATTCTACACGCAACATGAATATCTCAGCAGAAAAAAAGGCACAGAATGCTTTGAAATTATGAAAGTTTGAACACACAGTCCATATTTTAAAATGCCTTCTCATAATTTCCTCTGTGCCGACCCATTTGTTACAGTACCGTTGGCCAAGAATTGCTTCCTAGGCTCCACTTATACACACAGCCTGTGACGGGAGGTGGGAGAGGGAAGAAAAGTAGTGTGTAACCACAGGAATATCAGCTCTAGGTGGAGCTTATACAGCCCAAAGCTGGATGTGCTGAGGCACGCTGCGCAAAGCAACAACAGAGGTAACCTGTTGTAGCAGAGCCGGTGGAATCAGACGCAAAAATGTCAGAGAAAGTTTTATAAAAAGTTGAGGTTACTGTGAACATGTTGCAGGATAAAGCTGGATTGTTTTCTGGATTTCATTAATCAGCTGCCTGCAGGACTGATGAAATAGATGCCCACTGATACCTACGAACCTTACTCAAAAAGAAACTTCAGTCATTATTGCCCTTCTTTCCTGCACTAAATACAAGGCAGTGTAATATATACCCAGATGATGCTTATTTCCCCCACTTTTTATCTTATTTTTTACCTCCTCTATTAATTGCTGAATTATCGAAGAACATGGCTGGTAATTTCTACCAGGAATGTTTTCAAATATTTTAATGGTTTTGTCCTACGACTAGTCAAAGACAGTAGGGGGATCCTCTATGTATTTGAATTAATATGTTTCTCTGTTCGGCATGAAATGCTGCTTGCTTGCTTGCTTATCTTTATGAAGAGAAGCTGGAATTATCTTTCATTGTCTTGTTGCACGTTGCTGACATGAACTGTTCCTAACCAGTGACAAGACTAGAACAGACAAACACGTTTTATTTTTAAAAAGCGCTCTTCCTACCTACATAAGAACTTGGAAAGGAAAGGAGTAAAAAAATTCCATCCTGGTGAAAATCTGACGACATGTTTAATAAATTCAAATTCATTTAATTAGATTTCTTAATAGAAATTAACCTTGAGAAACTGAAGACAAATAGCTCAGCATACTTCTTACTAGGCAGTGTGATATTTAAATGGTTTGCAAGAGACACTAGTACCACGAAAACTAACTCAGTCAGTCAGTCTACCTCCAAGACAGGCTCTAGGTTTCTCTACATGGTACCAATTGTACACTTTCCTAAGTTGTTTGTTTGTTGAAACATGTTCTTAAGAGACTAAAAAGAGAGATATTAAGTGTCGGTAGCTAATATTGTGTGTATTTTTCTCCTTGCTGAGAGACTCACAAGATGATTACAGCTGGAGAGAATCAGGTCAATATGACATTACAAAATTTTAAGAAAAATGTAGCAGTTCCCCCCTCCTCTCTCTTTCTCCCCTCCTCCCACTCTCCAAACGGCATGCCACTAATTGCACTTTCCACTCACCTGATTTTACTTTAAGGCTTTTCAAGAGGATTGTCATTTACAGCCTGCAATTCAAGCCTGTTATTCCCTTTGCAAAAGAATCAGCTATATTGAACTGGAAATCTCACCCTCTAACTATTTATTAATATAGTTTTAAAGGAATTCTCAGATTTTTGTTGCTAACTGCTCACTTGGGTTGAAATGTGATGCACTTGTTGGCAGTGTTGCCCCAGAGGGACTGCAGTGAGACAGACTTACTCAAGCTTCACTTGAACACAGAAATGAAAATCAATAAACAATTTGAACTTCTCAGAAGAGAATTTTTCTCCTCTAATGAATATACAAGCTTGGTTACAGCTTAATTTAAAGATTGAATTTAGTGTGTGTTTTTTCCCTGCACCAGGAGCATGACAAACACAAGCTTCAAGTGACATGTCCCAAAGGGAGACTTATTGTTAAAAAAAAAAAAAAAAAAAAGGGAAAAAAAAAAAAAACCAAGCAAGCAAGCATCAAGCAAATAAACAAACAAAAAAATCCTGGCCCCATGGCAGGGAGCTACCTTAAAAATAAGGAAACTAACATGCAGCTGCAAAACAGATCTGCTTTGCAGGTGACTGCACAGACACCTAAACTTTAAGTTTCTGTTGAGGCAAATTTTTTAAAGTATGTATTTTTATTTGCTTTTATAAGAGACTGCATATAGGGTCAGACTACAGTGTACGGATGTGGTTGTAAATTCTCTAGTAGTTTGAGGATGCTTGAATGCAGGATAAATGCGTGTTTTGTGGGTTAGTTTCTCACACACACACAAAATCATATCTATTTATAACTTTTGCTTTCAGTATTGGAGCATGTTAATTATGTCATTTCTGTAGAAATTAATCACATTAGTTAAATAAAGAAAATGACCGTAGAATCAGTGTTTCCAAAATAAGATACACTTGCACTCAATATTAACTCTCGGAAGGGCTAGTGCTGGGATGAGCTGCAGTGTTTTTGTTTTTCAGAATTTCTGCAGAGTTATCAAGCTAAACTGCTTTTGCCATCTGATAGTTTGTCTTGGCAAAACGATTAGTTGAAAGCCACAAAAGTCATTGCGTGGACTATTTTATTCTTCAGCTCATCAACAAATAGATTTGAATTGGAAACTTTGATCTCATTTGTGCAAGCTGGAAACCAGATAAATCAGATCTTACATATAAGTGTAAGTCAACTAAGTGACATAATAAAATGAGAGACATCTATTTCAAAGCCAGTCCTAAAAATATGGTGTTACTCTGGAAAAAAGAGTGGCAATGTAGATGTACTGAAATACCTGCAAGTGTAGGTTTCAACCAGTTCGGTAATCTTGGTCCAGTTTCTATACAGATAAGCCCCTAGAGAACACATTAAGGAATTCATATCGATAACAGGTAGCTTGACTTTCCAAACCAAACCATTTAAAGCCACATTTTTGTTGCAATAAAAAAATCCTAAATTTCTTTAGCCCCTGAACTCTTTCTCATGTCTGTAATCTTAACACCCCACTCAAAGGGATCTATAAAGCTTTTCATTTAAACTACAATTATTCTTTTGTCTACTGGGAACCCAGTGCAAAGATGATGTCCTGTGTGCAAGAAGCAAGCAAGCTGAATATTAATTAATGAACACTACTTAATATGCAGAAGAAGAGGAGCAACAATCAGTCGTGAGCCCTTACATATTAACTGGTAGATCATTGTTATTCTGGGAGGCACCATAAGGCCAAATGCAGGTTACAACTAGTTTAGAAAATCTCTTTAATTAAGAAACATGAAAGTTTAAGTCTCTCATTATAAATATCTTATTGTGACCATAAAAGACATCATTAAATGGTGTGACGGTATAGCACTTTTAATGCAGTCTGAGGTGATGAATTGGGCTTAGGCTGTTAATCTGTTTGCAGTGGGATTCAATAAACAAGCAAAACACTGTTTTCATTATTTTTCCTAAGATGCAAAAAAGTAAGTTTTCCTTTTCTTAAGGACCTGGGAAGGCCATAAACAAACAAATCTCCATAAAACACCTCTCTCCAAGTAGGTGGGTCAGGAGTTTCACAGAAACAGGGAAGTCACAGAAGTACTCTCCTGTTTGTCACTTGCCATGACTGTTGGCAGCCTTGCAGAACAGAGGAGAATATGCGCGTTGTTGTCTAATACTTTTTGCTTTGCTAAATTAACTGAAGCAAAAAGACATAACATTCCCATCAGCAAGTCTCTGGGCACATTGCTAAAGGAGACCGGCCTCCTTGTTTGCATTTATGAGATGGGAAAGCAGGTCTCTAAAAAGATGAGGTTGATCTAAGGCTACTCATGAAGCCAACATCAGATGAAAATGAAATTTCCAGACATGGTCTCTATCCTCATCAATATTGCTTTCCCTTTTAAGGAATTAAAACCCCCAATATTAGTGAAACTTATGAATATTAAAATCACAAGAAAAATACATTTTTATAAGATTCCTACTTCAAATCTAGCATGCCCAATGACAAGAGTGTTGAAGATCTAAAATTTTTGTTACTGCATGGAACCACGCAACAAATAAAACTAAACAATCCAGTGCATTGTAATGAAAAGAATGTAACCCATTTGCAGATCTGCTTCTTCCCAATATGCCTGACTGTGAGAAAGAGAGTAGCTACAGGAAGAACCAAATTCAGTTCTCAACTATATGCAAGGTTAAGAACTGATGACAACTTTTTTTTTTTTTTTAGCAAAGGATGCAGCCGTGCACATTGATCCAGCTTTTTATCCTGTACAATGACTTATATGAGACTTTCCTGCATTTGCTGTACACAAAATATTTTCCTGATACGTTACACAAAAATATACTTCTGCTTGCTGATAGTAAAAGGCTCCTCTGCCAAATATACAGTTACTCTCTAAAGCATTATTTAAATAGCTTTTACAGGAACAGTTTGGACAGGCAGTAAGATGTAGCAACATCTTACAAGGATTTAATGATAAGCCCCTTTTTTACATTAAGCTACATGAGCATGTTTTTATGCACCATATATGGTAAAAATCTTTATTGTTTTAGACAGTCTGGACAGTTTCAGCAACTTGAATTGAGAAATATGACCATTGATTTGGAAGAAATATACATTTGCATTTTGCTAATGTCCCTTCATTAGTCTGAAAATGCAGTAATTCTTGTGGAATACTCACAGATTTACCTCTCTCAACATAGAGCAGAGCAATACCATGAAATCTGACTCAATTAAGGATTTTATAGAGTTATTGCTTCTTACCAGTACCCGGCATTGTTTACAAAGCATTCTCCATTCCTGGAGATCTTCAAGGCATGATCTGGCCTTGAAGAATCTGAATCAGACCCTTTTTCTGTTTGTTTGTATAGCTACCCATCTAAATACAATTAGCCCAGTGCAATTTTATCACTTGCTAGACTGGGAGCCAAATAACGCAAAAAGCTAGGCTGGGTAAGAGTAGCAGAAGGGGTGATGTTTACAACATATGGAAAACAAACGAGCCAGTACTTCCAAGAGCCTCCTGCAGCAACACAAATACTTCCACTAAAAGTAAACTCCTTCTGACACGAAAGGAGCTGAAGTTGGCCAACACCACTTCAAAAGTCTCACTGGTGATGAAAAAATCACCAGGTGGCACTGTTACATATCATCATCACAGTTTGCGCCTGTTCACAGTTCTCTGTTGGGTGGGGAAACCTTTGGGAAGGAAACATCGGCCATGAGAAGGGTCCTGTTTTTGCTGGCCTGTGCTGTCCCAGATCAGAGCTGGCTCCCACAGCAGAGCTGCTCCTGGCCAGAGGTGCTGGGAACACTCTCTGCTGCTTTGGACCTCGCCTGGTCCAGGACAACTCATGGAATATTCCACCCACCCCATGCAGGTTGCCATTTTCCAGATGATCTGTTAAGTCATAAAACACATCATGGCTTGCTAAAAGGATGAAGAACCTATAAACGAGGAAAGAATATATTTTGCCGTGAGAAAAATGAAATTAGAAAAGCTGGACATGACAGGAAACTTTGGGGGAAAAAAAGACCATGGAAGAAGGGATGTGGTGACATACAGGACACAGCAAGCCAGAAGTCATTCTCAGGATTAGAGACATTGTCAAAGCAGTGTACTAACAAGAACAGGAAAGGAACAGAAACGTGAAAATGGGTCAATCACAATTCATTGTAGCTCACATCTGATTCCTTCCTCCCCCCTCACTTTGCAAACTAGCAGCATTCAGAAAATCTTCTAATTTTTGAAGCTACCTGGGAAGTTCTGCTGCACTTTTTCACTTACAAAAATAGAAACAAGGAGGAAAGAGGGGAGGGAAAGAACCCCAAACCTTACAATGTTTTAAGTCTTTCTGTTTTTTCAAGCTGCATTACTCCTGTATGGGTAGATAATGGTCTTTAAGAATTATTTAAAATTCCACTCTATCTACATTAATTCTTACACAAGAAAAAAAAAAATCCTAGTCAATCAAGGTCACACGGTTAGAAAACTTGTTAATAGAGACAAGCGCTAAGTAAAAAATGAAGTGTACTTTTCTTGAATGAATTTGATACCAATTTTATTTTCTTACTGTCCTGTTCAGAGAGAGTTTTTATTCCACCTTCCATCCAGGTTGTTTCTGTTTTTGTAAGCGAAATAATAGGCTGCAAGCAAGTCAGTCCTTTTTGTCCAGAAATCAGAGAGCTTTTCTAACGATCTGGCATCCCAGAACATACCTCATTTAGTCTCATCCTTTTTCTTCTCTTAAGCTCAGTATCATACTTATATTCTCTGTGTGGACTGTGCAGGTTGTCAGGATGCAGCATATGTTTAACCAAAAATAGCTTCTCTGAACTTAAAGGCAACACAAGCCATGGGCCATACCAATCACATTAGATTGCCTCTTCCTAATGAGAAAACCTCTCCCTCTCTAGCTTTCCAGATTAATTAGTGTCTGGTCTAAATGATGTCAGTAACAGAAGAACAAAGCTGGCTTGTTTACTCTGTGACACCGTCTCAAATCCAGCGTGAGGTAAGGCTACGCATCGCAAAGAAAATGTCACCTCCCTTGCTCAGAATGAGATGGCTGTGATTGAACGGATTTCACCATTAACTAATTTTTCATGGCTGGAAAAAGGCTTCCGAATCCAAAAGAGAACATAACAAGGAGTGACTGTAGCTCTGCATTATAAGAACATATAACGCTTTGCATTATAATTACCTGAAAAACCACTATATGGAGCTTATCGCTCCTGAAAGCCAAATAAGTGATATTTTTCTAAGTACTAATTTATCACACTGAAAAGTCGTTTTAAAATAAGTCAAGAGCTTCCTTAGTACATAGCCTTGGATCCATCATCTCCAGTAATAGTTAATGTTTACCTACTTTTGCCTTTTCCCCCTTTAGGTGCTTGAACTGTGTGGTGGGTATCAGCACTTGATTAAAAGAGCATTGCCAAGAATTGCAATTTAGGCACTTACTTTGTGAAAGAATCATAATGTAGCCAATAACCTAGGTGTTACAGGCAGCAGAGTAGCCTGACGTTCGCTCTTCTAATAGAAAGAGTTATATTCTATTTACTAGACAACCTTAATTTGCCATCTGAACGGAATTAATTCATTAGTTAAATCAGTGCTTAGCACCATTTGTTACCTTTAAGTAACATCACTGAAATTTAAATGAGAAGAATGTGTAAACAGTTAATAAGATGAGAAAATAAGAGTCCCATGAAGGAAGTGATATGTACTTTGCTACCTGATAAAGGGGAGGAAAGAGCCCTCAGCCCTTTCTCAGCAGCTAATATCTCCATCCACATTATGTTTTTTCAGTTACATTTGTGGGATCTGTCTTTACCTTACTCTAGCTCTCTTTACCTTTCAAAACATTCTTGAGGACCAGGATCTCAGCTACAATTAATACAGCAAGAATCAAAATAAGAAAAAGAAATAAAGGGAAGGGCAGTGTTTTTAATGTATATATTCCGAAGTTGCCTGTGTAAACCAATGAATTAAAACATCTGTGAAGGAATAATTTATTTCAAGAAAATTCTTTTCAGATTAATTTTAAATAAAATATCTCATATGCCCATATCCCATATTTACTTAGCAAGTAATCACTGAAATCCCTACATATTCATGCCAGTTATTACAGAAATTAGACAGAATGCATAGGAGAAAATTTCTGAGATACGTCTAGGCTTTTCTTTTTCAATAAAATGCACCACAAAGGGAATAAAGAAATTCTTTACCCAAATTAATGGTGAATTATTTTGTCATGAGAATAGAAGTTTATATTCATTTAAATGAAAGCTCATAAATTGTTCTTGACAAGAAAAACAAAGCTAGCCTTAGGCAGTATTTTCATTATAGAAAAAGGCACATGTCCATGAATATCTAGTATAATATTAACAAAAACTGTTCAATTAGCTATGCATGTGCCACTGTTATGAATATTTATTTGCATCGCAGCTAAGTAACATTGATACCTTTTTTCCAGCCTGTTTAGAGATACAAAATGAAGTGAACGTTACTGCTCTGCGGAGAGCAGTAAAACTTCTCCAGAGAGCTGGTCAGACATAACGCTTCTTATTAGGAGAACCTTCTTCACTACTACTTGTTTCATTCTTTTTCACATTGGAAATCTACTCGAGGAATTATAATCCATTTTAAAGTAATTTTGATCCAATTGACAGCCTAATCTCATCTCTTTCGTAAAGAAAAGTTATTTCTGTAAAGACAACCTAATACATGAGTTCATTTTTTCTGAATTCAATTCACTTGAATTATGCTCTAATTACACAGAGCTCCCTTTTTCATAAATGTTTAAAAAAATTCATTTTCTGGTAGAAAGCATTACAAAATAGCATTACAAAAAAGCAAAGCAAGCTTTACAGGTGTATTCATACAGAAATTATTACACTTATCCTTGACAGGCTTAAGAATCATTTAGAATGGGTATACTGGTAGGAATATTTATGGTTACCAATTCAGTACTAAGTATCATGTGACTTATGTCTCCCATTACAAAGAAGTTTTTAATATTAAGTATTTGTAATGAACTGCCTGTGAAAAACTGCAGACCAAAGGCCTACTTTGGTAAAAATACGTTCATGTGATTAAAAATGTTGTTCTGTATATGAATAAAGGTATTAGCTGCAGAACTTGCTCTAGGAGGAATTTCAAATAATGAATCATTAGAATATTACTCACTATTAGAAACTGAAACAGCAAAATTAATTGAATAAATTTGTCCCATTTATGATTGCCACAAAAGAAACCTTTAACAAAATGGTTAAGAAACAATTACACATGGTGTCTTGAAATTTTATTGATTGTAGATCTCATTCTAGTTTCCATTCTGGCATCCCAAGAACCTTTTCCAAAATCCACTAAGGTCAGCAGGAACCTTTTTACATAGTGGATAAGCACCGATCGCAAAAATATTCCAAGTCAATGATTCTCCACTAAACTATTTCTGAATGATTAGGGTAAGAATCAGTTCTGTAAACTATTTTAGAATTTTCCTCTGTTCTTCTCTAGGTGTTACAGATATTTATAATATTTTCCTCTCAGCAGCACCATCCCATGAACTACAAGAACATACGTACGAAGGAAGTAATCCTTACAGTATGTTTTGAAAAGGAGAGAAATGGTGGCAAGTAAAATGTGACATAAATATATGATGCAACTGTAGTCCCATTAACAAAGATAAAAGACTATGAATTCTACTTCAAGGTGGCTTAAAGGAAAGTAAACAGGCAAATGTAAAATAAGGACAGCAATAGGTAAGTGTGTGGAAGATGATTTTGCACTCACACAGATACTGGTGATTTCTAGATGGGTTCAACTTGATTCCCTTCCAGAGCAAGGCTTCAGTTGAGAGTAAGACACATTTTCTGTAGTTGATCTTGCAAGCATATAAAACTCACCCTCATGGATAAAATATGACACTTTGCATAGTAACACACCAAGAAAGAAAGGATAAGAAGATTGTAATAAAGTATTCCTCTAAGGAAGACTTTGTTTGATTTTAATGTGTCCAGAGTGAAGATACTGAAAAAAGAACATCTTGCAGCTGATGAGCTGGGGAGGAAAAAAAAAAAAAAAAAAAAAAAGGTGGATTTAAGTGACATGATCTGGATAGCCCTCAAAATTAAAATCTCAACAGTTCACAGTTTTGGAGACCACTGCCAAGAAAGATGCATGTTCAAACTTTTGTTATCCGTTAGAACATGAGCTGCTTGCATCTTCCACTGCTCTCCCTTTGCATGTGTCATACCAAATGTGTAGCACTGCCATCACAACAGTGATAGGATTTGTTATTGTAAATGGTATATGTTGTGTGTTGGTGATGAAATAGGAAGAGACAAGCACCAGAGTAATTTTGCTGGTAATTTCTTTTGATGAGATACTTGCAACTATAAAAGCAAAAAGAAGATGAGATAATAAATGATAGGGTTCTGGGAGAGTTAACAGAAAGAGACTTCTGGTTAAACTAAACCTTTTTCTGCTTAATTCTGAATGCCATGTCTACCCGGCCAAATGATGGTGTGGTAGCAAAGCAGTAACGATAGCTGTGAAGATGTGGCAGCATAGACCCGAACATGAACCGTACAAGCCCTCTGGGGACCTGGCACAGTGCTGCAGTTGCTGGCCCAAAAAGGATCTGTGCTCGCTGCATTTTTGCTGTTACCTGTACCAGCTAAATTAAAGATAGCATGTATATGCCCGATCATATTATAATCATGCGATCATTTGGCTGCGTAGGCACAGCAATTGGTTAGGTGCTTAGCACTTAAATAATGCACATCACACAGTAAGATCAACAGATATATTCAAGTGACCAAAACTAGATCTGGGATATGAAGTTCAAAAGAGACTGGACCTGAATCTCCGATGTAGGCCCAGCAAGGGAACGGGGCCAGTGGGGCTAGGCAAGCACCAGCCTATGGCACTATTCTTTGGAGGACCATGGCCCTTGGGGACAGAGGGACTGGTAGCAGCGAAGGAGCATTTAGTCTGAATCAGCAACAAGAGTTTTTCATATAAGGTTACAAAACTTGCCATTTGTGAAGAAAAAGCCTATAAAAGCGTGTTTATTCAGTGTAGGAAAGGTTTAAGACCTAATAAAAAAAAAAAAAAAAAAAAAGAGCTGAGCAGGCAAACCTCGAGCTTAACCTCAACCCTCTGCATCTTGGAGCTCAGGGGATCTCTGAAGTCACTTTATTTTAACTCATCTTGTCACTGCAGAACAGCAACTGTTACCCCATGAAGGGAAGAGGAGAAAAGGAAGGTTGGAGGAGCTTTTTGTTTATATTTTCATTTCTCAAACTATAAAATTCCATTATAAGTTTATTTTTACAACCCCTTAGATGGAAAGGCAAGGTCTTGATTTTTTTGTAGTCTGCTTACAGACCCATTCCCTGAGAGATAACCCGCTGCAAAATCCAGACCCAGCCACTTGCTTTTCCCCACTTGTCTACCAGAATTTCAAGCATCTGCCTGGGAATTTGTGTCAAGAAAACTATTTCTCAACACAGTAAAATAGTGTAGGAAGAGATGATCCCATAGTAATTGAATTCAGTGGTATATAAGTTTGCAGAGCCCACAGGTTTTATAGCCAAAATATGTTATTTAAATATTTTGTAGCTAAAGGCTAAGAAGGTACAAGTCTTCTTTGAAGATGATGAAAATGAGCTTTCTTAATTTCTTAGTGTTGGTGGCTGAGAGGCCCTGTGATTCACCTTAGAAATTTCTGGTCTTATTGAACACCCTGAACCTGGACGTTCACTAGATATAACATGGTGTCAAAAGCAACCTGTGAATCCTGAAACTGAGTGTAAGAGGTGGCATGAAGCATGGCAGCGCCCAGGTTGAAGGGCTTCAACTACAGCTTTCTGGAAACATCGAGTATTGCTCAGGATCTTCAAATGCAGCGCTCAACTGAGGGCAAGTACTACGGTAACGATTTGTGCAGTCAGCAGTAAAAAAAACAGCTATAGAGAAAGCTGGGTAGAAAAATTAAGAGGCATTTATTATGCATGTTAAAAATCAAACAGGACACAAGAGAAATCTAACACACCAATCTGTTTTTTGGTATTCAGCTCTCACACAGGGAACCTTTAATCTGATTGAACCTGTGTGGTAACTGTTTGTTTTTCCTGACTGGGAGCGCACATGTGTATATGATAGTATGATGGCAGCAGTCCAGGCTATTAAATGGAGCAACTACATTCAATAAGAAGCAAACAATGGCATTAAGCCTTCTATCATTTTTGCTATTAGACTGAATCTAAAGTTTTCAAAAGAACATAAGTTGCCATTTAAACATTAAAAGACAATATAACTAACTTCTAAATACCAAAGTCCTTTTCTTTGGTAGCTTATGAGCCTAAGCCACTTTGAATTTCAGAAAAATCTCCTCTGCTGGATTTTTCCCTTTTCCTCTGTGCCTTTCATTATAGTCCAAAATATTGAGACATGAGGGCTGGTTTGAACAATGATTTCCCTAGAAACCAGAATGCTGAAATACTTTCAGTGTTTGATGCAAGAGAGGTATTGCACCAGTAGCATCCACCACGAACAGCCCATTTTATCACAGGCCAGCAGCATCCATCTCAGCTGCTGGTGTTATATTTTCTAGTAGACTTCTGAATGGCCCCAAGCCTGGTCATTCTACTTGGAAAACAAGAGACTTCCTGAACTCTGTCCAGTAGTAAAATTATGGCATATATTTAGATGCCATACCCAAGTATAGCAAATGATACCTTATAGAACATATATGATTGCTAGGAGTTGTATAACCTTCACCTTAGGCTTAAACAGTAAGTAATCTTTTCCACACTGCTCTGTCCCACCTTTTTTCACAAGGAAAAGGAGAACAAACAAATATTTGGACTACCACAATAGCATTAATAAACATGAGAATGCAACAGCTAGTGTTATTCTACAGAAATGAATGAATAAATAAATAGACTATAAGCACTTTATTCTTCTCACATAATTTCTTCTCAGTGACATTATTGAACAGACTGTTGAAAACAAACATCGTTAAATGAGAAAAGAAGAGCAGGAGCCTGTCTAATTCCCCACTGCAACATTTTCCAATGACGAATGCTCCCTAAATGGATTTAGCTTTTTGAAAAGAAGTCAGAGAGAAATTTGATGTGGCCCCCTGACCCCTGGTAAGCACATGTATCTTCACCTGTCACATAACACACTGGCACTTGCTTACTTTTCAGCAAAGACTATTGATTTTGCTTATTGGCTGCAGGCTAGTCCATAAAGAACAAATTACAAAGTCAGAGGTCTACAGTTAGCAATTGCTTGCATGATAACAGGGAACTCAGCACTATTCCCACAACGCAGTATTAACATTCTCACAAATGTGTGCAAACCTAAAACATACACTTCTGCTGTGAAGTCCTCTGTATTTTCAATGTTATACAGCAAGTGAAACATGCAGTATGTCCCATACTCTCGCCAATGATCTAAAATTACAGGGATTTTTCCCCCATACCTAATCTAAGCTTGTGGTTTAAACAATTTCCTTATAAAGAACAAAGAGAGAGAGGATTAAGCAACAGTTACATTCTGCTATTAAAAAAGGAAAAATGTTTGACAGAACTTACTGTTATTAAGAACGTCTTCACAATGAAATTTTAACACAAGAAAAGTCAGCATTGCAACTTTTAAGAAATGTATCATTGTGCTACTTCTCAGGAGTCATAATAAAGTTTATCTTTGCCCCTCCCTTAATAGATGACCTTGGGGAAAAATAATTTGTTTTCTGCACCTTGCTTACATCTTCTGCAAAATGGGATACGACACTGTCCTCCACTGCTGAAGTGCTGTTGAAACCCACTGTCAAAAAGTCCATGCAAAAGACAGTATGGCCCAGCTTTTACTACTGAAATGGGACAGGCATAAGAGAAGAACCCCTGGTGAGCATCAAAACTGGAGAGTCTGAGCTAGTTTCCAAAACCTCATTTTAATTTTTGGATCTTAAATAATACTTGCACAATATCATAATTGCAGTTGTCTTAATACCCAGCTATACCAAGTGCAAATATATACTGCTTATCTGGCATATGTTTTTTAGTAAAAGTCACGAGAACAACACGAAAGAGGCTGATTTTAAGACCATTTCAAGCTCAGGAAATCTGTAATAATTTCAAGTGGGGAATTATTAATGACAAATAACAAAAGTGAGCTATTGTTATAACTTACTTCCCTAGAAAGGGCAGTTTTCTTAAATTTTTAAAGATGTTTTCCATGATAAAGAGTATTGATTCAGCAGGAGTGACGCCCCGGCTTTCAGGAACAATTTCCTTTTCTAGAATATTTGATTGAGAGAAAGAGACTGGAAATTTCAAAGGTGGGTTACAGCTGAGCATATTTGAAAACCCTAACTCAGTTCCCTGCTGAAATCAAAGAGTTCAGGAAGAAAGAGCAACAAAAAGCACTTTTGGAAACTCATATTAAGTGTTGACTTAGTGTGTTTCTATTATAGACTGTTTTACTTCGAGTTAACTGATCACCAATTAACTAGAACTAGTGAGTGTATTTGTAAATGCTAGTGCTGACACTTCCTAAACATTTCTGTTTTATCCTAGGACTTAACATGGTAAGAGCCTAGAAGGATAAGCTACACAAAAAGCGTGACAGAACAAAATAATTTTGTGGAATAATTGGTAGGGCAAACTCAGATCAATGATTTCCCAAGACAGGGGCTCTCCATTGGGAATGTATGGCCATCTGTGGGGGTCAAATGACACAGAAATGGGCAGCAATAACATCTCACCAGGCAGCAACAGTCACAACGTAAAGAAAGGCTCAGGGACAATCCTTGGGAGACTTGGTCCCAGGGTTGATTGGACTTTAGAGGTAGTGGCAAATAATTTTAAATTGCTAGGGTAGACAAGGACTAGACATCAGTTTGAAAAGGCATGGGTACCCAAAACTGAACTGGTTGTCTTAATTTGAGCCTGTAATTCAAATCTCTCCTGACACTCAGCCTTTACCTACATGGGAGACACGCACATTGCAACAGGAATCTCTAGAGCTACTCAGCCCTGCTCTACTGCTGCTGCCCTGGCACCTGGAAACCAGGCAGAGACATGCAGTGCCCTGAAAACAGCAGACAAGCTCATCCACAGACTCTGATGATCTGGAGTGGGCACACAAATTCTTCTATTGCAAAAGTGTCACCATGAAAGCCAAAAAACACTGGAGCATGTTCTTGAACCATTTGCTTGTTATATAAGATACTCTGAACAAGCCTCAACCTTTTTTGACTTTAAAAAGAAAAGCTTGAATTCTGCCCAGCTCTTTGTAATTACAGGCGCAAGCTCCCACCCTTCAGTGGAGATTGCAGGTGGTGGACCCTGTTAGCTCTGCTTGTCCTCTGTGCTCATGAAAGGATACTCTGTCTGATACTCCTGTGCTTAGCATTTCCTCCAGCAGCTCATTTTAGATAGTTTACATTTTACATGGTTTATCGGTCATCTCCAAAGGGGAAATTCAACTTCACATTTTACAGGAATTTCAGGTGCCCTTCTTTGGGTTCAATGGTGAGATCAACCTAAAAGTTAGGTCTTGCTGTGCCTGAACACTTTTACTGTGTGTACCTAGTCTGTAGTGCTAATAGTGACCATGTTTCTTTAGAAAGACAAATTCCAAGCCTTCCCATAAGAAAATCTCGAGACACATGTCAGTTTTGGATCTCTTTGTCAAGGTCTACAGCCAAAACAATTCAGCATCGTTGTGAAGCCAAGATGGTAAAAGTGGCTTAGGCTACAACTAATCATCCTGAACATGTAGAGGTAGAGAAGTCTTCAATAAGCATCATAAATCTACATATTGCAGAAGATGACCTTTCCATTACCAAAAGTTAGACTTTCCTTTCATTTACTTCTTCTCAACTCACTCACTTTCCCCTTTGACATGACTCAAACTTCAGTCAAATAACGGGAAACCAATATGATACTGTGGATTTCATCTCTGTCTCTGTTCTACAATTCAAAAAATTGAACATGATGGAGCTGGTAATGGAGAAAGCAAGTCTCCCTACTGGAAGGTAATACAGAAATCAAGTCTTATGGTAGTGCCAGCTACAGAGAGTAAAGAAGCCCAGTGAGTTGCCCAAAACCTTTGATTTAAAAAGCTCTTGAGTTTTTCTGCTGCAGAGGGATTTTATGGCTTATGTCTTCAAGGGTCTGTAAAATTAAAGGAAAAAAAAAAGAAAAAAAGACTTGCTTTACAAATATTGAAGTTGAGATTATTATTTTCTGAAATGAATACAGATTCTGGGGCTGTAATAAGACCTACATTATCAGCAGACATGCAATGAAACAGCAACATAATGGCCTTCGACTAGCCAAAGAAGGGCATATGCCTGAAGAGAGAGGAGCCCACTTGATGTCTACGCCCGTTGACCTCCCTGGCAAGGCTTTATAAGAACCTCTAGCTGCAGCAAGGAGCTCGTAGTACTCAGCAAGGAATGCTTGTAATTTGATTAAAGGAGAAGAGAATTACTATCGTGCAGCATGTGTTATTTCTCATTATTTTCCCCTTTTTAACAAAGCTGAGAATGACTTATCCAGTTAGGTCTATAAGATGTGTAAATTTACAGATATTTAGTAAATCATTTCTTTTCTTTTAAATTAATTTTCTTAACTCTAATACCTTTTGGCTTGGTTTAATGTTAGCATTTCACAGAAAAATTCTTGCTAATAGCCCTAAAGAAAGAAGAACACTGCAACCACAAAGGAGAAGTAATAAAAGGTGAAACGTATCTGGAAATTAGACCTCGCTTCTAATCTTGTCCAAGGGAGCAAGACAAAACATCCTACATTATTGAAGTTATCAGGCTCTTGTGAATGGACATAGAGGGAAAAGCTGAAGGATCTCCGTGGATGACCGTTAACAAACCCACTGGTCACATGAGGCAACCTCAAGAACTCGAGAGCTTGAATCTGGGCTGAAAAGCAGATTATATCCATTCAGCTCAATGTCAACAACCATGTAATTACTTTTGCCACACAACGCTTTATCAGATTGAGGTTTTCTAAGATAGAGGCGGGTTTCTCAACTCCTCCTCCTTCCAATTTGTGTAATCAGTACGAAAGAGAATTCCAAATTTGACTTTTCAAAAAATTTTTACTATTTGGGAGGGAGGGGGAGGATTCTTGACTGCAAAGAAAAGCTGATACTATCATTCAAACATGGCATCTTCATTTCACTAGTAAAATTGAACCATTTTACTGTCAAATGGTCAAATCCTGATGCCAGTACTTAAGTTACTCTTCGTTTCATACACACATTGTCTTCAAATTGAGTTAAACTTGTGTTTTACCATTTTGCACTTGGTTAGCTCCAATGTGGCAGAAAACAAGAAAAAGGTAAAGGAAATCAAGCTCTCTGAACCAAGAGATGACTCATACATACATATATACATTCTCTTGTACTGACTTCATTGGGATAGGCCAAAAGAGAGTGCAAATCGTACCTTCTATGCTAGCTGTCTTCTATAGATTTTTAGTTTTGGCCACTTCCAGTTATTGACAACCTGTATCCAATAAGACCATGATTCAATGGATAAAATATTGAAATATTTAATACTTCTAATATTGTGGAGTTCCCTTTTCCATTTCACACTAGTTTCCATAAATCAGAATCAAAACCAATATAAGCAACAGAAAGACACATATTGTCTTTTAATGACCAGTCATAAAACTAGTAAGTCATCAAAAATACATAATTATTTAGAACATATGCTACAGCTATCACTGACACACTGGAAAATCCTGGGGTTTATTTTCTGAGCATTGTTCTTTCGATGACACAAACCTTTTTATAAGCAATTTTTATAAATTAATACTGTTCTGAGTTGAACGCATGGAGGACAACTAACAGACACTTTTAGGTTTGCAGTTAGGTTTGACAAGACAGTGTTGCACTAGAAATCAACTGTTCAGTTTAGCTGTATCCTCTAAAAGAAACTTTGAAAAATACCTATGGTTACTATAAAATAAATAAAATCCCCTCCCCTAGCTGATGCTAAGAAATTTTAAGTAGAATCATTATGTGCAAGATATCTAACTGTATCTAAAAGCTGTACTTTTAGGGACATTGCTAGGAGTTATGAAGAGTTATTGAGCAAATTTTTGTTTCAGGTAAAAGAAAGCATTGCAAATTTATTTCAAATAGTACAAGTCAGTGCTAGTGTTTAAAATTCATCAAAGAACACTTCAGAAAGACTGCTTGTCTATTCAAGCCACACATTTTAAGTGAACTCTTACAAAATTCTCTATGTACAGATCAGGAATACGTGTACTCTGAATAAAGAGAACTTCATCTGACAAATTAAAGAAAGAGAGAGAGTGCGAGAGGGAAAGTACAGGGTGTGCAGCAGAGTCCAAATGTGGAGATCTACTGCGCCTTGTAAAGCCTGACAGTGTAGTATGTCAGGCAGGGAAAGCCTCGGGTACCACGGCCAAGTTCTGCTTGTTCCCATGATGTGATTTAGTGCCTCAGAACCACGCAGCTTTGCAGTGCGTGGACATCTTACGGTGTCGAGTGAAGGGAACAGATTTGTCATCGCTCGCTGCCAGGAGCAGTCCTGAGCAGGGACATTTTCAGTCTTCGACAATGATTGCTGTTACTAATTCTACTGTGAAACGCGCAGAGCATCTGCATGGGGACTTCAGTAAAGTGCTGCCAAAACAGCACTCACTTTATGCTGTTGCTCCTGGTGTGTGGTTAAGGCAGCGATAAGACAGATCATATGACTTAAGCCATTGCAAGGCCTCATCACTTTTCATGGGAGAACGGAAAAGTGCTGATCCCGAGGCTTTTATGCTGAGGGAAAGCAGATAAAAATCTGCAGGTGCAACTTAAAAAAATTGGTATGACAAGCACAAAATAGTGTAAATAAGGCTAAATTTTTACGGAAAACAAATAAAGATCAAGCATGTGATGGCAATTAAATGAAAATAAGAATTTAGTGATATAAGCATAGAAGTGTGCATTGTTAATCAAAGTGGATAGCACTTTGATTTCCAGAGTGTCTGTTAGTTTTAAGCTAAAAACAATATTGATACAAACAAGCACGAAGATGTATGGATGTAACCATTTATTTTTTTTTCTTTTTCCAATGAAAAGGAACTAGTGATAATTGACTGTAACTCTGCCTGACTCCATCTCTAGAGAGACATAATAATTCTGGATATATGAAAATAGATTGCTCATTCTAACCCACTATTGTTTTATACTCTTTGGGGCCCACTTCTCAGCTGGTGATAATCAATGGTATTAGTCATTGAAATACAGGGAGCTGGTTTACTCTATCAAGGGTTCTGGCCTTGAGCAATACTCATATTACCCATTTAATTCTTTTCCTAGCAGCAGAAAACTTAACAATGCTTGAACAAGAAGTTGTCTTCTCTCATCCAGCGTGCCAGGGAAAGCTCAGAAGTGCTATCCATACGCTGCTAAATCATACCAAGAGCAGCCACTAGAAGCTGTGCAGTTAGGGTTATGACCCTAGGTCCCTTAGACACTTGCGTTTTCATTTTGCAAGCTCTTCAAAAGTTCTGTGGAACTGATGAGGAACTGCTATTTTAAAGCCAAGGCAAGAACAGTTTGTTTTTGTGGATATCCTCAACCATTACCAAGATATTCAGCTTTTTCCATACCTGTATTTTCTTGGCCTGAATTACTATGCCTGCCATTAAAAGTCTCATAAAACTATGTGACATTTACCTGGGCTTTTGTAATTTGGGCAGAGAAATAACTCAAGCACAGAGAGAATAGTATCTTTTTTTCCCAGTCTTAATTGGCCCCATCTTACTTGAATTATCTGTTTGAAAAAACCAGAAATTGGCTGCATTTAAGTGTTAAATAGCATTTTCATTCCAATTCCAAGCATCTAAAGGGAACATGAATTGGGTATGAATTCCATTATTCAGTCACAATATTATTAGCAGGGGAGGAGCAGAGTTTATCGCTGTTGTCAGCATAATTTTACAGCTTTCTCATTTGCCTTACCTCAGAGAACATACACAGCATGGTCTTGATCAGATTTGTCATCTTCTCAATGCCTTGGCCATGGTGATAGTCAAAATGAATGAACAGATCAGCACTTTGAAGTGCTCATTGATATCTTGAGGTCAGATGTTTCTTGCATGTATCTGGACCACTTCCAGACACATGGGAAGCAGCAAGAACAACAGTAGCACAAGTGTCTCTGCCAGTCTTCCTCAACTCTAGCCTGCTCCTTCAGTGAATGGTCTGTCTGGTTAAAACGTACCAGAAGTCACTGCATAAGATTGCTAGCTTTTTTTTCAGGTAATGAAGAGCTATTACATCAAAGCAGTTTGGGGGCATTGCTTAAACTGTCTTGCTGAATCTGAGCTAGCTATCAAGTTATTCCTCCCACACAGAGCAGAACAGCTTGGTCCTGCTGTTTAGGGGTCCTTGCCAGCTGCAGAGGCAGGAAAGGATTTTTTTTTCCCCTTTACTTTTACTTGTTCTATTTTCTCCTGATTTTAACTCTGCAAGTGTGATAACATTTGCAGCTCAGAGAAAGTGTAATTCAAGAGAACACCCAAACAAAAGGAACAAAGCTTAAAAAAAAAAAAATCAATATGTATTAGCAAGGCATGCAGATATGCAAAGCTCTTGTCAATATGAATATTCAAGAACAAATTCTGAAATCCTTAATCTGCTTCAATATTTATTTTTTTCTAATTCCTGCTTTTATTCAAGCAAGTATGTCCTGAAACTAAAGAATAACATGTACAAGAGCTGCACTTGCAAAGATGTCGCAGTTCTTGTTTGGAGTAACTCGCATTGTTAAGAAGAGAAGAGAAGTCAATGAGAAACTGCCCAAGGAAAAACCTAGGGAATGTGCTGTGCTGAGAATAAAATAGTTTGTAAAATAATAATGGCTCTAGGACATATGAATTTAGCTGAAGGTTTTGGGTTTTCCCCCCATTAAAGAAAATGACACCTGAGCATACCCTTTTCAACTTTGGAGTTGGCAGTTACAATTTTCTGACAGGCATTTTTGTTTCTCCGCCCCATCACAAGCTCTGTAGACCAATACATACAACTGCCTTAAGCAGCTAGCAAAAGCAATGTCTGGCACACTTTGGACCAGTCCCTGGGAACCAGCGCTGGTGCAGCAAGAAGCCGAAAGGCAACATCATGCCTCAAGAGAAGAAAGGTGCGCCACCGGTAAGTAAACACACCCAAAGAACGTTACTAATCAGCAAAGATTTTGTGCTATTTCCGTAACGAAGCTCCACTGCTGTGAAGAACTTTTCCTCCTGAAAACCTAGGGCTAGAATAGGTAAATTATAAATCAACTCTTGGAGAAGCATTGTCTTATGCACACAGCGTGGGTTGTTCTTGCCATTGGTTTTCCGAGACCTCAGTCCCTCGATGGTGGAGTCAACTTCTGCGAGGTGGATGCGCCTTTCAGCTTTTAGCCAACAGTAAATTGGCTCAATTCAGCAACTCAGGTAACTGAAAATCTATGAACAACCATCACATGTAATACTGCTTGGCTTTCTAGCATATTCTAACCCAAACTGATGTCAATGCTCTACTCAAATCATCCATGAAAAAAGGTTATATTTAAATGTCCAGTTAAAGATTTAAGGTGACACTGCAAAGACAGATTTCAAAACTCTTACAAACACTATGAGCCAGAGTACTGCTACCTACTACATTCCTATTTACTATTATTCCTATTTACTTGATTAGTCCATTTACTCCTATTTACTTAATGAGTCATATAGAATGCTTTTGAATGTGTTTACAATAAAATACAAAAGCTTACCCAAAGCAGCTGTTTAAATTAATCTAATATGAAGGCAGCTTTCAGGTCAATCAGACAAAAAGAAAACATAGCTCTTCTGTACATATTTTTTGCTTTGCAGAAAAAATCCTGACTAAATATCCAGAAGGGCAACATATACCGAGGAAAGGTGTTACAGAGCCAAATGTAACCTACCATCAGTGCCTTGTCCTATGGTGTAGGGCTTAAGGCACCTTAACTCAAAAATTTCTAGGTAATTTGAACTCTTGAAGCAAAACACAGGAGACAGGTGATTTCAGAGATATACAGGATCCAATCCAAAAAGAGCTTTGAGCATCAGAAACAGCACTTGGAAATGAACCCGAAAATAAAATGCAAGTCTGAAGCAGGTCAAGATACCATTAAGAAAGCAGAAAGTCACTAACCCATTCAAGGAGGGTCAGGGATACCCTCCAAATGAACTGCAGTAATAAGTTCAGAACATGGCAGGTGTGTGGGTTGCAATTTTCACATCCAATAATTGCATTACAAGAATGAAAGAAATTACATCATCCTGCCCTTTCCCTAATGATGGGTGACTTATAGGTACCAGGACAGAAACGTGACTGTAAAGATACATGATGCCAAACTAATATTTTGTACCAGCATGTTGCACAGTTGAATTATCAACACTACTTATCTCCATGCAGCCTAACTGCATCCTACTCTGTGGCTGGCCCTGTTATATCCCTGTTTCAACCCCATTCCTAACACCACTTTCTGGAGCAGGACAAGTCAGGATCTTCCCGAGAGATCACCTTGTCCATCCCCTCATCCCAAAGCAGAAGCAACTATCGCCGATAGTTGCATGTCTAAAATCTTGGTAACAGCATTCAACGATGGAGATGCCACAGCCTATCCCACTGCCCAACTATCTTTGCCATTATGGAGCTTCCCATAAATCTTATTACAGTTTAAGCACTGCCTCTCACCTGTTGTAGACCTGAAAAAACCCCCCAAACAATTTACAGGCTCAACCCTCTGCTGCAGGCTTTCAAAGATTTTAAGACTGCTATCATGCCCTGCCCTTGCACCTCCATTTCTTGTTTTCTTTGCTGCACTAAACCACCCAGCAATTTCACTCTTCTCATTTAGGCCATATTTTTTTTTTTAATCCTTTTGCCAGTCTTACTGTTCTCCTTTGAACTGTCTCCAGGTGGTCTCAGAGGGAGAGAAAGAGGCAGAGGAAGGCCAAGGGGAGGCAAGAAGTGGGCACAGACTGGGCTCACACCTCTCTCTATGCTGATGGGAGGACCTGGCAGGGCATGATGGGAACAGAGCTATTCATGGGAGATGAGAAGGTTTCTACCCCTAGAGCAAAGGAGGATCAGAGGAGGAAACAGAAGTCTGAGGTATAATCCAACTTCTTGTCTGCTCACATGCACTTGCCATCACAGGGGCACGACCAAGAGTAGTCCGTCAGGTTGCAAATTCATGTTATGTAGCCAAAGAATAGAGAAACATCTTTAATAGCTGTCTCAAGAGGCTAATACCAGAGTTATCTACCTTAGCATTGAAGTATGGCACCTTTTATACCTGTGGGGACCTGGGGGGACATTGCAAGATGGCTTTTGTTTTGTTTGCACACATCTGGTTTGGAAGATACAGGAATTCTGGGCAGCTGGAAGTGTGGAGTATCTTCATGGAGGAATAGCGAATCAAACAAAAACCCCTTTGAAACCCCAGTTCAGTCTAGAAGACATCACAACCTTTGCATAAAATGTAAGAGCCCATATTCTATCTAATCTACAGATGAATCAGTGGCTCAGCAGGTTGCTGCCGTTTACTTATTTTACCTGTATGTGGGTTTATAGACAGTTTAGATTGTCACAGCTGCTAGTTTGATGGACCCTTGACTGATTAGTCTCAATAGGAAACTTTTCTTCACATATAACTCCCGCCCTAACACACATGCACTTTTTTCTTTTAAATAACATTCCTAGTGACATTTGAATGTCTACTTTTTCAAAGCTTGTCTGAATCTTTTTCAACTGAAAGAAAAGTCTTCTTGACCATAGGAAGAACTTGTACCAGAGGAAAGATTCTGATCTTTCCATAAAAAGATATTTTCCGCTGCAACTATTTTTTCCATTAAGACGTAAATAAAGTTCTTTTGTTTAAAACATTTCTAGCATTTATAGAACTTAAAAAAAAAAGTAATTGACATTTCTTGATATGATCAACGCATGCCTTTTTCTCTCTTTTCCCCCCATAACATGAAGGGGTTTTTTTTTGCTCTCTCAGAATCTTTATTTTGAGCAGCTTTTCAACTTGCATTTTTTTCTGTTTTACCCTGTTCCCACTCAAGCATACAAATACCGAGCAGAACAAAACAGAATAATTATTCACAAATGGGTAGCAAAATATTCCAGGATCTGATTCCCAATTTGCATGGAATTAGATGCAGTTGCTAAAGAGGCTGTTGTGCTCAGAAAGCTCTTCAGCCACCACTTTTAAGTCTGACAGAGATCGTGAATCAGAGCCCTCAGCTGCTGCAGTGCACAGCCAGGGATATTCGTGTAAACTGAAATCAATAATGATTTAAACCAAGGTACCAGGCCCTCAGCTCTGGGCATGCCACCCAGTTGGCTGCCACGACAGAGGAAGGATGAATCACTGGGACAGGAACATCTGACCCCACCTCTCCATGAATCATCAGACCTCTTGAGCCTGCACCCTTGGACATCTGCCTCTTCCTGAGCTGCTCCAATGTAAACATTGTAAAATTAAACCTGAAAGGACCTGCAGCATACCTAAATCATAGTTCTGCACCTTTTTAAACAAACAAACAAACAACAAAACAAACAAAAAAAACCCCAAAAAGCCCACCAAAACAAACAGATTTCAACATATGAAATAGTACTTTTATTCTAAAGAGACTGCTGTTGTGTACATGACATTTCCAATAGTTTGTGACTGTTCATAGAGAATTAGGATGAGGAAGCATGACTCAAAGTTCTGAAAACGTTACCCTAGAAGTACATTATATTACAAATTCATGTGTTGAACCAATTTTGATGTTTGAGAAATCGCTTTCAACAGTTTTAAATAGGCTAACTTCTAATAAAATACCTTTTAATACTTTAATTACTACAAATATAAAGTTTAATAAAAACCCAAGGCTTGTTAGCAGGGTGGAAAACGTGGTGCACTTATACTTGAGACACGTTACCATTCTTTTCCATGCTGGAAGAATACTTTACACACAAATATGCGTAAAGTCTACTGCAATCTGCTGAACTTGTCATTTTTAGCAATTACATTTCTCATTTTATAGTTGTGAAGACAATTTAAAGAGCATGCGATTGTTTTAGAAACTTCTTTCTCAGAGTTGTAGACCCTCGCCCCAATGCGAATGTCAAGAAACATATGATTTGGTGAAAGCAACCATCTGAAACAGCCCCGACCTAAAAAAAAAAAAAAAATCTGGAGTTTGAGATAAGGAGGAAGGTCTTACTTCTTTCTACAGCTTTGGAAGATAAAATTCAGAATCTTAGATAAAAGGTCAAATTAATCTTTTACTCATATGCCTGTCAAAACCATAATTCAGTATCAACAAAGCCAGATTCAACTTTTCTATGAAGTCTTATTACAAGTAAGTGGATGTTATTTTCAACACAAATATTTTTGCACAATCCAAAGAACATTGTAAGTATTGCAGACCTGATTCTGAGGTCACACGGAGGCAATTAATCATTTATTCCACTGGACTTCTTAGAATTACAGTGAGACAAATGGGCTCATCAGAATTTACAGCCCCTTAGCTGCAATAAATAAAAGATATATTCAAATCTGCGAGCACTTCCCTATTACTTAATCTTTCATTTTCATTTCCCCCAAAACTTTACCCAAATAGAAATTAAAGCACTGTGGCTGAAACTGAGAGGTTCATGAGTCCATAAAAAGCACAAGACTAATGTTCTCTACGTGATGGCAAATTACACTTCTTTGTGCGCATTACAATACTTTTACAAGAGTTGCTATGTAAAAAGAAAATACTGATGATCATTTAACACAGTAAGAATTCACTTAAATGAACTGCCAGAAGAACAGAACTCTTAAAATAATTGATTTTTTCCCCACATCAGATGAAAAATGCATAACACTGTACAATGAAGTCCGTTTGAGCAAAAGTCATTTTCTGTCCATTAAAAGAAACATAAAATACATGGGGTACTTAATTAAAAGTCTTAGAAGAACTGATTTGCACACCATAAATTTACAAAACACACACAAATTTAAGTAAAACACCTTAATTAATGCTTTTGCCAAATCTATGGGACCTCCCAAATATTTTATGTGTAGAAAATTTACGTCCATTACACTTAGAAGAAAACCACCGTCTCTAAAAAATAAATTCATAACAGTTGCTGCCTCAGTGTTTCTGCCAGCATGCTGATGCCTTACATTTGCTGAATGTATGGAGTGATTTGAAAATGACAGCTATCTCATGACAGGCAATACCAGCAGACAGCCTTTGAAAAAAATCTATACTGACCTCACCTCCATCCAACACCTATTGACAGTTGTCACTCAAACTGTGATATCACATAAACACTTTCCGATCTGCGGCTTAAGTTTCCATAGTAGGGCAAAATCCTGTTAACTTCTGACCCACCTCTCAGACATCCTTTCTGTTGTATTCATGTTTGCAAACCGCTGACAGGTTTTTCGAGGCAGAGCATGTACAGCTTGTGCAACACCCACACTTCCTGCCCTCTAAGTTTCTCTTCTTAAACCCTAGTCAGAAACCTGTTGCTAATTGAAGGTAAAGAAATTTGCACCTGAAAAAGACACAGAGCAATCTAGAGAAAAACCTAGAATATTGTTTGAATGTATTCTATGAAAGACTCATGGCGTTTTTTCTATGTGGTCTCTTCCACCTTCTGTTATAGGTGGATCAGTTTTCCCCATTACCTGTGTCCTTTTATTTCAATACTGTGGATAGCTCCAAAATCCTGTGACGAAATAATGGTGAACCACAAACCCACATTGTGGATATCACCCAGATTAAAAAGAGAGATGAGAAAGCATAAAATCATCTATGATTAGGAAACTTAGGACCTCCATATGAAGGCAGCAGGGAATGAAGCGTTCTCAATGTTATGAAAAGAATGATTTATAGCTGCAGCAAAGAAAAAAAACGTCCAGATATCATAGCTGTTGGTATAATATTGTAATGAGAGGTTTCGGAGACACGGAGCATGGATGCGTGTTTATAACCACATCTATCTGCCCCTATGCAAAACTTTTGGCCATTTATAACAACTAAGGAAAGGCATACTTCAGTCTCTGTCAAAGCTTTAAAGGAAATAGTATCAGTTTCTCTCTCCAGCACTTCAGTAGCAACTGCTTAAGGCTCAATATTTCAACAAATCTACTGATAACGCGGACAGGGTTATACTCAAAGACTATAATGCCTTAATCTAGCCTTTCTTATATACCTTCTCCACCCTAAAAGAATACATCTTACTTGAACTGAAAGAGATGGATCTCTTGGGCTGCATACAAAGTATACCTCTAGATGGTCATTTCTTTGCCATTGCTCCCCAGCATAAGTTGTGGATATATTTTCACATTCTGCATTCTGAGACTAAATACAAAATACAGAGGAACAACAAGGAACTTCAGCCAGGTTTCTGAAGTAAACAGAAACTTAGCTTTGTAACTGAACTTTTGTAACGCTTGTAATTCACAGGAACTGAGAAATAAGATCTGGTCTTTGTGAAACTGCAGTAGATATGGATCTAGAATGAAAGGCTGTCCTATAAAATTAGACAGAGTTTGGAGATATGGATTTATTCTTAAGGATATATTCCTTCCTGGATGTCAGGTGCCATTTGTCACACCCTGGATTTTGCTGTCCATCAGGATATAGGTGAAAAAAAAAAATTTAAACTGCTTCATAGCTCAAGGAATTTAGTCAAGAGACATTTTTATACAATAGAGAAAGAAGTCACTATCCATTAACAAAGAATAAAAAAGCCAGGCAAATCTATATTAGTGTGCATATGTACAGTGGCAGGATGCACAACACCACATTTCTTGAAGAAGCACTGTTGCAGGGTATGCTGCATCACCACTAAAAATATCCCATACTTTTGGCCTGCCTAGTTTGATGCAAGGATGCAGAAATGCTTTTTGATTGCAATGGGGCTAGAGAAAGACATAATAGCAACTTCTGAATCTTTATGTACGTTTAGTTCATTAATTCAATTAGTTTGCTCTACTTTCAGGTTTGAAATTGTATCAAAGATGTAAAACAATCTCTTTCCAGGCTCTGGTCCTGAAATTGATACCACATGGCCAGACTGCTGTGTCCACACTGAGCCCCGTGGACTTCACCATGGCTCCAGGCAGAGCCTCATCAGTTTGCTTACAGGCTGCCGACCGCAAGATCAGAGCTCAAGTTCACTGCCATTACGGAAAGGTGCCATTAAATAAAACACACACAAGTTTTTTTCCCCTTTTCTCCTAGAATAGCTTAGAAAGAGGGAGAACAGCTGCACGATGAGCCTGTCATAATATCCACTGACCCATTACTGAGGATCACACCTGACCTTGGGCCACCACCCGCTGCTGGCCCCAGAAAGACACATTTCTTTCTTCTCCTTCCACCCAGAGGGCCTCCCACAGCTAGAAGTGAGAAATTGGTGCCAGTGCACTGCTGTTTTATTGCAAGTATTCATGTGCGCTGGGGGACCAAGATCATCTGAACTCATTTCATCTGTGAACTTTTGCATCCATCATGTCAGGCTGGTTTGCACTCCCCTAAATTCAGCCAGTCTGAGATGCAAGTACTTGTGTGACTGGAAACACAAACCCATGGAAGTGCAATGGCCCTTAAAGTTTAACAAGAAAAATAAGCTTGGCATTTATCTGTTTTAAGGATACTCTGAAGCCCTGTGCTGGTTGATTAGTACAACCTTCCTGAAATGTTGACGCTGAGCCATTAAAAAAAAAAACAAAAAAAAAAAACTTATGGCTGTAATGACAAACCTGCTTCATAAGCTATCTGTTGGCCCAACAGTAGCAACTCTGGATTCTCTGGGTTGATGGTTACTACCACATAGCATGTCCCAAAAATGTGCAGAGAAAGCAGGGATAGAATCGAGGTTGTCTAGTGCTGTTTGGTGTAAAGGAGGGTCTCTTACCAGTGTGTGCATATTGTCTCTCTGACACAGAATTGTATTTTTCTCACTCTTATTAAGAGTCATGAACTACAGGCAATAATGTACTGATGCTGAAAAGATTAATTTCTAATTTCCTTTATACATGCACAAACTTTTATTTTATATATACATAAATAAGAAAAACACACACACTCTTATATAAATATATATAAAAACTATATAAAATATGATACTTTTCCCAGGAGAGTCATCACGTTCTGAGTGATTAATTACAAGAAAGTAGAAGCCAACTGAAAAGAGACATGGAACGTATCCTATTCCTATTTTCCCTTCCCACCCAGTCTGGTGCTGTTAATTTAACTTGATTCAATGATGATTACAGATGCAAATCTGACAGTGTATAAAAATCAAAATTAGGAAGCAAATAGTAATGGTTGAGTTGGTACCAACATCAGATGGTGCCTTTAGCATCACATCCAATTCGCGATCTGAGAGGACTACCTCTGCTGGGAGAGGCATTCATGGTCATTGTTGAAAATAGGATGATGATTCTCACTATCAGGGAATTTATCTGCTAAAAGTATACTAAGAGCTGAAGTAGCTCCTTCCTCAGTATTGCAGAAGCCAGACATGAAATTAGGAGGATGTGGTGATGTTAGGCCAGGTGCTGCATGACTCCGCAAACCTCTTACTCAGTTTTATACAGCAGGGACACACTTTGTAGGAATTAAAGATCTTGGTACATCTAGTAGAAAGAGGGTGAGGGTGTATATGAGTGACATTTCCTAACACGTGATTGTTAGTAGACACCAGGGAGACAAAAAGAGTTACTTAAGCTGGAGGACAGTGTTCATGTATTAAGAAATGGGTGTTGGGCTAAAAATAAATTTAGTCTGGAAACTGGAACTAAGTTTCTGAATCTCAAAGATCTAGCAGTCCTGAGCTGTCTTCCAGTAACAGGGCAAGCAATCCAATTTTCTTTTCACCTCAGAGTGGTGTTATATTTTTAAACAGAACAATATGAAATAAGTGCCTGCAATAGTACAGGCATTGCTTCAAAAGCCAAGAGCTTTCTTCTAGCCCTATAGCCCTACAAAGGGAGAAGAAGGAAGAGTGTAAAATAGTGCATGGGTATGAGTTACCACAAGGAAACATGATTCTTGTTAAATGACTTGACAAGAATATTGTGGTTTGGGAGACAGAAGGGCAGCAAGGGGAAGGGTTGTTGAGGGTCACATTGCTTTGCAGTCCAGGGCATGTGGTGGCCTCAAGCTTTATGAACACTTACTACCACAGGGTCTATTATCTGCCAGGCACCACTGAAGCCTGAATTATTGTATTTCAATAAAAATTGCAGCTTTGGTACTTAACCCAATAACTAGATTGTTGCGTTGCCTTCTCACATTGAATTGGCATCAGCAAAGAAATGGAAAGCAAGATAACTACCTCCATCCTCCCCCCTCGGTAGAGACGCGTATATGGCAGCTCTGTGCTCAGACAGACCAGGGACAGACTAAATTCAATTGATGATGAACACTGCCTAAGAATGTAAAACCACAAACCACAAAAATCTCCATGCTACACACAAAGTATAAAATGCAGCCTGATTGTAGCTACAGTGAAGACATAATACCAGGGGGAAGGGAGAGAAGAGTTAATGAGCCCCCAGAAATTAAAAAAAAAAAACAACCCCTCTGTAAAGTAACAACGTGTTGTAAAAACCTAGGAAAAAAGGAAAAAAAAAGCCTAAACCATGCCGATTACAAATGCCTCTATGAATGTAAACTCATTACTCATTTATATATGAAGTGAAAAATATTAAGATAAATGATGCTATTTACTGGCATGATGCACCTAACATCAAAACAGATGTGTATTTTTAATGTTGGGTGCATTAAACACATTATCCAACTTTCAAAATTCAATAAGTGATTTATGTTAGAGGTTGAATATGCCCAAGCAGCAACTAAAAACGTAATAGAAAAAAAAATCAGAGCAGATCAGCACAACTAAGAGTCAAAGTCAGTAAAAAAGCTCAGAATTAACCAGAAAACTGGAAGCTATAGCTTAAATAAATCCTTGCTTTTGGATATCTTACGCAAAATCAATTTTTGTTTGTAATTGTTAGCAATGTTTTCCAGGATTTAATCTGTGGTCCTGCTACGCAGAGACACAAACATCTTTGCCAACCAAGAAAAAAATGTTTACAGTGTTTGTACTTTGTCAGAGCATCCAGCACAAGAGTATATTTTCTGAACAATGCATTAGCCAAGATTTCTGGAACTAAGCAGAGAGTTCTCCAACCTAAGATTTTCCATATGAAAACCAAAGCAAAATAACCATCCCCTCACAACATGTCCCAAAGAGGACGTGCATTTCTCCCACAAACAGGGAGCAAAGATGACAACCAGGCTTTTTAAAAAGGCTTCCTCAAATTCGACTACAAGATAAAGAGAAAAGAAAATCTCCAGCTATTCTACTTACCTTAATAATCTTGTGAAAATAAAGGCTTGTCATGACTCAATTAAGACGGCCTAGGCACAAGGGGTTATCTTTGGTGTGATGGCTCACTGAAGAGACTGGAAGAGTGCTTTGATTAGAAACTCACCTGCCTGCAGCAGGGCAGCTCCACCCTGGATGTCTCAATTTGATCAGAAGGTCCTTCCTTGCTTGTTAAACAGCACAAACTTACATTTAACGTGCAGCACCTGATCAGGATAAAGAAAAGCAGATTGAAGTTTTCATATGTTTATCTCCCAATCAGTGTTGAAGAATCTCAAGTGATTTCATTGGCACAACCCTAATTTAGAGCCACCTGACAGCCAGACCAGTTAGCTGGTACACACACTGTATGCTAAAAATACAGATGGCCAGGGCCTGCATTTAACGTATGGGCAGAGAGTACCCTTAAGGGTGAGCTCCCTCCCCCTGCGAGGAGCGGGCTGGGAGCAGAGCGGTGGGTCTGCTGAGCTCTGCCGCAGGGTTATGCTGGTTGTTATGGGGATAATGGCTGCAGGGTGGGAGGTCTCCACGCCTGCCTTCTGAGAACTGGGTAGGGAAAGGAATTAGCTTGGAAAGGGCTTAGCCACTGTTTGTATACTCTGTTAGGGGCATTGAGATAAAAAGGGAGGGGTTTTAAAACAAACTAGGGGACTCTGGTATACTGTGGGGATTTAGGGAAAGCTCATCGTGACACATAGTAATACAACCATCATCTTCCACACGCAAGAGTGGTCCTGAGTTTACAAACTCTGGGCTCAGTGATATTAAAAATCTGGGTTTGTTTTTAAGATGTGAAGCAATAAGGCTGCCAATATTCAGGAAACAGTTCCAAGAGCAATTTGCTTCATTAGCCATGGATCTGAGGCCCCCTCTGAGAACATATCATCACCTCAGGAGTAAGGAGAGGCAGGCTGGGTGAAAGCATAGGAATGCTCACCAGCTGGACCACCAAAACATGCAGCAGGTGGCTGGGAAGTAGCTTGCTGAAGGTACAGCTGCTTGGCTCTGCCAAATGTGAAGAGCTGGCCCCAGGAAGGCATGCTGGAAAAAGGCCTCTGCAGGAGGGCAGCACTCTGTGAGGGAGAGCTTATAAGCACTAGCCAGTCCTCGGCAGCTAGGGTAGGTGTTAGGCTCTTCCTGGAGCAGCTGAGGGGCCATGAGGTAACCCAGGAGGGCACTGCCTACCAGGCATGTGTTTTTGGAGAAATGCCTCCTCTTCTTGCTTCAGGAGGGGAGTAAATAAATTACTTCAGCCCCATATGATGCAATATACCTCCTACTAAGTATTCAATCCCTCACACCTGGTAGGAGGTAGGGTATGAGCTAGCTTCCCCTCATGCTCTCCTTTTGCCTCGATTGCAGGAGAGTGCCTGTGAGCAGAGCTGCGGTTTGTGCAGCACTGCGCAGTGCTCGAGGACTGTTTCCTTTGTACAGCTGAAGCAGGTCTTAAAAAAGTTGCATTTCTTTTGTGGTACGTTACATTGCTGCACTCTCTGGTCCTGGAGACTGCAGGAGGTGTGAGAATTTGGATAACCTCAAGATACAAGTGACCTCTCTCTGGCCTGGCTCAGGTGCTGATACTCACAGGTATTTGTCTCCCACCGCTCCTTCGCAGCAGAAATCCTTCTTTTCATCACGGTATGCCTAACACTGAAGGCATGACAGGGAGCATGAGTGAGCACACAAACCTTTGCTGTCCTGTAGAATAAGAAACAGATTCAGTTTTATTTGTTCTTCTGGGAATCATAGAAGCAGTTGTGAACCGGGAAGACTTGCTGCTCCTGAGGCTGCTCTTAGCTGAAAGAAAGCCGTGTCTCAGTCGCTGCTTTCATAAACCCACTGACCAGTGTAGGATCTGAAATTAGAGCCAGACTGGTGAAAGATTGGTCAATAGGGTTAAGCACAACTTTTGTACAACTCAGAAAAAAAGAGGTCTGATCATGTCCTCGTGAGCATGTTTATGCGTGCTCCCAACTGTCCCTTTCAGCTCAATTCTCACACAAAATCATGAGGGGAAAAACCAAAACAAAATTATTCTAGCTACTCTCCCTTCAGATTTTGAAAGGTGATTTTATGAGTGTCCTATCTAATTATAAACACCTGGAGGGCAATCAGATGTGGGAGTGTAGGAGTCCACATGAAATCTTTGGTGGTTCCACAGGATCAAGAAAGTCTGAGATAAACTTACAGGAGACAAGACTAGGTAGCGTTATTCGTCGATGTGGCTGGTCAGTGTCAGCTGAATAGAATCATAGAAACATTTAGGTTGGAAAAGACCTTTAAGAGCATCGCGTCCAACCGTAAACCTAACACTGCCAAGTCCATCATTAAACCATATCTGTAAGCGCCACATTTACACATCTTTTAAATACCTCCAGGGATGGTGACTCAACCACTTCCCTGGGCAGCCTGTGCCAGTGCTTGATAATCCTTTCAGGGAAGAAATTTTTCCTATAGGTGTAGAAGAACATAGTCCATCTTTATGGCCAGCTTTTAATAGCTGCCATTCACTCTGCTGGGGTCAGCAAAGACGATGTGTTGTTAAAATGTGTTAACATCCAGCTTAATCTTTTCTATCCAAATATGTATAAAAACCATTTTTCTTGTAACATTCTAAACTCGTTCTTTTCTCTTAAAGATCAGGCTGCGAGTTATATTGCTATAGGCAGACCTTGGGGTAGGCAGAGGCATTTTTAGCAGGGTATTCTGAAATTCTGTTGATGGGGGGAAAAAACACCCCAACAAACCCTTAAAATTACTTGACAGCATTCAGACACCATTGTAAGATGCACCTCTTTAAGCAGACCTTTGAAAACCTGTCTATTATCCCTTAATATTTGGACCAAGCCTTGCAGAGCAGGTGAAGCCCTGAAAAATTCACTTTCCACGCAGGAAGATTTGTCAGACTTCTAAGTCAAATACTTTACATTGCCAAGCATAGTGAGCCAGGTCATGCAGAAATATGTAATGGATGAGCTAGATGTAACATACGTTTTACAGAATTTTGTGTACAACTAGCTTTTGATTTGTTCTGTGTTAAGAAGTTTCATTCTCCTGCAATTTTACAACTGACATGAATAAAATTTTTAAACTGATTCATTCTCCCATCCTTCCCCATAACATTCATGAACAATGTTTTCCTCATTTCAGATTTCACCTCCTATTTCACCCTCAGTCCTACAAAAAATTCTGTAGGCACTAGACTTTCAGGACGCATTATATATGCCAGTGAAGAGAATGAAACTACACATGTATCTGCATAAATGTTGTAAGGATCACAAATATTCACTAAAAACATAAAATGCAAAGGACAAATTAGTGCTAACCTCGAATTCTTTGAATTTCTTACTACAATTTAAATGTTGAGTGTTGTAAACTTTTGTTACTCTTATTCAGAGTATTTATTTCTATTAAAGTCTTTCTGTGTGTGCTATGGAATAAAACCCACCCCTATCCTTACCAACATTTAAACAGCCTTAGCTGGGTGTGCAAATACACATCTCAGTGGGGAACAGGGTGAAACATGGAAAATTTCCATTTTTGCAGCTGCTACTAGCTGACATGGCAGTAAGGCAGATTGCTATGAGGACAGTGGTACATCTGCTTCCCTGTTTATGGCAATGAACCAGACTCGCTCCATAGTTCCAGCTTCCTTGTGCTGCTCACATAGTGCAAAGGGATGCTAATAAGTCCACAAGTACCTCATAAAGAATTAATGTTTTGGAGGGAAAAAAAACCCCAACACTCACCTAAGCATGCCAGACTGGAGTTCCCTTCCTGTGGCTCCTTCTCTTATTCATATTACACGATGAAGGGTAAATTTTGTGAATGGTGGTGCACTGCTACAACAATCCACTAATGGCCTACTCCAAAATTACAGTTTAGCACAACTTGGTAATTACTGTTATCCACAGGAGGGAGTGAAATGCCTTTAAAACAGCTCCTGAGAATATACTGAAGGGAGCCCTTGCACAGGAAAGAATTTAACCCCAAAGCTTTGAAAATGAAAAAGCCAAAACCTTTGATCTTGATCATTTGCTACAGCCTGAGCCCACAGCTCAGGGCAGAAACATTGGCCTCTGATATCTTCAGAGCCTGGGATGGCTGCATGCCAAGCAAGACCTCTGCAGTCCAAGCATAAGGATGGCTCTAAATAACACCGGCTACCAACAACCCAGAGGGCAGGAGGGCAAGAACTAAGAATGAAGTGGGGCAAGCGGTACCATTGCCATGAGTCCTATTTTGGCAGCAAAGAGAGATGCTGATTTTGAGAATGCCATGTCTAAGTTGTCTCTCGAAATAATGTAATCCTCTTGTTTCCTGCTGCACCAGTTTTAAGGTCGCTTTGTCTTCTGGGGCAGTATAAACCTGCTGTAGCTCCATAGGGGAAAATCTTGGCTATTCCTCTTAGAGCAAAGCTTGACTGTCTGAGATGCTGTAGAAAGGAACATGAATCTCAGTAACCCTCTGAAAGTGCAGTATACACAAATAATCTTTGCGCCTGCAATTCTCTCCTGGCCTGGATGCTAAGGCAATTTTTAATGAGGATTTGGCTCTGAGTGTGTGTTTCCATGAAATGCTTACAATCTTCTTTTCCAGCCCCACAATAATACCTACGTGCACGCAAATAATAAAGTCCTGTGTACAAATATGCAGAGCCACATGCCAATTCTTCAGCTTTCCAGCCCTTCGAAGGGCTCCAGCAGCGCGGCTTTAGCGAGGGGGCAGGAGGGGAGCTAAGACGCTGACACCCAGAGCAAGGAGCACAGAAGAGCATATTGCACTGCTTTGTCAGGTCGGATCTTTACTCTGGCACTGAAGCGAGAGCTATAGACTGACAGAAAGTGTTTATTACCCGGACAGCGAGAAGACAACAGTGAAAGGATCAAGGCCAGTTAAAGCAGGATACAGCTGTCCCCAGAGAACTCGATCCCAGCCAATGGGCTTTGGCAAGGAACAGTTCACATGCGATAGCTGTGTTTCGCTGTGGACGACTGCCTAAATCCCAGCTTAAAGTAGTTAAGTGCTCCACTCCCCCTCACATGCTGATATCTCAGTCTGATAAGTCTAGGAGAGGGGAATGCAAAAATAACTAAAAATTAGGTTTTATCTGTTTCTTTTAAAGGTTTCTCCTTATGAGAAGAAATATATGGAGGAATGGATGAACATCACGTCTTTGCTTCCTTAAGGTTTGAACAAGATTTTGGGAGGTGGTGGGAGGAGAAAAAGGCATGCTGGAATGAGGAAGAGAAGGAAACTACAAAATGTAGATCTTTCATTCTAAAATTAAGATGTCTAATGATAAGAGGAGTACCAAGAGATCATGCAACATTTCAATAAATAAATGTCATTCACTGACTTCTCAAAAATTGGCATTATCCTTAAGAAGAAACGTGTAATAACAAATAATTAAGGTAACACTACAAGGTTTTTCTCTACTTACAAGAAAAATAAAATGATAGAATGTTTGTATGCAGGAAAATACAACCTTGAAAAATGAGTGTTGTCTCTTGAGGAGATTGAAAATGTAAATGAAGAGGATCAGGAAGCGGAAGTGTCCATCCACACCAACAGAACGGACCGTCACAGGGATAAAGCTACCTTGAAGGGTCCAAAAGGCAACTGACTGTGTGCAGCTCAGTCATTCATTGGTGCAAAGTCTTTGTGACCAGAAAGCCCTTTGACATTAGCAATTCTACTGGGCAGTGACAGTGACATCAAGTGGATACATTAGTGAATTAAACAACTGAGTTACTCTGATAGAGGAGATACTGTATTTTAATAATGATTCATCTGAAAAGTGCTTATACCATAAGACAAAATGAAAAGTTACCTGCCCTTTGAGAGACTTTTTGAGTTCATGTGTACAGCATCCTCTCCCTGCCTCTACATACGGAGAGTAACTCCCACTTCATTTATCTGAACAGGGGAATGGGGAAATTTTCCAAGGAGGCTGAGGAAAGAGTAAAAAAAACCTAGAAGCTTCATCTTTCCAGATACAAATAGCAACAGTTAATGAATGCAGAATTAGTTTGGGAAAACTCAGATGCATCAAATAAGGCTGCCCCGGGCTGTTTTAACTTCTTCACAACAATGCTGTAGTAGCTATTTAGTTATCCAGTAATGCCAAGCAACTGCCGACGACTTTATTATCCACAAAGTATGCATGCATGCACCCCAAATGAGTCCACTGCAAATGTACTCGCATCATTAAATTTAGAGTAAGGCACCAAAGCATTTTTAAAACACATTGGAACTCTTTAGTGAAAAGGCTTTTTTCTTCCCTATGTGGGTAAAAATATTCAAATGCAAAACCTTTGGCATAGCTTTATTCTAAGAAAAAAACATGCCATTTTCACCATGAAAGTGGTGGCAGGGTCTCTTTCATCTTCATCTGCCAACACCCCTGTTCCAACCATATACTCCCATGTGACAATACTCCCATTTCAGCATAAGTGCCTGTCACTCACTGGGACTTTTCTTTATTAGGACGTTTTATTAGAGGATTTGTAGTGCTTAATCAGCACTGCGCAAGTAGCGCCTTGCAAGTGAAATCCATAGCGATGGTCAAGTATGTAGTGGACTTTTTGTGGAACACCCACACTCTCTTTTGGGAGTTAAAAACAGGCTTGCATTTTGTCTTGATTTTTCATCACTGTAAGCCCTCTCACTATGAGGGAAAACTAGCTGTTTTAAACCTAGATTAGCTGGTGACACAAGTTTTGATGACATGGCCCAATAAAAGCTAGTCCAGATGTCAGTAAAACTTCTTTTCGAACCACCTCCAGGTTGCCCTGTGTAACTAGGGTGGTTCCCAACTTTGCTCATCCAAAAAATTTTGGATGAGAGCACACAGAAAAGCAAATGAGAGGATCAAAGAAGGCAGGCCCTTATCTCTTGTTTTGTTCAGGGCCATGACGGCTCTCTCCCTCAGCTTTCATCCTTAGAAACAGCATTCCCTCAGACTGTACTTTTGCTGTGAAAGAACAAATGTCTGTCTTTGCCCATGTCTATATGAGCACCTCAGTGTATATCGCCTGTCTCCTCAGAGGCCTAGCTTGCTCACTGAAGAGGTGCCCAGCCTCTGCTGAAGCAAACTGGCTATACTGAAAATCAGTAGTAGAGCTAAACATAGTAATACACTCTCTGTGCTTCAGCTTCCAAGACCAATCATCTTCTGCTTTCCAATAAATGCCGAGAGGAAATATATTTTTTAAAAACACCTTTATAACTTATTGCCAATGTAACTTTGCTGTAGATGCGTAAGTGAAAGTGTGAGTTAATTTCCTTCATCAATTCAGAATAAACGTCAGAGGAGCTTACAGTAGCTCTTATCTTACTGTTGACCAGTACTTTGTAAGGGAATTATTTTGAAAGGTTATGGAGAAAAATAGAATGCTAATACTGCTGTAAGTAAATATGAGGTTGCTTGCCTTCTGAACACTTTAGGTTTCGGGGCGGGGGGGGGAGAAAAAAAGAGGAGAAACTCTCTATTTTCAATTGTAAAACTGTAAACGACTTACTTGAATGCTTTAAAGACCACTGCTAAATTTTCCCCTAATCAAATCTAGATGAACAAGCTTTCTTCCCTACAAAACCACTGTACTGTACTCAGGCAAGTAAAATGTTGAAAAGCCAAGACATTTGTATAGTTTCAGTATAACTGAAGAATAATTAGTATGTAGGTAAATACTAATTCCAAAAAGTGTGCTAATGCAATGCAAACTTGCACGATATCTGCGTTTTGTAGTACAGATTTCATGTCAATGTCAAAGAAAGAATAATGCCTAACAATTAGAGTTTGTGATGCTGTCACTAGGAGGAAAGGATTTCATTGCATGTCTACAGGGATTGTCTTATGAGGCCATTTGGATGCAAGATTGTGATGGCAAAACTATTCCACTGTATGTCTAGACCCTATGACTATTGCATTACAATGCTGTTGGGTTGCTGGGGCATAAAGATTTTACTACAGTCATTCTGAAGCTAGTATGTCCAAATAAGATGATCTCAGTGTAGCTTGTTTTCCCAATAAATTTAAAGAAAAAAAAAGATTAAAAGAATTGAAAATCCAAAAACAATATTGAAGATTGTTAAGGTTTGAGAAGAGCACTCCACTTTAGTAAGTGCATAAGCTCAGACTCTTCCATATTATTATAGCACCAAGTGGTTCATGAGACTATAGGATGTGATGCATACAGTTGGAGTGGAGTATCCTAATTTGTGAGCTATTCTAAATCTTCCATTTTCGAGATGTTTTGGCATTTGAACTTAGGTAGCTCTACTATTTCTAGAGCTCCTGAAGGGAATACCATACACATTCTTGAAATTCTTCTCAGATGGCAAATGTTTAATCATTTCTGTTAGCTGCTTTAATGCTCTGTTCATATAGGGTTAAAGTTGACTGACAGGGTTGCATACCCTTTCAGTGTATCCAATACATCTGTATTTACATTTTTAAAGATAAACAATGTGAAGTTAAAGTACGTATCATCCCTGCTTTAAAGCCTTAACTCTGCCCCCAGACTTCAGAGCAGTACAGCTAATGGGAATGTGTATGTACGCTGCAGCCACGGCATGTCTGACATACCATCCCCTTGGCAACCCCTTGTCTCATTTATCTTCTTGAATGCTCAGCTAACCTTCTCTATGTTATAGGCAGCTGCTCTGATTGGCACAGATGTTAATTAAACTAGGTAGTAACAGTAGACACACTGAAAAGGCAGCCCTTGGAGCTAAAAGAGATCCTACTCTCCCCCACCACCCCACTGCCGTGCTCAGCTTTGCGCGTTGTGCAAGGAGTGAAGCAAGATAATCTTACCCATGTTGCTGAGATTTGTAACAGTCTATAAGATACCTGATGATGGCAGAAGTAGGGACAGGGCAAGCATCAACTGGTGGCAACAGATAGCAAATGGAGGGTACCCTAGAGTGGGAGGCGCGGATGAAACATTGTTAATCTGATGGTCATTCATCCTGACCTAAATTCAATTTCTGTTTTCCCTGCCCGTGGTTAGCAATTTTCTTTTTCCTCATTTGTGCACTGCATCCTGCGATGTTCCATGTTGTCAAGTTGGTGGAGTATTTTTCAGGGTGAAATATGGCATGAAGATAAAGACAGCATTAAAAATGCAAGAAATAGGCTAATACATACTTCAACTCTATTTGCTTTTGTTAAATTTTGCAACTGATATACTAGGAGGGTTTAAAGCATTTCTTTCCTTAAACTTTTCACGGTGACTTTCCTTGTTACTCAAGAAAATCACAGCTACAAGGTGGTCGTAACTGCAAGAAGGTCGAATCAGGAAGTTTCGTCTGAAAATCCCATTGCCATTCTGCTATAACACTCATTCACAGAACGCTGCAAAGGGCAGGACAAACTCCCAGGACTGTGCTGATACTTGAGTCTAGTTGGACAGTACTTTTTTAAGCCATACGCTTACTTCAACATCAATAAGTCCCTGTCCAATGCTCTGATCTGTAGTAGAGCACCAGTCTTCCTGCATGTATCCAAATGGGTGCCTCTGCTGGGCCACCTTGCATCCAGCTGTGTTGCAGATACCACCTGAACCTTGAATTCTGAAAATTCTGGCTGCCTCAGAAAGCCAATGAAGATTAGGTACTGGATAAGAGCGAACAAAACCAGGTATGTCAGTTTAGGATTCGATGCATCACTGAATTTCAAACATTCATGGCAAAGAGAAAAGAAAGAATAATTCTTGGGTGTCACCAATCTCTTTGAAGATGCCATGAGAATTCCTTCATCAAATGGTTCAGAACACCATTTTTACTTCAGATCTGAATAAGCACAAAGTTTTTCAGAACTGAGAAAATTTGTGGATTGTGCATTTCAATAAAAATGGTTTGATATGAGAGAGGGAATGTATTTGATATAATTTTCACTAACTGCTTTAGATTCACTGGGTTCCAGATAAGGTTAAAAGTAAGATCAGAAACTGGCCTGTTGTTGATGTTTAAACAGATAGTCCAAGTTTGAGAGTGTCCGGACCAGACCTGTCTGCAACCAAAGCTGTGTACTGCTTTGTGAGCAATGAACAAAGATTCTCTGTACTCGTAGATAAGAAATTACCTGCTGGCAACTCTGCAGCTGCCGTTCAGCCTTCCTTCTCATCAGTCCTCTCACACAGTTCTGTGGGGCACCAGAGCTCCAGAAGTGCTCTCTTTCCTATGATGTGCAACCTGAATATTTAAGGCTGTTAAATAGGCTCAGAGGATGTTACCAGGCTCAAGTCATTACTCCTCTCCCCAGCCAACATGCTGCTTAAGAACTTTATGCTCTGTTTGCCTTAATCCTCCTTGCTGGTGCAGTTAGATGTGGTGTGCTTCCCCTTTCCTTCTCACACCAGTCGTAATTTCAAATACATCAGAATATGACCCAGTTTTATTGTAACGGTGCACTGTTTGCTGCACACAGAGGAGGTAGGAAGCTCCTCTAAGCTTTCCATCTTTTTGAATCATGGGAATCATATGGTTAGTCTCACACATCATGTGCCAAGCTCATATGAACTGCACTTCTGTCAAAGTAGAGAAACACTAGTGCCATTACAGTTTTTAAAGTAAAATCTTGGGCTTTGTCTGCCATTGGAGAGCCTGCTCCTGAAGTGCAAACATTATATGGGTAGAACTGAATATCACATTCTTCTATTTCCAAAAATTAACAAAAATCTTTCTATCCACCTGAAACACTGCTTTGCCAAGACATTTCTGACCAATAGCCATGCTCCTATACTATTACTCTGTTTAGTGCTATCACCATACACTTTCTATAGCTGGTAAAACTGTTCAGTTTAATCTCATGGTTTCACATTCTGCAAACAGAATGCAGAAGAAAAAAGGAAGACACTGTCTAGGAGGTGAAGTAAACACCGAAGCCCAGGCAGTACATATCAGAACTTCATCATTAATAAGGTTTCAGCTCCATTTGTAAAGGGCTTAGATCACTTATCCCTATTCAGTTGCCAGAATACCTCAATGTTCTTGTATTAAATATAATATATATACAGATATATATTATTTTATTTTCCTGAGTGGGTTCCAAAACCAGACCATCAACTCTGACTAAGAAGTACTTGTTAATACCCCCATCATATGACAGCTTTTGGTTGAAATATTTGCATGCCATATGGTTCAGAGTGCCTTCTTTTTTCCAGGCAACAGCTAAAAATTTTACTACATTATTAAGAAATTTTAATCATTGTTAAAAGGTTCCCTAATGACTATAATAAAGGACAATATTTTATTGATGTCAGCAACTAGCAGTTGACTTATACAGTACTAATTTTAATCTTCTGGTTTGCTTCTTCTTATGTAGCTTTGCTTCAATTCTTAGAGCAAAATCTTCTGATGCATCTCAGCTGTGACATAATAGGTTTACTAATAGTGTTAAAGAAGTTAGTGCTGAAGTTAGTTAATGAAGTAAGTGCTGCCTCTCCAGTGCATGTTCAATTTTTCATGCTGTTTTCATGGTCATCTTCATTTATGTTGGGACGGCTGTCTATGAAGCTGTCCAAAAGCTCCCCTAGGCTGGAAACCCAAAGTCTCATTGTTCATGCCACAGTTGTTTTTCCAAATCATCAGCAGAAGGCCCAAAATCCGATTCACAGGTAAAGACGACATTCCAGGCTTAGATGCTCAGTCTGTCTGATCATCATCTACTTTGGTAACAGAAATTCAAGCATCACTTTGTTACCATTTGATGCTCCTTCCTTAATATCTGTAGAAGTGCCCATGATGATGTATCAGGACATCCTGGAAGGTTACAAGGAGAAAGATAGACAGTCTTTGAAAAACTGCAAAAAGGTAGAATCAAGTAAGCTATTTGCTCCTGAATATGCCCACACCGTACAGAAATGAGATGTGTCTGGGGTTCTGATGTATTTACATTTCTGATTTACTGTATGACCTTGGGCAAGTCACTCATCCTTTTTGCGCCTTTGTTTCTGTATCTGCATTACATAAATAATAATTACATTTTCTGCTTCACATGGTTCTTCTGAGGCTTATTTAGTGTTATCAATACACTATGCTTCACAAAATAGTGGAATTATAACAAATATGGCAATCTAGAATGACCATTGAGAATAACAAATTCAGAACCAGTTCTTATAGCAGTTCTTATTTCTGTCCCCATGATCCCAGACATCTATCTGATAGAAAAAACTCCTAAAGAGTTGTATTATCAGTGAAAGGCAGTACTAGCAAAGCCCCAGGGTTGCTCTGGCCTCTAAATGCTATTGCAAGAACATAAAGGTGAAACAGATGCATGGCTGGAGCAACCCTCATTAACTGCGCAAGAGGGAATTAACAGTTAGGGAGAAAGCCTAATGCATTCACTGGCTCCCGTGGCTGGGCTGGTTGTTGCATAGCAGAGCTCAGCCCATTTAAAATTACACTGCCCTCTCACGTTGCTCCTTGCAGAATGCTGAAATCCCGTTAGTTTTGATTACTTCGTTGCTTTCCCTGGTCGAAACCATGTTTGGAGCCATGTCTTGCACATGGAAAGTGAAAGACGGAAAGGACTTAGGCATGAAGATTTCTTTCACAGGAGTCCAGCAGTTTCTTGCAGCTTATTAGCAGACCTCCCAGGTCCTTGCAGAGACTAGGAGACTGCAAATTAGCAGGAGCAATTAATTAATCGCACACAAGCTGCTGGACTCAATCTGGGGGGACAGAGAGGATGACAATCCACAAGGTCAGAATTGAGCCTTGATGAACCTTTCTGGCCTGAAACCCAGTGACTATTCAATTAGGCATGAGACCTTGTGTGCCAAAAGGCCTTTTGCCGCAGCCTCCGGTGCCGAAGCTCGGCGTTGCTCCGTGCAGCACTTTGTGCCAAGCCAGACCTTTCCCTGGAAGTCTGGGCCTTCGTTAAATGCCGGGCAGTTGGGCTGCTCTGGATCTCAGCCCTGAAATGAGGGCAAGCAAGTGACAGCCCAGAACAACTGCAGCCGCTCTTCACTTCAGTCTTCCCTTTAAGGGCATTTTGTTTTGTCGTCTTAAATTACAATAAAATTGCAGTCGGCTGGCTAAATCCAAAGGCCTGTGCTGTTCTTCGCTGGCTTCTGCCATTCACAGAGTTTTCTCTCATTGAATCTCATACACACCTATGGTTATTAAAAAATGCTTGACCAATATATTGTTTGACTGAAGGGGGAGGGAATTTTGTGGTTTTTTTAAAAAAAGCTAATTTTTTATATCCATGAGCTCTTTAACCTGCCTCGCAAATCTCCTTCAAAATGATCCCTTTTTAAGTGATTAATTTTCCATGAGAAGATGCTAACACCAGGACAGTGCAAAAATAAATATCAGAAAAGAGCAAGCAAAAGGGAATGTGTCACATACTGACTACAGGGAAACAGTGCAAAACATCTAATCACAGCAGTGCCAGGAAACTTGAACCTGTCCAAAAGGATCCAGTGCTCTCAATGTTTAATTGCTGTTGATGGCTGCTGGTCAGTCATGCATGACAATGTGTGTGTCACGCTGCTTCCTGCCCATGTTCATTCCTGTCAGCCTTCACTCCAGGTGATGAGTACTGCTTCTCTGACCAGGGGAGAGAGAGACAGAGAGAGGAATAAAAAGAGCCCTCACAGGCACAAAGCAACATGTACCCAAATAACCCAAGCCACAGGAACAGAGCACCAAAAATGGACAGCAAAGGCCAGCTTTTATCAACCTCTCTACCCCTCTTCATTTATGCTAAAGAAAAAGCGTAGCATCTGCGACCGACAGTATTCCAACTGGCAAGACTCAAGTCTCCTGTTTGCTTGATTATATGTTTGAACACATGCTTGGGGCTGCACAGAGCAATTTGAATTACAATTGGGTAGCAATGAACATTATTGGTTTTGGTGAACTGGAGCTTTAAAAACCTCCTCCTTGAGCTAATAAGAAAGAGATAGTGGGAAAAGTAAGAGATATGACTTAAAAGGTCTAGAAATTGTATAACAGCTTTCCAACGTTTTCTTAAAGTGACTGTTTAATGGTTTATGTATCTGGGCCCAGATTCAGCAAAGCACTTAAGCATGCATTTAACTTTAAGTACGTGAATGATCTCATCCTTATTCAGCAAAACCCTTAAATAAATGCTTAATTTTAAGCCTATGCTTAGCTGCTTTGCTGTAGTGGGGCCTCATCACACACTTCTGCATCCTGTTATGTCTGTAATATAATTAGGAGTGCTCCTCTTTTACCTCCCCCATCACTGTCTTCTTTTCAAAATAAAGATCATTATTCCACGATTGTTTAATTTCATTCTGCTTTGGGCAAAACTGTCATCTGAGAGTCAATACATTTCTTAAACATCCAGGACTTATCTGGTCATTCACATTCCACTTCAGATCCATCTGCCCTCAAAGTCAAGGGGAGTCCTGCCACTGTCTTCAGTGGGAGCCAGGTCGGGCTCTTGGTCGATACCGTGCCCTGAATCTGTTGCAGTAATACATGAATTGAGTTGTGTAAGAATGGGAAAGCCAGCGCAGTGTGGAACAAAAGCAGAGTAACAAGGCTTTAGCTGTTTTAAAATTGATCCGACTTCAGCTGCAGTCAGGATGCTTTGAGGAAGGAACTAAAGCATCATTTCTGGACCACCACATTTTAAGTCATTAGGAGATAGAATATTACGTTATTTTCAATGATGTAATTGTTATATGGCCATTTTGTTATTCTGTCTGTGTACTGCCTTCATTCATCTCTCCAATAAGTTGGAAATGAAGGTAGAATACAAAGCAGGGAAAATAGGCTGTTTCTCCCAACATTTCAGGCTCATTTGAAGATGTTCTTATTGCAATTACCACCCTTTCCCCTCTCCATATACAGACACACCCCAGTGAGAGTCAGGAAGGCAGTTCAATTTCATTGATGTTAAGGATGATGATGAGAATCATGTTTAAGTGATAGTACACAGATACACATTGAGAAATGTCGTCTGGGGGCTCAGGCCACTTCATCTTTCCTGAATCAGGTTTTGCTAGCTTTAATATTTGGAACAGCTTGACCTCCTCTTACATCACTGAGGAGAGTCTATGGGTTTTTAAATTATTATTATTATTATTATTACTACTACTACTACTACTACTACTACTACTACTACTACTGAAGAGATGATATGGACTAAGAGAGTAATAGGTGCACAAGGAAGAATAACTGTACTCGATTTATGTTATTTAACATATGTGCTCATTCTTTTTTACCACAGATTGAAAAATAGTAGCAAAATAACTCTATAAAGAAGTCCTGAGGTACATTCAAGTGTCACATTATCTATGTTCGGAAGTGCCATGGAAGGAAAATAAAAACATAAATAAGTAGTTTTGCAAGAACAGAACTAATGAAGCCCTGGTTCCTACTGCTTTGTGTCTCATAATTAATTGTGAACTACAGTTGAAGCTTTTCCCATGGGTGGGGCACATATGGTCTATCTCTCACACTCTCTGAGAAATACATAGATAGATATACTGTGTGGATTCTTTATGGTTAATAATGCATGAACTCACTCTGCAGTCTTGTCGCTAGGCAGGGTCCTTATCAGGTGTCTCTTCTTCACCATCCTCCTCCATCCATCTATCTATCCATCCTTCCAACAAAAAGTAGAGGATTTTTTTTTTTTTTTAATCTTAAAGATTTCTGTTCTGTCAAATTTGTGTGAAATCATCAAATAGATTAAAACTTGATTAGTTTAAAATACATACATGCATATACACAAACATGCAAACTGTGTGACTGAATAAGCCTTACATCTTTACAAAAGATGGCTCCAAACTGTATACAATACCTGTAAGCATTTCTTTTCATAACATTGAAAGGCAAAGAGAAAATACTACTATGTAATACTAATAATAAATTAATTTTTAGGCATCTACTACTACTAATAAAATAATAAAATAATTTTTAGGCATCTACTGTTATAAAAAAGAAGTCACCAAAACTCATGAGAACTCCAATTTAGATAAGCCAAATGCCCTCACAAGGGGCTGACAAGCTCACTGCCAGTGTGGGAATATGTCATGGAAGTTTAGTCTATGAAGTTCAGGTTTTGCATGCATTATGGATTCTGAAGAAAAGCTCAGCCCACAGTGGTGGACATGCTAGCACTGAAGAACTTTGTCATACATCTGTCCTTTTCTTTCTCATCCACAAGGATATTAATGATTTAAAGCATTATAATGCATTGTTCCTATTTATGGTGATTTTTAGAAAACGGGGACTGTGAAAACAGGATTATCGAAGCATTGGAAACTTAGAACCAGTTTTGAAGTTCAGGCTATGTAATGACTGTGTGTAGAGAAGGACGCAGCAAATCGCTTGGAACTTGGCCCCGAATAAGATAGCCAAAAAAGCTCATGTAAAATTAATAAGCAGCCTTTCTTTTAATTTTAAATGCAGCCAAAGCCCAAATGTTGGAATAAATACATTCGGTATACAGACAGAATTTTCATAAATCAGCCATGCTTATCCATATCCTTTGTACTTTGTAACCATTAGCCATACACTCTATTGAACATAATGTTTCCTAAGATCCCTGGTGGTTTCAGTATTAATCTGAATTCTGTGATTCTACTGTCAAGTTTAAATTACAGATCTGACCACAAACTCATTAGAAAATGTACTGCTCTATTCTGTGCTTTGCCTTTCTTGACTTCAGATTTTCACAAAAAAATTGCTGTTTGCTCTTGCAAAAGACTGGTCTCTATGATGTGGCAACGTGCCAAATTTATTTTAGGAAGTGTCGAAAAAAAAGGAAATATCTTAATCTAATCCATAACTCTAACGTAAATTGGATGGTTGATGTTATATATTTATAACAATTACATCCCTCATTTATTTATATATATTTTATGTAAAGGATGAAAGCTTAATTCTCTTAAATACCTGGGGCAAGTATAATCTGTTCAGAGGAAAGCATAGTATGGCCAGACAAAATGATAGCTCTCTCACACTGCTCTGTCATTGCAACTAAGACCTGACATGAAAGCCTTAAGGGTGTGGTAAAAAGGACTGCCCTCCAGTGTGCTGAAAGGAAACTTCAGCATCCTTGCTCATTCGGGTTTTGTATAAAAACTGACAGATGTGTCAAAGGTGTGATAGTTTCGTGAATAAGTAATAAGTCCTGACAAGTTGGACCTTATCATTCCCTTCAGCCTAAGGTGAGGAAGGAGCCTGGGGTAATAGCGGGGGCAACTGAAAAGCCCGGGATGGGACTCGCGGGATGGCTCGCCTCGTTCGTCTGTGCTCCTGCTGGTACAAAATGGATTTGAACGACAAATCTGATCATATTCATCCCCGGTGTAATTTCAGAGAGGTCAGTGGTGTTACACCAGGGAAAGCATCGGTCCCTGGTGTTTATTTAGGGAAGACAACAGAGGCTTTGGAATAAGAGCAGTGCACTGAGCCATACGCTTTCTTACCCTCAGCAGAGCGGTGTGGATACTTTATAAGAAAGGCAGTGGTTATCAGGATAAGGTATAAGTACTTTGTCAAAACCTGTGTTTCAGCATGGCTCACAGAGGCAGGAAGGTGCAATTATTGCACTCAGCCACTGTGACCCTTAGATGCCTTGCCCAACGCTGCCAGATCCACCTGAAATCTCTTTCCAAACAAAACCAAACCAAGATTCTTCTCTTTGCAAAGGGATATCGGGATCATATTACAAGAGATTTACATTCAAGTGGAAGGAAAAAAAAAAAAGATTGTAATATATTTATGGGTGAGGCGAAAGGTTTGCCTCTCTGCAGGGATAGCAAAGCTTAAATTTAAAATACATACACTTGCAAAGATCACCAGTGCAATGAGAAACATGCATGAGAGATTTTGGAAAGCAGGAATTCCACATGGAAGGGAGCATATCCAACTGAGAATGCAGAAATATTTTTACATTTGTACCAACAAATAATATGCCCTCAGTACGTGATTTTCATAAAAAGCTTTCATCAGAAGGAAATAAAACAATATGGAAATGACAACATCTGAGATACTTAAGTAACATGATTATCTCTCAGACTTGAAAAAAAAACATGTTTGGGAAATTATAATGCTACTTAGTAGGTTCACTTATCTATATATATTTTTCCATTCAGATATGCAATAGATCAGGAAAATCTAATGTAATATTCCAGATAATGGGAAAAAGAAAAAAAGAAGATCGTGTTAACATATTGTTATTATACATGCAACCTGTGTAGGCCATATAGACAAAGGGTGAGAGCAAAGGATAGGGCATAAGCCATGTGCTGGGCAATGGCAGGCAAATGGCACTGAATTTGCAGGTGATGGCAATGAAGGCAGTGAAGGACATCCGTGACAGAAGTCAGGAGAAGGTCAGAAGCAAGATCCAGACATCACAGGGAAAAACGTAGAGCCCATTTTCCTGAATGCAGGGCAGCTGGCAACGGGGCCTGGCAAGGGGGTGGGGGTACAGAAGAGACGCGATGGGGCACAGAGATCTGAAATACCCCTCAACGAGGCCAGATGAATGCCAGCACACAGGTTTGGGCTGGGGGTAACAGCCTGTTCCACATTTTCCAGACTTGCTCTAACTACTGGATCCCCCCTTTCTTTATTTTTTAAATTGCCTCAGTGCTGTCTTCCCTTGTTTTTTTCTCCTAAGGCCTGAAATGTGATGCCTGCTATGAACACTGTCTTCTTTTGACATTTTCACTCCCTGATAATGCTGCAAGCTAGCCTTGAATTTTAAAGAGTGGCATGCCTGCAGACACTCAAGCACTCCCACTCTGAGGCTGTCATTCTCATCAAACATCTGGAAGTCTGTTTGCCAAAGTGCTGCCGCCAAATGCTACTGCCTCATCCAGGCAGTATTGTGCTTCCCCTACAGGGTAAGCAAGAAGAGCTCGAGAGCAGATTTACAGCTGTTGATGTGGCAGCACTGAAGTCTCACACTGCAGCTCAGAGCTCCTTATTTATGGTTTTAGCCCTCAGAGGAGTTTGGTTAGAGAATGGATTGGATATGGACATCCAAAGCCTTCTTGCAGCCTGAAGAATCCTTCCTTTTCCTTTTATTTCTAACTTCTTTACTATCCAGACCTTCATAACTCTGGCCAAACACAGATGGCTGTAATTCCCTCAGACTCTGAAGACAGCATCAGTCTTGGTACTGAGACTTTGCTATGTGAAGTGCCACAAGATTTCATCTTTTCAGCCCAGGGGAAGAAGAGATGGAGGATCAGACTTCAAGGCATCTAAGTGCCTAAATCCCATCCCCACTCTAAAAAACTCCCTGCCCTTAAGGAAATCCTGTGTATTTCAGGCAGGAGATATGAAACACTCTTACTAAATACTGTCTTGTCTTAGTTCAGGTCATAAGAATAAGTGATTATTCTGTCCTGTTCCCCTGCCCTTCTCCCACCAAAAAATTCACCAGGGAAATGGGGGGTGGGTGAGGAGGAGGAGACATTAAGGCTCTGAGGTAAAAGAGTGAGGAAAGATCTGTGTGGAGAAGAGAGAGAAATGGACTTTATTCAGTCCAAAAAGATGTTTCTATTCAGTTCCAGATAGTGAGTGGAAAAGAAGAGGAAGAGCAATGGGAAATAAACAGAACCAAGGCAAGATAATGACAAGCCACCTGCAGAGGCAGAGAAGAACAGTAAATGAAAAGAAAAAAGCCTTTCATGAACTTCCCATATCATCAGGGTCACCATCCAGGGATCCCAATGCAAAACCCAGTCACAGCTGTTACCCCCCTAGCCGAAATAACTTAATAGAAAATTTACATCCTGGCTAAGATATTCAGCATGTTGGTGTACAAATCAGAAATACCTCATTTCTAAAGGATTTTCCCCCAAAGGAGTAAAGCTTGCACACCAGGACGCAGGGAGGCATTTGATCGCACAGCGTGGAAGAGGGAACTGACTATTCTGTCCCTATTAGGACAGCTGGAAGTTACAGTAAATGGGCTATTGAGAACAATGTGTTGGAGCCAATGGAAAGGCAACTTCCAAACGCTTCAATTTAAAGGTCTCTCAGCTATGGAAAATTATTGCCATGGGGCTTTGTTTTAGGTCAGGGCACTAGGGAAAGAGCATTTAGAAAGCATGACAGTCCATTTAGCAAGCATCCCTCAGCCACAGGCACAGATTCCTTCAACAAATGCTCGGTTGTGTGTGCGTGTAATCTTCATCCAACTTGTAGAAAAAACACTACTAAAAGGTGAGGACTTTTTCAGTGATGTTTGAATGGAAAAGCTCCACACAGGCATCTTCTGGTAGGAAAAAAGGTTCAGAACAAGGAGGAGCTATTGGCAACTGCTGTGCTGTTTTATGGCTGGTAGGTCAGCCTTTCTGAACACACTATTGAGAACTAGAGTGCCTTCAGTCTTGATGATGGAAAAAATGAAACACGGTACGTTAACAGTATTATCTCAATTGCTGAACAGGTAGAATAAAATGAAGGCATTTAGACCTTTTTTCTCCAAACCTTTATAAATTGCTTTAGTACTCCAGTTATGCTTTTCTCTTTAAGAAAAAGCATGAACAAAACCAGCCACCCAAATGACCCTAAAGAAGTTGAAAAAGCAGAGAATGCATTAATATCTTGTTTGAATTTGGACAGTCGCATGGTCTGCCTTAAGCATCAACATCTAAACAGAAGGAGGCTAAAGCTATAATTTTTTGTAAGGCCCAGGAAAAAACGCAGCCCTGATTACTGTTCACTATGGTTCACGTGAATAGAGGCATCATTTCAAGGAAGGCTGAATAACTCATTGCAGGCATAGAGAACCACTGGCAAGGAGAAAGGGTATCCCTGTACTTGTGACATAGTTAATGCATTTGAAAGGGTCAAAAGTAAAACTCAAGAAAAAGAGGTGAAGGGAAACATTGTTACATTTTGCTTTTTCAACCTTATCTATCACTGCTTATTTATGCCCTTGCAAAGAGAAGGAGGAGTGAGGTCAAAAAACAGTAAGTAAATTGGCTGATTTAGCACTCATTGAGTTTACATTTGTTGTCCTGCATCATCCTGCATTTCATGTCTTGCTTTCTAATATCACACACATCCCATCACATATGTCCTGCCTCAAATTTCACATGTGTGTCTGTGTCTGGAGATTCAGGGTAGTGTCCCAGGTGTCAAAATGCCATCTCCTTTTAAGCTCTAGAATGAATCACTTTGGATGCTTGATTACCCAAGAGCAGAGAGACTTATATGGGAATTAGTTGCCCTCAGCAGATGATCGGCTTATTCTACAAGTCTTATAATTTTATCTTGCTTAGGAAGAATAGGATTTAGGGGGAGTCTGAGTCATTCTAACAGAACACGTAATCATGCCTGTTTTATAATTGTGAGAGTAGGCTTGTTATATTCATTAGCTATCTCAGTTGGCAGGAGCACTGTTTATAAAGAAGTCTGAAGACTACCTGAGGCAGCTTAAGCTTTTGAACACAAAAGAACAGCAGTTTTGAGGTACTAAAGAATTAATGGTTTATTTCCCAGTCTTCTTCCCACATGTCAAATGTATTCTATTGTAGTGTGTGAATGTAGCATGTATGAAGTATAGCTCTCCTGGGAAGAGAAGCAATGAAGACTTACCAGCACAGCAGCCAGGGATGTAGAAGAAAGTTTGGTCAAGCGTAATAAATCAGATCTGCAAATATATGAAATAGTCAGCAGAGGTTTTAAGCAAAAAATATCATTTATGTCCCCAAATTAGTCTTTGCAGAGTAAATAAAATAGGGTGATGAATGGCTTCATTCCCAAAATGAAATGGATGATATGCATTAACCCACCTTTTAGACATTCTTTATAGGCAGAGATCTAGTGGGTACAAAGACATGAGTAGCAGGTTAGAAAGATCTTTATTTGCATCTTGCAGTGGTTCACTTGTTTCTCTGTTACCTGGAGAACATAAAAGTCTCATTCATTCCTTATGAAAAAGATTTCACACAGTCTACAGACAATGGGGATTTGCATCTATTGCAGCTTGCATGGAGGGCTGTCTGCTACCTTTTGTTTAGGGATCCTCTCCTGTAATCATAAACTGATTCATGTGCCAAAACTTAATCTGCATCAGGACCAGGGTGCAGATTCACCACTTGCAGGTTAGAATCCTCTGTCCCTCTTCTCTTTTATGATTTTTTTTCCTAGAATGACATTTTAAGAGGATTCCACCATTTGTTATCATCGCTACTTTTTTCCAGACTAGCTAGCCTCTTTATTTTTATGTGCTTATGTGTTAAGGTGGTGAGAGCTGATCTGGTTTTTATTACATTTGCTTTTTTTCTGTTGCACACCTGTCCTGATTTCAGCTGGGATAGAGTTAATTTTCTTCCTAGTAGCTGGCATAGTGCTGTGTTTTGGATTTAGGATGAGAATAATGTTGGTAACACACTGATGTTTTAGTTGTTGCTAAGTAGTGTTTACACTAGACAAGGACTTTTCAGCTTCCCATGCTCTGCCAGGTGCACAAGAAGCTGGGAGGGGGCACAGCCAAGATAGTGGATCCAAACTAGCCAAAGGGCTATTCCATACCATATGAGGTCATTCTCAGTATATAAACTGGGGGCAGCTGGTCAGGGGGCGGTGATTGCTTCTCAGGGACAGGCTAGGCATTGGTTGGTGGGTGGTGAGTGGTTGCATCACCTGTTTTTCCTGGGTTTTGTTCCTCTTTTTTTTTTTTTTTTGTTTTCCTTTTTACTACTACTACTACTACTACTACTACTACTACTACTACTACTACTTCTTTTTATTTATTTATTTATTTAGTATTATTATTATATTTCAATTATTAAGCTGTTCTTATCTCAGCCCACAAGTTCGTTCTTTTGCCCTTCCGATTCTCTCCCCCATCCCACTGCAGAGGGGAGGGTGAGCGAGTGGCTGTGTGGTGCATAGTTGCCGGCTGGGGTTAAACCACAGCAGCACCCGTCGACTACTTTGACAGAAGTAAGACATCAAGGAAAAAAAAAAATCAAAATAGTAACAAAAAGGAAGAAAAGATTGAATGCAACAAAATTATACTTTTAATCAGCTTTGTTCTAATTTCAGCTTGCCCAACAGTTTTTGATATGCAAAAGAAGTATCCTTCATATTGATTTAATGAAAATAGTCATTTTGCTGAGGGTGTGCGTATATATCATCCAGTCAAGATCTGAATATGCCCAACTGAGGTTTTTTGAGCTCAGTATGCCCTCTGGTTTGTTTCCCACTGTTTTTAAAATTATAGCAACTAAATCTGTTACTTTTGCCAATTCAAACATCACCCATTTTTTCTCATAGCCAAGTCATTTGTTTCAGCTTTAAGTTACTTCCCTTAAGGCATTTCTCTGAAGGTATTTCTTTTGCTCTGTCTTCAGCCTGTACCCACGCCTATTCATCCAATATATCATACAAACTGGTCTGCTTTGAACCTCCCCTTTTGTCAGCCACAACACTGTGGAAGGCAGTGATTTGTGGGCTTGGAGCAGCAGAGACAATACATGCCTGGGTCACTAGTAATTAAGGAATGTCAGTGGTCAAGAAGGAGAAAATTCAGCTCAAGCCAAACTGAAGCATTCAGATATTTTACTGCTGCATCCTTTTAGGCCTCTCTCAGCTTATAAATATTAATTTAAAGACTACCAACAAGGACAGTAAACGGATTTAGGCATAAAACTTCCTGTCAGCAGTGATTTGTGCCCAATAAAAGGAGAGCTGGATAGAGAAAGCCTGCTTCACTAAGTTTATGATAGACAGTGAAAGACTGCCATCAAAATAAAAAGGCTTTCACTATGTAGTCTGCTGTATTGTGATCTTTTATCCTAACGAGCATCATACTGGTACTGCATTGTTTTCTTCCATAAGCACATTTGACTCACTAAGGGAAAGGTCTGGGACAGGACCAACACTGGCAGTGAGCTCTGCACAGTCAGCATCATGGGAAGGGAACTTTTACATTGGTGGCGCCTTGTACTGAACTTTAGGATGGAAAAAGTTGACGAAAGGTCATCTGTTTCCCCCGCTAATGCCCAACCTGAAAGTAGAAAAGAAGACAGTAAGCTCTGTATCGTCTATAAGAGCGTGTCTTTAAAAGGTGACTACATTAATGACCTTCTCCTGGTGTCCTTTCTGTAACAGTGCAGGATACATTCACTCTAAACTATAACCTGTTTCATTCTTTGATAGAAAATAGCATAAATTTTCTTTTCTTCATTTCTCTGAAAAGCCTAGTTTCTTTTTCTTTGATGGGTAAGCAATGCTGTTGCTGACTGGCATGATCACGAAAAGCTGAATACCAGATAAATATAAATTAAACATAACATTTTAAATTAATTCAACTGAACACTTTATCCATACTTAAGTAATCAAGCTCAGATACAGCAGTTCAAGCTTTCTGCAAGTTTAGCCCTGGTCTCTGCGATAGACACTTGGCTCATGTTCTGCCTCTGTAGCTGGATCTGCGAGCGGACAGGCACCTCACATCTGACAGCTGTATATAATGTTTGGCCAATTTGTTTACCCCCACACTCCATTTACGGCTAGAACTGCATTGGACATTGTTACATGGTGGCAGTAGCCGTATCTTTCTAGTTTGCCTTGTTCATCTCAGGTTTGTGGCTCTAATGTTTTAGGAAGGCCAATTAAAGGATATCAATTTCTCCATAAATTTGTAAATCTCTAGTGGTCTCAGTAAGTCATGATGATTATTTGCTTGCCTGGAGACTGTGGGGAGAAGTCGTGCACAAAATGGCTGGCCCCATTTTGGAAAAAAGGTCTTTCTGTGAAGGGCCTTCCTCCTACAGGAGCTGATATCTGTGGCTCTTCAGTAGCCCGTCAAGGCTTGACCCATGGAGCATCACTGGAGAGACAGCACCGTTTGTGAAAACCTTCCGAGTGGAGGGCAGTGGAAGAAGGAAAAGGAAACATATATGTGGGGAAATACCCTTACGAAAAAATGCTGAAAGACAGATCTATGCTTTGTCAATGGAATTAACATGAAGCAGGGGCCCTTAGAGAGGATCATTCTGAAAAGAAATGAAAAATACATAAAACTTTGTTTAATTTATGGAATTTATAGGCTGCTGACCAGTAAGTATAAAGTTCTGTTCCCCTGGTCCTCACTATCACTCATGTATTACTTGTCAGTAAATGTGGTGCACTCAGAACATAACAGCTACGGTAATATTTCTGTTCCCACTGCAGCTTTACTACACCCATGAAACTCTGTAATCTTTAAATTCCCTCACTGTTAACATCTGCTGAAACATTATTGGTCCCAGCATAGCCAAGCTGCTCTGAAATTACATTTAGCAGAGTAGTTAATGCTAACAGTATAATTCTAGAAGCAACCATGTTTTAAAAAGCCTTTATAACTGGCGCCGTGGCTGTGCTTCCCTTTGCTTTCACTCCTTCCCCACTTCTCTGCTTTTTTGTCATTATCTCACCTGCAGGCCAGAATTCATGTTTAAAGAGCATTTTGTTTTCTGTTTAGAATAAAACGTTGTAATTTTGTTTCTTGGCCCAGACTGCCAAAACAAACTTCTGAAAACACCTTTTATTGTCCTGGGAAAAAATCTAGTTACATCAAATTTTAAGAGTCCAAGGGGCTGAAGTTGGAAATTGATAAAGCTTTAATAAAATTAGTATCTCCTATCGCCCATATAGGATGCTTTTCATGACCTAACATATAAGTAAAATAAACTGGCTGCCATTATTAATGACGATACCTCAATATATTCATTTGCAGCTCATAAAGAGCTCATGTGTTCAGAGCTTTGCTTTTATAAGGGAATGTTGGACAGAGGGCCTTTAACTTAATCACTGAATGCTGTAAACATGTAAATATTACTCCAAAAATTAAAATGCAAACACAGTAGAGTTTTTAGAGTATTTGCAATTCTGCTATGGATTTTTTAAAATTCTATATAATATAGTATATTTTAAAATATATATGTATGGCCACATAATGCCATATATGAAGCTTTATTCACAGACACTCAGCCAAATAACCACATTTCTTAGAAAAAATAATTTATATGTGTTTTTCTAAAAAGTTACGCTGAAAGCTTCCACTTTTATTCCAGTGAATGAAAAAACCCCCACCATTCAGCCGTTAACCCTTCAGCTAGCAATCCTGCTAGCTCTCTTTCAAAAAGCAGCCTTGAAACACACACATTCTAGAGCTGAAAGTTTACTATTGTTAAATGTTTATGTTGCTATTAGATTCTGTAAGAGTTGTGCATTTAGAATATTACCCTAAACCTAAAAACTATGCTAATTAAAAAACAAAGTATCAAGAATTTCTGTTCACAAAATAATGAACCGTATAGTTTGCAACTTTGAAGAATAATTATTGTATTACCTAGCATTGCACAAGGAGAGAGAGACTGCTAAATACGTTAAATTTAACTGGTTCCTGATTCATGAACAGCAGTAAATGACATCTGTGCCAGATGGCAGTCAGCATTTGTGCATCGATACTCTGATTTTCTCTTCTCACGTCCCATCTAGTCTCCGTTAGTATTTGCTGCTTAAGTGGCAGTGTCCGTCGGGAGATCATTTAATGTAGGTTAAAGCCATGCCAGTGAAGGAGTTTCCTAGGAACACCTTGCAAGTTTTTAATGCTGTTCCAGTAACAACAGTGCTATATTCAAGACAATTTATTGAATATTCCCCAGTCTGGTTTTATACTTCCTCCCACACATCTCTTCTAGAGACACATTTTCGAGAGAGATCATTTTTGTTATTGTCTTCTTGTTTAAAATGTGATAGCGCGTCCTTTCAGCAAATGAGTAAACTAATGATTTCTTCATGACAATTAAAGCAAGTATAATGCAGTATGATGCTATTTGAAGCAACGTGAAATAATTTCTTTTGAAACTTTGCGATGAAGTGGTGTCCAGCGCAATCTTGTTTGAGGTGTGGATCACTTCCTTTCCATCTGCCAGGCCCATGTCTGAACTGGCTGCTACTACTACTACTTGCCAGGAGAGACTCCAAATGAGATCAACGACATGGTTTTCCCTGTAAGAGGGAATTGCAGAGCCTTTGAAAGAAAAAGTTAGGAGCTGTTTTATGCATCATTATCATTACGCATCAGTCTCAGAGCACATCATGGGGCAGTATTTTAGAAACTTTTTAATGTGGCTCTTTGGAATCAGAATTTGAATGCATTTTTCCCCCTCTCTTCCCCTATCATTACAGAAGCTGACACAAAACTGGGTAGAAAAAGCCGTTGTATTATAACCATTTGGAAATTTCCATCTCCTTCATCTGGAAACATGTAAAAGCTGCAGAATTTTTGAAAAGCACCAATGCTGGCTAATTAACTTTTAACATTCTTGCTTTAATTAAAACAGAACCTGGGGCCAAGCCATTTTGGCTGGCAAGTTGCTTTTGGAAAACTAAAATTCAGATGACAGTTATTTCTTTGGTCAATGCCAGCTCTGGGTAGGAATCTGAATTTTGCTATTTCTGAATTGCAGTCGCATAACAAAGCATGATTTTGAACAATACCATATTTTAAATCTTACTACTTTTGTCAAAAATACATTATTGGAATACTTGCCTCAGTCTCAAAACTGAGGCACAACTAGTCTGGGATCTTTTTAGAAGAACCCATACAGCTCGTAGGTCAAATACCAGCTGAGTCGGTAGCACGGTATCAATAAAGGTGGTGATATCTTCTGTGTTGTACTACATAATAGGTCTCTCTTTCCTGACATGCTTAAAAAACCCTACAAAAGTAATTCTGAAACAGCTCTAGAGATAATTGGCACTTGCTGAGGGATGTCATACCTGCATCATTTATCATAATACTAAAACCGGTACTTAGCTGTACAGAGCGCTTTCATGCTTGCTTTTTTTCAAAGTGCTGTACAAATATTTGTTAATTCCATTACTTACTGATTATAATAATTATGACCTGACTTTAATGATCAACACATGCACAATATTCTTCTCATTTATTTTCTGTATAACTCTGAATATCTTAAGAGCCAACATTGCCATGAGCTGCCTTTCAGAAAGGGAACAGCAGTTTCCTTAGGTCCTAGATGTCACCCAGCCTTTGGCCACCTTCCCCACCAGAGAGACCACTTCAGGTGTCGTCTCTCTTGTTGCACCGCTCCATCACCGCATGGCCTGGGCAGGGGAGAGACAGTTCGCCAGCTCACAATTATGATCATCTAGGCTGCCTAGGGCCCGAGCTAAATCTAACTGGCTTGTATATTGGAAGCAGCGTAACAGTGCTAGTTATGGTAAAACCATGTTGTATCTACTTTTTAGGCTGTAAGGACTGAATTAAGGTTGTATAAGCTATAAATCACAGATGGATCTTGGAGTCCTGACTATAAATAGTAATGGCCCTCTTTTAAGCAATGCATGAGACTAAAATAATAATAGAATATAAAAGAATACAATAAATACACAATCCAATATACAATAAATATATAATACAGAATATATAAAACATATAAAAATACAAAATAAAAGATAAAAATCCAGGCCCTTATGAGCAGAGGAGGAGAGCATGCAGTACTGGACCTATACTTCTGTATGCTTCCCCAAGCTTGACTGTCTCAGCCTCTTCCCCTACAGACTGTGCTTTTCCCTATCCTGCTCTTCTCTGCTTTTGATTCTTTCTCTCAGTCCCATTCTCCTCACATCATCAGGTCCAGCATTACATCCTAGTTCTTGCTTCACACCCCTGAAGAGCCCTGAAGCAAATGTGTCATAAATCCAGAGATAGCCCTTTGCTTACTGATTAGATCTACTGGATTTCCCACTCCATGCTCTCACTTTTTGGATAACACTTTTGGAGCATATGACTTTTTACCTAAACTGTAGAGGAAGATGAGATGTTTATGCTGAATTAGATTAAATTCTGGCAGCCACGGGCTTAAAAGTTAAACACTGCAGTGCCTAACTAGCACTGTTTCTAGTTCCTTGTCCAAACCATATGTTTTCCTCTAATTGGATTAAATTATTTTTAGTCATTTGGAGATTGTATGTATATATAATTTCAACCTCAAAGAAAATATGTGACATGGTTCATTTCAGCACATGTGTAATTTTGAGGGATTTCTTTACAACTGGAAAATCCAATTACAAGGAAGGCTACAAGCTCATCCTGGAAGGCACTAGTCAACAACACTGCCATATCTACTGAACAACACTACAAGATAGCACTGACACTATCAGCCTTGATAAGCCCTAAATCATCATCACTGGGTTTTGAATTTACAGGCTACGTTCACGAGTAGGGATATTAATAATAGCTTCCTTTCTTTGTACTTGCAGACATAGGAACTTAGCACTGCATCCAGTCAAATCCCTCTACCCCCTCAAAACCCAAACCCAAGTGCCCCCTAATCTCTTCTTCCTCCTTTCAAAAAAGCTTCTTAAAAAACTCCCCACAGTCGAAATCAGCGTGGGGAAGGAAGAATAGGAAAAAAGCTCTCGAATCCAGCCAGTTATTATAGTGCTCATACTATTCCCATCAGTCAGATCTTCCTACTCCGAGGCTAATAAGGACCATAGCTCTCATATGAATACGTCAGGAAAAGAAGAGTCCCAGATCCACACCGTGTCCCACCAGCGATTCAGCCACGTATCCTTCCGGACTTTCTGCCCATGCGCTGATCGGCACTGAGGATTTACGGCTGATGAGCTGATGCTCTGAGGTGGTGATGCTGCAGTTAAACCTGGCATTATTCTGATGCTCCTCCTCCCACACTGCGAATGAAAAGTGCAGCTCAAGCAGCGCTGGTATTTACAAATTACAGCTCACTGTACTTATGCACTTCAGAGGAGGAGTAATATGTAATAACAGTGTAATGCTATTATGATGATAATGGTGATAAATACACAGCCCTAAGCGATGCTAGTCTAAATCTTGAGCTCCGCTGCAACTTTTTCTGTCAGAAAACTAATTCAGAAAGAGGCAAAGAATTTCCTTAAATAGTTGTTAGAAAGAAACATGGAAAAACAATGCTTTGATACCTAATTACAATCTTTTTTGAACAACGTGTTGCAATGCTCCATTTCAAAATGACTGCTGGCTTCAGCTACATGCAATGGCATGCAGTAATAAACAGATAAATAAATAAAGGCAAAATCCAAATGCAATTTTTAAATTGACCTGAGACAATATTTTATTTTGGGGCAGATGGTAAATTTTTTGAAGGGTGGCGTTTGGCCTTCTTTCAAAGCACTATCATTAAAGAAATCTCTAGCCAGGCTCAAGTACTCCCAAGCTCTTTATGCTGCTCCTGACTTTTAAACAAGAGGGTGACATGGGAAGATAAGGTTTGTTCCACAGCTTGCAGTATCTGCTCGCACAGGATTTGGTATGAAATCATGGATGATTGTTTGCTGTACTAGCATAATAAAAATATCAATTTCTGTATTATTGGTATACAACAGTAATAAAATGACGGTACTGAATAATAACATTAGTTTACAGAGTTAATTAAATTGAGATTTAGCTGTAAAACTGATGTGGTCAGTGACATTTTACTGAAGGTATGAACTGTCCGATAACCTGAGACAGACCCAGTTTCTCCTTCCCTAGTTTTAGCTTTCTACCACAAAACTTATTTGGCAAACTGCTTAGATTTCTAGTTTTCCTTCTTCAACAAAAGTCCAAAGCTGCTTAAAAGTCTTACTCACCTAGAAACCTAGAAATGTCTACTGAAATTAGCAACCAAGCTAAGTAGTCTGGGTGGGTGATTTACATTTATGGCACTTTAAGACTCCTTTACACTTCCTGAGCAGTGGAAAGGTAGGTCAGCAAAAATGAAAATCAGGCCTTAGGACTATGCTATTTATAAAACAATATAAAATCAAAAGAGAATGTATTAAAATGGTAGAAAAAATGATGTTTATATCCATGTTCTGCTGTCTTCTTATTCTTATGTCACAAAAGTCCTTTCTTTTCTGAATAGGAGAGGTATCACAGGATAGTAAAAATTGTATTTTTGAAAAGAATTGTTTTCTACAAAAGCTGAATTAAAATTTGCAGAGCCATACTGTAATAGCATTAAGACACTCCTGGGCATGTTTTAATGGTCCATTAATACACGCCTCAGGTGACTGAATGCATGAGGCTGCACATCTACAGCATGTATTAATGGACCTCTGTAACATGCCCTGTCATGTGTTAATATTATATTACCATGGTGCACTACCTGGGAAGCCTCAGAAGTCACTTCCAAAAAAAACAGAAGAATGTTTTTGACCTTTGGAAAATATGATTAGTTGCCTGTGTCTATTGTATTGTTCAGACATTCAATAAATACCAAAACAGTATTAAAGCAATAAACTCTGTAACACCCATAGAAAATGATCTGTTATTAAATATTAAAATGCACCCCGAAACACATTAGGCCTCTTGTATACATGCAGAATGAGGAATCCTTACCTTAAAGAGCTTATAGGTAAATATGGTAAAGCTTAAGAAAGGTTATAAATGAATAAGTTCAATAAGAGATGCCTACATAGTTCTGCTCTACTATTTTCCTTCCCCATTTTTATCTTTCACTCTAACCTGTGCTTATTTTATCTAATGTAACCCTTTTTTATTCCTTCATAATAAGCATTTTAAAATATGAGATGTCATGAGTCTTGATTACCTTGAGCTGAATGCTATAGATCCTCATTAGAAAGAATTTCAGGTATTTTTAACTCAGAAGGGCCTTTCGAGAAGTCTTATGCATAGGTAAGCCTCTTGAGAAAAATACTTGAGCATATACTAAAATTTCCACTCAGCAAAGCATTAAAGTTTCTCCCTGAGCTTAAATTCCATTGAGCGCAAGTAGAAGTCACGCATACCTAAAGGCAAGCACGCATCTAAGGTCTTTGCTGGAAGGAGAGGCACTGATGATGCAGAGCCAGAGCTGTCTGGAAAGCTGCCTTTTACATGGCGCCACATAACGCTACGCATTAAAGCGCTGGGAAAAACAATTTGGTGACAATTAAGGAAGGAAGAGGTTGTTAAAATATAGTTTACTAACCTCAATAGGAGAAAAGATAGGAGCATTTGATATGCTTAAAAGTTGTTTCTTCATTTGGCGTATCTTGTTGTTTTGACAACTAACAATATAATTGAGGAGAAAATGAACAATTACTGTACAGATTTATGTTCCTCCTTTCCTGCCTTTTGTGACTATGGTATTTTATTTCACTGAGAAGCCTCTTAAATAAGAGGTATTAAACAACTGGATTGAATTCATTGCTTATTAAAAAATAAATAAAATATACCTTGTAAGAGAGATGAGTAACTACTTACCAGGCAGACTTCTTTTTTAGTCCTTTACTGGCAGCGTGACAGTGAATTGTCACCGAGTGGAGGTCTTTACATTTTTTCTGGAGTTGTCCTACTCCAGTTCTGTGTAGATGGCTGAAAAGTACCTGAAAGGTTTAAATATTAAAGAAAATGAGACAAATCAAGATTGGGTAACTTTGGGAAGGACAATTTACTCAAATCGAGCTCACCACAGAGATGCAGGGGAAATGTAAAGTTGTGTGATATCCAGAAAGTCTAATACTGCCTCCTGGCAACGAATCGACTGCCTGATTAGTAAGCAATATCCTTTTCTTCTAGTTCAGCACAGGCATGGGCTGTGGTGCTTTGCTACTAACCATGCTCATGCCATTTGATAGATGTCTGCCTGCCGCTTTTTGTAGTGTTGGAATCGCCCAAGAGATGAGGAGGAGCCCAGTCTGTCTTCAGATATTCAGCAGGCTGGACCCTGAAACATTTTGTGTCAAATCCATACAGTAGATATGTCTCTTCTCAGTGCTACTTGGAAAATCACTATGTCTGTTGGGGTTTCAGATGCTCTGGGAGAGATGATTTTCCAAGCACAATTAATAGCCTGCAAATACGGATTTCACCTAGACTCCAAATGTTAACGAAAACGAGATAGACAAAATTTCCAGGATCCACGTTCTGGCATTTCTCACACGGTTAATTAGACATACTGAAACCCAGACGGAATTTTAATTTTTCAAGCACTCTGATATGTCACAATCTGGACTGCATTTCCCTATTCGCCATGCCTGGGAAATGCAGGTCTATATTCACAAGGACCACAGCAGAAAGCCTCTACCTTTCCTGCCAGTGGTTTCATGGAAAGGCTCCAACTCACGAGCAAATTCCTCAGCCCCATGAAATGGCCCTCAGTTCTTTGTTGTGATCCCAATTTGTAAGCGGGTGTACACGTGAACATCCATTAGCTGAAGTGCAGGAGTGCTGGTAGCCTCTCTGATCTCCTCTGTGGGTGGGTGCATGCTAGGTGTGATATAGCTCTTTCAGAATGGGTCCGCAGATTTGTGCTGCTGATTCAGGCGAATTTTCATTTCTCCTTGACTATAAAATGCTCTCGATCTTCAGGTAAATTGCTCATTTCTGTATTGGAGGCCTTCATTCATTTGCCGCCTTCTAGAAAGCCTCTCCCCTTTGTTTTTAGTCCTCTCTTACCTGTAAGACAGTTTTTTTCTCCATTATTTTTTCTCTGTCTGCTTGTAATTTTTCTCTTTGGAAGCACTTTCCTGTTTCTGAAACCAGTGCTGGCCTCTTACCAAAAATAGCAGATGTCAGGGTCTCGTGATTTGGTTACCCGTTAAAATAAAAGAACAGTGATATGGAGTCTGGTGATATGATAAGCTCTCTTGCTGTAAATAGGATGCAAACATTGAAGAAACTTTACCTATAAATTAAACTATAAGCCAAGAATGAAAAACAAATGTGTAGCTGGAATTTTTACCGCAGAGTTATGAACTGGTGATACAGAATCATGATACAGATACCTTCCAAGAAGAAAATTCAAAGCAACATAAGTAATTACAGGGATATCCCAAGACCAATAAGAAGAAATACAGATAGAAAAAATTAAAGTTGCCAGAAAAAACTTCCTGACATTGAAATGCACTAAGCTTTCAGCCCAGCTCTCAGGGGAACAGAAAGGCCCATCACTTGAAATGTTTAACACTAGACTGGAGGAATCACTAGAAAAATATACTACAGGGAACAACTTGTTATTGGCAGAAAGATGGACTGAATGCTGTAAAAGGGATTTTCTATCTCTAATGTTTACTTTTTATGATAGTCATTTATGTTTTTCCTTCATTACAGGTAGAGAAAAATCTATAAAACTTATTGGCTCTGGTGCAACATATTTAATTTCTATAGAGCAATGGTTTTGGTGCACTCTAGCAAGCTTTAAATCTACTTCTTGCTTTTCCTCATGCATTTTTCCACATACATTGTGAGGCTCTTTTTACTAAAAATGTAAAATCTTCACAGCCCTAAATGAATATTCTCTTCTCTGAAGTCTTCTTAGCATGTATGAAAACCACCAAGGAAAAACCTATCTAACACCTCAGATTTGGATTTACTTTAGGGGAGGGAGAAAATGATGTCAGAGGTTTAAAGGGAGAACTAAAGCAGCAGAAGCATAAATGAAACATTCAGAACACGAGAAAGGGAAGGGAGAAGATGTTTAGATTTGGGAAAGCAGGAATTGCACGCATCCACGATGGGAGATGGCTTGCAGCTCTTTGGAAATCACCTAGAGCCAAGCAGGCTGGGAGGCGTTGCTGAGCGGCATTGGGCAACGTGAATCTCTGCCTTGGCAATTCCAACTTTTAAGGACATTATTTCCCATATCCCTAAGTGATGAGCTGCATTCGGGATGTGAACATTATTGTTATGAGCACAGCAAAAAGCAAAAAGACAAGAAGTAAGGGTAAAACTATACCTGGTGATGGCTCCTTCTTGCCGTAGCGTAGTGTGGCTGGTGGGGGTTAAAAGGATGGGTGTTATCAAATGAAAGCAAACAAATAAAAATCCTATTTTAGTACGTAAAACCCAGGCCCATTCATTACACCCAAACTCTTTCCCCTAGAGCAGCAAAGTCAAATTACCAACTTCAAATTTTAAAGAAAATAACGGCACTGAATATGCTAAAGGCTATTTCTCCCTGTCACCCCCTGCCCCCTCACTCCCCTCACTGCAGACACCAGGAGCCTGGGCTGGCTTTAGTGCAGCAGTGCTACCAGAGGGATGCGGGGAGGACAGAGGTGGTGCTGTGTTACCCCTCCGGGGACACTGTGACAATCCAGCCAAAAGGCATCTATTTTACCATGGAGAGAAGCGGGACGAGGAACGGTTTCCAAAGACACAGACAGGCCTCTCGTTTTTGCCAAGCAGCTTGAATCTCCCTGCCTGGCTGCTGAGCAAAGGGTATGATTAATGAAAAGATGTCAGAATGATAATCCTTACTATCAGGAAAAAGTAGACAGGATTTTTTTGCCTTGGCAAATTGTGGAGGTGGTGGGAAGAGCAAGAAGAGAATAAGAAAGCAAAAAGGAAACAAGGAAAAGGGAGAGGTTTTGAAGAGAGAAAACGAATAATATATATATATATATGTACATAAAATATAACCTCTTCTCTGCCCACCCTCTTTAATGTTTCTCTGGTGGAGTAATAAGATACCTTCAGCGTTATAAATAGCAGCACAGATGTTGACAGAAAAATGCTCCCTTAATTACCATACAAACTGCTTTACTTGAGTGAACCGTTTAAAGCGGCCTCCAAAGGAAGTTCACTCAAGCAATTCCACAGATTACAGCTAATGAACAATATTTCCTCGCTCCTATTTAGTGCTCATTAAAATGTAAAAGCCTTTCATTTTCAACAGGCACACAATAAATAATTCCTCTCTCCCTCTCCCTGCTGCCTGGGAGCAGCCAGGATGGGAGCGGGGAGGGGAAGAGACCGGCAGAGGCGGGGGGGGCTCCAGGAGGCAAATAAGTGGGTTGGAGAACAGCGGCCAATTCATTAAAATCCCTGGAAGCGGCGGCGGCGGCTCGTTGTGAAAGGCGATGTCTGTGTTTGGAGCTCGGCAGGCAGGTTCAGAGTCGAGCAGACAGCTCGTACCCGCCCCGACCCAGCAGCACGCCGCCGCGCTCCTCCGAGACGGCCCCAGCAGCCCCACTGCCGGGGCGAGAGGAGGCACAAATTACACCTACGCTCGCATGAAAGCAACGTGGATAACTGGGTGAGGACAAAAGATGAAAATGCTCTGACGAGAACCGGCAGTCCAGCTCGGGCTGAGGTTTGTTTGGACCTTGCTTAAAATTTCTCGCTGGGCTCAACCTTGCAACTACCCATAGCACAGCATCCCTTTTGTGCTCGTTTGTAGTCCTACCAAGTCGAACAGGATATTTGCAGTGTCGGAGGTTTGCTTCATTCTTTAGCTACTGAGATGGAGCATCGTACAGGGCCAGCCACACAAACGGTACCTTGCTGAACAAACAAGGTGCTGGGAGGCTGAAGACTAGACGGGTCTGCGTACATTCAGGTGCCACGAGATGAGAGTGCCCATGATTATCTATTCCCTCATCCCCAACCTACTAGGATTTTAGCTTAATTTACAAAATAAAAATTTTACAGGTCAGTCAAATCATGAACCAAAGCCTTAGCAAGAAAAAAAAAAAAATCAAAGTCTACAAATCTGAAATTATTTTAAGTAGAATTCCAGTTAAGCGGATGAACGGGAAATGCAGAGGTACCAGCTGGATTCAAGTTAGTCTGCACCTGTCTGCTCACAGATATACGGCACATAGAAACAACCTTCATCAGTTTACATGGGGATTGTTGAAGAAGGAAAAGATCAGAAACAAAAAGTTAGCAAGCCCCTGAGATGGTACGCAGATACCTGTTTGAAAACTGCAGGAAAGCAAGCCTATTCCACCCTCTCTTAAGATGAATGGGTAAACCAGCACCTTAATGAAACACAGCACTGACGTTAAGCTGCGGTACACAGCAGAACATAGCTGAAAGGATACAGAAACAGACTTTAACAGGCTGTAATTATAGATGGAAACATGACTCTTGCTTCCCTCATCTGCCAAAAAAACCTGCAGTACCCTTCCCACTGCTTTGGCTCACTGCTGCGGTATTTTTTAATTTACTTTTGAATTATTTTTTTTTTCCGACTCTGTGTGCTCCGCACTTGTAAGCGGCAGAGGGGCTTCACGATCCCTTCCCGCAGCCTGTCCCCTTCCTACCCCCGCTGCTGGAACTGTGATCCCCTCTGCCCCCGCGAGCCGAGCCACCCCCTCCGCAGCCCTGCACAGGAAAGTGAATTAGCAGCAGAGGCAGTTGTTCTGTCAAAGTCGATGTATTCCTGGGGGGGTTGTGTATCTCAACCTTGGCAGGGACTGCCCGAACAAAATCCCTGATATTAGCCTCCCTGAATGGAGGCAACAATCTGAGTAGGATAAAAAACATCAGAGCTTTCTCCTGTCTTTAATTTCAAGGCTTAAAAAATTGACAAGTGTATTTCCTGCGGTGATGCTGGTATACCCTATACCTGAGCCATAAATAAGACTGTAGTGGTATTCAATCATCAGAAAAGAAAAAAGAAAGTGGAGAACTAAGATCTTATATTGACCTAAGCCTCAGACTTAGATAAACTTGTCAGGAATATCACTTTGTGGTGACTTTATCTTTGTTAAACTTGCGCGTGGGGAAGAGGTATTCTCACAGCTCGCAGGGGCCGCTGTGACCAGAGGAAACCCACTTGCTGCATTGCCTCTTGCAGTGAAATAAAACCTTGGCTCATGGATGCAATGAAATTTCTATGTCAGGATAATAACTACAATAATGTGTTTCCTTTGAGAAAAATATTTGCAATTAATAATTGCAAACGGAGCGCAGAGGAACTATAAACCAGGTCCCAGTCCTGCCCATGTACCAAGTGCTTTCAGAAGAGGTGATGCCCCGCTCTTACTGCGGTAACGTGTTCGGCTTTGTGCAGTTGTGAACGGTGCGACTTAATATCTTGCCCTCACGTGCTTGCTGTAAGCAGGCAGCTCTAGAAAAGAAGTAAGTTTACTAGCAGTGCGATATTATTGATGCTTTCACCACTCTGTACTTGGCTTTTAACTAAGGTCATTTGAAAATGGTCTTCAACACCCATCTCATTTGCTTTTTTATGCTTGCCAATTTAGTGTTGTATTCACAGTGATTAATTAGTTTGTGGTGAAGGTTTATTAGGTAATCTTTCTGTCAATCAAAAATCACTGATGTTTCAGAGCAAAGAACACCCAGAGATTTTATAGAGATAAGGAACTGATATTGTTACCTTTGTGTAGGAGAAGTAGGAGCTTAGCCTCGACATGTGACCACGTATAAAAGACTTTAAAGTATGTTTTTTATTCATGTTCAACCACAAAAGCAGTTTAATTCCCTCAGATTTCATTTATATTTTTAACAAGAATTTAGAAATCCCTTTACCTTCTATGTCTACAGCCCATGTTTACTGCCTGATGAACTTGTAGGGCTACTTTAAAAGACCAAGCACTAGACTTCAACAAAGAAAAAGCTGCTGTAGCTCATCATTTGGGAAATTTGCTATGTAGTTCACTCATCTCAATATGACCCAAAGTGAGATAATATTAGTTCATGAATTTAAAAGCATTTTCACCTGGAAATTCTTTCAAGTGTTCATATTTGGGAATACAATTTTTATAAAAAACCAACCCCATAATGATATAAAGAGATTTCTATTTTTATCCCTTTCTTATGTGTGGAAAGATAACTAAAATTCCTTTTAGGGAGGGATGAAAGATTACATCAAATTAACTAGTTCTAAAAATGAAGAATCAGCAGCATATTGCATAAGAAACATAGATAGCTATCATCCGCCTGCCTTCTTTACGCATGTTTTTACCGACCTTTTATATTGTTCCCAGCATTGTATGGAAATTTACTGCAATCTGTACTGCACTATTTTCTATTTACAAGCTTTCTTATTGATGGATATACCTCAAAAAAACCCCAAAACCCAAACCCAAACCAAAAAAGGCAGAAAAATGCAAGATGATTCTTTTCCTTTTAATTGGTAACTTAACTAATCTACATGAACTCAGTGTTTTCCAGAGATCTTGGAACTTACTTTGAAAAATATAGTGAAGGTAAATGGCTTTCTTGACCAGAAAAGGTATTATATTGAAGAGGTTGGGAAAAGGGCTTGAAGATATTAGCTAATTAAATTACACACTACGTAAATGTATGTTGCATTATGATTTTTACAGTATTAAGGTAACACGTAAAAAGATATAGATTAATAGTAAGAATTTGACTAGCTTACCACTTTTCAGAGCCATTACTGTTTTAAATTACACCAGTGTCAGTCTAAAAATGTAAAATGGTATATACCACTGTGAGAGTAAGTAGTAAGTTAACTGGACTCCTTCCTCCGTCACCTCCTTGAGAAAGCTGTGGGTTATTTCTATCACTCAGAGGTGATGAACAGGCAGCAGCAAAATCAGATGACAAATTCAGATGAAATTATACAGATGTACCATTTTCCCCCCCCGGCTAAATTCAGGAGTTCTTTTTGTGGGCTCTGGGATTATAGATCGGGAGCTGGAACAGGCGAAGATAAAGGGCATACGGGGCCGCAAATTGGATAACTGTGACATAAGGACAGATAATATAAAACTATAATCTGTTGAATATATAATCAGAGTATTTAAAAGCAGCTTTTCCAAATTAAAAAAAAGAAATAGGCAAGTATTTGTCTGTGATAAAATAATTACAGCACATGTTCTACAGCTTTGATAAACCCCCCCTCCCCACACCCACTCTTATATACAAACCCAATATAGATTGAGTCCAACTGATTAACATGAATAGAGACAGGCAGGTTTGAGCTGAGAGTTCACCCACAGACTGAGCTTGACTATGCGAATGAAATAGTTCTGGAGCGTATTACTTTAGTGTTACAAATCTAGCGGCTGTATGAAAATACGTTCAAAATTATTCTGGAAGCCAGAAGAATGTAATTTCAGTATATCTTTATTAATCATCATTTTTTATTTTATTATTCCTATTTTAGTTAGACTGCATTTTATTGAATTGGCTTTTGAAAAAGCTTTCATGGCTTTATCAAAAGTGGGAAGGCTCCATTCAGAGGTTTCCTTTCATGCCTGAGACATGAAATTGGAGTAACCAACAATTTGCACGCATAATTCCAGCATAACAAATGAGGGAACAAAGAGAGAGGCAAAAATTGAATCTGCTGTGCCTTCCTGGTCTTATTGCAGGAGACCACTGCAAAAAAAAAAAAAACAGCAAATTAGCTGTTTTCTTGAGATTCCCCCGGAAAGCTGTATCACCAGCATTTCGTCTATGGGTATGCAGGAGACGCCGGTACGCCTCGCATGCCTGTGGTAGATGGATGATACTGATGGCAATCTAACTGGAACATCCTGCCTGAATATGAACAACAGATTTGTCAGTGTGTGACAGGCTGACAGCCCAGCTCCCAGCTGCTTGTCCACTGTTGTTAAATCAGTACCTTGTCTAAGTGTTCAGCAAAGAGGCAATCTGCTTCCTCCATTCGTACAGGCAGGTTGCCAGTTAAAAAACAAGTATTGGCTTTAGGCTGCAGTGCCATAATGCATTGAAAAGATGCAATCTAAACCTTTGTATACTCCTTAGGCAACAAAGAGCAGGACTTGGAAGTACAGGCTCAGACTCGAGACTATCCTTTTCAAAACAACAAGGATAACTCCACAGGGGAATCATGAAAGAAATGCATGAGGATTTGAAAGCCGTGGATGACTTAATAGAACTTATTTAAGGAGGAAAATATGGTTTATATTGGTATCAGGGAAGGAAGTTTGTGCTGCTGTCCTCAAGAATGTGCCAGAATTTCCTACATAACCCTATCTTTAAGCAGTTTGTAATTCACCAACAGTAACAATTAGCTCTAGGCTGAAATTTCATATGCAAAGATGCAATCCAGAAGCACTTCAGGGAAAAAAAAAAAAAAAAAAAAAAGACAAAAACATGAAAGAAAAAAACTCCACTATAATGTATACAGCAACACTAAGTTACAGAACACAAAGAAACAGCTGGTTTCAGGAGCTTTTTTTTTTTTTTCTGTGACAAAAAGTCTCCAGCTGGTTTCTGTTCTTTAATTTGGTTCCTATTGGTTGACCATATAAAAGAGAGGTTTAAACGCTGCAATGATAATGAAACGGCCTAAGGAAGTCACAAATCCTAGCATTAATACGAACATTTTCAGCTTTTGGGTGTGGTGTGCACGTGAGGCAGCCTCTGAGGTGATGCTCAGTTACCCAAGAACTGAGAAGGATATACACCGCCAGCTGCAACATCTTTTTTGAGGCAGTTTCGGTCTGTCAAGTCATTCACAAGGTGTATTTGAGAGTCCCTAACTACAGATCTATACATCAGACATCTACAGGCTGAGAAAGAGCCATTATAGTCTATTGGATCAATAATCATCATAGTCTCATTCATGTTCCCCGCATAAGTGAGGCTTCCCTGCGGTGTCACCGGGCACCCTTGTCCTAGGTCAACATGCAGTCAAGGAGGTCTTACCAAGCCTCACGTTTTGCTCCCGTTCTTGGTGGGGAGCCTTGCCCAGCCCTTCCAACCACTGCTGCTCCCTCAGGCAGAAATTTCACCCGTTGTTTCCTGCACCACGGGGAGCCAGCTGCACCTTCCCACCACACTTTAGATGCTGCTTACCCTGGGCCAATAAATAATACTCAAGTCCTAAGTATGCAACCGCATAAACACATAAGGTTCTTTATGCGCCTGTGTCTTCTTAAGCATCTTTTCCACTTGGTCCTAGGCCAGGTGAGTATTCCTGTTCAGAACAATATTTATAAGCATACATTTCACCTGAAGTCACTGAGATTTAAAATTGCACTTGTTACTGCCTTTCCCAATGACAGCCCATCTCCATTTAAAAATTTCTCTAAAAACAAGAATAAGAAGAATTATATGCATGTACACATTTACATATATTCTTGAAAATTACCCATTCCAAAGTAATCATACAGACTTCTAAAATACATTAGTTATCAATTTATCTCCTTTGAAACCCACAATATGGCCTTTAGAAAAAAAGGCAAACTGGAGGATGAAGAGACATGTAAAAAAAAGCCACTGCAACAGAATAATTTGCTTGCAGAATAATATTTTGCAACCTGTGTGGCCTACGTGGAATACATAATGGTTCAGAAAAGAAGACATAGTTGGCAGGTTTAAGTCTGAATTCTCCCCTTAGTAAGAAAACCATGTCTAATGAATGCTGAAAGAAACTTTAGGTCACATCACACCACCAAGCATGCTGATAGCTAATAAAGAACTACATCTTATGAATAAAAGGAGAAAAAATTAAGCTAATATTCTATTATTGTGTCCTTCTGCAATTCCCTTATAATTACCAAGTATCCAATCAGTTTGTATTATGATGTTTCTCCTTTCTCTAGCAGATGTGTAAGATTAAGCTTAAAGGTAAGGTATTCAAACTACAAGGTTTAAAATGAGAGCACAATCAATTTGTGGTTTCCAAGTGTACTGTAGCTGAAGTCATTTTTACTGTTTGCCGCAACCTAGAAGGGAAAGGGGGCAAAATATTTATGTAAGAAATGCCTGCTCTGCATCTCATGTCACTGTTGTTAGGATGTGTCATAAAATTCAAACGTAATTCTGTGACAATTAGCTTCATAATAATATATTCAGAAAAACAGTGCTGCATCCTATGCCAGAAACTATTTTCTGCTTCAGTGTTTTACTAAGGCTGTACTTTTTAAAGGAGCCAACTATTTTACATCAAAGCTGCTTTTTTTTTTCCCCCATGGAAAAACAGGACATCAATGTACTCACTTGCCACCCAGTAGTGTTTTCCCATTTGTGGAAAAAATGTTGTATTACAACTTGTAATACAAAAGTACAGCTTTGTATTACAAAAAAGAATCACCAAAGCACTGCTAAAAAGTTCAGGCTCTTCATAGACTTCATGTTAGGACATTTATAAAATAATATACTTGTTTGTTTTACCAGCCTTTTTGATGACTATCTTTAATTAAACCTGTAATTTAATTCTCTTTTTTTCTCATTTTGTCCGTCTTTGTAACCTGGCTAGTGGCAGTGAACATCTAAATTGCACCTTTACTTACAGCTACTTTCATGTTTGTTGCTCGAGGATAATGAAATCAAGTGCTTGCACAAGAAGTTTTAAAGCAGCTGTGTAAAAATGATAATTAATATGATAATTAATATGGAGGCATTATCTTACTTCTTTATCATGACGCTGATGCTAATGAAAACGTTACTGAAATGTTACTTGCTTGGCCAAAAAATAATAAAGTAAAAAAATTTTTAGTGAATATGAACCTGATGCAATGTTTACACAAATCGGTGGAAAATTTCTCTTGACTCCAGTGGGCTTTAGCTGCATTTTTAGGTAGCATATAGTTAAGAATACAAAAAATACTTGCATTATTTTATGTATTTTTTTTTCTTCAATTGCTAATCACACACTAAAGTATTAATTTCAACAGCCTGAGTCCTGGGGAAAGGGAGAAGTCGTCAATGGGTCAGATCTGTATCTGGGGTAAAGCTGTGGCTCTGACCCTGGAGCTTCCTCTCTGCACTACACACATCATCAGGAATGGCAAGGTACGGCCAGAGGAAACATTCTGCCCTTCCCTCCTCTTTAAATTCAGGGAGAAGAGGGCTTTGTATGTGATAACTATTTTTGCCTTCATATTCCCCATTTCAAGATGATTTTCAGTCAGCATATTATGAATCCTATTTAACTATGCTTAAGATCTCTCATTTAGAGTTAAGTGGAAGAAGAAAAGGCAAAATTGTCTTTGCAGATGTTAAGAAGAAATTCATTGCAAGCAATCATCATTTAATATCCAGTGCTGACTTTTTGAACAAGTGCTTTCTCTAAATAATAAATCAAATGAGTTGGCACTAACAATAATACCTTCGAATATGAATGAGGAAAACAAGAATATTAAAACAATAGAAACATTAACATACAAACCCTTGCTATTTACGGGAGGGAATGGCAGAGGACTGTTAAAAATAGCTGTTGCTTTTATTCAGTTTTGTTGTGATCTGTCACCGGCAGTGATGACTGCTGTTATGGAAAGAGAACCAGGTCCTTCCAGCCACCAGGTACCCAGTCCCTTAAATCTGAGCCTGTGGCATTTATTCCTTAAGGACCCAGTGATGATGCTGAACAACGCACCAGACCGGGCTGTTTTCCCCATCCTGTCTCCATCAGGGAGTGCGCACTCAGGTGGCCGGGTGGGCTGACAGGACACCCCTCACCAGAGGCACCTTCTTTCCCTTTGCCCCGGGAATCTCACCCTGAGCTCTGCTGGCGCTTCCCAGGAGGACATCCCTCCGGCTGCACGGCAGCGGAGATAAAAATCTGCAACCTGCAACAGATCCGTGAGTGCGTACGGACCCCAGGAGTGTTGTATGTTATTTTGTCACTAACGCACGCCGATGAGATCACCTGGCAAGTATTGGGACCTCTGAAGGTTTATTTTATCTTTGCCTTCTGTTACTGAAGGGCATTAGATCTCATACTAAACAGTAGGTTACCCTATTAACCAAAAGGTGCCACGTAAGAAAAAAGAGTCAGATGCAGATTTAGCAAACTAATTCAGGTTATGGATGTGAAGTCCATACCTGGGGAGAAAAAATAGCTGTCTCCTCTCTATTCAAAGCTGAGGATGGTACTTTTCAGGTGTGTGCATGTTGGTACAAGATAAGTAGGACTTGGGAACTAGGCAGCACTTTGATCTCCGTGTATTTTAACCGCACTGCTATTTCTTTGGTCCATTTTGAATTTAACACACACATTTTACATATTACATTCTGGATTAACCACATAATTTATGAAAATGGCTTTGCCTTAATAACTCTGCCATACTGACTAGCCACATAAATAAAATATCAGAGGAAATGAAGAGTGAATTGGCAGGTTGAAGACACAAGTTCCAAACAAAATGAGCAGCAACTTCCAGATCAGCCATCAACCATTTAACTGGTTGAACTATCTGTTATGATCAGTGTAGCCAATTACTTTAGACCACCACACTCCTGCTGTGTGCCTTGACTTTCACAAAGATACCTGTTACATCTTTTAAGCATCTGGATGCCGACAAATGCAAAGAAAAAATATTAAGGGGAGAATAGTAATCAGGATTGACCTAAACTCATTGACTGCTCTTGTGTTTGGGCTAAATTAATCATAGAATCATAGAATCGTCAAGGTTGGAAAAGACCCTTAAGATCATCAAGTCCAACCGTTAACCCAGCACTGCCAAGTCCATCTATACCATGTCTTCGAGCACCGTATCTATCTGTTCTTTAAATACCTCCAGGGATGGAGACTCAACCACTTCCCTGGGCAGCCTGTTCCAATGCTTGACCACCCTCTCGGTGAAGAAGTTTTTCCTAATATCCAACCTAAACTTCCCCTGGCGCAGCTTGAGGCCGTTTCCTGTTGTCCTATCACTCGTTACTAGGGATAAGAGACCGACCCCCACCTCGCTACAACCTCCTTTCAGGTAGTTGTAGAGAGCAATAAGGTCGCCCCTCAGCCTCCTCTTCTCCAGGCTAAACAACCCCAATTGCCTCAGCCACTCTTCATAAGCCTTGTGCTCTAGACCCTTCACCAGCTTCGTTGCCCTTCTTTGGACACCTTGAAGCTGTCACAGAAAACGAGACACAAAGGGATGTGCAGACAATTAATGCATAGGAATAATCTGGGGTTTCTCTGGGAGAACGGTGTCACAGAAAGACTAAATGACTTCACTCAGGTCCCAGTGAAAGCCTGGTGTCACCTCTAACTAAATCTTGAAAGCAGTCACTTAAACACCATGCTATCCACACAAAAATGTGGTGGCTTTGAGAATAGGAATGAAAACCCTTATATACTGTGAACTTGGCTACTCCTTGGCCGTTAAGAAGCGAGAAACTATTCTGCAGATAAGCGCCATTTACCTGTACATACCGACATATTGCTGATGTGCTCCAGGCGTGCTGCTGCAGGAGAAGGGCTGGAGGGCACGCTGGCAGCCCTGTCCCGCTGCAGAGGCTAAGGAGCAGCAGCGTCAGTGCTTCCCAGCGCTGGGGACTGTGCCAGCCCTGTGCTTCTGACTGCCCCAAACCTCTCGCTGCTTGAGCTGGCACAGGTGGGAAAGCTGACTACTACCTATTCTATTACTGACATGAACACGGCATAATTTTAATTCCTGTTGTTGAGCTCTGTTTTAGTGACCTTATAGCAGTTCCCAGTATAAGAGCATTTTTTTTTTTTTTCAATCAACAAGTGATTACCCTTGAGATAACTCCACTTCATCCTAATTATAGATGAAGTACGTCCACATCCTTGCTATGCTTTCAGCTTTATTGGAATTTGCTGTGGCTTCCTCCTTGCCTTCTTGGGGTGTTGCCTACACAATCCCACCTATTATGGATATGTCTAAAATATAAAAAATTAGGGCTTTTGAGTAAACTGCAACATCCTACATTTGTTCAGCATCAGACAGTAAGGGAAGATGCTGTGGCAGCACATTCCTACAGGCTAATGTTCCAGACCCTACAATCAAATGTGAGGCTGTATTTGGAAGCAATTGTACCAGATGGCTGCATATTATGGAAGGTTCAGTGCCACTAAGAAATTCAGGATGATAATAATAATAACTGAAGGAGGACTTCTTCATAATTTCGCTCATGGCAAAACTATGGTCTTTTTAAAGGTGATGACCAAGTATTATTCAGATTTCAACAACCACGTTGGATGCTTGTTTAAAGTCATGTTACAGCAGCATGTAAGCTACATCTAACATTCCGCTTAGTGTGTGTAAAGCAGCAGGAAATCTTCAGTCTGGATGGGAGGGGGGAAAAACAAGGCAGTGATTCACCAAAGCTGAAATCTCCTCTTTGTTGTATATGCACACTCAGAAGAAGAATAGTGTATCATCATACTGAGTTACTGCTGAAGGCTGAAATGAAAAACTCTTCTAAATGGCATTCAAGTTAAAATGTTGCTTTTTCCATATGTGCACATGCACACACACGACAGAGAAAATATAGCAAGTCCTTTTTTGGAACATTTCCCAAATCATTTCAAGACAACTGGGACAACCACAGTTTTGTTGCTGAGTCACGTTGGCGAGCCTGTTAAGAAGGGACACAGCAGCCCTGCCACAACGAACAGCGAGAGGAGGGGTCCCTTCTCATAGGGCAGATGTTGCTGTAGTCACAGAGGTGGACACGAGCAAGCGTACAGAGGAGAGGGTTGGGGGGGCGATGAATATGTCATCACGCAGGGCTGTGGGCATGCTTTTCGCTCAGGGAAACAGCAGGCACCAGCACTGTGATTTCCGAATCCTGCTGTGTACCTATGAGGGTGAATACATTTGGTTGAAGTCTTTGAATACTTGCAAAGGGGACGGATTTCAGACTGCAGGTAGTTCCTTCAGTGGCAGAGGAACAAGTATTACTAGTCTCTGCTGTTCACAAGCATCGTGTCACAATCTTCAGAAGGGATTTAGAAGGTAAATTAACAAAAAATAGCACATACTTAATGCTCTGAGATTGAACCGTGCGTTCAAAACTGTAGCAAATGCACTTACTGTATCTGAACATCTTCAGCCAACTGCAGCAATTTATCTTACAGATACGTCTCCCAGGATATGCTTCTTGTAGCCATTTTACATATTTGCCACTACTTTACCCTGAAGCACATGAAAAAAACTTTTAGGAGAAAAGTTAGTCAATGCTAAAGTGATAAGAAAACTCAGCTAAGGTCAGAGAATTCTGAAAGTGACATCATGACAATGGAAAGGGTATTTTAGGCTCTTTTCCAACACACATGCTGTAAAACCACAGAAGAATATAGTTCAGATCCTGTCATCCAGTTCCCCCCGAAATCATGAACAACAGCTCCTCCATCCATCACCACACTTGGAGCACAACCCACTGGCCACCTCCATGCAGAGATCCCTAATAAACTGGAAGTCCATCTTCAAAAGTCCGAAGTAACAGAGAATCTATCACTGCCTCCCAGAGATTAGCCTTTTTACATATTCCCTCTCCTACTGCCAGAAAGTCTGACCCACAATAAAGTTGCCTTTTGAAGTCTTTCATTGGCACCAGTCTTGTCAATAGCTATACGTAGATCCAGGACTTGCCAAGGAAGGAGAAAGGTTAAATTATTATAAATACAGTGTAGGGTTGAAGAGAACAATACAAGTCATTTATGCAATATTTACCTGCAATACTATCAGGCTTATCGGAGCCATAAACTGAACTGTAATAACTGACCCCAAACTGTAAACCTTTAAATGATTACATGGTGGACAAGTGCTGGCAGACGCAACTTAATAATTTGAGACCAGATCCAGCTGAGGGCTGGGTACTCAGATTGCTGGCACCTACTCACATTTATGATGCCTTTGAATAAACACAGTTGAAAAAAAATTAAGCTAGACTTTGCTGCAGGTAAATGTTTAGTAGGAGCCTAATTGTATTGCTTTGTGAGAGAATTTCAATTAACCATCTTCACTAACTCTCTGCTCCAGAACATCATGTTTAACATGAAGGCTGGCCTAGCACTGTGTGGCACCATACTTAGACATACCCAAAGCTTTTGCCACCGAAGTTTTTTTCTTCCCTCGGAAGCACATGCAATCTGTAGGTGGCCATTTCTGCAATCAAGCTCGCTTAACGCATTCCAGCCAGCCTGTGCCATGTCTGGCAGGGCTCCGTGAGTTTGGCTCCCTTCAGGGACAGAGGCGTCTGCTCGTGGGGAGGGGGACGAGAGGGAACTCGATGAAAGCTTCCCAGGTGCTCCCTTCTCTGCCACCCCTACTCTTCTTGAAGGAATGGCAAACCCTCCCTAAGGTTGAGAAGACATCATCTCGTGAAGATAACTTGGACACCACGGGTTTATGAAGCAGACAGCTTTACAAAGCAATTTCTTTTCACCTCTGTAATGATCAGGAATCAATTGCACAGCTTTCTGCTAATATATGCATGTATTTTCACACCACTCCTTTCCTTGTACCTTCCCATTGAGGAAAATGGAGCTTCCCGTATTTTAGACAATGATTCAGCCATGAAAGCTATTGCCAACATTGCAGCTACCTGGGGTTTTGTCAGAACTTGCTTCTTAAATTCATCATTTGCCCTGAAACTTTCTTTAAAACCGTTAAGAAGATGTAACAGTTGCAATTCACAGTATATGCACAATACTGGCTATCTTTTGTTTTGTTGCACTAGATATCCCATAAGCAAAGCTTCTATTTATCATAAATGTAGAGCTTGCAATCGGGTATTGCTGCGAGATATCTTTCTCAGCAATATTGATGGGTTGATGTCTTTTTACAAACGAGTACTTCAGAAAAGACTTAGCTGAATAGTCCTAAATGATTATATTTAAAATATAGAAATTATTGAACTATATTTACTTCATATATTTTTATGGAAAACCTGCTTATTTAAATACCCTGCACACACTGAATTTCCTGGTTATGAAAAAAAGTGAAGAAAAATACTATTTGCTTTTAGGTAATCGGATTCTGGGGGATCTAATCCTATATCCTATTTATGGCTGTGCTAGCTATTCAAAATTAAAATGAACCTTTCATCCGTGTGTATCATAAATGGGCATTTATCAGGATTATATGATTTTGCAATCCATCTGAATATGTAACCAGAATTTGTTTTCTTTCCGTTTCACTATGTAATTACCATGCAACAATAACAAAAGTGACATGTTTGAAGAACAGATAAAATGCTGTAAATTGGCCAGTAATGGTGATATTTCCTCATCTTCTGAAAAACCCATTTATTCTCTCTCTCAACAAATCAAGGCATTGTCAGCCCATACTCATCTTGTGGCCAGAGGGGCCCTACCAATTTCTAGATGTAAGCGAATACTGGAATGCAGATGAGGGCTACTAACTAAGGCTTTCAACCCAGGCAGCTGGTCTTAGCTTGCCTCAATTTCTAAATCATCCATAATGGGGCCAAGACCTCCGAAGCACTAAAAAGAGCGAGCTGACATGCTGGACAAACTGTTAATTTTTTCCTGAAGAAGCTGCTATATTGCACATCTGTCACTGCTGTGCAGACAATTACTCACAGAGTGGAAAAAAATCTGCTGCTTGTTTCTAGCGTAGTTGTTAACGGGTGTAATGGAGAAACACAAGAGCGTGAGAGCCACGACAAGGTGGCTTCTCAGCCTTCTCCCTCCTTTTGTAAAGTTGTATTTAGAAATTAAAACATTTGAAAGCATCCGTGCTCTGCAGCCTGCAGAGTCTGAACTGCTACAATTAAACCCATACCTTCAGTCGTTTGATATTCTATAGCTATATTAGAGGTGCAAGTTGCAAAAATTTTTGTACTTCAACTACCAGCTGCCCTGAAAATTGGCCTCTCTAAACTGTTGTGTTGCTCTGTAACACACACGGGTAAGATTTTCGGATACCATCATTGCAAGATGATAAACACAACATGCAAGACAGATGAGAATAAACCTGCTGAAAGTGTTATTTTTCATGCCACATTTCTTAAATATCTATTAAAATTAACATGAAAAAACGCTTAATTGTAAAACATCCACAAATTTTAGCCTGAGAGGTGCTTAAACTATCATTAATAATTGTTCTGAGCCAAGCAGGGAAAATGATTGCCAGGGGTCCAAAGCAGGGGCAGCCAGCCAGCCTGCGCTCGGTCCTGGAGAGCACGGGGAGCAGAGCATGGGACCACTCAATGGATATGAAAACCACCCAGGTAGGGCCTCATAATAATATTCATCAAAGTTGGCAAAGGAATCCATAAAAATCACAACCTTCAACCACGATAGCCACACTGGTTATTAGACATTTAGTGCAAATTTGTATAAAATACTGACCAAAGACAGGCTGACCTATGGAATGGGTTTAATATTTTAATGATTAAATCAGCATACAGAATGATGAAAACATCAGCAAGCGATGTTCCAAGCCTTCCTGATGGCAGGATAACCTCGGCACAGTAACGTGCTGCTGGTCTATAAGCTTTTTCCCCCTGGTTTAAGAGGTTACGTGACTCACGGGCTGACCGAAGCACACACCTGATTCCAGGCCAACCCCAAACTTTCAGAAGTCTTGACCCAGAACTCCACTTCCATCAATTAATAATTTCAATTTAAAATAATTAAGAGAGTTAAGAAAATAAAATATTACCTTCAAGGTTCTTTTTCCTTTCCTCTGGCACAGGAACACTGGACGGAAATGGGTGATGTTTTCCAGGTAAGACTTTGCAAGATAATACACAAACAGAAGTGGTGGCTTTCAGCAAAACATACGGTATTACGGGAGACTCCCAGAAGATTATATAGGACATGATCACAAGGCCTCACCTGAGGTTGAAACCAACATAAAAATTCAAATCCATTTCTAAGGAAGATGGGTTGATAGCAGTTTGCAGACCACCACTTCGTCAGTAAAAAAGCAGCGGTGGACAGTCCTGAAGGAAAGGTCTGTAGGGGGGGAGAACAGGCAGCCGAGAGTGGGACGACAGCAAATACCCCATGTTCTGCAGGAAAATTTAAGAACCATCAAGGCATGCTCTTCTGCAGCAAAGCAGGCGATGTCTGGGAACCAGAGGATGATTTATACTGTTTGACAACTCAAAGGCAGAAGACAACTCTAATGTATAGAGAAAAGCAAAAGTGGCAAGAGCAGATCATACCCTTGGCAGCTAGTGGCACTGTCTTGCTGGAGAGAAACCAGGATCTACTGAAAACATCAGGTATGCAACATAATGCGTCTGTGCTTAGTAGAACACCAGCAGGAGCCTCTGCGATTCACTTGCCAGTTGATTGCATATTATCATAAACCTGCTAAATAAAATAGTATTTATTGCCAGTCAACTCAAAAAATACCCCAGCAAAAAACGAACACTTTCAGGAAAACTTTTGATAAAAATAAAATTTTTGTCACATTAAACTGACATCTTAAAATACAATCAAGATTACGAAGTTAGGTTAAAAATCAAAACAGAGTAAAAGCATGTTTCATTTACCAAAGTTAACAGTGACGAGGAAGTGACAGCTTGCGTCACTGTAGAACAGATTTTAATATTTACTTGGACTGGTTGTGAAAAATGGGTGAAGAATGCCACAGAGCGGAACAAAACTTCCACCTGTGCCTGCAGCGACTCCTGCCTGATGAGCAGGCGATGCCCATGGCATCAGGCTGGCCACTTAAAAGGACACCACCACTTTAATGCTTCCTCCGAAAGCTCCTGCTTCAAGTAACATCCAAAGTGACAAAATCTGGAAAGAAAAAAAACGATGTCTTGATTTCCACAGGACTGTGACCTTACATGCCTCACACCGCCACACAAGGTCAGACTTTCACTTTTCCTTTTTGTTTCCAGGTGGTTTAATTGAATTCATTTACCACATATGACCTAAAAATACATTTTGTGAATTTTGTGTTCACTTGCTCTTAGCATCTTCTTGCGTGAAGGATCTAAATGATCTCAGCCCGCTGGGGCTGCATTTATAATAACTACAGTATCCGAACAGAAGAATGGCTGACTTGGAGCAGCCAGGAAATTTTGGCCAAGATCCCACATAATTTCCCCTTCCAGCTACCTTCGTGACCCTTACTTTTTCCTTCTCTTCGTCAGTATTTATCGTGAGAAATAGCTGCTGAATGCGCCCCCACACGAACAAAAGGAGAGCTCTCATTCACTGTGCACTTCAGAAACTGCCTTTTATCCAGGGAAATGTCTTCAGATTATTTCCCTCTAAAGGTATTTTTCAGAAACAATTAGGATCACAAAGGTAGTATATAAAGTGTCACAGAATTTTTCTATGGCTTGAAAAATAATTATCAGCTTATTTGCATTGTTAAACGTTAATTAGCTATGAATGGTAATTTTTTTTTTAACACCGCAATACTTCAATTTCTCATTACAAAATAATTTCAGCTCTATTAATTAGTTCTAACAGTAACTCATAGTAATGGATGACACCTTAAGTGAGCTATTAAATGCACTTTACCACTGATTAGGAAGAAGACAACTAAAAAAACCTGTCTGGGTTTACATAGACAGAATATGAAACAATACATTGCAGATTTATTGACTTTCGTAGAAGGACCTCACCCCTTTTCAGTAATGCGGGCTTAGCAGAACCAAAGGCTTTGTCACGCTTCTGTGAGGTATGTCAGGTGACAATTTAATAAATGGCCTAACGTTTAAGTATTGTTTTCATAATTTTATGTATTACGCCATTCTCTGTAGAGATCTACATCTATATGCATCTTTTTGTGTTTGCTTGTATAAACACACACAGGCAAATAAATTCATTTTCTCAACTACATAGTAAAACCTTTTTGGTTTGTTTTGTTTTTTTTTGTTTTGCCTTTTTGATTCACCAGGTCCAAAGGCAGAGCAGGAATATGGTTCTGGCCAAAATTCTTCAGCCAGCCACTATCCTGGATAGTGACAAAAATCACCGCAGGGTATTTCCCTCGCCATGACAGTTTAACCTTCTTCGTCATGGCCCAGTACGATTAGTCTTGTAGCGGTTCATTTGGAATGATCCCCATCTCAAACCACTGCCTAAAGATCTGTAACCGACCCCGCATGCCAGTGTATGAACCCCACAGATGCAGCAGATGCTCTGTTCCATAGCAAAATGGCAGCCTGTGCCAGGAACAAAAACCTGTGCTATTGGCTATCAAACTCCATGATCAGCATTTTTGACCCTTCTGGGGAGTCCAAGCCTGCACTTACCAGGATGCTGTTTGTAACATGTCCCAGAAACTGGTGCTGGCCCTTCCCCATGCTCACTTTTAAACCTGAAGCGATTAGCCCATAGGAGTCAACCTGCCACTGGTCTGTGGGGTGAGTGGTCACAGACCATGCTGCAAAACAGTGGCTGCTGAGGCTGCGGTAATCATGAAGAACTGCCACCCAAACTTCTCATGGCAAACACAACTGAGATTTTTAACTTGCAGCAACAGGCAACATGGTTCTTAGTGGGGACAGTGGAAGTTGCCTTAGATGCTGCCCTTCATACGACATTTCAACAATTCCAAAAGAAGTTTTGGAGCAAGAATGTGTTTTTCAAAACGTATTTTGTTGAGCTGGTGCTCCAAGACCTTGCTGTATACCCGGTCTCTCTAGACCTGCCCAGGTTGCAGCTCCCTGGCAGGAAGGTTGGGTGGTCCTGCCTCCTCAGCCTCCTGACACAGGTCCTCCTGAACTGGAAGCATGGAAACTGCTGCCAGGGCAGCCTCCAATGATTGAGCTGTACCAGAACTACAAAAGGCACCAGGTGATTTCAGGTTTTCCAGTTCTTTGCTCTGTGATGCGGAACATGCAAGTTTGGAGAGACTTTGTGAGATCTCCTTGCTGTGGGGCCTGAAGCCAGAAGGTTTAATATTCTGTAAGAAAACAGCCAAGTTTGTGCAAGGGAAAAACCAATGCAAGTATGGTGAACAGCAGTAAGGGTCTTCAAAGAAATCAAGGATGTAAATGCAGAAACATTTTATGGGAGAAAGAACCAAAACCATTAGTTCTGATTCTTCAAAGCATCTCTTTGCACCACTTAAATCTACCTTATCAGATAACATGTTGAAACCATGTTATAGGCAATTTCCAAGGAATTTGAATGAAAAAAAAAAAATCACAGTTCATTAAAGCAGAAAACAAAACTCATGGAAATGGACAAGCAGGGAGCAATCGGAGGTCCAGCACCAACAGTATGAGATGCTTGTGAAGAAGATGGAGGAATTTTGAAGGTGGACAAGTGTAGAATAAGCTGACTCACTGAGAAAGTTTGAAGGATTCAAAGTGGTAGACGCACGAGAAGTTTAACTTCAGGTACTAAACCTGCCCGTATCCTTCAAAGGTGGGTCAAAACATTCAATCTATTTTGCCAAACGCTCTGATTCAGTATCTTCTGACACTGAGTTTCCTGTATCGTGTGTGTCTTAATTGCTGATAATAGTAGTTTAAAAGAAAATGAAAATTACTTATTTCTTGTTGTTCCTGTCTTGTATGAAACTTTTTTTTTTGGTAAATAGGAGAAAATATTATTTGGGACATTTACATTTGCCCTCTGCATGCTTCTGATGCATGTTATCCCTTGCTCATCTGCCCCCAAATTTAAGAGCATTTCAGTTTTCTTATTGTATCACAGCCTCAGAAGTGATTTTGATCCCTTCCATTACCTGCAATTCTTACTTTTCTGCTATATCCTTTTTGAATTGAAAACATTTTATTTTGTTTTAATTCCCCCTTTCCTTGCTATTTTGCAGGAATGAAAGACTACATAACACATACAGAATCAACTACTCAGTACTAGACCGCCTGCCTGATGGCGTCGACTCTGTCCCAAACAACCTGGCGTAAGTGGTTCGTTGTGCATTATTTCGAGCTGTGCAAAATGGAGAGATTCCAGGTTGAAACGGCACCCTGACTCCCTGCACTGCTGGGATGTACTGCGTTTGATACCGAAAGGATAGATAGACTGACATTAACCACAAGCCAATCTGCGCATTATAGCAGCCAAACAGGTGCTCCAAAGAATCTCAAGGTGGAAGGTGGGCCAGCACGATGCAGCAAAGGGGCAGCTGACGCCAGGGGTCTGCGGGAACTCTGATGCCATGGAAAATTTAGGACCTGTATCTTTTACAGGGAAGGAAGTTAAGGCCCCAATCTGCAAACACTTGCATGCATGCTTATTTTTAGACCCATGTAGTACTTCACATCTCGAAGTCACTGGAGATATTTATGTGCAGAAAGCATTACATACCTTCCAGTCTTCATCAGCTTGGGGCCACAGGAAAGAGAGGAGCCAACACAACAGCCTGACCAGGCTAAAGAAATTCCAAGTTTTCAGTGTCAAAAACTCTTAAAACAACTGATGAAGGCAACAGTAGGCCATTCAGAAAACTGGCCTAGGGAGGTACTGAAAAACAACTTCACTAGAGTAGTAGAAATGATAGAAAATCTTGAGTGGCATCACTTAGCACATACATGCGATTACACTTTAAGAGAGAAAACATTGGGTATAATCACTTAAAAGATATATAGGGTTACACTTTTTCAAAAAAATGGACAAATATTAAGGATGAAAGACAACACTAAGGACAAGGCACAATTAAACTGAGCATATTATTACCAAATATTCTGAAAGATAATATCATTTTAATAAGCTCACATATTTAATCAGTGTAAATATATTACAACAAAACATATATTCCTCAGAGACTAACGACTTATATTCACAGTTTCCCAAGTCAGACTCCCCAATACTTAAATTCATCACAGCAATGCTATAAGCAGTCAGGCCAAAATCATAACTTGCTATTCGTGGAATTCCTCACATTAGTTCAAACCGCTTTTCATAGCTGTTAATAACCACAGTTCTCATAGATGCAGGAGATCAAGTTTACAGAATCTTAGTGATTTTCAGCCTTTTACTTTAAGATTGAATATTCAAATACAAGCAATATACCATCATGGTTAAAATACCTCCAACATCTGTTTTGTTGTAGGACAGGAGAAGAGAATCATAAAAAGCCCAAACATTTCCACTAGAGTAACCTACTACCAGTCGATCATGAAACTTTCATTGCTTTTGTAAAGTTTTCCACAATAACTTAAAGCACACTTACATTAAAAAGTTTGTTGACAGTTTTACTGGACAAACTCTCTTGTAGCTTAGTAGATAGTAGATATAGCTTATATCAATCTATGCTGGTAAAGCTTTTACACAGTTTTTTTAGCACATGCCCCCGCCCTTGAGACAATTAGAACATCCATGCTGAAATTGCTGCACCTCCTCCAAGCCTTTTTCTGGTATAAAGAGGTCATTAAAAAAAAAAATCCCAATCTTAAATACTGTATCTGTAAAAAAAAAAAAAAAAAACAAACCACACTTGACCACAATAAAACCTTTTCCAGGGAGAATTCAAAGCAAAAGCATATAAAAGTCTTTAAAAATGCCATTTTCTCTTTTAACATTTTACATTAGCTTTACAGCTGGACTACAGGTTGATAAAGAAATAATTCTGTGTTTCTTCAGACTGAACACACACACACTGCCCTTAGGTATGGGACTCTATTGTGGGTAACTCGGGTATGCAATTGCTGTGTGCTAACTATGCCACTGCTCCTGAAAACTCTGCTAGGGATGAAAGTCTAAAAAGTCTCTTGACTTTAGAGTAAGAGGGAAGGGAACCCCATTTCTGATATGCCTTTAGTGACACTGCCCTGGGAGCGTGGGGAGAGGGAAGGTGAAACAAAGGTTGCGTTGAGTTCTCCTTGGAGGAACGGTTTTGGAGAACTGTTTGGAGAGAAAGCACAAAGTCCTGTCACAATTATCAAAGTATACACATACTTAGAGAGTGAAGAGAAGTTGTATTTAAACGTCTTAGAAGAATACGATAACAGAAGTACCTCAAACATCTTAAACAAGGCATTTCCTGATGTCGTGGTGTAACCTTTTCAGCTGATAACAACAACCTAGAAAAGAAGTACTAGTAAAAAGGTACCTATAGGTTAATGGTTGGACTCGATGATCTTAAGGGTCTTTTCCAACCTTAATGATTCTATGATTCTATAATACTATATGTAGTATAATAGCTTTACCATAATATGCATCTGCTTGCTACAAGATATTAGCAATCTTAATTACATTTTCAGAAACAGCATGTTTTTGTACTCACCTGTGTAATAACAACGCTATTGAAAAGGGCAGTTTAAAGAAAAGAACATACAAAACCCATGAAGAACAGAGTCTATTTATTTTATTTCATCTTGCATTTGTGTTATTAAAGCAAAGCATTCTATACATATTATTTAGCTATTTACGGCCATTCTACACCCATTATTGACCTAATTGCAGAAAGACAAATGCAGGAACAAACTTGTTAAAATAAGCATATTGATAATGCTTCTCTGACTGACAAATATTTATTTAAAAATAAGATACTGCTCATGGGTTTCTTTTATTAACAGTTAATGGCGCAATTCACAGAACTTTGAGACACCGTGGAACATGTAGCAAAACGCAATGCTGAAAATACGCAATGTCTCTTCACTAAACACTCTGCATAGGCAGAATATTATGGTAATAGCTGAGCTACTGATTAATTAAACACCTAGATGGACAGAATCTGGTGAGTGATGGAAGGTAGCTTTTAGATACAAGATGATCCCATATTTATTTATGTAGGCGAAAAACCTTCAGTGTCACAGCCAGTAGGAATTATTATCTGAAAATAATTGTCTATGTATTTTAAAATAATGTGAGCCAGCTTTATAGCAGGTATCATAGTACGATTGCAATTTAGGTACGGGAAAGACCTGAAGAAAAAAAAGAAACAAATCCAAGTACTCTGACTTGTTTCAAAGCCAACTAACATTGCAATGGCTTAAGAAAGAAAAAAAAAAAAGTACAATGCATTTTTGTTTTGTTTCTTAACGCTATTTTTAACTGTGCAAAATCACACTACTGGAATATCTTTAAAACCACTCCTGTCAGATTTGGAAAAAACCAAATGAAATTATAGTGTAAGTCAGAATGGGAATTTTACTGCAACATAAAAATATCTCAAAACACTACATTAAAATATTTTAACAAATCACTTTGTTCTACAGCTTCTAACCGATAAAGTTGACTGTCAGCTGTGGCATCTATGAGAATACCTGCTGAAAAACAGACAGGGTGTATCTATCACTATTTCAAAATCAATTTGACTGGTCTTAATGTCTAATAGTTTCTCACTAACAGACTGACTTACAACAAAAAGTTGTAAGATTTCCAATCAGACTAAATAGTTCTTCCATTATGGTTGTTTACTAGGTTGGCTGCTTCACTGTATCTGTATCTGGATGAATAAAGAGTTGAATGGGCTAAAGAGGTTTTCTCTCAACATGTATCCATTATTTCCCTCTGATCTTTTTAAAACAGGAAACATTTTCAAGTACTTTTGGAGCTGCAGACTGATTTCTTGAGGAACTACTGCTACGGTAAATTGCACAGAAATAATTCAAACCAGTGTTATATGTGCCATACTCAGAATTTCCAGCCCAAGATACGTAGGTGTTGTAGCCAAAGCACAACAATGGAACTTTAACAGAGAATGAATATTCCTTTACAGTTCTGCAAATAGAGCTAGAACAACCAAAACTTAAAAGAATCACTTTCACAATTCACATACTGAAAGTTGTTTCAAGGAATTTTTGATTGTGGTGTACAATACAGAGAGGTCTTTAGAATTCACTTGCTCTCAGTAGCACATTGCATTGAAAGAACGGGGGAGCATGCCACAAAAATTCATTATTGTAAATAACACTTATACAAGTGGGCACCTCTGCTAGCTGCAGAATTCCAGGGTTTCAGCCCTTTGCAATTACGTGGCCCTGAAATTCTGTGGATATGGAATGTATTTAATTCAGTTTAGTTGTGCAAGAGATATTTCAAGTGGCGAACTCACATTATGCTATGCTCCAAAACCTTCCAATAAAAAGTATGCGTGTTGATTATAAATCCCAAGTCTGTTTAAAATTTCTTATCATTTCAAAAAGCAAAACCACACGATCGTATCATGTATTTAAACAGCAATAAATAGTCCTCCTCAAACTCAGAGAACATGTGCATTCAGCTATCATTAAAAACAATATCAGGTACTAACCTTTCACTCTACACTATGTGTATGGTGAAACAATGTTCCCAAACCGACAGTACTCACAGTGGAAAGCATGAACATTTCTTTAAGCAAATTCAATGCTATAATGCTGCTGCTACTTCTTTTCCTAGTATTATTTTTCTGGAAAAATGGGTGATAAAAATAAAAGTAATAAAAACACTTCTTAAAATTCATGACTGTTTCACAGTCACATGAAGGAAGCTGTGCTCTTTTTATTCTAAGGAAATATCTTTGCAAGCATCTGGAAGTAAGTATTTCTCTCTGCAGTTTGGGTGCAGAGGAAGGGAGAGATCCTCCTCTTGAAGAAAAAAAGACTGGAGAATCAAATCCTGTTCCCTCTGCATCAGGGTAAATATTGCCAGCTACTACGGGGGGGGGGCCGGATTTTCTCCTTAGTCCATCTGAACAACAGTTTCCTTCAGCCCTATCATTTAATTTTAAAGTGGAATTTGTTTTATACTGCAGACCAATAAGTACCCTAGGAGCTTGATTGGTTGGTGCTTAATGAAATTGCTTCTGCTGACATTAGATACATTAGGATACTGATTAAAACACTTAATGATCCCTCTTGATTTTAAATTGCTAGCTTAGATTTGCGAGATGCCATCAAAGTATCTTTTTCCTTCCTTTCCTCCACCCTAATTCTGCTTCTCCTTGCCCTTTTTCTGTTCATGATCCTTAAAGGTTGTGGCTCATTGGCACCAGCACGATCACAAACCAAATGATAACACGATGTTGAACACTGCATTGTTTCACATATGCCAAAACCCAGAATATAAACACTGAAAGACAGTCATCTCTAAAATACAATTTCCTGGTTCAAAGCTCAAACTATTCTTAAATGTGGAAACACTGAGGATTATTAATATAAAGGGAAATCCAAAGTCAGAATAAACTTCAACTTTTTGAAATGTTTGCTGAAAAAAGATAATCCTGTAAATGTAAAAACAAGTATAAAAGCTTTACTTTTGAGCTTGAATGTGGAAGACAGTGATAATGGTGTTGGAACGGCATTCCTATGACAACAAAGCCATTTTTCATGCTCTTATACAAAATTGCATATCATATCACCTTCCAGTGGGAAACGTGTATATCTTATGGGCAAAATGACAGCTTATCCTCAAATATTGTTAAACACTAGAAATACCAGGTTTGGAAACTTTGCCTGAAAAGGGGGAAAACACAATAGCTGTAAAAAGTTCAATTTTCCTCAACAAATCTTATCAAGACTCTCGAGATGAAATTACAGTTACAAAAAAAATTTGCTTATATACTAAAACCTGCTGTGTCAGAAGCTTTTATGAAAAAAAGTGAATATACTGAATTTTATGCTTAATACAAACTTTAAGACCACAGAAAATAAAAAAAGTAGAAGTTTTTGTACACTTTAGCACCATTATAAAGTTAGACTCGAATGCCGGTCCTGTCACTGTGGCTGTACCTTGCAGCTGGTGTAGCTAATGTGAAGCACATTGACTTCAGTGATCTTTGAGAGAAGAATAACTGGATTTGCTGATCATAACGAATAATGTGTTTGCCTTTTTTTTCTTTTTTTTTTTTTTTTGTCTTTTAAAATTGATTTTGAGCTTTCCTTTCAATCGGGCAGCCAGAGTGCCTGTCTGTCAGCTAAATCCAAGTCCGAGTCCTTTTGGTCTCTGGATGGCTCGTATTGGCTCTGCTATCCCTTTGCCGTCTGGTCCAAGGCCCGTGCCAGGGGTCCAGCCCATACTCTGAAGCATTCTGTTTCCAATGTTGTTTTCTGGGATTGGTTGGGTGTTTTCACCTACAAACCCTGAGATTAAAGAAACACACAGCATTAATCAGCACTGCCTGCCATGTGGAGAAGAGCAGGATAATCTCCCTTAAAGCTTTAAACCTTCTTATTCTCCTAATTCATCTAATATGTTGCTAGAACAGGCTGTCTTTGCACATGTTGACCTCCTGATTGCATATGATTCTAAATAATACAGTCTTACGCTTTGCTTTATTTTTTTATGTTTTTAAAGACTCACTCAATTTTAACGTATGAGAAATATTGTCACAGATCTTTTATATTCCAATACAGTGGATTTTACATCACTCTCGAAGAACATGCATCATCTGCACAAGTCTACCAATACATCGGCAAGATTACCTGAATTTCTTGTCCTATACAGTTACTAAGCTGAGGTACATCATAGTATCACGACCATCTTTCCATTCTTAGCAATATTTATCAATGCTCAAGATCTCTTTCAACAAAACACAATAAATCATTTCTGACTAAACAATTACACCTGCTACAGAAACAGTACAGACAAGTGGTCTACTAGTCTGAAATTCAGCTCTATCTTTACTCAGTTTCTATTTTACTGAATGTTGTAAGAGAGATTTGATACATCCAAGTTTACTTTTGGTATTTTCAATACCATTATGTGTTGTTTGCACTTTTCTCTCCATACCATCGAGATCTCTGAGGAAAGCTGCACACATACTGCAGAAAAGATCATCAGGATTGCAAGTGTTAATAGAACAGATTCTTTTTTTTTTTTTTTTTTTCCCCATGAATGCATCATAAAAAAGAAAAGATTGCTAAGTAACAAAGCTGGTTTTTTCCCCTCATCAACCAAACTCTTTAAGCTACAGTTTGGAGATGATGCATAGATAAGCCTTCCCATATATAACTGTCTTGCATGAGGGATACAAATGATATTTATTTCAAGAATCTGCAGTAAAACTTATCAAGTTACACCATACAAGCAATTTTGAAAAAGGCTGAAGTTTCTGAACACAAGCAGTTGCATGTAGGCAGCTGGATTTTGTTTTCAGCTTTGTTCAACGTCTCCCTCCCCCTGACAACAGCACAGCCCCCCCCGTCATGTGCCCAGCTTCAAATATTATCTGTTTAACTCTCTACCTATTTATTCTGGCCTGCTACTTTTTGACAAATACCATAGAAGGAGACTATGGTTTTGTGTTTTTGGAGACTATGAAGTTTTCGATCAAGAATTTACAATTGACAAGAAGCTGGCTCGTCATTATATTAACTTACTAAACAAGAACAAAAGAAAAGTTGAATATGCACTTCTGAAAAGCCTCATTTAACACACACACACAAAAGGCAAAGCAGTGGAAACCGCATACACAGACCGAAGTTCAAAACGAGAGGTGCACATTAAAAACCTCATGGTGATTGTGATGATAAATTTACAGTACTCCGGCATTATCCACTATAGATCTGTTCATATTCAGTAAAATGCTGGCTACATAAAAGGTAGACAGCTTCCTAGTATCTCAGTTCCCAAGTCAAAGAAAAAGGAAAATGCATTGAGAGAAGGCATCCTTTAATACTGGTTTGAAGCTATGCTTAATGCTAGGCTTAAAATAAAGGCTTTTAAGTCAGCAGCCTCCAGTCCCCGAGAGGGTTCCTCTTGAACTGACCAGCACAAAATTCAATGTCCAAGACTTCCTTTCATTTCAGGCCCCCACAGGCAGAGGCGATTTTCATACAGGCGAGTCCCTGACACTGCCTGGCATGCACAACACAGGCTTTGCAACCTTCTTAGTTATACTTTCTAGCTCAAAAAAAGGGAAAGAAAAAAGGCCACTGTTCAACAAAAGTTCCAGTAAACCTCACAGGTAAAATCCTGGAAGTACGTTTTGGTCCACTTCTCACAACAAGAGATGGTAAGAAATGGAGCATCGTTCCAATGAACGTCTGGTGGAACAATTAAGGGGGAAAACTTAAAAGGGAAGAAAGATCCAACAGATCTGCCAAGCAGGAAAAAGCAAGGGTAAGAGTATATTTGATGACATCTAAGAATTGGAAAATACTAAACCATTCATAATGCTGCTTGGGCAAAGACAGCAATGCTGCTGGAATGGTACGCAAGGCACAGCCTGAGACAACGTAAACAGCTTTTTTGTTAGTCTACTTGAGGGAAAAACCCACAGACCTTTTCCTGTAACAGATGTACCTTTCTATATGAATTTCAATTCCCAAGACAGCCAGAGGAACCTCACAAAAAAGATATATGGAAGATTTGTACCCTGACGTGTTATTTAATAAACTGATGTTTCTATTTTTGATATTTTTTGAGGTAGCTCAATGTTTTTCTTCTGCGATTGACGTGATAATTGGAATACTTTTTGTTTTTAAAGACATACAAGTACTTCTAGAATGTATACTATAACTATTTTTCCCTCCACTGTACATACTTTTCCATCTCCTGTTAGAAGACTGAAACATCCCCTGAAGATTTCTGTTTTCTTCTTATACATCACCAGATTAAAAAAAAAACAAAACAAAACGAAAAACAGAGCAGAAACCACCATAAATTTGGCTTCCCAACCCACTTTTGGGCAAACAATCAAACAACATACACTGTCCAAAGGATAATGTGTTTGGAGGCTTTGTATCGCAGCAAGAATAAGGCAAAACCAAAAATCCACCCAACTGGCCTATATTACTAATTGACTAATTACTCCTTCTTGCAAATGAGGTGAATATGGATAGCTTTTATTTTAATTGTGAAAAATATTTAATATATGCAGGCCACTCTCTTGCAGTACAGTCAGTTTTGACATAAATACTGTCTTGAATATTCCTGCAATTTTCACCCATCATTTGAAAAATTCATCTGTACTGCAACCTATTTTACTTGACTCAGAAGAACATGGATAGAGGTATTGCCCTCTTCCTCCATTCCACGACCAATCAGCAATTGGGAAAAAAAAAATTTGCATTGCTGATTGACTGCATGACAGGAGAGAGCTCGTAAAAATCATGCTACACTGTGTGCTATTCCCCTGACCCCCATCGTGGTGCTTTGGGCTTTTATTTTCTAATTAAAAGCAGTAATTGTCCTTGCAATATTCATCTTCAAGTTCAGTTTGTAATTCATGCCTATGGCACTTCTTGGACTAGCCAGTAGGGCCTGTTAGAGAAAAGGGTCCAAGCACATTGGCCTTGCAAACGACTGCGCTACCTCTGGGACATGTTCAGTCTCGACCCACCCAAGAGCAAGAGCAAAAGCAACCCATTGCGCCCTCCCACAAAAAATAACTATGCAATATCAGATTAAGAAGAAAAAACGGGGATACATTTTTCTAAGTTTATTGCTGTATGAGGCTTTGTGGGGTTCCGGGAGTTACGAGGAAGTCTCTGTACTAATAATTTGTAGGAATCTCCTGTGCAGAGCCTTTTCTTTCTACAGACTGAAAATGTTTTTAGCAACCCTAACAACTGGGTTCCTGATCTACCAGAGGAGTAGTCTGCATGTAGAAGTGGCTGCCATTACACAAGTGAGGAGAAAACACTGAGGAACAGTAATGTGCTTGAAAAGACAGCACTGTAAAATCGCCTCACTTATGTTCCTTCTCTTCACAACACTGCCAACTGAAATAAAAAATAAAAAGATCAAGCCTCAAACCTTTGTGTATATGAATAGACACACTTCAAGGTCTACACATATTATACATGTGACCTTACATACACAGAATATGGAACCTACGAGTAGAAAGAGGCAAAGCTCGGAAGGGGAAAACAAAAAACTCATCACATTTGTTTAATTTTGGTATGATATTTATGATGGCATTAAAGGCAGGTTTCAATGAAAAATAAAGGTATGTAATTTTTTCTTAACAGATGTTGAGACAGGTATGTCCTGGTTAAACAGTACACTAGCATTCAGTGCCATACCCTTGATTTTACAGTGATTGCCATGAATTAATTTAATTCCATCTGTAAGCTAAAATCAGATCAGAGGTCTAATGCTGCTGCAGGCTCCACATCTGTTTAATCATTTTTGGATACAACAGCTTGCAAAAGTTCAGGTTTTAAATTTGCTTCATATTTAAGAAACAATGTTACACCAGCATACAACATCTTCAGCAGGAAACAAATGAGCCTATGCACAGTTTCAATCTGACAGATCCATTTTATTTACAAAATGTTTCTGAAATAATTAAAAGCTTACCAATTAAGTTATTTATTATGGAATAATAAAGGAACCGTGACCCCATAAACCAGTACTGTGACAATATTTATTTGTATGGTCCAATTGCTGGATAAGACTAACATCAAGCACGTTCGGTTTATATTGGGGAGAATAAAATCAGAATACAGCTAGGTTCAATCTCTTAAATAACCCTTATTTAAGAAAATGTTGGTGGTTTGTCCCCCCCCTCCCCCCAGGTTGTAAGAAACAAATGAAGGCATATTGAAGCAATTTCATCTCTGGCCACCGAACTATTTTTGATGTTAAGAAAACGGGTTTTTAAACAGTTCTGAGAAAATGACACTGTACATAAATATAGTCTTGGCCTTTCATCTTTCTTTTATATGATTAAGACTTGTGAGCAGAACAGCAATGCCTTTGCAGAGCATACCACAACTATTATTTCCTCTTCTATCGCTCCCAGCAGCCTTAAATCCTTTAAATCCTTTCCTAGAAGGATCTCTTTTTGCTTGGGTAATTTTTGCAATACATGGCCTGCTAACCCTTACCCCCTACCCTGGATCTCACTTATGTCTATCACAGCAGAGTCAGTCTTTCTACCTCAAATCTTCCAAGGAGCATTGTGGATGGTAATTCACTTGCGTAATTGGCTCAAGAGATGAAAATCTTGTATCTGCCTCTCTTAGCCACTAATCTATCCAGCTGACTGCAAGCCTAATTGGCAGCTTGTTTAGTAATTTGGCTCCTAAAGTGTTGTATTGATATTGGATAAACAGCCAATGGAAGGAGAAACGATACATGCTGCTTCACTTTAAAAGATAGTGCACTTTCCCCCTCATTTTCTGAAAGCATTTAATATTCCATCTATTCTTTTTCTTTTCTGACTCCTCACTAGACAGACGCTCAGAACAGCAGGGACTGATCCTGATACACACGACAATTTTACAAGGAATTTAATCAGAATAATACATTGCTGTAGCATATCTTTTTATGCCAGCTCTCCCTAACTAGCAAAATGGGAATCAGACTGCCTAGATGTTTATATTCTTAGAACTGTTTTGGATAATTGCACAGTCAGCATCATGAGCATAGCCAACAGCCATACTGTGATTTTTAAATCAGTACCTGCAGTGGTTTTCAAAATTCTGTGTACTATGGCTGTATATCTTAAAAAAACAGTTATGAAAATGCCATATTATTTAGGTAAATATTTGAGATTGCATTTTTATACCAGACTTTTATATATCCATCACATGGAGCTATCTAAGCCTGTGTCTAAAGAATAACCTTAGAATGATTATAGTTCAGGTGAGTCTGCTAGCAGTATTATTTTATTCTAGCTAGCAGAGAGATAAAAATAGCAGAGAGGATTGAGCCATAACTTCAGTAGGTGTTGGAAACCTCCATATTTACCGAGCATCCACAGCAGAGTTTTGTTAATGCCTGCACTGCCATAGTTTCATTCCTGCTGCCCCACTGCAAGGGGTATTCGAGGAATTGTCACATAATTGCAGCATGGGTAAATGCATTCTTTCTTGCAGCATAGACCCTAGAGTTAAATCCATTTTCAACCCTCCTGAATATATAAACATAAATCCACACACTGATGAAAACTGAGACACTGAACTTCGGGTTCAACTGGTCATCCAGTATCATAGATCACTTGGAACTGGATTTGCAGGTGCCCTTCTCCTTCCATGCTTTATGAGACTACACTGTGTGTAAACTGTAACTTCTCACCCGTTCAGTCTTTACTACTACTCAGATTGGTTGGGAAGAGTTGGAATTATTAGATTCCCATTTATCCCTCTGTAAGGGGAATCTCTTTGAATACCCAAGACTGTCTTTTCACTTGGGTCCAAAGGGTTTCAGTTTTATGCCTTGTCTATGCTGACAGAAAGACTGTCCCTGGATTGCATTTTGGAAGAAGCGTTCTCACTGGAGGCCATTCCAAAGTTCTGCTCAAACCCATTGAAATGCAGCAAAATTGCTCCCTTCTGATAAGCATTCCCTGACTTTTACAAAAAAGACTTGTAACCTTACACTGAAACCCACAGGGAAAGGATTTAAATCACAGTAACACTCTCAAAACGGACAGTGCGGTTATTGTTAATTTCAGCAGAAAGACTGAGGATTAAAGTGGTATTAGGACTATGCACATTACAGTAGCTCTGTCTGACCCTAACCCAAGTTGGGATGGATTGCCAGGATACTGGAGGTGACGTTCCACTTCTATTTCCTATTCTGTGCCTATGTGGTTGGAGTACGACCTTCTGTCAAATTATTTTAATTTAAAAATGAAGATTAATTCATTAAGACTAGGCAAATACATCTACATATTGTTTACTATGGGCTAAATAACCATTTTCCTATTTAAGTACGCAAACAATGCTCACTGCGATCCCTCTATCAGTAATGAAGGCATCAGTAAATCTTACTTATTACATTAGCATTGGCAGTGTCAATATATAGGTTGAAAGGTAAACTTCACTTAGAAAAAAAAAAAAATCAAGATTTCCTCTCATTGTAGTGGCAATCAAAAGCAAAAATTTTCTTTATGAAATCCAGAGCGTAACAGGTATCTGCGACAGCTTTTATCAGAAACTTTTGCACCCATCGCAAAGATTTTATAGAAAGACAGAAAACAGAAATCCAAACTTGCCTGCACTGGAAACCTGATCAATGAATTTTATATTCTCACCTTATGAAAATATTTTTTTATATCTTAGACAGTTATTTTTATTCCTCTGAAGTGGCAAACATCTTCATAAAGCTATCAGGTTTATGCACAGGGCTCCTTCCTTATTCGAAAAGTAAATTACATGCTAACAAACCTTTAAGAAAAGTGATTTTTGCATAATCTATGGCAGGGCCTATTTGCAGCAGCACTCCCTATTTCCTCGGGAGAAAGAAAAACTAGTCACCGTCAACTGAGAGGTTGTTGTGGAGAGCTGGGATAAGAAGTTATGTTGACTGGGGGAAAACTACATGTATTTCCTCCTTGCACATTTTAACACCCAAAGCTTCTCTGGTTAACAAAAGTCCTTTGGTATTACCAGCATAAAGCAGACTGTCAGAAATTTCAGGTACTGCTTTTATTGGTTGAGTTCTAGGAAAACTGCACGATGTACATCAGCCCATCTGAAAAAGGTGATGGTTCTAACAAACTGCATCTAAAATGGAGGTGGCTCCTCTCCGTGGGGAACCACTTTATTATGGTACCCGGTTGAGAATGAGCAGAACTTGCAGAGCACATAACTGACCTGGAGGAATGAGTCTCCCTACCGACACCTTTCAGTTTCATGGAAAGCTATTCCTCAAGCATACAACTGTCTAATGAGACATACCTTTGGAACTTGAAAAAAAAGCCTGGCTTAGCGTTTTTTGAGCAGAAATTACTTATATTTTAAGGATGCTCTCATTGGTGATACTCTCTGTTAAACTGGTTTATGATTCTTGAAAGTGAAGTCCAAAAAATCCATAAAATCATAGACTATCTCAAGTTGGAAGGGACCCATAAGGATCATCGAGTCCAGCTCCCGATGGAGGCAATTTGAATGCTTTTCACAACCAGAAAGAAACAGCTACCTTAGGAAAGACTCCTAGAGTAATTTGGGAAATTATTTTTGTACCTTCTACATTTCAGAAGATGACAGCATTTAGAATAGACAGGTACAGCCTTCTTCTATCAACCTGAAGGTTTCTTCTTAACTTTATATTGGCTGTATGTACAGCCTGAAGAATATTGTCTTCTCTCTGGATCACAAGAAATCCATCAGCGAATTCTCAGTATAAGCTTGGTTCTTGTTGCATCGTGGATCTTTTCTTCTGAAGTTTGTTACTGAACTCTCCTCGTTACTCTGGTGTTTATATGTAAGGGGCCCTGCCTGAACCAATGACCTCAAGCTCAACATCAAAAGTCTTTTGCTCTGAAGCAGTTTCCAATACTGGATGGCACTCTGTGATCTTTTAATTTTTGAACTGATTTAGAGAGATGATATGGTAGGAGGAAAAAAAAAAAACAGAAAGGAGTCCCTAAAATTTAATCTGCTGCAGAAGCAACCAAAGAAAAAAAGAGTATCCGTAGGCTGCACAATCAAGCAGATATGCTGTGTACGCCAGAAAGGACTTTGGTAGACTAAGGATAAGAAACGGCACAACACAGTAAGGGAAAGTGCTCACAACACATGCCAATGTTGCACTGTCCTGTGCAAAAGGATTTCTGGCTATGGAGTTTGTACATTTAGCAGACAGAAAAGCAGTGAATGAAGCTAAAAAGAAAGTAGGCATATAGGAGTTTGTCTAGAGTTTTGGAAATTTATTGCCAGTTCATCCAAGTATACAAAAGTCTACCCTTTCTCTGCAACTATCTCACTAAGTTGACCTTCACCACAAACTTAGCCTCAGCCACCTCTGTTATCACAGTGTAATCACAATCTTTTTCAAATCATCATTTTGGTACTGCAGATATTCAGGTCTGATTTTTAATCACTGACATATTAAGCATCAGCAAAATAGTTTGCTTAGCTGTTCCGCTGGCAATTTTTAAAAAGGAATGAAAACATGTACCCTTTTGATTACCTTGTTAAAGTGAGTCATGATGGCATTATAGCAGTGCTCAGTATTTCTGCTGTAATTAAGAATCTGTCATATTTTTCATTAAAACACATTCTTTAAAATGAGACTTTTAACTTGGTCATTTCAATCAGTACCAGCCTGCAGTGTAGCATGCAATGTGCCAACTAGATAAAGAAAATGACACCTGAAATTTGCTTTTGCAAAATATAAGTATTAAAGTGCCCATAACATCCACAATAATTTATATATTTTATATGCACATTCTCTGTATTTTAACTACAAACTCTTTTTAAAATTAGTTTTTGCAGGTTTTCACCACTGCTCCAAACTGTAAACCATAGTACGTAAACATCAGAGCAAAAAGATTGCTTTCAAATAGAAATAAATGGCTATTTACAAGGCACACAAGTAAAACTTAAGTTTTTTTGTTCTGAATCAAACTTTCTACATTCTGTAAATTAAGTTATTAACATCCTGCAGATGTGAAGCAGAATTTGATGTTTTCCAACATTTAAGATTTAGAGGTTTCTTATTAAAAAAAAAAAAGAAAGAATCTAAAAGGTCTTGGGGATTTAACAGGAGCTGAGTGAGAAAAAAGCTTGTACAGAAGAAGACAGTCAACAGGAAAGGAATTGGGGTAAATGCATATTCAGTGTATGACATGGTGTCTAAAATTCTGTAGCATCTACTGGTTTGATATGAGGCTTAAAATAGGTAATCTAAGACTGAAATTACTGTAAACATTCCCAGTGCATGTGTTTGAAGTAGTAACAATACTTTGCAGAGAATGTCCTTTCTCTTACATACAAATTCTTTGTACTTTTTTTCTTTGTTGCTGTTTTGTTATTATTTTCATTCATACTGGACCCAGTTTTGGTAGGGCTATTTCCATGATAACGTATTACTTTGTCTAAGAGGTTTTTATACAAACTTGAGGGCTGCAATGAAATATGTCAGGGTGTCGTATGAAATAGCTCTACCACTCAGGTAGTCAGGGAGGGCATAAAGTCATTGAAAATGACCTGGTCCCAAATCTGACTAGAATCATTTAAATACTAGTTTCATGGAAGAAGCTGTGCAAAAAAGTAGATACTTAAAATGTACCACACCTAATTCTTAAAAGAAATCATAGGAAGCAAACAATTTTTACTAGATCTTTTTTTTTAGTTGATAAACTAATTAACTATGTAGGTTCAGTAACACGCAGATGGGGCTATATCAAGCATCCACAAACCAGAAAATTTATCTTTGTAAAAAACGCAGAATAGGACACTCCTGTCTCAGTACTGTCAGCTCCTAACAATCCATACCTATATTATCTCCCATTTTCTTCATTGCTTTTCAACACAGCTTTTCTTCACCTTTACAAATGACATTTTTGAAACTATAAAATGCTCCATGCTGCTCAAACTTTCTTGCTTCAATAGTTTCTCATTGCTGTACAAGTAAATCTACATCCTTTGTTACTAATATACACAAACCTATTGGTATGTGACTTTGACTCCAGGCTGAGAACAGGCTATAAATTTAGAAATCAATATCTAACTCTATCAATATTCATTTTACTTTTTCAATACAAAATACAAAGGTGAAAGAGCAGTAAATAAGCTGGAGTACTGAAATAAATTGGGTGTTCTTGTCACAATTAATAAATGTTTAACCAATAACACTGCTTGCTACAGAAGTCTATGGCTTCGTAAAGTGCCTGAAAGTAGCAGGTGCTACCCTTGTGAGACTCAAAACCAGAGAACGTATTTTGATACTTCATTAGGGTCCCCAGTCATTCTCTCCATTACTGAACCTAAACATATAAATGACCATTTTCAACACTGTGCAGAGTGCTCCAAGAATTCATTTACCAATGTAATTTATTAAAAAATGCAGATGAGAATTTAGAAAATACTGTTTTCAATGGATTCGCTTGTATTAGCAAAACTTTGCTAATTTGCGGCACGTATAGCTCAAGAAAACGTTTGCAGTTAATGACTCATTTACAGACAGCCTTTCAGGTTTTACTATGATGTTAAATATGGGTGATTATTAGCAGAATGCTTCTTTTCATTTCCAACTTTTCTTCATGTAAATATACAACTTTCGTCCTTTCTTTCTTTCAAGAAGAAAGTTTACAAATTCTTCTACAGAAAATCTAGCCCTTCCATTCCTGTGTCTTAGCTAACTAAAACTACTGAAAGGAGAATAATCAAATAGTGACCTTTCATTTTAATCCATATTTCCAAATGTATTTCCATTTTAAAAGGAATCCCTGTTTTTTCATAAAATGGTATGAGATACTGACAAACAAAAAAGGCCTGTGACGGATAAGCAATAATTTAGCTGTGGGAAGGTTAGCCTTTGAGAAAACTGTAATAATTTATAAAATGTTATACATTATCTACACATATGTACAAGTTTACTCAAAGTTTACCAAAGTTTCTATTTGCTTAAAAATTTTCAATGACGAAACGCAGAAAAAAGCCTTTTATAAGACCGCAGAAAAAATTCTCAATCCTCCTGCCGAGAACAAAATTGAAAAGATTACCTTGAACTTGAAGAGAAAAAAACCCACACATTAGTTAAAAGGTACCTCATATGATACCTTTATCCACCATTATTCTCTGTCGCTCTCCATGTAAAGGCAAATTTTGGGGGCAAAACAATCTCTACAATTGTGAATATATAGATACGTAACACTGAATGATCACATAATATATTTGCTTTAGTATCAAAATATTGGCTTTGCAAAGTTATGCAGAGGAGCCGGCTTGTAAAATAAAATACTGAACGCTGAAAGCCCAAGGTAAAATGAATAATAAAATGAATTTCATGATACTTCATACCCTCTCAGTACAAAATGACATCCTCTAGTACTTGAAAGTTGTGAAGTGAAAATCACCTTGTAGAAATAATTATATTATTCTCTCTTCAGCCATTAAGTATTTTTCTTTCTCACTTCACATATGTTCAGAGTCTTAGAAGCTGACCTATACATTCTCTTTTTCCATACTGCTGCCACTAAGGTGCTTTAATAACATTTTCAATATTATTCTTGGTCTGTTTCTGCCACTGAGGTTTGAAACAAAGAAGTTTCAGGAGGGGGAATTCAGCTGGAATACAAATATTAGGCTTCTCTACAGACACCTATTTAGAATATATTTGAAGAACTTTGTGTGTTGCATATTTTGCTATAGTAATTGATACATGACTAGGACATGCAATCCAGATTTCCGTATTAGCAATACATAAAAAGCCTCACACAGGCATACACACACAATCTAATCCTTCCAGTATGCACATATATAATTAATACAACAAACTGATGAGAGTCCTATAAATCACTGCTAAGTATTGAAAAAGTCATTTCACAGCTGTGACATCAGCAAAATGCATCCAATGGTTGTGACCTCGCATCTGTAAAAATCTTTCAGAAATGTGCTTTCAAGTGCTTCCTATTTAATCTACAGCACTAATTTTAAAGCTGTGTTTCACAGCCTTATTGTCACATTTTCAATTGTTTGCCCAAGAATTCACATCGTATCTTTATTTTTCAGGATATTTATAGTATTCATATGCATTCCTCACAAAAAAAAGATACCTCAAGTCTTCTACCTTTTAATGCTTGAACAGACATAAGCAGTAATCTTTACTGTCTATGATTCTCAGTATATGAAAAAAAATTTATCCTCTTAAAAGAAGTGCCATGCTACAAAGGACTAGAAATCGGAAATGTTTGAGGGAGAATTAAGAGAGCCTGTTTATTTCTTAATCTCTATTAATAAATAAGGATAGCACATAACTGAAGTCATATAGAAAGTTACTAAATTTATCAAGCATTTCCCCAGGTCACTGACCGACTGCTTTATATTTAGAGATTTAACATCTTGTGTTTTGTGTTCTGTCCCAGGGAAATTGGTTACCTGTGGGTCCTGGCAGGGGAGCAGCTTTCCTTCTCCGTTTGATGTCTCCCATGCACAATGATCCTAAATGTACACTGGTTTGCCTGCAAGTAATTATAGAAGAAAACTATTAACAAAGGAAGAAAACCACCACATAAACGCACAGCTTGTATAATCTGAACCTATATCAAAACATTCTCAACCAAGATGAAGCTGCACAGTCAAGCCACCAATCTTGTTTATATCGAAGCATAATTATGTTTGTTGACAAGCGCTCAGTATCTAAATACAGCATCATAAATTGTTACTGGAATGAATAATATAAAGGGAATGCTTTTTAATTTTCAAAACTGGCAATCTTTCTAGCTCAACATAAAACAAAACCACTGTTGCTCCTGACAGGAAAATAGCTAAGATTAATTATCTAAAGAGATCACAATACTGTTGGTAGGTTATCAATTGGCTAGTAACGCCTGACTGTCAGAACAACATTTATTACATGAAAAGTACTATCAATTTTTTTTTTAAGGTAAGATGAAGAATGAATGAGAAAACATGAAACAGTAAACTCTTCAAAGGTACATGAAATAAACTTGTAGCACACCAATTTGTCCTCTTCTAATTCACTGGCAAGTTGGGAGAATGATAACACAGAAGCACAGTATCTGGTATACTCATTAAACAATTATGAGCTTACACGTGGAGACTGGAAAATTGGTGGAGCCGCAGAGGATGGCAAACAAGCAAATCTTATTGCATTAAAGCCAGCTATTAGAAGCCAGATACCACAGAAAAGGGTGAATTTGGAATTTCCAAATATTGAATTTTGGAATATAATCTTAAAGGACAATTATAGCGATTAGTTTTCCTAAAGTAATGTACAGTGCCTGTAGAATGGAATATATGTAGCCAGGATTTTTTTGGAATGAACTACAACAGAAGGGGAGGAAAAAGCAGTAATTTCTCAACTCCAGAATTTTAATACGTCTCCATAAATGTTACTGAGAACTGTGATTCTTACCACAGTAGTGTAGTGAATTTTGCCAAAATTACAAGCTGAGAATTGCATCTGATAGTCTACTGTAGCATAGTAACACTCTGTCACTCACAGGATCTGGTTTCAGTGTGGATATATGACTTATCCTTTACTGCATTTATAAACTTTGTAAAGCTGTGCTGCTTCTAAATGAATAACAAATGGTCATATAATGTTGAGAGACCTCAGATCTGCTCAATAATGTAAAAGAGTGACAACAACGCCTTGATGAAAAAGATGACAACGTACAATCCTCTACACACTTCTTTTTTTAAAAGATACAGTAAATTAACAAGTACTACAGTGCTTTAACTTAAATAGTAAAATATTCTAAGAAATTCAAGTTTCACACGGAAGTGAACTCTAGCTTCACCTAGTGCACCCCTATTTCAACACTAATTTAATTCTCTTTGCTTTAAAACAGACGTTTTCCTTGTAATTCTTCTAAGTTGAAATTGCATCCTATTTTAACATCCAGAAACCGAACACAGTTGAACTAGTATATTAACAGGGTGATAAATTTCAGTTCTAAATTTAGAAAGACATCAAGAAGTGTAACCCTTCCATAACTGATTGCACAATAAAGAAAACTAATATTTAAATACAACATGAGGAAACAATTATTAGAGAAAAAATATAGAAGAGATGTATATAACATTTATATTAAACACGCAGAATAAGTGGTGTGGTAAATTATATGTTAAACAGCATGTAGCTCTCAGTTTTCTCTTCTGAATGAAAAAGCGAGAAAGTCACCAGGAATATAAGTAGGATGAAAGATAAAAATTAATAAAGTCAGGCAATTGAACCTGAAGACCTGAGCCACAGCAGTAACAGCTAGCAGCGTTTGAGTTATTTTACCCAGAATTGATTATCTGTTACACTACATTGAGATATCTAGATTATTGATCTGTAAGATTATGGTACTGGGGTCTCCCCACTTTTCCTCCAGGCACACCGAATGGAGTTGCAACAAATAACACTAAGTAAGGACTACTTTGTTATTGTTGTCACCCTTCATGTAGAACATAGCAGTTACTTTTTAATTTAAAATCAATGAACGTCTAAAAGGCAGCCTTGTTCCTTCAGCATAAATGAATCATTCGCCTTTGCCGAGCACAACAACCCGATCACCAGCCAAGGTGAGAGTGGGTATTTCTTTGTTGTTGTTGAAAATTCTGTACACCGCAAATAAATAGCAATATGCTAGAGCACCAATTAAGCTTTGTCAAACCCAGTTTTATGGCCACTAACATCAAACGTTAAACTAACTCGCGATTCTAAAGCGGCATTTACTTTTGCCAGGTCTTAACATTTGATACGCACTGTCAATGTAGATCACAGCAAAACAAAAAGCTTTTTTTTTTTTTTTTTTTTTAAGAGGAACAGCCAAGAACTATCACTGCTCTGGCAGGTTAGACAAAATGAAGTATTATTCTGAAGCTGCACAGTACATTTTGAAATGCTTGTAATGGGGGTATTATAAAATGGGGAGAACTCTGACCCTCAATCAGGCTAAGTTCAGCATTATGTTTCTTAGAATTAGATCAGAAAAGTGCAGATTACAGAAGGGAAGAAAGCTATTTGCCTGACTTCTCTCTACTTACCCCTAGCTTGCTTCCAGCTATCATTTATAAATAGTGCTCTGGAGGGAAGCTAGGCATTTTATTAGGGAAAAAATAAAACTTGTTAAGACCACCTTGCCTGAAAACTTGGCTTTTGACGTGCTGGTGACAGGGACTGGAGCAAGCAGTGTCAAATGGAATAATTTTTAAGGAAAGACAACAGGAACTTGTCGCCTCATTGTATGCATTTACAAATAGAGGCTTTTCAGAGTATTAGGCCTAGTTAAAGCTGCCCTCTGGATAAAAAGTGTTCCCAAGCAGCCTCAGACAAGCTTGGGAGACAAACAGATGTGACTATGGTCCCTGGCGTTTGGCAAGAACACTCACTGTCAATAAGAAAAATATGAGCATGGACAGGGCATCAGCTGCACCACGGCCGAGCAGGCCTGCAAGTGTCATAGCAGCGGCAAAGTTGTGGCAGAGGGAAATAAGAGGGCTGCAAAAGCCAGGCTGGTGTGAACTTACACTAGCATGCCAAGATTTTGTTGTTGTTGTTGTTGTTGTGTCATGCCTCAATGTATTAAACAAAAACACTGGAAAAGCCACTGTCAATTTTTATTCATTTTTCATCTCACTCACTGCGCTTAGATTCTCCATTCTATGTGGTAAATAAAAGCCTCAAAAATGAAGAGGGACTGGGAAAGGCAGAACCACAAACAAGCTATTGAAATAATAAATAAACACAATAAAAAGTACTTTTGATACAGAAAATACTTTTATAGAAGCAGTGACATGTAAAGCAATTCACAAGCATCTATGCATTCTGGTGACAAACGTTCACTCAGAAATTTTGTTATCTCCTCCTTAAATAGCTGCAGTCTCCCCACCATTTCCTTCTTCAAGGTAATTGCCCTTACCATGGTAGTATGCCTAGAACTGTCTCTTTCAATTCCCCAAACGTTTCTATCCATGCCTACACAACACAACTACTTTTTCTGTAATTTTCATAGCTCAATACACAAGTATTTTTGATAAGTACCTTTTCTGCAGTTACACACATTCACCTCTCCAAGACACAGGCTATGTCAGATTTTTATCTACCCTGACCTTTGCAGTCAATGGAACATTTGGTTACATTCCCCAAATAAACGTCTCTTCTGTGGGGGAACCTACAGCTGCACTACTTTAATTGCAATCCACTCTCTGAGCAACTGAGCACCCAAAGTGGTTCATAACTCTTTCACTAGTAGTTACCACCTTTGCTGCTACTGAAGCTAGAAGTTCACTGGTCCAAGTCACTGAGAAGGATAATACAATATAAACTGGGTGTAGGACAGCAGATACACCTGAACATGAGTTCCACCTCTCTGGTTTATTACATGATTCTCTAATCATTATCATTCCATGTGTGTAAAAAGAAAAAAAAAAACCCAAAACAAAAAACCCCCCAAAAAAAACCCAATCCAACCCCCCCAACCAAAATGCAAAACAAGCCCTCTCCCCAAAATTAGAAAACTCTCTTCAAATTCAGTAATTGTTCCACAGTCCCTTCAGTAAGACACAATGAAAACAGGGTTATATAGCAGGTACCTTCATATGCATTAGTACAGTGGCCTAAACTAGCAAGACTGTCATCTCATGTGGGGGAACTCTGGGTACTAGTTTATTAAATACAAAATGTTTGTGTGTTTATTTTATGTCTCATTGTAACAACACATCTGTTGATCACTTTACTCTGGCTGCTGTTAGCAGCTGTCACTTTCCGTGCAAGCTGCAGTGCTTTATTTGATATCAGCGCAGTTGCTTTTGTTGGTGCGCTGTAATGGTGCCGATGGTTACAACATCACTGAAGGCAAACTTCATTTTGTCCCTTAGTAAATTTACTGTCAAACCATTTACCGGACAATGACATTGCTAAGATTACTTGTAAGTAACGGAGGTGATGGTTTTATGTTCTGTTTGTGTCAAAAATGAATAAAAGTCCTGATTACTAACAAAGGCAGATATGGAAGAGTGTATTTTTTGTTTAACAGTATTTAAGAAAAATATCTGTACTCTAACTTGGAAAAATCCTATGCTGCATACTATTACGATGCAATAACGTTTTCAAGAAGCCTGATTTCTAGATCACAATTAGATGAATCGGTAATGATCAATACTTGCCTACCCATTATATTCCAATTAACATCTTTCTCACCTGAGGAACAAAGCCACAGTAAATAGTGATGCACCGTTCTGCCACAGTATCAATGCATTCCTGCAGATGGCTGTAGAACTCTGCAGGTTTATCATGACCGAATGCTTCAGCTAATGTAGAGGCTTGATGAAATTTTGTAAGTGAACTTCTTTCACAGGAGATTACAATAAGGCAAGAGTTGACTGGCTTGCATTTAGAAGGGACTTGAGAGAATTATTTTGAAGGGGAAATCTAATTGACACTGTCAGTCCTCAGTCTTAAAATATAGATACAAAATAGATATGAATATGGATATGTTTGAAGAGAGAATGCAGTGAGGACCACGACTCACTAAGTTTGAAGTGACTGGACAATTTCTCATAGACTGAAATTGAGTAAGAAGCGTGTGAAGCAATGTTCACAGCAGCAGTTAAAAATGAAAAAACAGAACTCAATTGCATAACAGAGAAGCAAGCCAATAAAATGATTAAAAAAATGGGATGTGTGGAACAGTTCAATTTTATAAAATCAAAGAATAATCTGAGCAAACCTCCCATTATTTAAGTATCTTTTACACAAAATGGTTCTCATATCCTTACACAGAATGGACCTTTAGTACAGACTATCTCATTTCCTATGTGGCTTAAAATGCAGACACTTCTGTATCTGGTGGGCAATGGAAGTGCATCCATTAGTGCTGCTTAAATAAGAGAGCTTGGATCAACTTCAGCTCTTACTGTGCCTTTCTAAAACTCCACAAATAGCAGACAATGGCTTCAAGAGCATCCGAGTCATGGAACAGTTTATGATCAGTTTAGAGGTAAACATCATTAAAAACCTGTTATGTATGTATTTCTAAATGTCCAGTGACACTATTAGCTAATTGGGTAAGATGAACACAGAAGTCTACACTTCCATTTGACTGAGTCTCCAGAAGTATGGATTGACTTAATCAAAAGGTGTCATGTCAAATACACGTACTAGGCAATTGGTGCTGTAAATTCGGGAAGACCATTCTGTATTATCTGGGTATAAGCAATACTTCTAATACTTGCCTCTGGTATGTATCTCAATAAAACCACAGAAAAGATGCATGATGATTTCATAATATTACACTGAAATATGCAAGGCACATTTGTTTTTGAGGAAAAATATATGAAAACCAATGCTAAGGAATTTTATAAGGAAAGATTTCCTCTTTCCTTTGTAGCACACAGCTTGGCCAAAACATGGACGCAGCCTCTGGTCTCCATCTGAATGCCCAGAAAAGAGTAACATATGCAGTAATGTATGTGTCCCGTGGACAATTAGAGAGGATGGCTCCTCGTCCATTCTGAAGAAGGTAGCTATATTCTTTCGCTCTCTAAAATACGCATAGTACATGTGCACTTCCAGTAGATGCACAGGACACTACTTTGAGGTCGGTGTTTCTGGAGAGTAGATGAAGACAGATAAGAGTGTACAAAACAGTTGCTTTAAAATGAAGATTTGGACTCCACATCTTAGTATTATGGTACAGGGCAATCTTGAAACACAATCCAGTAATGTTTTCTTAAGAACATTTGAGATAAATCTCACTCAGTAGAAATGTACCTGACTTTAGGTCAAATCAATGTCTGAAATCTATTTTGTTATTTGTCACAGAAACATGTCACATGCATGTGTGCCTGGTGGCAATCTAGGCAGTCAGCGTACTAAATGCCTCAACGTTCACCACAGTCTACACCAAAGCTACTGTGACAGCTGCATTCCTGGTGGCCAGTTCCTCACCTGAGCCTTTTTCCCAGAAAAAAGCACTTTCGATAATGGGACACTGAGATTGTATGCTCAGGCTGTACATAAGGTCTACCTCTACTTCCATCAAACCCTCTCAGTGAATTAGAAGAATTTCACAGCTTTTATAGAACCTGCAAAAGCAGCATTGATGATAGGCAGTATCACGAGACAGATTCCTGGAAATCAGAACCTTAAAAATCTTGTTTTATAGTTTGCTGGATTTTGTTTTTAATATGTGAAATAAATCACAAATTCATACACATTCCCTCATGCTAACTTTCTGGAGGTTGTAGAAAGAAGGACCCCCACCTCTCCCAACACCAGAGCATTGACAGTGTTGAAAGGGTTTCTCCCTTGACTAGGAGTAGTAGACCAGTACTGCTGCAAATTAGTCTTGTCTACGAAATACATTAAAAGTCTTTGCAGAAACTTTTCATTCAGTGCTGAAGAACTGGCAATATAATAATGAAACACAATGCATATGCAGCATATATATTAGTTTTTAATGCCTATGAAAATGAATATGTATTTCTTCTTGGTATCACTTTTCTCAGATACCATTCAGGTGAAATCAGTTTCACACTTGGTTCCTCCACATCCTTTACAAACAGCAAAGCTTTTCTTCAGACTTGTCTAAAGAATGACATCATCTATACAACAGATTGCTTCATCTGCCTCCACAAGTGCAAAAACCTATTACATTAACCACACACGCTATGCACTTTATTTTCCTTTTATTAAATCTTAAACAGATGTGACAAACCCACGCAATTCTATCAAACTCCTTTCATACTATGCCAATCTGTTCACAACATAACTTTAAACATAAGGGTGACATACCTGTATTATTGAAAGGCCTAGTGCAATCCTATTATAAGAAGAATACAATCTTCCCCTGGCCCCATCAGATTATCTCACCACCTAATACTATATCCCAATAGGTTCCTTTCTGTTATTTTTTTCTGCACTTTTAAGTGTCATTCAGACACAGTAGTAGTCCAAAATTTACCTGAACTCTACAAATGTACACACTCCACTCCACACTGACATAATTTTAGCAAACACAATGGAAAATAAAAACTTATATCACTACATATGTTTTAACACCCAATCTCAAGTCATTTATGTACTTTGTGAATTGAGTCTCTAAAAAAAATTCTGTAGTAGAGGCCTACTGCCCTCAGAAAGGATAATGCATTGTTTTTTCTTGTTTCTAATTAGTAATTTAAGCATATGTTCAGCATTTAACTCTAAATGTTTGCCTTTTCCCCAAGCTCTAAGACAGCTGTCCAAGATGTGAATGCCAGAAAACATTTAAATATCAACATCTGTTGAATTATGTTAATTTAGTGTAATATAAATGGGCATGAGTTGGAATTGATCAAAAGTATATGAATTACACAAAGGCGAATCCAAACTAATATCTTGGTGTACAAACAAGCCACCAAGGAACACTGAGAGAATAAAACAAAAAAAATCCACTTCTGTTAAAAATTAAATAGCTAAAACCTACAGTTTTCTTCAACAAATGCCATGATTTCACATTTTCAAGAAAGGAAATTAATATTTATACTCATTCAGAATATAAATTTTATATTCATTCATTCAGAATATTTCTAAATATTTTTGACAGTAAGTTCCATTATTTTTTTGTCAAGCAACACCTGATAAAAATGAATAATGCTCATGTGTGTAATGGTGAAATGTAGTTAGAAAATAGGTTGCAATAATGGAATACCATCTTGTTGCAGAACAATATTGTTTCAAAAATTCTAAAGCAAATGTTCTTTTGTTTCTTCTTCATCTTGCAACAACATTGTCGATATCCAAAACATATGGGCCCTGATCCAGCTCTGAAGTGATTTGGAAAATATCTTTATGACTTGAGCAATAACTATGGGCTTGAACAGATACTTCCACAGAAGGACTCGATAGCTTACTCAGCTGCGCTATTTCTTCCAGTTATTTCTGGACATATATTTGTTTACTAAGTATGATATTCACTAAATAAAGTCAGTGCAGGACAAATCTATTTTGTTGAAAAGACTTTAAAAATACATCCTACATATATAGTTCTGGATTAAACTCATATAGAGTTAGGTTAAATTACTTCATACATTAGCACCATATTCAAAATCCTTTACTTTTAGAACAGGTACAGAGGAAGAAGCAACACTACAAAAATCCACAAATACCTAACATAGTAGCTTAGAAATGGAACAAGGAAAATGTCTTATCAGGTTGGAAGCACTCAACCTGTATATCAATTTCTTTCTTTACCTCCATGCTGGGAAGGTGAGCAAGCATGGCCAACTGGAATGAATTTGGTCCACTATAAGAGACCAATAATTCAGTTAATGTAGGTAGGTGAACAGCCAGCACAACATGATGATTTTTAATCAGTCATTCAGACCTAGATCTGGACCAGTGATCCAGAAGCTTTTTGTCATATTACAAACACTACAGTTAGTCCTTAACCTACTGCCTTCCAATCAGTTCCAAGAAAATAACAGCTCTGCAGCTGGACCCCAGCATCGTTCTCCTCCTTAGTCCCTCCTGCTTCCCTATTTTTAAATATTATGCTTGAGAAACACCTCTTCAAACAATCTAATTGTCTGGCCAAGACAGTACAGTTATAATGCAGTCAATCTGATAAAGAAAGATATAATTGTGTGCAAGGTGGGATGGGGAGGGGGGGAATCACTAAAGCTAACTGAACATTAAGCAGATTATGCTTCCTCACACTCTGCGCCCATTCCCCTCAGTAACTGTCATGCAACTCCATTGAGTACAAGGGGTCTGCAGGTGTAGGAGTGAATGTGAATGGAAAATTTGACTTTCTAATAACGAAGGAGAGCACGTAAGAGAAAGTTAAAGAAACATTGACTTTTTCTTTTGTCCTTTCGAGTTTCAAAATTCTTTAATAGCAAAAACTTCCCTTATGTCTTCCTGCTCTATACTATTAATTAGTGATATTAAAACTTCTAAAAATATAAAGTAACAGAAGCCTTGGCAAAACAAATTTCCAAATCCAGAAATGAGGAGGCTGAACAGCATCCTCTTCTTCCATTTGGCTAGGAGAGTTACTGAACATTAGTTTCCAGATAGGCTGAAATATATTATTATAATAAATGACCACAACTTCGAAATATCAACAAAGAAAGTAAACATGAAAATTCTACATAATTTGAAACAAACTACTCAAATTTTCTTCTAAATTCTTCCCCTCCTTACACAAAACCACAGTCTAGATAGAAGTCAGCGTGCCTATGCCTCAGTTTTAGTGAATGTGTGTCAGTGGATGCTGTTCTGTGTATATGAGGTTCAGGGATCCCTCCAAGCTTAGTAGGACCTCAATGTAAAAATTGCACAAACAGTTTCATTTACAATAAGAACAGAAAAACAAAATGCAATATGACATCTTTTGATTGCAATGTTGGTTAACAACAGGTTAAACAGTTTGTGGAACTACAGTGCAAGTTACTGTGCATAGCTCCTGCTCAGACCTTAAAACAGCAGGAATGGTCTTCACACCTCTGAAGCCCAAATTAACTTTATCCTTATGCCGTTAGCATTTTAACAGGTAAGCTGAGACAAGCAAAGCTTGAGCTTTGGAGAACAAACTCAAATGGGGGGCAGGGAGGGGGAAAGAGAGAGAGACCGAGCAAGAGAGAGAGAGCGAGACTAATACAGCTGAGTGTGAGAAACAAGCATACCATGTGCTAAATTTCAGGTACTTGAAAGTGAGGAATTTGCTATCAATTCATTCAGGGGAAAATTCAATCCAGGTGGTACAACAGGACGATCCAGAAGTACACAATTTCTAGGGGTTATCTGAGGTTTTATTATATATATTTTTTAAAAATCAGGACTAATTGACTTTCTGTTAGTTAACATACTCATGTGTACCTGGAATTAAATTTTAAATGACAATTTTTCAGTATCATTTAGCAGTTCATTCATGTACAATATTATAAAGTATATTAGATTTTAGTGCAATAACAACAAAATTCTACTTGTGGTTTTGTACTTAATTAGTTTTGCATTAAAGATGCAATGAAACTACTCAGATCACATGGAAAAATGTATTTTCAAAACAGCGTGGTCTCTTCAAAATTTCTGCTACTTTTGCAAATGTCCTCATGAAAGTTGAGTTAAAATATGATCCTTTTAAGACACTTAGTGACTAATGTTCATTTAATCAATAGGTACTTTAAATCTATCCATAAACCAATACTGAGACTTGAAGATTTCCATAAAATTAAAGCATCGCATACTGGCTACATTTTTAAATAGCAATCAAACTGTCATCATGCCATCCCCCTCCCCCAAAATGAAAATCTTTTTGGCACCTTAAAAATAAGGCCACAGTATAGAAAACTCAGTCAGGAATTGCCCTCTTCCAAAATGGCACCATCTTTTATTCTTCACAGAGAAGAAAAATACCAAACTGATGGAATAATATTGTCCCTGAGGGTGACGGCAAGGGAGGAAAGCAAAGTGTCCTCAAACATTCACATAATTTAATCTGGAACTGCAAATATTATTAAGCACCAATCATAACAGTACAGTTACTGCTTCATGGCACTCCAAAGAGGAGATAAAACTGCTTAGTTGTTAATTTCTAATGATGTAAACACATTTGGATTTTAATGTTATATCTGAATCTCCTGCATTATTAGCTCTGGTGTTACAAGATATTAACTTACTACCTTTAATAATTTTACACTTAAATTAAAAGCTGTGTTTAAATATTACTTTCTTTTAAAGTATTTTTGTTGGGAATATGTGTTCATGTGATGGCAGAAGTGAATCACCTAGTAAAACCATTATGCATTCCCTAGGTTTACTGCATGTAAGTATGTGCACGTTTTCATGTATAATTTTCAAAAACTGGCTGAATTTACCTCCTCTGGTATTGTAATTTCATTCCGCAAAAGCCACATTAAACAATTACAGTTCTTGTAATTAACCAGTAGTCTAATGTACAGTTTTCTTATCCCAATCCATTAACAGCTGCTCAAAAAATGTAGTAATTAATGGTTTCATTTATTTTTGGCAAACCTGCAACTCGACAAATAGTTTTGTATCTGCTGCAAATTAGGACTCTTTCCCAAACAACAGATGACATGGTGGGAAAGAGGGAGCAGGCAGAATCCTTGCACATCTTTGTCTCTTTAGAAGATCAAATAAAGAGCAGCTGTAATGCTATTTGTCACATCTGTGTAAAAAAGTACCATGACCTGTATCACCAGATGAAAATGAGTAAGTGCTCTACAAATGTACAAGTGGGAGTTTCCCTTCCAAACTGGGAAAGGCAGAAAGTTGTATTTGTAACCAAAGCAATAACATACTTTTGAAAAGCTTTCATCAGGTTTGGTGTCATTTTTCTCTTAGGAGCTTTCTTTAAATACTAATTCATAGAGAATACTGTTAGTCGAAAAGTAAAAATACTTGAGGGACATCCCCTTGTACCAACAAAAGGCACGTATTTAAACCGGACTGAGAATACTAGGGCAAGGAGGGAGAGTTGACAGAGAGACTGTTGCCGAAAACATGTTATGACTAATGTTCTAGGTTTTTATTTGCACATCACCGTTTAGTAGCAGCTGACATATACCTTTACATAACAATTCTTGTACTACACTTCCAGGGTGTGCTTTCCTGAAGGTCTCCTTCAGGAGTGCAAAGGCCTGTATTTCTGTCTGTGCCATTCACCACTGTCAGCAGGACAAGACTTGAAAGACTTCTTGCCAGCTCAAAATAGAGCAGCAACAGGTGATCACTGGATGACTGGCACACAGTCCTCCTTTCACATTATAGTAATGGCTGAGTTGGTGGCTCCTGCTGATTTTTAAAGAAATATCAAGGTATCACCTCTACCTCAAGCTATAGTTTACTCTGCAGCCACAACAAGTGGCAAACTGCTTCATGCTACGCTGCTGCTACATTGACTATATTGTTAACTCAGCATCGGTTAGCTAGTTTAAACTTAACTTGTATAATTCTACTCCACCTTGCAATCACTTTTGTGAACTTGGCTCAGCCAGGACTGAGCTGCATAAGACTACAAAACAAGTTTTTTTTTTTTTTTTCCTTTTAAAGATCCCTGGGGGAATGTTTCAGCCAACACAGAATTACCAAGGTATGACCAAAAAAACCTGGCAAGTGGCAGAACTTCTGGCACTGTTTGCTTTTCAGTTTCTCAATTCATGCATGTGTCAAACTCTACTTACAGTACAGTAAGAAAAAATAAATATGTAGAAAAAATAATTAACGAGACTTAACGGAAGCACACTGTAAAAGAAATATAACAAGACCATTATGTATAGTAAAGGAAATAATTATAAAAGTTTAACTTATTCAGTAGTCTGCTGTTTTCCCAATCCACAATTCTGTTGTTTCTAGATTACAGCATAAATTAACTAGTTATCGCATCGCTTGTATGACCAAAGGCAAAATATTAAGGTGTTTAAGTATTCTGGTCATTCTGTCAAATGAGGATAAAAGTGCTTCCTAACTTCATACAGGTATTGTGAGGATAAATACAGGCAGACAGTTGTGTGATGGAGGTCCCCCATATATTTAACAATATAATCACATGTTCAAAATCATGTTATAGTAGTTCAGCAAAATACTGTTCAATGCTGTCTCCGTAGCTGACCAAATGAATCTCTTAGTCCTGGGGAATCTTCTTTAGGCAGAACTCATTTTTAAACAAATTTTACAAAGGTGACTTAAGAAAATGTGCTTTACCTCATGAGGGGAGCAGGCAAGCAAGGGGCACATGATCAGCTATGGCAGTTCAGCTGCCAAGCAGCAACTTGTTAACTCGCCATAACTCAATCACGTTCAATTGTTTGCCCACAGCCTCGGGCTACAGACAGACATTTGGTCTGCTAACAACTGCGCCAGATGAAGACATTACTATCCCAAGCTATTTGTTATCACACATCTGCTGGAGATTATCATCTCCACAGCTCTGCCGGAGGAAGAAATCATGTGAGCGCTCCCCTAATATGGTTTGTACAAAACCAGCCAATTTAATTTAAATAGGCGAGTTGAGCTAACCAGGCTGGTTTTGCCCAAAGCATATTAAAAAAAGCAGACAAAAAACTTCTTTACTGGCAAAAGAGTAGTGGATGGAAACAAGCAGCTGGAAGAATTAACACCTTCAAGCAGTGTAGCTGGGTTGGGGAGGACTGTTCCTGTCCTAACACAAAGAGATAATGTAAACAGAGAACTTTTTCAAGGCTATACAGGAGAAATAAATGCAGCTTCTACATAAACAATACTAAGTAATACTGGTTTAATGTAAGTAATTAATGGGAAAGCTACATATTTGTAGATTAAAGCTTATCTGTAAAGGTGGCATAAATATATATATATATATATATATTTGAAGATGTCAAATAGAGAAGACCACATGTGTTGAACTGTATCAGCATAATACAATCTATCCACATTCTAAGTTTTGTGGTGCAGGACTGTCCCCCTCCCTAATACGTGGTTCATCAGTAGCCATATCATCAGTTCTCAACAATCTAATTATCTTGCCAGTAGTAAAAGTTGGTGCTAGTTCATATAGGATTGGCTCATCATTATTAATTTTGACAGAAGAAACCTAATACAAGCAACCCAGGACAGTAAAGCTCACCCAGAACGTATCAGTATTATTCCACCACGAAGAGACAGCCGCAGATCACTGCCGTGCTTAGAGCTCCACACCCTTCTGATGTATTTACAGAGCGAATTATTCCACAAGTCACTGATCTAATGTAATATGGGTATTTACATATCATCTACATGCTGAGACAAGGACTGTGTTCAGTCATCCAAAAGGGGTAAGAAAAGTCAAGGCAAGCATAGAAAAACATGAGTGTATATACATATCTCATATACATACAAAAACCAGAAAAAAGGTCTTCCAGAACAGCGAACAAAAAAGATACAGTCCCACAACAAGAAATACAGTTGTGTGAAAACTATACAAAGAAAGACCAGGAGAAATTCAGTCTTGCAATAAAAGCAGATTAAACTGTATTCTGGATAAGTACAATAATTTTATAGAATTTCCAATACTTACCCACTGCTGCTGTTCTATCAGCGCATTTAGCAACAAACAGTAAGACAATATAAGGTCACAGCGATTACTTTTTGTATGCCTCTTTTTAAGGATGTTACTCATCTGAATTACCTTGACATGTCAACTGTAATAGTTTAACACATGAAGAACTAATTTAGAATCAATTTCAGAAAGCTTCAGACTTTCAAGTGTGAGTAAACACTTGCATTCAACAGAAGATTTAACTGCATATGCATGTAGCTCACTGAAATAATGAACGATTTACTACAATGTCACTTAATTCTGTAACTTAACCTTGTGACATTTGATTGGTATCATTGCAGCTTAGTGGTTTTTAAAGTATTTGGGCACATGCAAAAATCTAAATGACAGATTTCCATTTTAAGACTTCATACACAGTAATGAAAATGCACATTTGCAGCTAAGGTGATATTCACCATTTTATTAACTCTGTGAAAAATACTTGCTACTGAAACAATAATTTCTATAGGTGCACCTTGTTAAGCAGAAACATTTTCCTTCTCTGTATTGCCTGGTGAAACTAAGATTAACCCTTTTGGTAGAAGCGATAAATTAAAATCAAGTCATAACAAAATCAGCCTTCAATATTAACCACAGATAAATCTGACATATGTCACTAGGCACCACGAATTTTATTTGTAAGGGACAAAATACCAGAGGAATTGTCTTGAATCAAATGAGGATAGGTACTATGAACATATGAAGAGATGAACTATGTATTTGTCATGTATTGTTCATATATATCTGAAACTCAATCTCTATTTTGGTTGTAACAGCTGTTGATAAAAAGCAAAATATTAGGTTATACAACACTTGAACTGTAGGAAGAAAGCAGTCACCAGACATGTCACTGGCCTGAGAGAAAAAAAATATTTGCACATCATGCAAATCGAATTCTTATTTTCAGTAGCTAAACTGTAGCAAGAATGTTAAAATTTGTTCAATATACATCTTATAAATAGGACATATATGACTTGATATTCTAAGACAGCAGATGGCCTGTTAAAAATACCATTATCATAGAAGTTTGAGAACTTCTCTTCAAGTCACTTTAAAGAACTGACAGTAAAGTTGCTGTGGTAGGTAGAGAAAACGGTGGTTTTCTGAAAAAGCACAAATAACTATTTTGAAATAACCTGACTCCATCTGGAGAAAAAAAGCCTTTGAAAACAGAGATGATGGTACCAGATGTTAGCAGGTGACCTTGCTGCTTTTAAAGTTATTACAGTATGATAATATACCATGGCCTTATGTACATCATAATAATGGTTTATGTAAGTCTTACTTTAATATTACAGATATTTTATGGAAAATGTCAGTCTTCAGTCTTGGATTTGCCACGTATTGCTTCTACACAACCCTGCCAGCTGTTTATTGGGATAACAGTCTACTAACGTACTGCTGATTGGATATGAAGAGAGGCTGAAGATCACTTCAGGTATTTAATGCCATTTTAAAAATATTTTAACTGCTTGTGTAGGCAGCAACCACTTCACAAGAGCTTCACTGGTCAGAATAACAAACACAGAAGTTATGATTCTGAATTCCTCAGACATCTTTTTACATTGCTACAGCATGAAAAAGATCCTAAAATGACTTTAAATATAACCTGTTTCTTACTGCTCACTTTATACTCTCAGTTTCATGCAAACAGCCTGATAGAACAAGATTTGTTTTTAATAGGTCTTCACAATGAAATTTTTATTTTCAAAATATAAGAACAATTTAAGTGTTACAGTATTTATCTTCTTGATTTCAAAAGCATGTATGCATACTGGTAATTTTACACATTTTCAGCACTTAAGTTACATGCCAGAAGCACAAACCTTACTTTGGCATCCATTTAATTCCAATGTTTACTGAAGATTAAGTTTAGTAAGTGTAGTTGGATATGGTCACCAATAAAGTCTAGTACCCATATTTTAGGCAAAGATTGTGCTATATAAAAGGAATTCTTGAAAGTAAATCACAAAAAAACAGAAGACCTCTGAAAATATCCCAAAAGAATGGTGTAATTTCTTATATGAAAATTTGAGAGTTAAGAAATCAACAAATTCATAAATAGTATTAATGACAGCTGCAGCATTAACTTACCTGCTAGCTGTTTTTACAGAGCTGTTCTTCTTGTGTCCTCTCTCCGATCGGTTGTCACGCAAGAGTTGAAGCTATTAAAGAAAAAAAAAAAATGTTCAGAAGTCTCAAAAGCAATGCCTTTATTTGCTTTTTAGAAATGTTATCCTGACAATACCATTCTTTCCTGTCTTCAGTAATCTTTCAATACTTTTCACCGAAGACTCTAGAAGAGATGGACATCTAGTAGAATTTTACAGTAACAGCTAATATTTCAAGATATAGCTACCAATTTAAAATTCCTAAATAATTGAAAATTTAAAAATTAAAGCATTCTCAAAGCATATTATATAAAGCCATGCAATGCACAATTTCACAATTAGCTTATCTGTAAAATTTTACAATTTTCACAATTTCAATTTAAATTTTCAAAATTGTATAACAAAAAGTGTTGGAGAACACTTAAATTATGAAAAACTATTCAGGTTGGCACTTGTACCTAACCTGTTATGAAACAGTTATAAACTCTTCTAAGCCCCAGGAGCTTTTGTAATTTGAAAGTTGCACAATCAACAAAAACATGGTATTAAAGCTTCCCGTAATAGTGGGGAAGTAGGAATAATGAAGGGTTCATTTAACTGAAACAGTGACTCAGCTTCTGGAACAAGCTCCAATTTACTCTATTTTTAGACAAATAAAGGAAGACTTTCCATTCAGACTATCTCCAATACTCAGAAGTCTGCTTCCAGCATTATGATATTTGTCAGGATGAGTAAAGTGGCAGTAACAGTTAAAAAAAAAAAAACTGTCAAGAAGTTACATTAAAGAAATTAAAACTAGACAGTATAAAAAATACAAATGTTTCTTGAAACTAATCCTTTACTGAAGAAAGTATAGAATGAAAGACTATTTAGAAATAGTCTACAGGTAAATGGATCTAATAGTCACAGCAAACAGTTAAAAGTCCACTGGAAATTAGGAAATGATGAACTTTATGACTTGGCCAACCACAGCTTAATGCTGTACATGAGCATGGACTCCAAAAAATTACACCTATCTGAAAAATTACACTTGATTAATTTTTCCCCAACTCTTTACAGCTTGCTTCTTGTTTAAGGAATGCTCCTTGTCATTTCAACTATCTAGTTCTTAGATGCAGTAACAATAGTGCAGTCTGGTTTTAAAAGGCAATCTGAAGGATACGTAAAGGTAAGGCACCTTATTCTGGTAAAATAATTTTTTATTTTCTTATCGTCAACAAATCAGAGCACTTACAATTCATATTTAAATGTAGCCACAATTTTTACGAGCATGACATTTGTACAATGTGTATCTATTTCATGATCAAGCTAGGGAGAACAGTCTTACTGTTATCAATGGTCTCAGGCTGATAAGTAAATTGTAGTTATAGCATGTACAAATACAGATCACCTGCCAGACTTTAAATTTGACTAGTTAATCACTTGTGTTCTAACATAACAAGTTCAACTCCAGAAATTAATTAAAAAAGAGAAAGTAGTAAACCCATGCAACCAACAGTTAAGCACTATAGATCTTCACAAATTTAGTGAGAATTTTATATGCTGTCAAAATTGTCATAATTACATTGCACCATCATTCTAATGTCTTTTACTTGTCTAAAAAAAATAACCCACGATGTGCCAGTAGCACCTATATTATTTGATGACATCAGCTTTACTTCACAAGTCATTAGTAACCTGTAAGTTACAAATACAGTGAACTTCAGATAAGCTCTGGAAACACAGCTGTTAGAAAACATGAAATAAACACACAAAATTTAAAATTCATTCAAATCTACTATTATCTTAGAAAATACAAATTAATTTGTCATTATATACCAGCTAAGATGATGTCTTTTCACACTCTATGCTGAATAGATTTTGCCAGTATGTATGATGTAGGTTAACGTACTTTTCAGCATGGAAGTTTCCATAATGTTTTAAGCTTAGAATCTTTTAAAGAAGTAAACAGTACATCATCAGTTAATTACTCTGTTATGTGAGACAATCAATATATTAAAAAAATCCAATTAAAAAGAAATCACTCAAACTCTTTCTAATCCAGGAAATTTGACTACTTATAGCATCAAAATTTCAGGAATAGGATAAAGATTAACCCAAGAGAACTTTTTATCATGATTAAGACGAAGCATGCTCATATTTAAAATGCTCTTTTCAATGTGTTTCTTCTACTAGGAAATGTGTTACAAAATAATGAGAGTAAAATGCGAATCATATAAAGCCATCTGTTTAGATGTTAAGTGTCAGTCAGCTTACTGTAACATGTTAGAAGGTCACGATTTACAGCTATAACTATACTATGTTTTATCCACTCTGGCAATTTTGGGCAAGTAATATAACTTTTAGGGATTCACCTTGCTCTGGAGTTCCAAAGAAGGGGGAGGGGACAGGAAAGAGTATATGCTGATTTAAACTATGACTTACTGGAGCTACAAGTGTTCGTGATGAATCACCCTAAGATGAACCCTCCAAAGATTCTACAGATCTTGTTTCCTTTTGAAGTTTCAAATCTATTTAAATTTGTAAATGTACTAGCAAACTGGCACGGATCTAATGAAATCAACTGTGTTATATCAATTTTTACCAACTTAAAAAATTTACTATGGAACTTCAGTCTTAAATATCAATGCCTTGCCGATATATTCAGCTACTTTTACTGAATAGTTGAAGTTAACTATACATTTATGAAATGAAAACAGACTTATTTTCACATTATAAAGTTCTTGGACAGTATGTTCTGTTTAGACCTTACTACCATCCATAAAGAAAGGTATTCCTCAATGTCTGGAGACAAGCTAAAGAAATAAGTGCTATGTTGCTAATCAAATATTAAGCATGTCTTCAAATTCCCTCAACCACATCTCTAGGCCTGGACTTCCTAGGGACTACATTGTAGGGGCTGGGCAGACAAACCAGTGAGATATTTTTACCAATATCTGCACCATGACCGGGATTTAACAATTCCTTTTTTTACTGTTGTGGTCATTTTAACCAATGAAATGCAGAAAAATGGAACTGAAGATCTTCCTGTAGAAGCCTGCCCACTCTCGTCACTGTTCTGTATTTCTTGATTTTGAGTCATATGTTTTGCTTTCCAGCATTTTGAGAAACACAGCATTTGGAAATACTATGATTAACAAAATAATTAAAAAAAATAATCAGACTTTTCATTTAACCTTTTAAAACTCAAAGATACTTAACTGAAATTACGTGACTAATTAAAGATTTTTTAATTAAGGGACTTTTTGAAATGCACTGCGGTTAATATGTTTCCTTACAAGAAGATATGAAATCATACCTGCTTTGTTTATAATTTCTTACAATGTTAGGCCACTACCTCTGGAGTAGAGGTAGTTAAATTCCTTTATACATCCCAAGTAAACTGTTCTTGATCAAAGCAGTTCTTACCTGGCTATGTTCCTTCCTAGCCCCAGGGCTAAACCAGTGGCTGTGGGAGAAAAAGAAAAGACAGGTTTAACAATAAAACTAACAAAGCACATGCTGTCATATGACCAGTCTGTGCGTGCTTTTGGGTATTTTATTGTCTGCCAGGAAAATGCAGCCTTTGGCTATGCTTTATTTTAATGGGATATTTTTATTGAACTCTCTAAGTCTGTAACAGTTTTGAATGAATGCACCACAAATTTCACTTCTGAGTAGCTATTGGCTTTATAGGTAATTATATTTTGTCAAACAAGCTAAAATAATATATAAATGATAGTATTTTAATATACTATAATGTATGTGCTATAAATAAAAGTAATTCCGTATTTAGTACCGAAGTGTTACTTATTAATGATTATAGCTGAAAAGATTTTTAAGTACTGTGGACTACCTGGTAGTTGTTAATATATTATTTCACAAACTGAGGTTTGAGTCTAAAGTGAAATTCAAAGTCTGTAAATTCAGTGGCTTCCTATCTCCGTACAATTGCACAATTTTGACTACTGGCAGCCTCACTCATAGAGGCAAAAACTTGGACTAAGACGTTGACATGCAGGGACAAGAACCGACATGACTTTTCCCTCAGTAGCAGTAAAAGCATATTAATACTGGTTCACATACACACTGTGATCACATAGAACTGAATTAACATGTGAATGTAGCCGTAGTAAGCATTACACAAACCTGGGGCAAATCTTGACACTTACAAAATGAAAAGAAGGAAAAAACAATTAAAACAAGGGGGATCTGAAATTACATATAGTACCTACATATTACTCATGTAAGCAAGCAATAGGTTTTGGGCAAAGGATAAAATAATTCCCTCCATTATAATATTGCACAAAAAGATCATCACATTATCTGCTATTATTTTTGCAAGTTCCTCTAGAAGTGTAACCATAGATTATAAGCTTAACCTAGTCATGCTTTTTCTGAAATAGTTAAATTCAATACAATTTACTCATTTTCTGCCCACAGCAGCCACATGACACTAAAATTTTTACTTTGATTACTATACTGAGAAGAAGTAGATTCCATAGAACTGTCTGGTCTAAATTGCTCTTTTATTTTTTTAAATTGATTTTTTTTAATTTTTTTTTTTTTTATCTGAAAGTTTTGTGGCTTTTTGTCACTCACTTTTTGTGAGTTTGCTGATGAGCAGTTAACCCTCTCATTCTTGTATACAAGACCAGCTGTCACCAAAACCTGCATACTGCTAACTCCCTTTTTCTACATTCAAGGTGATTACAGAAAAGAATTTGGAAATGACAAAAGAATGACAGCAATAAAGTTAAAAGTATATTTGAGACAAAAATTAGTAGACATTTATATATTTTGGACATGAAGCATTCATCAACTGCACTGAATAGTTCAAAATCTTGAGGAAAACAGGGATATTTCATGCACACACAACTTTGATGTTGGTAGTGGATAAAACAAACCAAACCACATCACATTTGCGAGTGACCCAGCAGATAAGGTCACAAACATCCAGAAGCTGATGAAGATAAGAAATATAACAGGTTAGGTCTAAATTCCACATAGATGAGTGTCTTGTCTCTGACCAGTGTCAACAGCAAATGCTCAAGGAGGAGCAGCAAACTGGGGTATCCTCCTCCACAAACTCTGCTGGCTTGTGGCAAATCAGTGGATTACAGACTAAATTATTAGTAAAATGTATTTCTATTGAGAAAATATATCAAACTAATTTGAATGTGTCTCATATTTAGACATTAAAAACTCTTCATAAAGAATAAGACCTTTTGTAATGAGAATGTGATATTCATGTCACACTTTTTTATAATTTTGTCCATTCACTTAATTACAGTATTATTTGTTTGCTTGTTTGTTTTAATAAAACAAACAACAGTAAAACCCACAAAGTATCAGTTCAATTAATTTAGGGTAGAAATAATTGTGAAATCACAACCTCTTTAGTGAACACACATATTAGCAAGTTATGGGGTGCAACAGAAGTGAATTAGTAGCATAAACCAGCTGGTACTGAGGATCTGATGTTTTTAGTATATGTGCTTTGGCAAGTTTTGTTTTAAACTGTGGATGCTATATCTAGTAACAGTTAGAACATATAAACTTATCCCCAAATATATTATTTCCTAATCATCTGTGTCTGTGCTTTAGATTTCTGATTTGGAAAATATAGGAAAATGTAATCTTCTTATTGTAACAATTCAAGAGATAACCAAGAAATAATGCTGCTAATGTCAACTGAACAGAATAAGAGTTTACAGTAATGGCACACTGGAGTAACTAAATGAACTGAATGACATTCCGTATTTACATGCGTCCAAACAATTCATTCAATGTCTTTTTGTGGAATTTATGATAACCTTCTTCCTCACATGATATATCATGTTTAAGACTCAATGATGTGACGCCTGTTTATTTTAATATATTCAAGCTTGGCATTTCTGAATTTCCCTTTGGAGAAAAATAAAGCAGGTCTTTTTAAACAATCCATATTTGACATCTAGCCTTAAGAAGTGTTGCATTTTAGGAAAGCATATACTTAGCAAGTTAATAAAAACACATTTACAAAGCACTGAACATCACATTTCATTAAGAAACATAAAATGAATTACAAAGGATTATAAATAATATTATTAAATAAAGATCATTATGTAACTGAGCTGAGGTTCTCTTATCACATGTTTGTACAGCTGTAAAATGTGGCTTTGGGACAGAGGTACTACTGTAAAGCAAACAATAATAAAAAGTTATAACTCCCATCACTAATACTCACTCATGGTGAAGAGAATCCTGGGACAAGTGAACTGTTTTCCTGCTACCACCTGGTCCTGGAGTTATCTAATGAAAAAAAGTAGGAAAAAAAAGTCTTTGAATAATGGGGCAGTGCACACACAGTTTATTAAGAAAACATATCACAACTACTAAACCAAAAATAGAGACAGTACACTAGATACAGTAAATACAATTAGCAATATCTGCAAGTTTTAAGTAAAGTCTGAGTGCATACAAGATTTACCAAAATCCTTTATGTGTCATTCTGATTGGATGTCACACGTCAGACATTTACACATGTCAGGAGCCTAAGTTACTTTGAAAAGTCCGTGAAGCACTTGATCTCCGAAAAATGAAAGTTAGATGTTTTGAAAATCATATTCGATATACTATCCTTATTTATGGATAATACAGCAATAAATTTATTAAAAAACACTCCCAACCTTTGTATCCCAACACAAAGCTTTTGAAATTCAAGTTGAAGTGGGATAGAAAGCAAAGATAAAAGTTTTTACCACACTGTACTACAGTCCTTGTCTAGTCAAAACAAAAAAATACATAATATGCTCAATTTAAGACTGATCTTAAGAATGCATGATAGCACATGCAGACTTTTGCAGGTGATGATACTCTGGTATTGCTCAAGAATGCATTCAAACAGCTTTATTTTTATTCTTATTTTTAGAATCTGCTTAATTTGTTTGCATGTTTAGATAGGTAAAAGCAGAAGAATAAGAGACCACCTGATGAAACTCATGCTTGAAGAACTAGAGCAGAAGGCAAACTATTCCTGTTCGAAAGAATGCAGGAACAAATTTTCAGTTCCTTGGAGATCGCTTTACAGACAGTAGATGAACAGAGGTGGGAAATGAAGTCAGATGTTATGCCAGTTTTGAAAGGAGACCACAAAAACTCGATGATCATACATTTATATGGCTCAGGCCTGCCAAAAGTACATAAGCAGAAGATTCACAGATAAAAGCAGCCTACTCTTTATTGAAAGAACATTGCTCTCAACTTTTAAAGTCTAATATCCCTACTCATCTGGTCTCCTGCTGGAGAGAAGCCAGGGCAGTCAGAGCTCCAAGTCTGGAAAACTTTCAAAGAACACCCACTGAATAATTTGAAATCTCCACGCAGTTAAAATATTTGACCAAAATCTGTTTCTTTGACCTGAAGAATGATGTCGCTTGGGGCTGAACTGAGAAACCCTGAAGTGTTGTCACTTTTCGGGCTGATGGTGATTGAAAAGAGTTGGTAATACCTTACCTCAGAAAAATCTATGCAAATACACAAATCCCTAGTAGAGGAAATCATGGCAGCTACATGGGAGAACAGCACCTACTGCTTTACCCGCATTTGGAATTTACTGTTTTACTAGACTTATTGAGGCCTTACATAGCCACACGATAACAATAAAATAGTGACCAAACGTTACTTTTGCAACGTCATAGTTCACCTAATAAGAGCAAGAAATGTCAGTTCACAAAGACAGACCTAGAAATATGAAGAAGTATTTTAATACGTAATTTCCAAATTTTAAGATTAATAACCAAACTGTTACTTTAACACTATAGGTAAACATGTAGCTCAGCTCTCGAGAGTTACATCCTGCATTAATCTCAAAATGAGGTTTTCATGCTATTCCAGTGGGTACCCCTGGAATATAGTAATCCATTTTCTACACTGTAGCTATAAGAAAAGCCGACTGTGCCTATGTCATGCTTTGTTAGAGGTTCATGATCACATTATCTCATGGTGGACCTGACACTTTTATTCAGTTTACAGTATGTTCTGTGTACAGGAAACTTATTTCCTTTGCCAGGGCTGCTGACAACCTTTTCCACACTATATTAATCTTGTTTACAGACTTTATCTTGGTACAAATATCAGAAAACTGAACTTTTTATCTCAGGGAGAAAATAAACAACATGTTGACAGAAGCAAAAGCTATTTTCTGGACTAAAATTGGTTGTTTACCTGCAGCCATGCTTATGGAAACAAGTTTAAGTTTCCAGCTTACTCAAAATACATAATCTGAAATTTAATAAGCATGGAAATTTCAAGAAAAATCACTTGATAAATTGCCAGTTTTAAAGTAATATATAAGCCACAGAAGTATGTTTTTCCACTAATTTATATGAGAATATGAACTTGCTTGGAATACAGTTACAACTGATCACAAAGTACACTGCTGAGGTTTCTCTTGCACACCCTAGATAGCTTCAGTTACCAAGCAGCCACAGATTATTTATAAAACTAAATTCATAATGCATACATATAGATCTTTACATAAAACTGAATGCTTATTATGGTAAGATTCACAACACATTAATGCAAATGAATTCATTTTTTGAAAAACTGTTATCTAGGGTGTAAAAAACAAAAACAAAACCTATTGCCCATCTTCATCTGCTAACTTACTATTAGAAAAATCTACTGCAAACTTCTGCTGAATTTCCACAGGAGAGAGAGTCAATCACTCCAGAAAGTGGCAGCGGATTGCAGGACACTAAAATCAAAAGAAATACCCTCTCAATTGTTCAGATTCTTTATTAATACAAAAAATATGCGTAGTTATCTAGACTTGGTTTAGGTGATGAAGTCCCCGTGCAGAAGAAGAAATCAGGGGTTAAAGTAAGTACTAGCTTTCTCTTGGGATACAAAGAACAAGCAACGCTGAAAATTTGCAAAAAGATTATTTTTTTTAATTGCATGTATGTGAGTGTGCGTGCCTGAGTGCATACATGTGTATCAGGGAATTGGAATTACTGTGATGGGAATGTTTAGAAGACTGACAGATCAGGCCTGTTTTAAACTTTAAACTAAAGTTCATTCATTAACACCACACATCTTGGTAACGGTCAATTCTTCACACTATTAAACATCCTCCTTATATACAGTGAAGTGTTAACTTTTAACACTCGTATGCTAATTAGCTGTAAGTACACAATATCATAGAGCTGATGCTGTATAGTTAGCACTGATGGCTATGGTCCTTGATGGTTCTTAGCCACAGGGTCAAGGTGACCAAGATCAAGCCATCTGAGAACAGACATTGAAACTGAAGTGGACTTGTCTTCCTTGTCATCAAACTCTCCTTGCTTATGTCTGATGTCTTTGTGTTACTGTTCCCTCCGAAAAAGTGGGGGAGGGGGTGCCTTCTCTTTTTTTGTAACAAACACATGAGCCATGGGCAAGTTGAGTGCAATCTGAAAAAGCACATTATCAAAATGTCCAACAAGTGCTGTAGACTACTATTGCCACAAGCTTTACATGAAAAAAATGCAGCAGTTTTTTTTTCTAATAATATATATATATAGTAATATCTTTTTTCAAATCTTTTGATGGATAAACTTTTGGAAAAAATGCCATGGCACACTTAAGTTCATACACAACATGAACAGAATTCTGGCTTCAAAAGTTCCTTCCTATGAGACATAAAAATGCCTCAGAAATGCCCAATAACCTTTTTCAAGCTTCTTAGCAGTATATTTAATAGTCTGTGTTTCTAGAAGTTGCACTACCCCATAACCGAACATAATCACACTCATACTGGAACTCGGTAACTGCAACTAATATAAAAAGTGGAAGTATTTCTAACTATTTCCTCTAATAAAGAATAGCAGCTTTTTAAAAACTTACTAGATGTAGCAAATGACTAGGAATGATGTCCTAGAGGATAAGTAACAATATTGACCTTCAAAAAGTACAAAAGAAATATCACGGGTCTTCACATAGCCCAACTGTGTTGCAATCTGTACTATGGCTTAGTTGCATAAAGCAGCAAAGTAAGTAGGAGTGTAAAGGGAAACTTTACACTTTAACCTTTGAGCCTCCTTGCTTTTCATCTTCCTCCTGTGCAAAGTCTCTCTAGCAACACATTGCACAAGAGATTCTGTAATCTACAGTTGGTATAACTGTTTTAATATGAATAAAGTTTAGGGTCACCTTTGGAACTCTTTAATTTCTCGTGGCTACAAGTCCTTTTACCATTGCTTGAATAAGACGACAAGGTGGTGGCTGCACACTGTTTACAGAGTCTCTGAAAAACAGGTACTCCGACTCAGAGACAAAGTACTCCTCCTGCTTTGCAAAGATTGCTTTGCCTGAGAAATTATGACCTACACTGACAGACACAGTAAAATGGAAAAGTATTCAAGACTAAGGGGTTTTGCCTCAAAATACACAACATTGTACACTGCTGCCCGAGGTATTACATATGACAAAACTTCAGAAGTGAGATATAGAAAGACGGTGGGATTAAACAGAAGAAGGGCAAGAAAGATAGAGGATTTCACTCTGCAGAAATAATGTTGAGCACAGCACCTGTTATTTTTAAATGCTAATAACAGAACAGAATAATTTCAGTTGGAAGGGACCTACAATGATCATCCAGTCCAACTGCCTGACCAATTCAGGGCTGACCAAAAGTTAAAGCATATTATTAAGGGCATTCTTCAAACCTCTTAAACACTGACAGGCTTGGGGCATCGACCACCTCTCTAGGAAACCTGCTCCAGTGTTTGACCACCCTCTCAGTAAAGAAATGCTTCCTAATGGCCAGCCAAAAGCTCCCCTGGTGCAGGTTTGAACCATTCCCACACATCCTATCCCCAGATACCAGGGAGAAGAGCTCAGCACCTCCCTCTCCACTTCCCCTCCTCGAGAAGCTGTAGAGAGCAATGAGGTCGCCCCTCAGCCTCGTTTTCTCCAAACTAGATAAGCCCAAAGTCCTCAGCCACCCCCCACAGGACATTCCTTCCAGCCCTTTCACCGGTTTTGTTGCTCTCCTCTGGACATGCTCAAGGACCTTCACATCCTTCTTAAATTGTGGGGCCCAGAACTGCACAGAGCGCTCAAGGTGAGCCTGCACCAACAGTGAATACAGCGGGATAATCGCCTCTTTTGACCGGCTGGTCATACCGCTGAGTGAGAGGGAGCAAAATGTCTACAGTACAGTCACAGACTGCTTGAACACTACTGTTTACTTTATATGAATAGGGTAAGAGCTGTCCGAGACTGCAGTTGACATAGAACATTACTTAAAACCAATCTATCTAGTGGATCAATTTATGCTTCTTAATAAAATGAATATTATAGTGTTATTTTAATTTACATGTGCTGTAGTTTATAGAAAAGGTACTATGACGTGCCAACAAAAAATACAATAAATTAACACAAAACAAAAATGCGTTACATCGTTACTTAACAATTCTGTTTACTTCTCATTTGAAGTATATTTTAACGTTTAGTTACTGAATAGCCCATGGGAAATCATTAATTAAAGACACCTATAATACAGAGCTCCCAAGTACAGATGTGTTCCATACACAGTATTTGCTTAATACCTAAAATAATATAAACTACCTTAAAACGCATACTCAACCATACCTCTTCTCCCTTATTTTTTCCCATGCTATCACACAATCAAGTGAGCAAGTACACTTCCTCTTTGTAATTTATGTTTAGCTTAGTAAATACATTTTTTTAAAAAACACTATGTCCTATTCACAATTGTACCTCAGATGTTTTCCATTACTGAAAAAATAAATTTCTTAAAAATTAAGTAATTTTTAAATACTGAAAGTGATATTTTTGCATTTTAAATTGGATTTTATGCCAAACACTCCATAGCATGTGCAGTGAAAAGACATTACCAAGCTTGTTTTTCACCGGATGTTATTTCCTTGCTATGATTTGGTGGACTCAGCAGTGTTAGGGTTATGGTTGTACTTGATGATCTTACAGGTCTTTTCCAATCTAAATGATTCTATGATGTGTGTAAAGAATCCACATAACTAATTATGGAAGTATTTGAATGCTTAACTTAGCCATCACAGTGTGTCACAATCATAGTATGCAAATCCAGTAAAATTTCAGCAAAATTTTGCTGAACACTAGTTACACAAATGAGCTAACCACTTTTCTAAATGAAAGAATAGGTCCGTTTTTCCACTCTATGAATTAACTGCTATGATCAACTACAGATTAACACATGTAAAAATTAATTATATTAACCAAATAAAAAAAAAAAGATACTTTTTTCTGGGTTCACATATTTATAGTGTCTTTCCCTAAAAACACTATATTGATGAATATATTTTGAAAAGTTCAGTAGCAAATCCAATTTTCTCAGGCAGGAGTTTCTGCAAAACAAGTTGTTGTCCAAAACAAAATGCAACTAAAATCAAATCCCGAACAACAGGATTTTGCAGTGGAAATTACAGCATCACAATAGCACTTCCATAATTCACAGATCTGTAATTGCTGATTTATAGGAAATTAAATCAAACTATATCAAGGGAAGAAATAGATAAAATCTGTTCTCTACATTTTATTGCACTGATTAAGAGCAATTTCTTATTATTTTCAGTATCAATTTATTGTCACTCATTTTATACCCCTTCTTCATTAGAAGCATTGGAAAGCACCTATAATAAACAAAGCTCTGGATTTGAAATACATCTTTAAAAAAGAGAGATACAAATTCTTTGACTTGGAGCAGTATAGAAAACTAAGAAAATAAAAACAGCTTTCACAGTATACACTAGTGAATCATTGCCACAACCCTAGCTTGACAATACCATTACATTTTTATTTCCTCTGCAAGCACACTCTAGCTGAAGGGCCCAAACTGACCATTCCAGAGAAGCATCTCTAATGCACAGATTACCTTTAAGTGATACTCAAACTCTACAAAACCTTCATCAAGACATGGCTCACTGGAAGAATAGCTCTATGCCAGTTTCTTGCCTCTCTAGTTATAATTCTTTAAAATTGTCCTCTTACTAACACAGTGTTGCAAAAATCAATGGATCATTGCCATTCTGCTTGCAAAATATATGCAAGTGCCAAGGAAGGAGAAAAACCTCAAGAAAAATAGGTCAAAAGACATGGACTTTAATCCTAAAGCACACACACATCTCCTTGTACATGTTTTATCATTTTCTCTTAATTAAAAAAAAAAAAAAAAAAAGGTATCAGAGAGCTACGCACCCTATATAAAATGCGAAACAGTAAGTTTCTTGGAGGTAAAGAATATGCCCCGGCTTCCCAGTCTCTCTAGTGATTTCACAGACTGTTAAGAGTTTTCTCTACATTTCTTTTCACATAACTGATCAAAATACCTCTATCTTTTCATATATGGTTTTCAATTGAATGATTAACAAATGGAAAAGAAAGACTATTGTATCAGAGATTAAAAGAAGAAAAGTCCACTGTTGTACATAGCTCCTTCAGAGAAAGATGGAAAATTTAAATCTCATGTATAAAAGCAAAATAGGGAATTTCTTTGTAAATCTTTGCTATTACAGTTTTTTGTCTGCTGCTTTTAAGATAAAACCTGAATTTGAAATTAAATAGTTACAAATTTAAAACAGAAAAGACTTTTGAAAAGAGACTGGCCTGGGGGTAAGGTATTTTGTTTGTTTTAAATGGTAACGCTAGCAGAAAAATATCACAGCCCATGTTTTGTCCTAAATCTTTGTCAAAGGGACAAGCTTTTATATACTATAGAATAGGCAACAGAATAAGTTTAATGATGCATTGTAATGATATACATTAGTGCATACATGCTGCCTTTAGGTACGTGATAGGGTAACACTGGAGGAGCTATTAAAGCAGAGGAAGTAAATACTAGTGTATAATGTAAAAAAAATTATTTGGTCTATGGAGAAAGCATCAAGTAAATTAAAAAGTGCAAGTGTCCTATCTGCAAGGAAGTCAGTAGGAGAGTTTGTTTTGAGATTCCTAATATTTAATATGAAATAGTACTATGTGGCACTGTTGCTCCAACAGCAGCTCACAGCACTGCAAAATAATTCACTGATTTATAAGCCTCAAGAAGAAACTATGAACTAGTTTTTTTTTTTTTTTTTTAATTAAACCAACTCCTTGTTAAAAGGCAAATGTAAGATCCTCAGGACTGCATGAGCACACCACACAGCACCACTATTTCAATTTTTTACATTAGGAAAGAGAAAATCTTCACGGCAGCTGTCTGAATTGTATTAGATATAGCAACAAAACAATGGCCCAAATTTTGCTACTTCATTACTTTGTAAATAGCTAATATTTAACAAATTTTATTTAAATGAAACCAAATTTCCCTTAGTAAAAAGAGCTACTAATTAAATGCTGCAGTAATATGCTGCATATACTAAAGTCTTCATTATGATATTTTAGCTGTCTGTTTAGATATAAACTTATTCTAGGATGAAATCTTAGCTTCACTAAGTCAACAGGATTTTGACTTCAGTAGTGCTTGGACTGTATCCTTATTAGTTAAGAATGATCTAAAATGCTGAAATAATGTTTTTACTTGTAAAATTATCATCAATAAGTAAAGTTACCCACACTGTATTATAGGCAAGAGGAAGGAGCAGAGCAGCGATTAGATACTAGCCTTGACCTGGGAGATGCAGGTTCAATTCCTTGCTCAGCTGCAGGCTTGCTGTTTTGACCTTTAGTAAGTTGTTTTCTGCAGCTCAGTTCCTCATTTGGGAAAAACAAGAAAAACATACAAACAAAACCCTCCTTTCCCCCCCACCAAGTAACATGTAATAGTTTTTCCTTACTTCATTAAAGTACCATAATATAATGACAGTAAATGTTGTACCAACAACAAAGGAAGTCAAATCATTTACTTTAAGACTGCTTGAAGTATACTACTGAAGGTGATTTTTATTCCTACTGCCACAGGACTTATAGGAAACAGAAAAACATCAATATTAAATGCATTTACATATATCAGCAGAATTACTCGTAACAGAACTCTTTGCAGGTACAAGTCATGCTATGACAGTTCATGCAGCATAAACTTACTCGGAGTGGATTAAAAAGCCCACGCACACAACAAAACCCCCATTTTCAAATCACCGCCCAGCTTCAGTAGCAAGCTATGAGTGGCCTCTACTGGCTGACCAAAGGCTACAGAAGTCACTAAGCTTTTGCTGTGAGTTATAACTGTGGTTATCAAGTGTGCGAAGAAATGCTAATAGAAAGAATATGCTCGTCAGTGCTAGATAGTTCACTTAACGCGATGGCTAAAAATAAAAGGCAAACACCAGATGATACAAAAGTGATACGATAGACAGTGGGGAAAAAAATACTTTTAACACCGGTGCTCCTAAGATTTGTCAAAATACACACTGTAAATATATACATGCAAAAGTCCATTTTCCAAAAGCTGATAATGGAATTCAGCAGGATATACCGTGCTAGCTCTACAGGTGGAAACAAACCAAAACTCAAGTAGTTTATAATTTGTTTATAAGTTATGTATTTTGTATGAAGACTGAATTACTTCAGTTATGATATCAACGGTTTGATTTAGATGCACAATTAGAAAGCCTGTCACGTCATCTGAGAAGGTATGAAACCAGAGACTACATAACTATTCTTTTCATAAATGTGCAACAAATTTGGCCTTTTCCTTATTTATAAAATTAAAGCCAGTTAAATACAGAATAATAAAAAAATGAAAAAATGAAAAAACCTGAAGTATGAAAGTGCATCTGTTGCCACAAAGATGATCTACAATTTCCTCAAAGTACATAAAAATTACTTTTTTATTAAGAAAAAAAGAGAAACAAAAATATTACTTATGGTTTAAAGAACACAATAATTGTGGACAGCACAACTTGAAGAGAGTAAAAGCTGTCCAAAACATGGCAAAAAATGCTTATTAGATTATCGTGCAATACCCATATTCAAATTAAAAAAATGATTAGATAAAAAATTAAAAAGATAGCACCACTAGCAAGGAAGTAATTTTTTTACTTCACCTTTCTTTTCTATAGGAATATGTACCCGATTTGCCATTCTCCCACATTTTAATTGCACCCAATCAAGAAGGATTATTGTCAAACATAAGTGACTACTGATGCCAAAAGGTGACTGCCTTCACAAGCAGCCGTATGGTGCTCACACACGACACTGTGATATTTCCAGCTCCCGTTCTGAATTCTGCCCCATTTCAGAGTTCTACCTCATTTCAGAATTCAGTCCCATTATCTCCACTGCTCAAAATTGTTCACAGGGTTATCTAGCTGACATATAAGATAACCCTCCATCTCACTAGACACCACTGGGATATGACATGCTGACCCACAGTAAGCCATGATTATTAGCTTGAAACATACACCGTATAAATAGAACTTGGAGCCAAATAATTTGTTTTAAAGTCTTTTCATTTTACTTATATATTAAAACTCATTTTAAATATGCTGACATCAGCTCCATTAATCTATACAGCCATGAACATATTTAGACACATTAATGGTAGATTTTGACTATTATCAGAAAACAGATGAAAAATACTATGATTAGAATGCAGACTGCAAGTAATGCCTTTTTATTTTCAAAAGAGAAAGGGATTTTAGTTTAATAAATTATAACTAAATGAAAAACAAATGGCCAGCCGCTGCAATTAAACACAATGCCCCATTGCCTGCATTGCACTGAAGCCCACAGTCTTATCTCACTGAAAAAAGGCTTGTAGCAGACAGAAGTACAGCGAGTTCCCATTCCTTCTGTCCTATCTTTTCCATACTACTACACTTCCAGTGACCGGGAAAGCGGTTAGGATTAGCAACCCCCAACAGAAGTGGGCAGAACTGATCTGCTAGGATAACTCTCCCTCTCAGCCACAGAATGGACTCCTATCTAGAATCCATGGTTCTGCACAGTCTTAAAGTCTTGAACCAGTCCAGTTTCATTTGCATGAAAACCTCGTTACCTTTTGTTTTTAAAAGGGCCACCCAGTGAGCTATATTACAGCCTGGACAACAAAAACCAGACAGTACCCTAAGGTATTTTCAGGAAAATGAGCCATTAGGAAGATTGGGCACAAGAGAATGCTGATAGCAGCATACCAAAGAATTTCCCACATGAAGAAAATAATTCAGGTATCGGAAAATTTTGAGTTAAAAGGTTACACTTTGGTAAGATTTGGAATAAAATACCTTTCAAAATTTATACAGTTTGATCAATAACAGACCTGATGAAATTTACACATTTGAACTGCTAAAACAAAAGCATGACCTTTTGCCCTTTAGGTTAGATAACAGTTAAATAATTAGTGCCCACAAAACAATCTTTCTTCATTTCAAGTGAAATTCCCACCAGAAGGGCTCACACCAGTAGTGAAATGGCAGGAAAAAAGCTTTAGGGGAATTTCAGGTACAAACTTGGCCAGTTTCACTGTTGACAGTATTGTACGCAGATGACGCTAAATTATTTTGAGCTTGCCTGTACCTAAATGTTCTACCCTGCAAGCTTACATGACTGGTAGATTTTAGAAATCCTTCTATATTTGCCAGTTTCTCTGCCATCTGAACTTCTAAGGTATAACTATAACCATTGTTTCAAATTCTAAATGCCAGGAGAAGCAAGCAGGAAGCTCAGAAATCAGCTTTTCATTGGGCACTTTTAAGGTCAAGCTAAATTCTGGCTTAAGATATCTTTTTTATTTTTCTCCCTAAGCAAAATGACATAGAAATAAAACATGCTTTAAAATATATTACAATAAATATAATTTTTCTTAGCAAGACATTCTCAAGCTTTTCCATCATCTTGTCTTCAAATATCAAATGTAAATAATTCATGACTTCTATTATAGAAGAAATGGAAACAAGTAGGTTCTAATAGGAAGGAAAAAAAAAATCAAAAGTGGGAATTCCACTCATACATTTTAAAAGAGACTGTCAAGCTTGTTAGGTTTAATAGCAGTCCCACATTGGGATTTTAACACTTGGACAAGGTAGCATTGCATTTCAAAATTTCTAACAAAATGCAGATAGCAAAGATGTAGCCTACCAAAAGCTCGTGAATGGATTGTGCAAAGTCACTGTTAACTTTGATTTGAAGACTAAACTGTACTATCTTACTCTCAAATCCTTCCTTATCAGTAAGAGTGCTCCAAGGTTCTCTTTGTACGATATCAAGCTCTACATAATGGAAAACATCACAGTACACTCTTAAGAGAGAGCCTATAGTTCCTTACAGTAATTTAAACTTGTAATGCATTAAAATGATAGCTATCCCAAAATGTTAATTCATAAAGGAAGGTGAAGCCTGTGTTCTAGGAGCAGAATGCTGCTTGTATCTGCTATCCACTCCTCCAGCAAGATGAAATATCATTGCTATGTTTTTTCCTATCTTTTTCATGGCACACAACATACATTTGCTTGGTAGTTTTATGCTATTTTGCTAAAACAGTGGATGTTTCTGGAATTGTGCTGTCAAGTTAAACTTACTTTTACAAACAGTGTTTTTGTCAGAAAGCTGTGTTTAGCATGTGAAAAACTTTTACTCCTTTTAAATTTAAGACTATGTACAGGAAAGAGTTTAACCATTGGCTAGACAAGTTTGTGTGTGACAAGGCAGGGAAAGGTGTCTGAATCAGTGTCTGCCCCTGTTGCAAGACAAATCTGTGCGCTGTTCCCATTTACCGGCTCTTCTGTTCCTGGGATTAACGTGGGGGAAAGACAGTTCACTTCCCCTAATGTCTCTGGTGGCATCAATTTTACTTTTCTGGCCAGACTCATGAGAGTATGTTTTGGTCCCTATGCAACACACTAGCTGCCTTGGGCTTCTGAAATTCCTGATAAAACCACATACTGGCAACTTTTGGTTACCAAAAGCACATCCTCTACTTAAGAAGCATCACTGTAGATATAAGGACAAGAGGAGTAACTGGTTTGTTGGGTCCTGACTACACAGAGGGTCAAAAGCAAAGAACATTTTTCTCTGTTGCAAGTGTTTAATGTGTTGCAGAGCACAGACAGCAACATTATTTTTCAGACACGAAGCTGTAAAGCACATTTTGCCAGGTCCTGGAGAAGACTGACTTTCCACCCACCTTAGGGTGGAGACCATACATCACAGAATTATGGCCTGTGGCTATCAGCAACTCTTTGCAAAACGCCAAGGGAAGTCTAAATTGCCCTTGGGTAGTGAGAAAGTTATCTCCCCTGTTATTGAGGGAGAAAAAAAAAATCAGGAGAAACCAAAGAGAGGGTCTCTGCCACAGAGAAGACCTTGAATCAAATACCAACATTTTCCATTTATATGGGTATGTTATTCTGGAAACACCTAGAGCTAACTTAGTCCCTAATAAGGATAAATTGCCCTAAAAGATTACAACTTGTATAAGAGCATAACATGACTCACCAAGACAATGTCCAAGACAAGGAGATGGGAGGAGAAGAATACTGACATAGAAATACATTGCATCCAGCTATTTATGAGTGACAGCCTCAGCACTAAAATTTCTAGACGTCCAGAAGTTTTCAGAGACTATTTGTGGTACAATCTGACTGTTGCCAAGATGCAAACACTTCACTTTCAGTCAAGGGAATTATTTTCACTACCAGTACAAGAAGTAAGCATTCTCCTATTGGATGCTGGAATACATATTTGATTTTAGTTTAGGAATGAAGAGGAAAACAAGCCAGAATGAAAGCAGAAGGTACTGTGTGTAAAGTTTACCATAAAAAAGAAAAAGAGTATTTGAAAAAGCACACCTTCACAGAACTCTACAGTAAGAAAAACTGTTGAAACATAATAGTGACTAATCCCTTTAAAAAATGGTGCTTGGGGAATTCTTTGAATCTCTCTGCTTTGTTCAAGGCTCAAAGACATCAGGTTAATATAACCTGATTCACCTTCTCTCCCATCCCCAAGATGGCTGAGTAAATACCACCAAAACAAAGCCTTGCTGAACCCACTATTTGCCATTCAAGATGCTTGTGGTATGATCCCGGGCACAGTTTATAAAGTGAGTTAAGTTTGCACTTCATTTGCTGCCAATGCTTATCTGTGATGTTTGCTTACTAAATGCAAGTTTCAGGATCAGTACCTTTTATTTAGCTACTGAAGCAATACCATGCTGATGGGCTATTCCATTTCCAACCAAATACCTAAAGACTTTACACAGTACTGGAATGGAGGCTGAATTGAGGGCACTCAGCACATTATTAGGCCTGGTTTGGTTTGCAGGCAGGTTTAATGCTAGAAAGCACGATGGGCTCCCAACTGTTGTTAAGATGCTCAGATTTCTCCTAGAAGAATGAAAATTGCTGGTCAAGAGAAAGTTCATCTATGTAGTTATTAACAGGACACCAACAGGGTAAATATCACATTCCACAAAGTTAACAGGAAACTGTGAGTTTAAGAAGAGTTGTAGCAAATAAACAGCTCAAGCAATTGGAAAACAAAACATAAACAGGCACATCTGTAACTTTGGCTGCAGCTCTTACAAAACTGAATTTGATAGCAGCATTCAAGAAACTGTATATATTGGCAGAAAGCACTGCTGTACATACGTATCATACCCCTGATAGTGTTAAATTGTGCAAGTGGCCAAGAAGAAAAATATATGGAAACAGCCATTTGAATTTGGCATTATGACCCACAGATATTTAAGTAGCACAAAACAAAATACATTGAGGGTTTTTTTATTATTTCTAAAATCATATAATGAGATATTAATTAGGAAGAATGTTGTTGGCAAGAGATAGGTGTTCACTGAAAAGGTGCCATAAATGCCATGAAATATTTGTGAATATTTTCAAGTTCTTCCTGCATATAACCATGTGCTGAGGAAAACAATCAATTGAAAAAAGAAAACTTACTGAAAATTCTGGAAAGTTATCAAAGCAGTTGATATTCAAAAGGAACAATTCAGCTGACTATTAAATCAGAGGGTCATCTGTCCAAAACTGGATCAAAAGATGGTATCTACTGAGGGAATGCCTGTTCCTCAAGGTGGGGAGAAAAAATGGTACTAGTTACATGGTTCAAGTTACCTTCTTGGAAAAGCAACAGATACAACAATCTTTAGGAAAAAAAGTCTTTGCAACTCTGAAATTGAGTGATGCAGGCATACTTGCCCTACTCCAGCTTTGCCTAGCTCATCCTTAACCTCAACTAAACCAGTTCAAACAATATGAAGTGTCCTGAACCTTGAAAATTTCATATTCATCTAACTTGACACACAAATGCTCTAGTTTTGTTGGGTTTTTTTGTTTGAGCTTTTTGTTAGTTTGTTTTTTTAAAACCACCTTTAAAAAAAATTTACCTCAACTCCTTCCACAGCTAAATAGTTTAGCTGACTCTCTGGTGCCAGGGTAAAAGCAGTGAGTAAATTCCTATTCCCATGAAACCTTTTCAGAAATATCTTTGACTTCAGTCCACTACAGGAATTAATTTTTATCTCCTACTTTTCCTTCCAGACCTGCGAGATCAGCTTTGGAAGCTTCTGCTCTAACCAAAGTCCTACTTAATTCTATCATAAGATTTGGGGAAAGAATTACGGTTTTCATTCAAAGTGAAAGCCTGTCAAGTTCAGAAGTTTTCATATCAAACTACTTAAGATAGATTTTGTGGCTAAAATTAACAACAGTGTATTTTCTATTTGTACCTTAGCTTAAAGTTTAAGTTATTTCCTGTAATTTTGTATGACCCCACCATTATAGCACCATTTCACCCTGATGAACGATTCCTCTTGTGGGACTTCTCCACACCCCGTGAATTCTTTGAATGGACTTCATTCATCTTTAGATAAGATCTTAGTTTGCCATGTGCAAAAACATTGCTCCTGAACAGCAATAGAAGCGAACATAATACAGTGCTCTGGATTGATTGAAGAAAAAAGTAACATTGTATTTTGTTAAACCAAAATATTTGTGCAATTTCTGCCATTTACAAATATTTAAGGAGAATTCTATCTCCAAGGTTTAGTTTTACAAGTCAAATGGTAAAAATACGAGCAGGGAATATCAGGGGAAAAATCCTTGATACCTGAAAACAGAGATATGACATGCTTCCAGATCATCCTTAGGCAATTAGAGTATGTTTTATTCATCATATCGCCGGGCTTCATGTTTTAAAATTTACAAGACCTAGGTAGGGGAAAAAGGGGCGGGAGGACCAAAGGATTCTGTTTTGACTCTGTAGGTATATCTGTAGTAACACAGTTTTTCAAAATATATTATGCTTTGAAATTACTGTAGTTTAAATAGAGCTACTTTTCAAATCCAAGCATTTCAGTGTCTGTTCTCCTTCCATCTGACATCAGAGTCAATCAACAAATGCCTTCATGCCAAAAGAATATACACTACATCATCTCTGTATAAATAATGTTTTCTTCCCAATGTGCTTTAGGATTCTGATCTGCATAGAAGTAATCACCCTTTTTTTGCATCCTCACAAAAGGCTATTTATGCTTTTGGTTTCTATTAAAAGATCGTTATTTTTTTAAACCAGGTACAATACTGAGAGATCTATGGCAGGGTTTCAAAATTACTACTGATGAAACTCAGTAAGATATTACAAATATGGGACCTCAGTAAAGAAACTGGAGACTTAGGGTCGATGTTAGCTCCCCATCGCCCCCCAGTTTAATACAATTCTGGAAAAGCAGTTCCTAAAAGTTTAACTTTTCACAGTTCCTCAGGAGTCCTCATTAAGTAAACGACTAATAACTTTTGAGCTGAAAATCTTACCCCTAACACAGTGGAGCTTTTCCCTTCCAAGTTCAGAATACATTTCTTCACATAGCAAACACATAAACCTGCAGATAACAAAATGTGTGGTAGACTAAAAAGACCTAGCAAAACCAACCAACCAAAAACCCCACTAATTCCCCCAAAGCTGCAGCCATTCATTTTAATGGAGCACTTAGGTTCTCACTACATGTCTAAAAAGGGAATAAACACCAGAGATGAGACAATACTCTTCACAATTGTATTGAAAGTTTGCTGACTTCAGAACCCCTAGAACTTTAGGCTGCTTAGGACAGGATGTACCTACCACCCTTTGCACGCATTAAAACACTCCTCATCTATTACTGAGTCATCACTCGCATAGAAGTGAAGAGCTAGGGTTCAAAACGTGGAGTTTTAAAGACGCCACACAGTAGCAGAACAATAGGATGAGTAATCTTTAAGATGTTTGAAAATGGAAAGCCCTAGGAACCTTAAACGGCAATGTAATTTTCACTTGATATATGCTATACACATCTTAAAAGCTGGATTTTTCTTAATATACAAAAAAAAAAATCTATTCCCACTAAAAGTATCTCATTTCTCAGCCATATGACTCAGACAAATAAAAATGTCTCCATTGAACAGTAAGCTCCCGAATCAAACTTTGTTAGGTGTCAAACATATCTGTACGTACTTCTTTAGGGGTGGAGAAAATATTAACTTTATTTTCTGAAACCTGCCCTTCCTGCTGGCTGCCTGGAGTGACTTTAGTCCAAAATGTTGCAAGCCACGTGTCAAGACAAGCTGCTTTTCGGACCAGGAATGGTATTTCATCTCCACTTTTCTCTTCTTTTCATTGAATCATTTGGGGACAGAGTTGTGACATCAACATATTCCCAATACACCAAAGTTTCAACCAAAACATTTTCAGATTAAATAATTCAATATAATAAATATTTTCCTTAACAGGAAACTAAAAATGAAACAAAGCATTAACAAATGTACTGGGTGCATCATCACCATAGCTTCTCTGTGTTTACCAAGCTAAGACTAAGAACGCATGCATGTAAACAATAAATGTCTTGTTTTACATACAGCTTTATGTATCACGGTGCACTATTTGTAGACCTGTTGCCACCACGTGATGAACAGATAAGGACTTGCATTCTATCTGAATTTAATTACTTTTAGTTTACACTAAATATAACATTTATTCCAAACCAGAGTGGAAATACCTTTAAATAGTATATTATGTCTCACACACTGACACCTCAGCCTAAGCCCACAAAACTGCCAATTCCAACATTTTAAAGTGCATGTTGCACTTATTTGACAAAGCCCCCACCTTTAGCATTTCAGTAGAAAGCGAACACTACTACAAAGAACTCTGTACGTATACATTACTTCCAGTTCTATTAGTTCCAATTTCTTTTACCCTTATTTACTTTATTTACATTTATTTAATTTCTTTACATTAAATGAGCTACAATTAATTGAAAAAGCTACCATCTTTGTACTAGGTGAGGAGCCAATTCTAAAATGTACACTCAAGTATTTTTGTTTCCAGGACAGTAAACTTCAAATAGACTTGAAAAAGGAAATGTTAAGATCCAGAATACCACATGTTTTCTTCCATATTGCTAGACTGTAACATTTGTATTTAACAGTTAATTATCTCACGGTGAGAAAAGGCTCATTGGCTTCCATTTTCCAAGCAGTTATATTTAAACTATAAATATCTTTTGGCTCTTCAGCAAGAACAGACTAGACTGCTAGATATTCTAAAAGGGCAGCTGCCACGTTGTTCCCTGGGTGCAACACAATGGCAGGTCAAACTTTTGTTCCTCTTGTCCTACAAACAATTTTCAAGCCCACGCTCAATAAATAAATTTGGTCTCAGCACTCCCAATCAGGGCTGCACAATCCCCTCAGTAGCAGACCTATGATAAATGGACTTATTTTCCCAAATCAAACACTTGAATTTAAATTCAGATGAGTTAATGCAAAGGTCAACATTGTAATCAGTTCTTTTGATCTTTATAGAATTTCTAGAGTAATACATAATAAATCTGAAACAAGGCAATTTGCAGCTCTGTATGTGTGGCTGGTAATAAAAATCTTAACGATTAGAGCCTTTATGTACTTAGGGAACGTTTTATAGTAATAGCTATAGTGAGAGCCTCAATGCATGGGGAATGATGGCAATAGATAATACTGAAAGACATGATTGCTTGATTCTTTGTATAGTTTATACAGTATGTATAGATTATACATTATAAATTAAAGCACAATGTTTCTGAAGAGTCTCCCAATGTTTTTCTAATATTCTATTTTGGATTTGTATCCTCCACAAAATATGGCCTTGATAAAAACTTGTGAATTTAACAAAGATCTCACATATTGAGATTTTTATTGTTTCACATCATAGTATGTTACTTCAGCTAACTGTAAAGAAAAGAGGAAATTAAAATGTTTGTGCACAAAGTGTGTACATATGTCTTGGTGTCTTTTTTAAAAAGGAAGGCTCCTTTTTCTGAAAGCATGTATTTAGAAGTACAGTATGTCACATCTCTTATGAAGAAGAAATTCTTCTTAGACAAAAGGTATTCCAGTTGAAAACTGGAACATACAATCCTAGAAGTAGACTAAAATATCAGCAGTCATATGAGGAAATTCTTAAGATCAAAAGGGTAAAAGCTGAATTATTTTAATAAACCCTTAAAGTTTACTTGATAACAATCAGATAACTACCCAACCACTAAAAGCTGTAAAAACAGTCTTTTTCCAATATTCACAAAATAAATGAGACTAAACTGGTGTCAGGGAACACCCTCCATAAACATACAATTATGTAGTAGAGCAAATATAGGCTATAGTTTAGGAACTGCAGAAAGAATACTTTTTGAGGAAAGCTAAGACTAAGCAACTGTCAGCAATGACTGCACAGGACAGACCAAGAGTTCATCCATGGAAATAGCAACTGAGGATCCCACCATCAGGGCAGATCAGTTGTCTGCATCTATTCAGTTTTGTTGACAGACAAATAGATTTGATTACTTGTTTACTTTCCCTACTCAAAAGTCTCCTGTTCTCACAGAACACAGACACATCTCTCTGGCAAAAATAAAACTCTTCTTTATCTCCAAATTCACTTCGGTGTTAATTATACAAACGACGTAAACATACCATCACACAGCAGCATTACTGATATTGAATGGTGTTTGTGAAAAATAAGTAAGGCTTATTGCTTGGTTTTGGTGCAAGACACCAGCTCTTCCATAATAAATGGAGTATGTGACAGTGATCCTCTTGGCATGCTTGGAAGAACGTCTTAAGTCTCATCAACTGAGATAACGCGACTGTTTTAAGGTGAATACACTTGCTGCATTATATAGGGGTTATGAGGTACATCAAAGCCTAAAGAATTCTCTAAAGAATCTGACTTGATACTGCATGACAGGTCTATTAAAAGTTATCATTAGTCAAAAATCAATACACCACCTAGTATATATATAATGGATTAAAATCACAGCTGATCATCTTCAGAAATAATTATACACGAGGAATCTTCTTCCAATAGACATACTGCTAGTGGCACTCCACAGGAGTCTGATAAAGGTACTGAACAGCAAAAAGATAAGAATGCGAAACTGGAAAATAAAACCAAACAGTAAGTCACAGCAGCTAGCATGCAGGCAAAGTAAAAGTTGCTATTGTGGCAAGTACAGACAAATCAGTTTTCAGAGCTCTCAAGCTGTCCCTTTGAAAGAGGCTGCTGGTTTTTGGTGATTCTGAGTTATTTCCTTAAATTCTCATCGTCCCTCCTCAGAAAATACTGGTTTATCAAAACTGTGTTCAAGGGGATGGATTGACATTTGTAAAACTGTCACACAGTGAGGGCTTTCTCCAGTCTTACACTGGCATTTCTCATAAAAAGCAGAGGAAGCTGCTTGCTACAAAACACCTGATAATCTCATGAAGAGGCCACCTTCTGGGAACACACCAATGGAACAGCACTGATAGGACTTTGGGTCTTCACATCTTAACTCACACACCATGCTGCTGGCTTCGTGTGAAGAAGATAGAGGGAAAGCATGACATACAGGGCTTCAAAGACAGTCAGTCACTATAAAGAAAAGCATATAAGTTTTTATCTATGATTATAAGAGTAATAAACTCAAGATTGCAAGAAGGTAGATTTAGATTAAAGAGAAAAACAACTTCCCTAGGATAAGATCATGGACCACTGGAGCAAAATGCATGGGGAGGCCCAAAGGATGGAGAAGAATCTTCAGCTTTGTGGAAAAACACCCAAGAACTGTCTTTGTGGTTTTGAAAGAGAAGGTAAGTGACAATACAAGCAAGTAAGTATGACTGAAGACCACATCATCATATTGGAGGAACAGTTTTGCTTTTGGTGTTAAGGTGACAGTTTGACTGCACCTTAGGGGTGCATTAGGGGTACTTGAAGAAACAAAAGGCAGCAAGATGAAATTATCATCTTAGTACCTTGTTCGCAGAGCTACAGGGCTCAAGGAAAAAAAAAAAAAAAAACAAACAAAAAAAACCCACCACACATAAATTCCCCAAAAGCAAGGTGCGAATCTTAAACCACATTTTTAACTCAGATACCTTGCCGTACTGGATTGTTGGCTACAAAAACGAATCTGGAAGGATCCTAAGAGAAAGAAGAGCACCTTAAGTTTGAAAAAAATTGGGAAAGGGAAGGCAGTGGAAGGATCATACTGCAAAGACATTCAGCTAGAAAAACAATCTTTGTAACCACATTCTAAATGGATATAAACAGGCAAGAATGATTTTGTCAAGGCTAGACAAGAAACTAACTGAAAATACAGAAAAATGGGAGCCTGAGCAAAAGATTAAAACTGTGTAGAAAGACAGAAAAAGAAAGGCTGTTTCTTAGCAAGACAGCCAAATAACACGATTTAGAAAGAAAGCTAAGGCAAAGCTGACACACACTATTGACTGATATGACAAAGGCTGGGAGCATTCTCCACAGTGATTAAATAAGGGAGTACCACATACTTAAAAAAAAAAAAAAAGGCCCAGACAGGATACTGGAATATTAGAGGTGAGAGTGAAGGACTGTGTGACTGTGTGAGGTGGGGATAAGGACTAGTTATGGATAATATCTTGTTATAAAAACTGTTTTTATTCATGCTTTGCTATAACAATTAATACTAAATTCTTCCTACTATTCCATCTGCTGGTATATCCCTATGCTGTCTTCAGCTATATCATCATGAATATTTCTCTCAGACAACCATTTTGTTGTTTCTGTTCAAACTGAGACCAGTACAATAGTATACCATCATTTTTATGTTAAATATATTTATTTTAAACAAAACTATGTTTGTAGACTGCTAGCTACAAACTTGCTTTCAGCTGGCAGATTAAAGCCCCCCCCCCCCCCCCCCAATATGCAACTATAATTTAGTAATTAAACATTTTGGTAGTATAATTAGTGCAAATACATATAACTTGCTAAGTAAGAAATGTAATAATTAAGATGTGCAATTATACAATTATCATGTGTAATTACACAGGCTTTCTAAAAACTTTGCTTGACATGATGAAAGACCATTTTAAGAGATTCCAGTGTCTTTCACAATTTATCTTGTGGATTATATCCAAATAACCAGTTCATATCACAGATTTAAATGACGGAATGTTTTTCCTCTAGAATAAACTGTCTGCAAATGCAAACAGTAGAAATGACAGAGCAGCCATGTAATTAAAAATATAAGTAATGATATCTGAGTTAAGAGTGAGCTTTATAATGAAACTAGTTTAGATTTTCAAGACAGTTCCTGGTGTAGAGATGCTCATATTATAAAAGGTGCTTTTGCTCTACCATATCAAAGAAAAACTAAGTTGAGCTGCAATACAAAATGGGCCAAACAAGGTACTATCATAACTGTTTCCATCTATTCTTTGGTTAGAATTACTTGCTTTTTAAATATAAGCACTAGTGGAACAAAAACAAACAGAGCAGGAGTACATCTGTTTGAAGATTCTTGGGTTGGCATGATGGTTATCATGTTTCAAAATGCTGAGCAATTTTTTTTATGGTACAAAGACCAACAAGGGAACAGTTAACAAAAAATGGAAATAATTGTTGCAAGTTTGAGCGTGTTTAAGGTACTAAATTAAAATGTATCTTGTACCACTGAGAACAGACTAAAAAGACTCTTGCCACAAACTGCTTCCATTGTAATTTTTGTTAAACAATAGGTTTCTATGAACAAAATTATGAACTCATGTGGTTTTCTTGTACTAATTCTTTACACGCTAGAAAATCTGCTGTGTAAAAAACCCAGGGAACTATAGCTGTGGAAGAGAGAAAAACAAGAGATGATAAACACATTAGTATAACAATCAGTATTGGGCTGATTGTGAGAATACTGACACTTTACACACAAGTTTTCAGAATCCATCACTGCAGTACCTCGATTCCACCATACTAACAAGAAAACTTCATCACAAACTAAGTGCATTCTCTGATTCAATTAATAAACAGTACTATAGTTCAGATTTCTGAACTATATTAATTATTTTATTATTATTAATTAATTATAGAGTATTATTGGACCTTTATCTGTTTGTGTTTTTTTTTTTTAAAAAAAAAAAAAAAAAAAAAAAGAGAGAGAGAGAGAGAAAACCTAGCCAGATAACCCAACTGAAGAAGGTGCAGGATTATCAGAGCACTAGCTATAGGAAAGCTTGAAACTCCTTTAAAGGTATTAATCCAGACTACTTTTCTTTCTCAAATTAGATATGAAGTATGCTCAAAGTTTAGTTGGAAAAGAACTGTCACAACGTGTCACAGCCCCATGACCCTAAGCCAGCTCTTTTGCAGCTACACAGTTACTTTCCAACTTTTGAATTAGTGTGCGAAACTGCAATATTTATGAAAAAAATATTTTTTTTACTGAAGGATAAATCAAAGTATGTATAAACAATCCTATGTGTAGATTCACACATTATAACAGACAGTCATTGGAGAAACCCCAGAAATAATTTCAGGAGAAGGGAAATCTAGGAGTTTGACCAACAGTCTACACTCTTGCTTGCTTTGCTTCTTGCCCACAAGTCCTACTTTCCATTCTGCTCAGTGACACATCCTCAACAGCAAGAGAACGGTGCCTGCACACAGCACTATAAGCTGGTCCTTACAGAGACTGTTGGGAGAGATGCTAGATATGGGTTAAAGAGCTTTGCTAGCAGAGATGGGCAATGAACCTAGAGCTTGCACTTACCCTGTTCAGGACTACAAATGCTAAGGGGTTACACAAAGACCAGATGATGCTTCTGCCACCACCACCGGCATTGTTTCCCGGGACGCCTATGCAGCTTTAGGTACCCCTCTCATGAGAAGGCTCTGAAATCTAAATTTTGTGTCAGGAAAGGAACTTGCCTACAATCCTGCCTCAAATGCCTAAGCTCTGCAAGGAAAACCAGGTTTCAGTCATATCTCTACATTTGCTAATTTTGTGCATTTCTGTGTGAGACTTTTTTGGCCTGATGTTGAAATGCCCAATGACCTATACATGCACTGAATACGACACTAGAGAATGGAACAAATTATTTTTTTAAAATTATTATTTCTATTTTTCTCTAGCAACCAGAAACCAACAAAATATTTATTGAAGAGTAGTTTGCAGGTGTTTACATCTCTTGAGTCTTGCTATCTTCTTAACAGTAAATGAGTCAGTCATTAGTCAAAAGAAAAATAAAGTCACCTTTTGGAGACATACTGCTGGTAAAAAAAAATCATTCATCATGTGAGATAACCTTTTTTGCTTCCTGCTTCCACTGTTCCAGGTATTTAAAATTGTAAACCTCGCTTTTACTTTTACTTTCTATTTCTGTATTGTCCATCCCAATGAGAACTTGAAGGTTTAGGGTCTCATGATGCTCATGCTCATCAGTAATTAGTTTATTTGCTAAAAAAAATCCAAATTTAATTGACAATTTGCAGATAGAATACACACAAGAAATATCTTACCACTGTTAAAAAGAAAAAGCACAGAACAACCCTGACACCACACTACACACACTGATGAATTCAGCTTACACAAAACTAAATAGTATTCTAAAATACCTGCCTTGGGAGCTTGTGTATGGGGGTAGCATCCATGTCCAACAGAGGATTTCAGCTGGACAATGATGAAAAGTCCATATGTTACAGTGCCACCATAAATTATGTTAGAACGTATGGTCAGGCCACAGAGGGGCTCCAAAAATAGGTTAGAAACAGCTCTCTGACTGAAAACAAATTGCCTAAATTCCAATATGAGAAAACAGTGTTCTTGACATATATTTTCATGTGGCTACTGCTGTTTCGAACTAAGTCTATAGAGATGGTATACAATATGCCGCTACTTTAAATTTGGAAGTTGTTATTCCATCAAGACACTAAAATGCAGAGAAATCTGCATGGGTCTGATGCCTCCAGGCTTCAAGATTTATTATGAAATAAAGAAAAAATGAATGATGGTATGTCAGTTGGCCTGGACATCAGCTATTGAACCTGCATTATGGAAGGAAGGAAATCTCAAAAGACTTTTAATCATCATAGACATTTAAATATTTGTAAAACAACTGTTATCACACAGCTGAGGCACGTATAAAATGTAACACTTTTGAAATATAAACAAAAGAACATACAAGCTAGAATAATATTCTCCCATTGCACTTAATACTCTCAAAATTAAACGAACACCTGACTCTACATATCTATAATGCATCACTTCACAACTTTGAATCTTTTAAAGCCAGGATTAAGCTTTGTAAGAACCTACCCTGAATGCAAAATAAGACAGCTTTACAGAAGAAACTGCTGTTAAGCAGCTTGCAATCTAGATACTATAAAATGCTAACCTCTAATAAAATCACCTTCGTTTTAAAATGATGACATCTGATGGGATTTTTTTCTTGCAACTAAGTATCTTAAAAGACAAGTACAAAACAAATTTACAAAGTGCAATTATATTGACTTCATAAATTAATATTCAATAAACTCAATTGTCTTCTGTTGAAGAAGTGCTACACCTCTAAGGGGGAGGGGAATCAATCTGGGATTTGCTGATTAACATGTTATGTTGATTAATCCTATGATCTCATTGAAAAGTCTAAAGATCAAACGAATATTAGATAAGCTGCCATGTTAAACTAAGCAGTATTCAGTTTTCACATTTTATTTCTGGTGTACAACATTTTTTTGAATAATCCTTCGTGCTTGTCTGATAAATACATTTTAAAGCTACACATGTGATGTAAACCCAGCAGAGAGGTACTTAGCAGAGAAAAGTATCAATTTAAGATGCATTAAGACAATTAGGATTTATAGTAATTACAAGAAACTTGCCAGGGGCTAAGCAACCCTGCTACTTCTGTAGTAGCATTTATGATGTTTTTGCATTTTCGCCAATTTCTGTGTTCTATTTTGATATTTTCAGGTAGTCTAAAGCATGCTACTGGGAAAACACAGACCAAAAAACTCCATTGTGCATGTATTTCTAAATCTTTTTGCATTACCACCTTAAAGTTTTCAGTAACTTGGCATTGACTGGTCTAACTTGATTTCCTGACTCGAAGAAATAAAAAGCTCTGTTAACGTAAAGATCACTTCTTAGGATCACCTTTGGCTAAGGTAAAACAGAAGCTTGAAATAAATGAAAAGTTTAGTTATTTTAATTGCCATTGCTGTACCAAACAGCACAAAGCCATATTGTCCCACAGCATGAAGTGATCAGATATCTGCCCAAAATGATGGACAGCTCTGGCCCAGTGAACAGGCAAAAAAATCCCATTTACTCTCTGCCAGATGGGACCTACTGGACGCTTCAGCGCAAACAACTCATCCTTCTTCAGACCTTCTTGTCTGACTCTTGAGCTAGCTCCAGCTGATAATGATGGATATCAAGGCTACAGTAAAGTGGGTGACAACAGCAGCCTTGTTATAACTGCCAGTCTTTCAGTCTTGTCATTATTACACATTGAAGATTTATTTGAGTTTATTGTTGTGCACCGGGTCTAGCCATTTACAATTCATCACCTTCTACCAAAGGTTCAAGATAGTGGCCATAGCTATAATTGCCACCTCCACCTGCTTCTGGAAATTATGAGGTCACCAGCTAGGGCAGCCCAACATCCACAGAGCTCCGCAAGTCCCCACAAGCACCTGGAGCAAATACCACCGATGTTACTCCTGGTACATTTGGAACCATGATCTTGGACATTTTGGAATGCCAGATTTTGTTTGTAGTTACAGCATACACATGCTTCAGAGCACCCCTGAAGTTCTAATTCTTTAACAACATAATTAAACTTTACACCTGCTTCAGAACCCATTCAGTCAGTGTCATAACTTCTGTATTTGTAAACTAATATTTATTTTATGTACCTGTAAAGAAATAATGTTATCTTAAGTACAATGGCAGTGTACTTTTCAGACAGGCTTTCTTAAGACTACAAAACAACATGATGTGCAATGAGCTAACATTAAACAAATCAAAAATAAATAGCTTAAGAAAATAATTCCATGCAAAGAATCATGTACTTTTACCATGGGTTTCTTAGTGCATAAATATTTTAAAAGTGGAAATTGGTTACTCACTGCTGAAGTTTTCCTCAGTATTGGTAAATATTCAAGTAGATAAATGCTGTCCTGAGAGAACAATACTGTTTCCTCATCAGCTCCTCCACTCCCACTACTTACTGAAATATTTTCTGGTTTTATTATAATACTTTCAATACTCACTTTTTTCACTATTAGAACAATCACCGTTATCTAAAGTGAAAATCTTGTGAAGCATGGATTTATCTTCTATTAGCAATTGAGGATATATTATTGAGAAAACCTTCTAATATCTCTAGTGTCCACAATATTCTAAACCCCCTAAAACTCAACATACGGAAACCAAGAGTAATGCTTCCGCTGTTCCTTACAGGCAGTCATTTAAGGCAGGAGGGAACAAGTCAAGGTTTGAGTCAAGTGGCCTGACGAAGGAAAAAAACTAAATAAGCTGGGCTGAGGGTCATCAGTAAAGAGGGCTAACTAGGACCTCATGTTTAGTAAGTAAACACAGCAGACATGCTTCTACCTGGAAGTCATTCAAAAGGTGCAGCTTTTGAAAAATAAAAGTAAAACATAGGTCTGATGTGGTTAACGGTTACATATGCTGCTTAAAACCAAGAAAAAAAAGTTAAGTTTTCTAGTATTGTTAGATCAGCAGTATCCTTCCAGTTCCTATGTTAGCTATATTGCATGAGGCAGAGCTGTGTTATATTTATGAAGAATTTAATAAGTATAAACTTACTATACACTCTCAGATTTATAGAACTATCACATGAACATCGAGGTTATTAAAAAAATAGTTCAGGATTCAAGCCAGTCATTAAAAAGGTATTTTCCAACAAAGTCTCATACAGAAGTGCAAACATACACCAAATGATTAAATTATTCAGAACTCAACATGACCCAGCATTATTAAAATATCACTGATGGATTTGCACATTTCACTTTCAAGTAACTCCTTTCATCCAGGAGAAGCTCTTTTTTTTTTCCCCTTCCCCTGATGTCAGACAAGCAAGAGACAGAGAATTGTCTTGGAGTAATTTCTTTTTTTAAGCAGCATAATTTAATTTCCAAATGCAGAACTATCTAATAAAGTAAAATGATTTAAGGTCTCAATCATGAGGTTTCCAATAAAGAGGAGTATCTTTCCTACACTACAAGATACAAATAGTCTAGAAAAGCATGTCAGTATTGTCCTGAAGCACCTTTCAGGTTTTTCGTCTCAAAGCAAAGCTTTTTTCTATTATTGACTAGTATAAAGTAAAATAGGAAACTGTTTATTTAGACAGTCTTGCATCATTATTTCACTCGTTTAAAAGCTAAGTCAGGGCTGAACTTCATCATGTCTGATGAAGAAAAACTACTTAAAAATACAAAAATATGTATTTAAGTTTAATAAAAGACCTGGAAATGAAAGTGTATTTGCTTTGAACCCTGAATAAGTATAGGGGTTTAGCAAAGAAGAGGGTCTCATGTTATTAAAATTCAATCACTTTTAAGTTATGTTTTATTTTTGAAATGTATTTAATGCAACACAAATTGTCTATTTTTTCATTTTACAATTTAAAATATTTTCCTATGTTAAATTTGTTATAAAATACCATTTAGACTACAATCAACCCCCTGATAAGAGTCTGAGTACTCTGAAACACAAGACAGTCACTACAAGGGTATCAAGCTTTTCAGGTTCCACCTAAGTACAAGTTGTATCTGCAAGGGAAAAGTGTAGCCAAAATACTAAGATGATTTCACACTAGATTCTTTGTCACATATATTGCATACACTTTATGAACAGTATTCCCAAATAACAGAAGAAATTTATGAAGAGTTGTGAAAATTGTTGTTGTGTCGTCCCCGTCCCCCCCATCCCCGATTAGTGCCAGATCTTAAAAGTTCTCTTTTTCTAAGCATGTTCTTAAGGCTCATCTCACATGTTGCTTCTGTAGCTCAGCACTTTTGGGCAGGAACATGGAAATCCAGGTTGTTCCTTTACATTAGTGGAATACAAAGTGAACTGTTGATATTTTAGCTTTTGTGAATGTAGCTAGAGTCAAAAAACTTAGAGATCTTGGAAAGAGACTGTACTGCATCTATGGGTAAAGCTGAGACTGAGCAGACCAAGAAAAAGCATCAGGCCAAATAGCGTTAACCTTTAGTTCTGCATTGACAAAGTGAAGTGGCCCCTTGGTATTCATGAAGCCAACAGGTAAAAAGAGGTAATGGTGCTTTTATTTGACACAGCATCCTTGGGCTTCTTTGGGCATAAGGAAAAGCTTTAAATTTAGGTGTCTGTTAAATCAGATATTTATTAACAAAAATTATTTGGCAGCATTTCCAATAAACAAGAAACCCAACAGAAAAGTGAAAGAAAACTTAATATATTTGGGATTATAAATGCTCTTTCACTCATAATGATTAAGAGGCATGAAAAACTGACTAGTACATGTGTCTGTGCTTTAAAGGGGTGGCAAGTAGATGGATGTCAAGAATCTTACAGGAAGAATTAACTGATGCTGAAAAATATAAATAAAACGGTGACAGAAATGCAATGCTACAAATTACTAAAATAGCTTTAAAAAGTTTTTTTAATGCCTTAATTTGACATGTGATAAAAATCATCACTTAAAAAAGATAACATTATTTGCAAATTGAGCAAGAGGACCTGATGATAGCCATATATAATCAGTTGTCACCTTGCAGCTCAATTAGCCCTCATGTAAAAATGAGGCATGTAAGGAGAAATGAGGTTTTGACATTATCTCTGCCAGCAAGATAATTACACAGCCTTCATTTAACAGTAGGGCAACACTACTGTAGCAACAAATTAACTCAGCTCCATTTGCAATTCATGGTGTGTTTTCTCATTTAATACCATTTGTCTTACCCCAAGTGAATGTTTCCATTAGTTTTCTCCAGCACAGCAAAATACTCTTGACTTCATACATTACATCACCAACTACTTTAGTTCCAGTAACTTTCAGAAAGCTGTATAAATTTGATTAAATGATTTCCTCCCCTCCCCCCAGTTTTAACTAAACCACTCTTTTTTTGGTTTACAGCCAAATAATAATACAGCAGGTGCTTTTGGATTTAATGAGCAAGGAACTGATTCCATTCCACATTCATTTCATTCCTGTAGTTGACACCAAAAGCCCCAATTTCCTTCGTTTTATGAAAAATATATGAATACACATGTATCTGTTGTAAGTCCAAATGAAACTTCACCAGCATTGGTAACTAAAACGATACACGTTGCTGAATGGAACCATTATCAAATAAATAGAACAAGTTTGTGCATAAAACTGAGACCCAAAGACTTAAACCCAGATTGTCACGCTTGCCTTTTGTTAATTCTCAGAAAATGTGCACACACAGGATTTTTTTATGTATGCAACTTCTTAAACGATACTAAGCAAGGGACTGTGGACCAAAACTAACTTCCCACAAACTTGGATGTATGCTAACTGAAAACTTCTAGTCTTACCTTAATGCTTGCCAGCTCATAGGAAGAGTTAATGTTTGAATAGAGCTCTGAAAAGCTCCTTAGTGCGCATCCTAAAGATTCATGTACAAAACCTAAGAGTACCCTTCCCGGCAGTAATCAGCTAGCTCTACATGTAGTTTTCGTAAGTTTGAAGAATAATCAACAGTCACCTGCTGGTGGCTTCACTGCCAACTAAGCAGAAGGTAGCATAAACATCTGAAAATTACCATGCTTTGTGGTCTAGGAAAGTGTTTACATACTATTACATTGTTTTGTAAATATTTTAATTCCTCATCATCTTTATAATGTACACAATAGCTAAACCCTTTTCTGAAAGCAACTTCAGTAGTTTAAAGTCTTTTCTAAATCTTTAAAAATCCCCATCTTCTAAAGCAAGGTCCAGTCTGCATCAGAATTTCAATTACGCTGGAACTGGAAAATGCACGAGGACTGTCTGTCCTATGTTATTCAGCAGGAAATGAAGAAATTAATTACTGATTTCCAAAGCTGATTTCTCAGCATCTTCATTTTCTTGCTCATAACCACTCCTTCATTGTAATAAAAGCTTTTTCATTAGTTATGCAAAACTCCAAGATGATTTATAACTTCTTGATCTTCCCAGAAGTTCTTACTATAGAAGCCTAAAAACTACTACAACTACTACTGTACTGGCAAATACATAGAGGAGGTAGTAGGAGATCGTCCATCACAGTGACAATCCATCACAAAAATAACCCACCCAGAACATGTAGGCCTAAAAACTTCAAATGGTCACTGCAGGTAGTACCAATTGTGGCAGCTTAGAATGGCCAGGTTTCTCAAAATAAGTTCCCTCTTTATCCGCTTAGGAAATGCAGGGCTATTCCCCTCTGCATCAATAAACAAATTTTGAAAAGAAGATGTGCATTGGTTTTAATCACATACTGTAAAAGATTAGCTGGTTTTTGCACCAGTCGTAGGTCTGTTATCATTCCCATCACATTGAAAGCTTATCCAACAGATGCCCTCCTCTTACCCTCCAGTGGTTCTTTGTGCGATCAAGATTAACACGCTAACACAATGTTTTTCTGTATTAACCAGCGCGAGATATTTGGAGGAGTCTTTGTTGCCATAAAATAAGGAAAGTTGCATTGAAGGCATTCAAATTGTGTTCACTTGCAAGGAACAAGAGCAAAATACGATGCCAGCACTTTGTGTAAGGTATTTCATGCAAAAACTAATTAAAGGGTTTGAAAAACAGTATTATAGGTACTCTTTTGAAACTTTACTTCATTTAAAATTGGCTACCAATGATGTGCTGAATGTCACCCTTTTCTAGTAAGAATGAACCACCTCTCTGATAATAATCTAAACCACTTCAAAAAGCATAGCCAGTTTTTTTTTTTTTAAGTATTTAACAAACATGAACTCTGTGCTTGTCAAAGGTAAGCAACAACTATTTTCCAAATTAATTAAATAGAATAACAGATAGAACTGATGCACAGATGATTTATCTAACTAAAGTTCACAAGATATATTTAGCCTATAGTAAAAGAAAGGGTGTCACTTTTTGTTACATGATTCCAAGGTGACTGCTTATATTTTGAACTGCTAGGCTAATTCTAGCCTGAGCACAAATCTGTCTTTTATTTCATAATTAATTCTCAGTGTCAAAACTAGTAGATGTCTTTTTTTGTATCAACGTACTCTGTCTGTTAATTATACCACCATAAAAATCAGGCTTGAAAACAGAATAATGTTGTGACAGTATGAGAGCACAGAAAGAAATTTCTGAAGCAAATACAGAATTCAGGCTCAAGCAAGCAAATAAGTAAAGTGAGCTGCTTAACTCACTTGATAGAAGACTCAACTTCACAGAAACTTAGGTTTCTTTTAATAGAATAACTGAGAAAAAGTATATTCAAAACGAAACTGGTTTAGTCATGCTGGTATCTTAATACCAGCAAGGGTAAAATGCAAGGGTTGTATTTTATATCATTACTCAAAATACTTGCATACAGAATGTGGAACCTCTACCAACAGAGATAAGTCAGAATTATCTCTAAACAGTTTCAGCTAATTTCTGTTGCAGCAGAATCAAATGGAGGAGGGTGTCCTCCTTCAGCAACTACTCAAAGCATCTGCTGGGTTTACACCAAGCGAGGTCTGCACTCTAGAGAATGTTGAGCTCTGCAACCTGAAAAACTGAGAGGTAGCTGAGGTTCTGCAGCACAGAACATCCGTGTTGATGGTTCTCAAATGTCCCATCTTCCATTTGTTAGCTTTCATCTAACCCAGATCCCGACTCCTTTCCTGAAAACTCACCCAGACATCTCAGGGTCCGCTTAACACTAATATAATTCTAAAAGAAGAAAACAAAACCCAAACCACCTGTTCCTTGTTCCTATTTCCAAAATCTTTTAACAACCCTACAAAACTGTGACCAGCAGTGATACTGATGTCTCGGTCTTCCTCTTTGCCTGCTATTCTCATCTTAGGCAAAAGTTCAGGTTTCAGACTCAAAGATTACAGGATTATTTGAATTCCACCACCAATATCACAAAATCTAATTCCATCATTTTTCATGCCCCACACACATTTTTCCCTGTTTTCTTTCATGCCACCTCCTTCTCCCTTGTCAGAGATCAGATTCTACAATTCTTCTTTTTTTAACACTCCTAGCATTAGCAGTTCTTTGACTTCTTCCTGTCTCTTGTGCACGGAAGATTTTTCACGAACTCATCTGTACAGCTTTCACCCTTCCTCCAGTTAATTCCCTTTGGAAGACCCTCATCTGCCATGCTGCCCATGGGAAATCCAGCTGATTTATACTGACAAGTTAATTAAAAAAAACCAGCTTATTCTTATTTACCAGCCAACAGTCAAATACCCTGCTATACTATTTCCCTCAATCTCCTTTTCATGCATGTTTTTGTCTCCTTGTGGCAGGGACAGTGTTTTTTTACATTTGGGAAGTACCTATTACTTTGTGAAAACAACAAAAAACAAGTACAAGTATGTGACACTCAAGTCCACAAGGAACAAAAATCTCAAGTTGTAAACATGTTAAAGTGACTGATGAACTCAATTAAAATAGTAAAAGTTAAATCTGCCAATGTTTTTGCTTGCTTTCTTTCAACATTTATCCTTTTTAGACTAGGCTAGGTCTAGCCTTCCTCTGGAATTTTTTATTTTTTTTTTTTTTTAGCAAACTGCTTAAGTCAGCTTAACATCATACTGCAACTGGAGAGGGGAAATGGTGTTATTAATCCATCCTTTCCCATGTTCCTCTTACACTGCTTGGCACCTTCCACCAGCTATGACATTTATTGGATTTAGTGAGCTGATTCGACCCACTGAAATGCTGAGGGGTGGGAGGGTGCAAGCAAGTGGACAAATTCAAATAGAGTAATTTCAGCGAAATACTGAACTATTCCACCAGGTGGAAAGGAGCAAGATCAACCCAGAACATGCATCTTCTCTTACCCTTTCCTCCTTTAGGGACTGCAAGCTGTTAAGCCAGTTCAGCTGTTCCATTTAACTTCTCAAGATACTGAATAAACTGTTGACCTTCAGGGTGTTGGTAGGGGAAGATTACAATAGAAGATTGTTTTGAGTTTTTTACTGAAACAAAGGCCATACTGCTGACTTAACCTATTCTGCCTTGAACAAGAAAGATGGAAATAGAATCCAAAAGCCAATAAGCTCAACCACAAGAAAAATCTAAGAAAACATTTCCCTAAAGAATGACATTAGTAAATAAGTTCAGATGAATCATCATAGTGAAAGTTTTTTATTTGTTTACACTATTGACATTATTAAGTCAAAAAGCCTTTTGACTAATTTCATAATTTGAAACAATATTTCATAACAATTTAATGTTCATTTTCTAATAAAACAAATGCTAACCTTTAAAAATATGTATTCATTTCTTGACTTTCTTGTAATGAGGAAACATATATATATATATATATTAAAAACATTTTTGGTCACTTCCTTGGACCCTCCAGTTACATTCTCTTGTCCATCTGACAACTGGCTGGATAAAATTCATTTAACAAGGGAGCTGAATGTATATTAAAAAGAAAACATAACTAGAGAGCTATGATGTGGTACTTCCCAATATGATAGGATCATAGGATGGGATCACTGGCTGGAGTCAATTAGTAATTCAGGTGGGAAGAGACATCAGGAGGTCTCTAGTCCTGTGCCCTCCTCCTCAGATCTGAGGTTAAACCAGGTTACTGAAGGCTTTATTCAGCTGAGTCTTGAAAACTGTCAAAGATGGAGACTACACACCCTTCTGGGCAACCTCTTCCATTGCTCAGCTGTCCTCATGGTGAAGTGAAATAAGACATTACCTCAAATCTGAATTCTCAGCTAGATAACCACAATGTATTTCAGTCTTCTAGATAAAACAACTAATGAGAGGAAAAATATGAGACTAAAATGAGACTGGTATGCTGATGGCAAAAGAAGGTAATAAACCATTTTTTAATTAAAACTGTACCACAGTCGCATCCAGAGTTTTGTTCTTTAGAAAAGATTGTTTTGAGTTTCAGGTTAATAATAAAAGTAATATGAAAGTACTTTTGTTTATCATTAGTTGCCATATTCATATCCCAGTCTGATCAACAGCTAGGTTGCCAAACATTATTAATGCAGAAAACAGTAACATTGAAGGATACATGCAAGTTTAAGAAAGATAAAATATTTCAGCTAAAATATTTCAAATTCTTCCTTAAACAGGGTAACTGAGTTCAGCTACTCACTCCAAATCAGTAGATAATATACTCACTGTACACATAAAAAGATGCACGTAATAACACTCTATTATTATACAGTGTTTGTGCATGTCTACACTAGAAAGGCAGCATGTTTCCTTGAGGCAGCAATGGTCTATTAAAGCTAAAGGTACAACGGTTACAAGAATTACCTTGCTGAGTGAATGAATATTATCATAGACGAAAAAAATTTTGAAGTTCCACTTGTTTATACATTAAGTATTAATTGTTATTACACATACAACATTATCAAATGAAAATATTTCAATATAAGAATTTAGCATAACATATTATTACCATTCTTGGGAGTTTACATATTTAGGCAGCCCATGTTTCTAAAAATACAGATTAACACCAAAACTACCGTTTCTTGCTTCAGTTACAGAACAGGCGAAAACTTAAAACATGTAGATGAGTGTAGATTCCTATTTTTATGCTTTCTGGGCTTCTTTTTCCAGAAGCAGCAAATCAATATTATCAAGATTTCAATAAACAGTATGCATTTTTAGTTACAGCAAAGCAGTTTCTGTTGGGTTTTTTTGGTATTTTTTGGTTTTTTTTGTTTGGTTGGGTTTTTTTTTTGTTGTGGTTTTTTTTTTGTGGTTGTTGTTTTGTTTGGGTTTGTTTGTTTGTTTGTTTTTGGGTTTTTTTTTTGTTTTTTTAAGAATAAAAGAATGTTTCCATAAGCACATTGCAGATATTGGGCCAGATTCTCAGAAAGCATAATAACTTTGAGACCTACCTGTACTTTAAAGCGGAAGTCAAAGACCTACATGGCTTGGCAGCAAGACAAGTAATATTGAAGATAACTTCCCTGCTAAACAGCAAATGCTCTCTTTTGGGGGGTTTTCTTCTCATCCATGCCCCTTTCTGCTTTCTACCTATCACTTATGCAGAAACATTAAGAGGACAAGCTAATACATTAGACAGAGAAGTGTTAATGGGTCAACAGCTTCATGAAGTGAAGGTTTTGGACAGAGAATAAAAAGAGGGAGTTTTGATAAGGCAGTCAGCCAGGTTGTAGAATCTGGCTGGTTAACATTCCTTGCTGATTTAACAGTGGCAATTCCCAAGATAGGCATTGCTTCTGATGTAGGACTACCAAAGCACTTGAATTTAAATGTTTCCCTGTAAAATTTAAGCACTTGGTCAAGTGCATAAATCTCTATCAAGAGACTGCATGCACCCTTTCAATATTGAGTACTATTCAGTTAGCCAAAAGACTAAGCGAGATTAAGTCTCTGCCAAAACTAGTTCTTAACCACTCAATTAAATCTGACATGCTTTAAGAGACAAAAGGTGTTTAATCAGTTGTTATGGGGTTTTCTGACAGCTTGAGCATATGTAGTCTACTCCGCTCTGACTCAAGTCAATACCAAAAACTTCTGCAATGCTGCTTCAAGTCCATGAAAGGCAACAAGGCATATTTCCCATTTCCAGGCTGGATACACACATGTGCCAAAAATAAACATGAAGCTTCAGATAACAGAAAAGACAGAGTAAGTTGTACAGGGATGAGAAAGACTATCATTAGCCCATCAAACCTAGGCAGGTTTCCAAACAACTTCATAGATCCTTATTTCTCAATTTTAACTTATATAACCAAAAACTTAAGGTAAAATCCCACCAGGAAACAGTCTGTCCTAAATGACTCACTACTGCTAAAAGGGGCTGTCCCACATCCCCCTTTCCATCCTGCTGTCAGCTTCACATTCCTGTCAGAGTTGATGTTTCTGACCTCCAGATCACTCCCAGTTCACTAAAAAGATCAGAAAGCTAAACTCAAAAGAAAACTGGTTTTTTTTTCCCCCCCATTTTGGTGATCTGAGGCAGCTCAGAAATGGGTCTTATAATTCAGAGCTGTGGCAAGATGTAGTGGAAGAACAACATGGCCTGGAACAGGTGGGAGATGGGGTTAAGAGGTAGGATGGAGTTAAAGGAAGAAACAAGGAGGCAAGCCTTTCCTTTCAGTGGCAGGAAACTACTGGATCAACTCAGCCACCCCAGAGACCTTAGATATCAAATTTTCAGACATGTTTTCCTTAAATATTAGAAACCTGAAATATCCTTTTCTATTCTCATTAACTGAAAGACTGAAATAACTTTGGAAATCTTAGCAAACATGCAGTATTTTGTTTCCTTCAAGCTCCCGACACAATTCAGATAATGCATCACACCTGGAAAGAGGCTTACTGAATTTGTATGTGGCCAACTACAATTCAGTAAACAATTCACATGCAGAACTGCCTCCCTTTGCATCAAACGAATTGCATTATAATGGAATGAGTGTGATACTGGAAAGAATTGCTTACAATTGCACACACAAGAGAAAAAGATAGCTAAGTCTAAATTAAGATGTTGGCTATGAAGTTTCCAATAGGACCTTGACATGACTGTTGACCTACTCATGACATGATCACACCAGTAAGGATTTGGAATTCTATTAGTATTACCAGAGGAAAAAAGTCAAGGAGTCATCAGGAAAACAAATCTATATCTGCTACTCCATCAGCCAATTACTGTTGTTAAAGTGGAATTAGATGGGTATTGACAATGCGAAGGGGATAAGGATTAAGCAGATGACAGAGTATACAGCTAGCGTTGCTGTTCCACTTTTTTTTTCCCCCTACAGAAAGCCTGAAAAAAATCTCAGATGGGAAAGGAATACACTATACAGAATACAGTATTATAACTCCAGTTGTGCCCTGAAGTAGCAGTTATATACATTAGCCTTCCAGCCAATCACAAAACCAGGCCAAAAACTAAACACAGTATTGAAGTGGAGTCCACTAAGGCAAGAGTATGATGTGACATTAACTTGACAACTCACTTCAGCCTCAATTATCTAAATGCCGTGATGTAATGCATTTAAACTATGTTAGAGGTATTTTTTTTAGTTCTTGAGAACTATTTTTGTGTAATAAATGAAACGCATAAAAATTTCTGTTAAATGTAGCAGTCCTCATGAAGTCAGTGAACTTTTGACATTTAAGAAGTTAACTTCATAGCTTATTTGTAAATCTTTTTAAATACTACAGGTAATGTGAAAAAGGGCAGACCCGGAATTCTCACTCATTATTTATTTTGACTGATACAGCTATCAGGCTGCAACCTGGCTTTATCACTGTCTACAATCATCATTAACTTCTTTTTAAACACAGACTCAACATGTAAAGAGTGTATTTCCACATGGAACAACAATATACAAAAGCTTAACAAACAATTTCCTCCTATGGTCTAGATTCAAAGGCATACAACTTCCTTAGTATAAGATAAGGGTCATAAGTCAATCAGTGTAAATGAAGCTAATAATGAAGTTGTGATGAAGTAATATAAATTTTAATTGTTTGTATTTCTTACTAAGGAATACTTCTGATGAATATGGCAAATCTGCTGGACAGATTGTGTCAAATTCTCTTTTGAATCACACACTTATAATCTCCTCAATGCCATTATTTTTAAATAATGAAGAGCATTTGCTTCCAGCAAAAGTATTAAATTCCTGCAGAATTACACAGCTATAACATGGGTTTTTCCTCCAAGATCAGCAGTACTGAACCATGACCTCCATCTCCATGCAAATAAAAGGAAGAAACATATTCAAGCAACTTAGTAGCATTGTATTATTCAGTTTGCTTATTTGGTCCAAATAAACATCAAGGATGGCAGGTGAAATAATACAATGTAAGAGGAAATTAGAAGGAATGAAATTGCTGAATTTCCAGAAATTAAAATCCCAAATGAGGGATAAAAAAAAGATAGTAAGAGGATGCATGTGCAATAATTATTTCATTTTATTTAATACTTATTAGTGCTGATAGATGTAAATGTGCTTCATATACAGTTCAAATTCAAAGAATTAGTATACTGTCTTTTCTGCTCCATGCTTCACTTGACTAAACCTAGCAGAGACCCAGTTCTTATTCTGGGCTACCAGAATGCACGTCTGCTTTCTCCTTGACCCATCATTCTCGGAACTCAAGGGACCTGCCCTTCTTGAAAATTTGCCAAGAATTTTCTTGGCATTCTTTTATCAGTACCTTAGGGAAATTTAACCTTAGACACTAATAAAATAGGAAAACACAACATTTTTAGAATATTCAGACAAAAGTTAAAGTAAGACTTAAAGGTCACTACAGCCATAGATCTAGCCACATTAAAAAAAAAATCAGTATGGCTTCTATTGGTAAAAAAGCTTCAGGTATAAAGAACTGAAATATAAATAACAGTGTCTAAAATAATTAAGGATAACAGAGGATAATAATTACTAAACATAATGAACTGGCCAGCAAATCAATAAAATCAGTGTTTCTGAAGTTTCTGTTCTAACTATCTCTACCTGTTCATCATGCATTCTGGACAGAGATAAAGAAAACTGGAAACAAAACAAGCAACTCCACCTGGCTTCTTATGGCTTTACACCTGACCTTTAACTGACTTTGAGGTCTAACGAAGGCACAAACACTGATCAAATGTTGAAGCATTTATAAGGTTACTCCCACATAGGTTTGCTCTCATGCTAATAACTGAGTTTATGCGGCAAGCCTTTCCTCAAGGGAGTTAATAAGTTTAGGTCTGTCATCTCAGCCTGGCTACTTCTTTTCAAAAAAACTTAAGGTATTTAATAATCATTTACATCTGAATGACTGTCAAATTTAAGTGGATTGTCAAATTAACTAGGAATTTCTGAAAATATTGGAATGAGGCAGGAAGGAAAGAAAGAGGAAAACTGATGATAGCTCACCTCACTTCCACAGAAAACCCAGTTTAAAAAAGCAAGAAAAAATTGGCTTTCCACTAGAGAATGACAATGGATAACACACCCCTCTCACTGACAAAACAGATTTATTATACTGGAAAAGAGAGGTACGAACACCATAGAATATACCTTTACAAAAGAGGTTATACAATTCCAGTTGTGCATTTCAATTCATTATCATAAAAAAGTCTAAGATAAGATACCTAGAAGTTCAAATTAATGTGATTTGGAGAGACAAAGAAAGCTGTTGAATTTTTCTTCTAAGTTATATTGTCCCTACAGATATGAAGCAGCTCTGGTATAAATAATTTTTCGTGCCTGTGTACAGAGCAAATACCACAGACCTCACAGCATGCTCAGATGTTCCACTGCTATGAGGCTCTGGCAATCACTAACAACTTATCCCTGAACACAATAACTACATACCCAATTTCCAGAAGTTTCTCCAAAGCTCTGCTGACAAATGTCACTCAAATGAAGATTTTCAACAGCCCATGAAAACGTTTCTACAATTTTCCTTTTCTTCCTTCTTGTAATACACCATTTCCATTAAAACAAAGTAGCTGCTATCACAATCTGTTCTTTCAACTTGCTGCAAGTACTCAGATTAAAAATTAGTACAGTATTCAAATAGATACTTGCTTTTAAATCTTAAGTAACATGCACGTTTAATACCAATAGATACACACTAGCCAAACCACATTAAGAGAAAATTTTGAACTTTTAAGAGTGAAAAGGAAATGACTGACAGTTTCTTTTTCAGGAGGGAAAAAACCCCTACCTGTATCCATCACTACCAAAGAGAATCTCTTAGTGACTTTCTAGAGTTTAAGCAACTGGAATGACAGTATTTTAAAAACAAAAAACACCACCACAGTTTTTAGGGAACCGGTCAGTCCCCAGGTGAAGCTACCGGGCATTTGGAAAGATTTATAAGAACTTACTAAGCATGATCCGAGTCTACATTTATGGACAAAAAAAAAAAAAAAGACTCAAATCCACAATATTTTCTTGATCTGCACCAGACAGATGTTCCACTAGTAAATGTTATGCCCAGTTTTACATCTCAGCTGCTCTTCAGATCAGTAATCAGCAGAATAGGCTGAGCAGATAGAGATATGGACAAAGACAAAAGTTTCAAAAGAGTAAGTTAGAGGATGCCCTTGTAGTCCATGAACTACTACACACTTGTTCATTCGCTTACTTAGGACAGATGAAGTAGTTTAACCTTCAGGTGCAAGAGAACAGAAAAGACAGAGAAGCAGTAAGAGCATTTGCATTGGTAACTCTTGTACACATATTCTAAAAACAAGTGACTATTGCACAAGCAGCTGGCTGATGATAATAAGTGGACAAAAGAGAGAATTATATTGCTACCTTGAAAAAAAAAAAGAACTGTAACATTACTCAAGAGCATTTACAGTAAAAGCAGTCATTTTGAGAATTCATTACTATTACAACTACCATTAATCTTAAGAGCTCTGAAGCCCATTTTAAGATTTTTTTTTTAGGTATTAAAAAAAACCCCTAACTTAGGTAGAATTTTTATATTGAAGCACTTGTTAGGAGTTCAAAACTCAACGAAAACTTAAGGGTCACATTTGCATGACTAACTTTGTATGAATTCACAGCGCAACCAGCTGCATCTTTTCTCAGTTCGGGGACATTAGAAATACCTATAACAATGATTGAGAATAAAGGGCAAAAGAGCAAGAACACACAAACAAGTAACATGCAGAAATACAAACTTAAACCAAGCCACTAAATGTAACCTGTCTTGCCAGATCTTTTTTAACTTATTGGAAAAGTTGCTCTACTTAATATTGACAGAGAGATGTGTAAATCAATACATTTGGAACAAGCGATATATTTTAATTTAAAAATGTTCAAACTGCTGCAGTAAATCTATGCACTTAGCACGTACAAATCATCAGAGGGGTTTGCTTGTTGGGTATTTTTGACAAGATAAGGCAAGATGGTATGCAAAGCTCAGATACAAGTAATGCATAACAAAAATAAACTTTTTGAAAAATATGCTAGCTAAAAATAGGAACATGTTGAAATGAACTCTATTACCATTGGCTTGAATTCACCTAATGAAGTCAAGGAAAGGACAGTATGGAAAAATTACCAAAACTCTCCATTTGTCTGTTTTGCAATCTACTCCACCTACTTGCTACTGTTACAAAGTTCAGACCCAGGCAGTTTTCAGTAAAGTGAATGTCAGAAGGAGAAAAGAGAGAGAGGAAAAAAGCAGCTCAAAGTCTCAAGTGTAAGTAAAGACTCCTCATTTCTTTGTTATGGTATAATACTGCCCCCACACATTCTCCCCACGCCACTTCAAAACTACCTTGCCACCTTTCCTAGTTTCATAGTCTTAGACGTACTAAGTTTAATAAACATTCAGTAAAAATACACAAATCTAAAATCCATTATCTCAATTTCACATTTTAACATGGACTAAAGCATGCCATACAGAGAAAAAACCAACATTTTTAATTTAAAAACATACTATAGTAAAATTAAAGACTCTTTTTAAGTCAGCAAAATATACTCTTAGCAAATTCAAAAATAACAGCTTGGTAGGAAATCATTAATAAAAGAGGATGAGGGAGGAATCTATTAACTATTTATCGAAATAATAATTATTTGAGGAGAAGGAGCAGGCAAGCTGGGACAGTCTTAAAAGGTTCTCACGTTAAAGAAGTGCTAATTAATATATTCCATAACAGTTATTTGTAATTCTCATTTTGTGTTCTTTATCACTGAAGGGTAATTGTGATAAAGGGAGATAAAATCTGTAGAGATTATTTCAGCAATGTAATTTAGTCTTAAATTTATAAAGTTATAATTGCTTATTTTAGAAACAATGATGTCACCTTCATTACATACCACTTGTATAGACTAAAATTTTTCTTGGCAGCGCGAGTGCTCTTCTTTGTGTTTGCCCTATTTGCTATACCCTAGCATATAATCAAAGTTTCTGCTGTTTCTGCAAATGAATTCATCAAGTTCACAGTAATTTGAAATTGGACTACAACTTTGATCATAACAAATTAGTGCTAATAAGGCCAACTGTTCATTCACCATGATGCTATGCTAAATTTGTGATGAATGCTAAAAGACTGATTATTATTTTACTTGTAAGTACAGTAAGAGAACATCAGAACCAAGAGCCAGTACTAAATCTTTCAAAATGGATTTCAGCAATTGGGATCTTATAAAGAGTGAGAAAAATGTTCTTCTCTTCTCTTCCTCTCCATTTCCTGTAAACATTGACCAGTAATATGTTCATTTCTAATAGCTAACCCCTATCTGAAGCTAAAACCTAAACACAAACTCAAAAACAGCTCCTGGGAAATGGTTGTGGATAATAAAATAAAAAGGTGTTTTTAAGAATTGCCTCAACGCCACTGGAATGTGCAAACCCCAAAATATACTATTACAGTTGTCAAGTCACAGCATTGCAGATTGCTGTAACTGCCCAGCAAGCTGACCTGGTATCCTTTAACGTGACAGTGCAAAGTGCATTTAATATATCACAATTGTTCTTTAAAAAGGTTTCTATGTGACATTTTAGGTTGAATAGAGGATTAAATAATTAAGAAAGAATATTTATCATATTCTTGCCACTAAAAGTAAAAAATGTAAAATATCAAAAGTATTTTGAAAGCAACTGCACCATCTTCCTGATTATTTGGGTTCTATCTTCAAAACCAGCTTTCTCTCTCAGTCTACACATCCATACCGTAACAAAATTTTTGCTGTACTTTGTGTAGTGGGAAAAAAAAAAAAAAATCTGACCTCTTCTGGTAAGCTGCCAAGGTTTTTTATCAGTCTTAAGAATTTTCCACTTTGAATGGAAGAGGGTTGCTGGTTACAATACTCCATCCCTTGCAATCCATGTAAATTCCTTCTGCTGGGAGGACAGTCTTGAATCAGTCCCTGGAAGCCCAGAGCGCGTAACGTTCCTAAGCAGCTATGGCATTGTGTTCAGTGGGTGCAGACTGATGCATTGCCAAGCAAGGTCTGTTGCTGCTTTTCAGTCTCTGCTGTTACCACTCTGTAATGGCATCATGTACTCAGCTTTGCATTAGGCTTGCTGTGATAAATAGATTTATTGAAATTACTACCAAAACCAGCACAAACAATGCTGGTAAGGAAAGAAATAATGATTGTAAAGAATACTGACAAAAAGACCCAAAGACAAAATGCCATGAAAATGCTGAAGAAAAAAAAGACAAAAAGAGAAAATGCCATGAAGCATTTGTGGGAAACGAGAGTCCAGGAAACAATACATATGACAACACGGCAGGCGGCCTTCCCTCTGTTTCTTCTTCCAGACCTACCTCGGCAGTGATACTAAGTGGTAGTCCAACTCAGGACTGATGCAAGACAGAAGGGAGCTTCACGTTTATTTTTTTGTCTTAAGACAATTAAGCAACACATTCTTAGCTCATATTTGGACAACACAGAACTCAATGTTCTGACCAAATACACGCAGCTTAATGGTCTGGGGTCATGTAATGTGTGCCTTCTTGCAACGGGTTATGGAAAATAGAGCATGATGGAGGCGGCTGCCAGCGAGCTAGTACTTTATGCAGTGCCTCTCCGAACACTTGCCTCTGCTAACATGCATATGTCCACTGAGTCCTAAGGAACACTACACACATTTTCTGTGGTTTCTGGAATTCATACATCTAAACCAGGTAGAGAGAGGCATAACTGGCCAAGTCTGACAATTCAGACAGAATGCCAGGGATGGGAAGAAAGCACAGCACCTCGCTAGAAACACAGGTGATACGGACACCACAGCACAAAGCATCAGACTCCTAGAAATGAAAGCCTCAAGCACTAAGATTTGACAAGGCTGTTCTTCACTGTTTTACAAGAGAAGTATTTCATTATTTTAATTGTTTTTAGTAAAGCTAAATAATACTTATTTATTTAATAAAATACTTAAGCACAGAGAAACACTTTGCATTTGTTTTTGGCAACACAGACTATTATGAGGAACACATCAGCAAGAACAACCTTTTGTTTTACCATACTCCCATTTTAAAATTCCTTTATTTAATAAATATGCATCTTTCTGCTACATGCTCTACATCAAAGATCTTCCCTTGCTCCTCTCAAAGCCCATGCACTATAAACCCTATTCTGCGTCACCGATTTTAAATTTAATCTATAAAAGTCATTTTACATATACTACAAATAACAATACATGCCCTAGTTTGAATATTAAAGTTGTAATTCAATTTCAAGGTTCTTCTGACAGTATTCCAGCATCACCCTTTTTTCCAAGACGCTACTTGAATCCTTTTCAGTAAATTCACAAACTACCACAAATCAATAGCTTAAAAGCAGATATATTGCATCAATAACTTCACTACCGCTTATTGCTATCCGTTCAAACATTACTGAGAGGTTGGTCCTATAGTATAATCATAGAAATTAACAAAAATAAATAGTAAAAAATTAATAAAGTTACATGATTCCATGTTCATAATTCATACCCTACGCACATTCTTTACAACTTGCTATGTATTTTCTTCCTGCGTTCCTATCAAATGGAAGGGAGGGTATTATTAGCTATTGGACAGAGATAAGAAAACCCAGACATTTAAATCCAGATTTACAGAGTGTAAACTCCACCCAAGTCTCTCTTCCTCAGCTTTTATTAGCTTTAATTGCTCAGAGAAACCCAACTAATAGACAATACTAGGCTTGGACTGGATGAAGTATAGCCTCTATGAATCTGGATTACAGTCTCAAAAGAGACTTACTCTTTACTCTGTAAAGCATGAGATTGCATCAATATAGTCACTGCTGGAAAATTATAATATACAATCACATGAAGTAGAGTGAGCATATTTACTAAAACTATAGAGTTTTCTACACTTAAGAGAAGTCATAGCTTTTTGAAAAGCTAACCACTGCACCTGGAAATTTATTGACTTTCTCCTTGTTATGAAGCCAGCTGGTACCATAGCAGTAATTTGCATTGCTTTCTTAAAGGATGATTAGTATTAGTAAGCTATGTACATTACATATCGGTGTTATCCAGGCACACAAGAGGTTTTGTACCAGGTATGTACTCAGTTTTCAGTTCTAAGTTTACCTTCTCCAAGGCATTTTATTGAAGCAAATAGTTTGTGTAAGTAACCTTAGCAATAGACAAATGAAAAAAAGTCAAACACTTTTGAACATAACTCTTTCCCCTCCTCTCCATTTTCTCAAGTTTCTCTTTGTACTGCTGTAAGCATCTACATATACAAAACCAAATGAAGGCTATCTACCCTGTACTGGGCACAGCTGGCAGGGTTTTGGCAGCTGGAGGGGGGGCTGCAGGAGTGACCTGTGTAGACAGAGGTCAGGGATTGCTCTGTGCCTGTCACAGTTGGTACCAGTTGGCTCCGTGATGGACAAAACGGACCCACCGTGCACCAAAATGGAACCAGGACTCCCTGGTGCCTATGCAAAAGAATATTTAGGAATGGGAGATAAATACCAAGAGACGACACACACAGGAGGACACCAAAGGGAGACGCCAGAGAAGGACAGACTAAACCGAGGAGATGCAAGAGCTGATACTGGGACAGGAGAGATGCATGAATAGGCACAAGCGAGGAAGAAAACAGACTGGCAGGACAGACAGTACAGCAGGATAACTGCTGAAGCAAATGAACCACCCAAACAAGGGCTGGAGACAGGACCAAGGAGGAGGTACGACCCCAAAGGAACTGCAGCTGATGGGGCAACCCATACCAGAGCAATTTGGTAAGAAGCAAGGAGCAGCAAAAGAAAAGGAACTGCAACACGCTGACTCCCATCTCCTCCACCTTCCATCATCCCACCGAACAGACTAAGTGTAATGTGCAGCGAGGAGACTGTAGACCAAAACGTGGGGAGGAGACGTGTCTGGCGGGAAGGTGAGGTGGGCTTGTCTGTTTTTATTGTTCAACACCAGGATCAGTAATCGAAAGGTTGTTAAATGGCAATAAATTAACTGATTGACATTCCCTGATTTGAAGCTGTTTTGGCCCATGACACACCCCTAAGCAGGAAAGCTTCCAGCCTTAAAAACAGATGGCTAAGTTTATCCTGGGACTGTAGTACTTAGACAAATATACGCATATACTTAATACTATATCCTTTATGCTAATCCAGAGCTTTATTCCTGTAAAGACAGTTTACTATTATATTGTTTGTTCCATAAAAGTAATTGTTCTACTTGTGCTTTCACAAAATCATTTTTTTAGCTTGGTTTTCTGAGAAAAAGGAGACCTCCATAATTATCTGCAACTTTTGACCTCCTACCACTCCCTCACTAACTTTTAAGCCCATTAGCAAATTTCAGCTGGCTATAAAAGGAGAGATGTCTTAAAAATAAAGTTTGCATTTGTGACACTGAATGGGCAGAGACACCCAAATCAGTGTCCTCGCTCTGTGGAGAAATCGGCATGAACTCAGCCAGCTCACACGTGGAGCCTGGAACAATTCACATCACACACTGCCCCTTTCCAAATTGGCAGTTAGGAGTTATGAGGATTGTATACACGTATGCAGGTTTAAAGAGATATGAAAAAGGGAACTGTCAGAATCATTGGGAACAGAGAAAAGACTGAAGTCAGGAAAAAAAGGGAAGGGGGGGGTCTAAGGTTACTGCGGCTAAGGGATTTTGTAAAGTGGCAGTAGAAAGAAGTCCTTAAGAAAGAGTTCTTTGTGATGGTCAAGAAGAATTTTATTTGCTAACTGCATTTTATATATTGTCAACATGCAAACAGGCATTTTGTTAAACCTTCAACCTGTTGAAAATGGATGTTTAGAGTCTGCTATGTGAAATCTAACACAGTAACCATATAGACTTCAGTTTCTGGAAGTCTTAGAAGTAGCACGTATACCAAAACCAAGTCAGTGCTTCTCGATGTAAACAAAAGTACATATGGAATTCAGAGACATCCACAGCCAGGAGAGCACACCAATTGATTAATACCTGGCCAGAACATCACTTGGCAAGAGAAAAAACACTCAAAGATCAGAAGCAAGGGACAGGTATAATTTGCAGTTCTTAGGTCAATCTGCTTCACTTAGAAGAGGTTAAACAAACTAAAACAAAGCACACAGCAAAACACTGGGACAATCTCAACGGGGTTCTCCACAATCTCAGCCTTCCACAACCTACCATCCTGCTGCATATGACAAAAAACTCACGGTTACACCTGCCAAAAGAAAACTGCCTAACCTCATTTGTTTGACAGCTTTCAAATCAGCCATTGCTGCACAGTAGGTGAGACCCTGCCAAACTCTCAGGAGATCCTTGGCCAGGTGGAACTGGCACTGAGAGAATTAATGAGGATTCCAGGTCTGGATTATAACTTTTGTGAGAGAAGGCTTAAAGTGCCTGGGATTTGCCAGCCTTCCCCAAATTGTTCTTCAGAGACAAGTTCTTAAGTGTATAGGAGCTGCCGCTCAAACAACAATAAGCAATACTTGTCTGTCAGGCCACACAACATCTAGATGATACTCAACAACATTGGCCATGCAGATCAAAAGGCCTGATCTATACAAAGCACGCAGCCTTGTAAACTTTAAGAAGAATGATGTACAAACCTAGACAAGAACCACTAGCTTCCTCAGAACACTCAGAGTCAAGATGTGTGTTAAGGAAAGCACACAAAGCTTTAAAAAGTCTGCTCAGAGAATTTGTGCCAGGCATTTTGCCAAAGGATAGATCATTAACGGTTTCAATGATCTCCCCTTGGAGAGGGGGCTGCCAAGACAAATCCTCTTAGTTATACTAGAAAGGTTAAGTGAGGTCAAAAAGTCCCACCTCTCCCCAGCTGTGGGCACTTCACCATTTTGATAATTTTGATAAAGAAATAAACGAATGCTTTAGGTGTTTACATTTAATTAGTCTGATGCCAGCAAAGTTTCTAATAACCAGTATTATACTTGAGTTTGTGTCTGCTTTGATTAGCTCTCTTAACAGCCGACCAGCTCTGTCACCCTACTGGAATAATCTATTTTGCGCAAGTCAAGGCCATTTGAGACCTCTGGGCTGTGTGTACACTGACAGCATGGCTGGCCACTTTCAGCTCCTCCAGCAAGACAGTAAAATAAAAGGGGACACCAGATGTACCTGCATCTCCAGGCAGTTTTCTGTCTCCCTTTAGGTTAAGGTAGACAAGAAAGCCTGTTTATTTTCTTCTGAAGGTGTAAGAATTAGTTGTGCTTGGTAACACACTTTGAAAGCCACAGACAGCATAGTGGACAATACCTCAAGGATATTATTTACCTTCCAAAGCAAAGTGTCTAAACACTCACCTGTTCCTTAAACATTTCTATGCACAGGAGGCAAGAATTAATCTCCTTTCAAGAATAATATTTCTACAGTTGATCTTCATGGCAGCAAAGGCATAATGGAAAATTGAATGGTATCATTATAACATTTAGTATCCTATCAAAATAGCTCGCCACAATGAGTACTGAGAGCTATTGATTCAAACACATTCTTCACAGTGCAATGTTCCCATTTCAATTATTTTGAGATTAAGTTTCTTTGCTTTACTAATTTAATGGAAGAACTGTAGAAGAAACATATCTAAAAAAATCCAGAATTTATGAACATAACCCACAACAACAACCGAAAGGTCACCATTTTCTCTCAAAGAACCAGTAACAAACAGTACATCAATAGTCTGCAATAATCTTGGATAATTCTGCTAGCATTTTAGTGAAAATTTGAAATTAAAATATTTTCCACTCTCATCATCACTACATGGTAAACTGGCAGACTACAGATATAATGGATGCAATTTAACACAATATAGTAGTTTCATATTATTAACCTAGCATTAAAAGAACACTAAATGATTAAGGACCTAATTCTCCAAGGTCCCACAACCTCTCAATACATCACCACAACTAAAAGCAGGTAGTCATATTGAAGCTTTCCACGTTCATGAGGGATTTTGGGTCTGCTGCACTCTTAAGACTGCTCAACAGCTCTGACCATACCACCCTCAGTAGTAACTCCCCTGAAATAAGTAAAGCATGTACAAATCTCCCTCTACAGAAAAAAAGGCAAAAATAATCCCCCTGACCAAAACCTTGAAAAAACACCCAAGCAGATTGCTTTTTAGAGAGCACCTTTCTCCACCCCATAACATCTAAAAGAAAGAGAAGACTATAATGGAACATCTGGACAACCACTGGACTTTGCTATTAATGGGTTATATTTACTCTACTTATGTTTTGTCATTTTGTGTTGCTTTACTGTATACACATCTCAACTTTTTTCTGTAGAAATTGTGCTCACTATAGGACAGTCTTCTGATTTTGAAGAAAACACATTTGCACTGAAAAGATATGAGAATTCTTTTCAATGCAACATATGCACTTTCTGAAATAAAGTATCATGTCAAACAGTAAAGTCTGAGAAAGGACAGTATAATGAAGTACTGAGAAAACTATGTTTTGAAATTAGAAAGTTTTTACACAAAGTTAAAATGATCAAGTTTTTCTAATATGCCAATTGTAACTTCTCCAAGTTCATTTACAGCCTTGCATCAGTTTACTCCATTAAATATTCATTACACCAACTATGCTTATTGATGCTTTGCTAGCTTCTTTCCTCTTATGCACTTCTTCCAAGCACGGAAGAATGTGGTAAAAACAGAGTTACTCTTTCTACAGATCATGCATCCTCAGGCTGTTGGTTGCAAACGCTCCTTTCAAAGGTAATTTCTTTCTGGATCTTGCCAATTATTAGCATAGTTAGGTGATCTCCACTGCCTCATGGCAGTGACAAATACATATTTGAAGAAATTAAAACAGACAACATATTTATAACAATTTGCTAAAGGACAAAATGAACATACACGATACCTCTGTTAGGTTCTTGCTCTAACTCTATGGTAGCTTACTCTGCCTTTCTCATGTAGGCTGTAGTCCTACAGAGTACATACCTCAGAATAAGAGTCCTAAGGGGACTCTGGACACATTTATATTACTGCTGGAAACTCAGCTTTGTTGCAAGTGTTTCTGACTATTTTTGTAACACACACTATTATAATTGAAAATAGAGTAGTACTGGGTAGTACTGATTTTGACATTTTAAAGCGGCAATCTTTACCCAACTTACTCTTGAAGAATTTTCTAAATACATGCATTATGACATATGTACCTGCTGAGTATTAGATTTGTATTTGTACACAATTAGAGTAAGGCTTAACAAATGTATAAGAATCATACTTCCATATAAAAATAAGAAACTCACTTTGAGAGAGAGAGATGAAAACATTGACACTATTTTTAGATGAGCAGGTAAGACCTGTAATTAAAATCTGATCTTTGCCTAAGAAAACATCTGTTTTCTTCACTGTGTAATTAGTAAAATTAATGAATTCCAATCCATCCACACAAATGATTTTTTTAACTCTGAAATCAATCACTTTAAAACCCAAGATGCTTTCAGCTACACAAATTTACCAATAAGTGATACTGTAGATCAGGTTCAAATTATGAATGTAATTTTCTTCATAGTTATGTTTGAAACGTTTTCTAACCCTCTCCCTCTATTCTGCCAACGTTGACATTTGTAATATAAACAAAACAGATTTGCACATTAAAAAATTTGATATGGCTACATACTAGATAAAGCTTCTCATACATAATTCTTGTCAGAAAACTGACTAAAAGATCACATTGCTTAACTGGATCAGAACAGGAAATATGCTTATTGGTAGGCATTTTAAAAATTAAGACTATCCCTCTCTGACACATTTTATTATATACAGAGCAGGAAACTGCTGAACAGTGAACACAATTTCACAACGCAGATTAGCAGATCAATCATTAGAGAAAGTGATGAAAAATTTATTTTAAAATATTTTCTTCTTAAAAAAGTGTTGCTTTTAAGAATCTGAAATGGCAGATGACGACACTTGAGGAGGTTAGCATTGGATAATTACAGACAACACAAATGATGGGAAACATAGTATGCTTTAGTGATCTCCAGTAGTACCGTCTTGCTGCTATAAAGGGACAACAAAAGGAGGCTTCTTTCATACCCTGTATGGGCACAGCTGGATTCTAATTCAAAAGGGCAATTCTGATTGTCCATACTAAAAATCTTCAGCCAAAACCTATGTATCTGTTCATTTGCTGTAATTGTTTCAATCTTCCTCTTTGAATCAGGGAGATGTGCAGGAGAAAACCAGCTAACAATCTCATAAGTACTTGTTTTATGAATCTGGCCCTCAGTCAAGAAGTTGCAGTGAAAAATCTTTTAATCGCCTTCTGATCAGAATTTACTGGATTGTATCTAAGTTCAAGGGTATTAAAATGTGCAAAGGAGACTATGAAAAAATGGCTAGGTTATAGATTTTAACTTCTTAACTAGAAAATTGACTCAAAATAGATTTTCTAATTTACAATGAATCAAAAGAAAAAACATTAGACCATAGCAAAAGTGGCACAAATGTATCAAAAAGCAAATGAATAAACATTTGAAAAGATTTATTATTAGAAATTGTAATAAATTTTGGAAAGATGAATCGATTTTAGTTAAAAGGTATAACTGACAATTTATTGGGCGGGAAGATGCATTATTTTCCAATTGTTATCCACCTACAGTAAAACTGATTTGTGTCCTATTGTATTTTATGGAAAAGGAGAGAGCAACTTTCAGTGATTTAGATTAAATGTATTAATCATAACCAGGCACTGTGAACTATATATCTACTATTAAAGAAGATTTTTGACATTTAATTCTGTAGCAATATTTTGGCTCTGTACCACTCTTCCTAAATCCAATTCCTGCTACAGTTGGCAGATTTCTCCCTTTTAATTTTATGGGGCTTAAAGTAGCATTTAACCACCCATGCGGTAAATAATGCAGGATTAGAAATATTTAGTGTTTTGTTTCCCTTTGAAGCGTACTAATCCATCAACCCCAAAATATTTTTAAAACATTTTCCACATTCTAGCAATATTTAATATAAGATTCAGTAAAACATCCTATGTAAATGAAGTTGTTTTCCTGAAACAAAAAAAAAAAATATCACATTAAACCCTAAAGAAAATAAGCATATACAACGCCGATACAGGGGGATTCATGTTATAAAGATACCAGTTTGTGTACAAAGAAAACTTTAATAAATCCTTCAGAGTTTAAATATTATAGACTATCTAATAGTCACATCGTATATTCTCAATAATCTGACAAAATACAGTTAAGAGTTCTGTTCTCCCAAACAAGGGATAACAATCTATTTTAAAATACTTATGCCCAACTTAACACTGAAATGCTAGCTTCTATTTATGCAAAAAAAGCCCTTGTTTTTATGCAGTCATTTCCTATCTTTACCTTAAGTGCTATATTTTGCTGCATGGGAAACCTGCCTTATGGTAGCTTCTAACACGCAGTGTTCTTGAAGTTATCCTAGGTATTGCAAATTGTCTTAAATTGCCTTAGATCTACATCAATTATTAGATTCCAGATTTTTAAAAAACTCAAAAGAACAAAAAAAGAGAGAAAGCAGTACAGCAACAAAAACTCAATCACCATATGCATGCTTTCTTTTTCAAAGCATAACATGACATAAAACAGGAAAAAGGTTTCTCTTTCTCCAGTCTGACTACATTCTATAGAGAATAAAAATGCCATCTACTGTAAACCTACTGTATCTATCTGTTTAGGTCTTTAAAATAAGTCTTTTAGAACTAAGCAATCCAATGGGAGGGGGTCAGGGAGAAGGGGAAATGGGGCACATTTTATCTAATGCTCTTTAGAGTGAATTTCACAAGTGCTTAAAAAAAAAATCTATAGCAGGATGGTTGCAACAGAGTTTGCTCATCAGCTAGCAGTAAGAAAATAGACAATTTTGAACTGAGGATAAGTTTCTTCCTTGACCTTTAAAATCACAATCTGCAGGAGTGCTAAGTCGAGGCTGAGAAACAACAGAATAATAAAGTTATTCTCATACTCGTGTATGCAGGTTTTAAAATCACCTGTCAAATGAGTTAATAACAAGAAAAGGAGAAACAAACCACAACAAAAAATCAGATCATCGGAAGCAAGAGTTTGCTGAATCAAATTGCAAGGGGCTGAGTGAACAGATTTTGAACAGTTATCAAAACTGTTGGACTGAAAGGGTTCATGGGATCAGTTGTAACTGTTTACACTTCACTTAGAAAAGAAACTAGAAAAGCAGCTAATGTGTTCTAACTGAAGGGACAGCAACTAAAAAGCAAAGACCAAGTCTACTGAACCACTCCGATTCAGCTGGAAGTGCTGATGTCAACAAACCTTTTCTTGTTGTCCTGTTTATTCCAACATATGATACATAATTCAGTAACTAGACAAATGGTTTAAGTACACACAAAACAAAGATCACCATGCTTTTGAAAAGATCATACCAACGTTATGTGTAAGGTTTTCCACAATAGCAAGAGACCACTTGTCCTGGTTTCAGCTGGGAGAGAGTTAATTTTCTTCTTAGTAGCTGGTATAGTGCTGTGTTTTGGGTTTAGGATGAGAATAATGTTGATACACAGATGTTTTGGTTCCTGCTAAGCAGTGCTAAGCTGTTGCTAAATTGTTGCTAAGTAGTGCTTACACTGGTCAAGGACTTTTCAGCTTCCCATGCTCTGCTGCTCTGCCTGGTGCATGGGGCAGGGGGGCTGACCCAGACTGGCCCAAGGGCTGTTCCATACCATATGACGTCATGCTCAGTATATAAGCTGGGGGAAGAAGGAGAAAGGGGGGGGCATTGGGCATGATGGCGTTTGTCTTCCCAAGTAACCGTTACACATGATGGAGCCCTGCTTTCATGGAGATGGCTGAACACCAGCCTGCCGATGGGAAGTAGTGAATGAATTCCTTGTTTTGTTTTGTTTGCGTGCACAGTTTTTGCTTTGCCTATTTAACTGTTCCAATTTATTTTACTTCAATTATTAAACTGTTCTTATCTCAACCCACGAGTTTTCTCCCTTTTACCCTTCTGATTCTCTCCCCCATCCCACTGGTGGGGAGTGAGCGAGCGGCTGCGTGGTGCTTAGTTGCTGACTGGGGTTAAACCACGACACCAGTAAACACAGCAGCTTTGAATTTTCCTGTGACACACCTCACATCCCACAGCATTATTAATTTACTGATTACCTTCAGGAAATGACCTTTCTATTCTAGGATTGCTTATTACCATTTATTTAAAGTTAGGATTGCAGTCTCTGATATTGGATAAACACATTTAAGAAAGTATTCACTTCTGCAACTTATTCAATTTGAAGATCTCTCAGAAATGCGTTAAACAACGCCTACAGTTCTGTAAAGAAAAGGGTCTTTTCTATGTTTAGTTACATGTTTACTTGCTGTAAATACCATAGCATAATTATCAGAAGAGGCATCCCCTAACAAATTTTGAGTACTTTCTTCCCTCCTCAAAACTACGCTCTCCATATGTACATTTGATTTTCTTACTTCAAGAAACAAAATTATAGCAAACGTTGTTTTCCTGTTAAGTCCCAGGTAAGTTAGGCTACAACTGTGGGTTGCTCCACTTCTTAATGGTTATTTTTAACAAGTTGTCTTTACATCTGACTAACGAAACTCACAGTAATCAAACACAATGGCGAAGGAGTACCTCTTCATTCCTGTATTATATCTCACATTACAAAGTCAGCAGAATAATTTTCTTGGGCTATTCAGTTTCAACACAATGCATCATATGTGTTTGCTACTTTATTTTCTGTGCTGCCTTTTGAACATATTTGATATATGCATCTCCATGACAAATTGCTGGATAGGACACTAAAGATCCAGTTTAATTCACAGTTTTTACAGCTGCCTCTTATTCTGGGTACAAACCATAAGAACCCAGACTGTACATAGAAAAAAACCCCAACGTTTTAATGCAGTTTGTATTTTCACTTTTAAATGAAACAAGATTATAACATTTTAATTCCCAGTCTTTGCCTTGCAGTCTTATAGTAATGATTTGAAAGATGAGCTGCAAGTGGTATTAATCACTCTTCAGCTAAGATTTTTTTTTTAATATGTATTACAAAGTAAAGCTAGAACAGAGCTAGAGAACAAAACAGAAATGAGTGCATCTGAGTATAAATTGTGTATCTCAGTACAAATCTAGAAGGCCACTATTAATAGGCTTGATCTAGACTTCTACAGATAGGCAGAGTATTATTAGATACTAGAGTACTATTAGATATCTAAAGTGCCGTTATGAAAGTTGTTTTCCCTGTGGATGGCCACCATATGAAATGCAACTGAAATAATAGCTGGACTACTTTCAAGTTGTTCCATCTATTGGTAGCCCTCATTCTCCCACGCCACGTCTTCCACGCAAAAAGATGAATCCTACAGAGTGGAAAACCTACTCATGTGAATAAGTTATCATGGTTTGAATTTGCAAGAAACTTTCATCAGTTTAGGAGTTGTATCCGATCTTGTACATGCTTTCAGTTAAAAAATGCTAAACAATGTGTTAGCTGAAATCACTGTCATGATTTACTTGACATTTATGATGTTAGTACAGCATAAATGAGATGTTGCTCATCAGCTAAGCCACACTGTCTGTGCATGTGTTCCTGGCCTATCACACATAAGATTTTCTGTCTGTTCTCAGCATTAAATAATCAACTCCCCCATCAACTTCAATACAAGGAAATACAACACCTAACTTGACGCTGGGTACAAGATGTTGTTGTTTTACCATTAATTCTTCAAAATGTGGCTGTTGAGGCTTTAAGAAGTTTCTAGAAGAGACACGACTTAGCAAAATTTTTGCAGAAAAGATACTAAAACCAATTACATTTAAAGACAAATTCTTTCCATTAGAATTGCACTAAAACTTAAAACATCAAAGAACCAATACAGGCTTAGGAAGTCAAAACAAGCACATTCCAAATGTCTGCAGCAGAACCATTTCATGCAGCCAGTCACCAGAAAGAAGGATTTCTTTGTGATAAGCAGCAGAAGACAAGAGGAATAATTATGCTGCCTCATATTTTGAAGTCAGAGGTTTTTAAAATCATTATTATCTGCAAGAAGTGTTGTAAAACCACATTAAATGTGTTTTCAAGGCAGTCACTAACTGAAGAATAAAAGGGATATCATTATGCTATTTGCCCTGGTTTAAAAGTAAACTTAAGTGTAATTGTAGATGACCATCATTTGAGTTGTTGGATTAAGGTGAATTACAAGGAATACTGCTCAGACTAACAGTTCACAGCACTTGTCACCATGAATAAACCACAAGATGTATTTAAAAAATAAGCAGCACATTTGGCATTTCCGAGACTAATGCTGGAGGGCAACTATTTTGCTGAAGTAGGATGCTGTTTTTGACACTATACTTGAAGTAGGAGTCCAAGAAAAAAGAGACAAGTCACCACATTCACTTTAGCTAGACAGAAGTTAATCTTTGATATTTTAAAGGTATGCTTTGGTCATCACCGCAGGTGAAATACCAAGAAAAACCATTGCTAGCTCTGCTGTCCAGAATATCTGTTTCAGTGGTTATACACCTACGAGATATCTTCATTTTGTTGACCAAGTACAATTGTTACCTCTATAAGCTATGAACTGCCTGATGCATTTAAACTATTTTTTTTATTGATAGACATACGTTTTGTAAGAGTGAAACTAGGACACAATTTGAGACTACTCTAATTTACAGTATAAGTGATATAGAAGAATAAAACAATCACGTGCTCACCTTCACCAGTTAGTGCCCTTACAACTATTACAAACCAGCTGAGGATTTCTCTAACTACTTTAATTATGGCAGAGGGGCTTCACACTTAAGTAAAAGAACTAATAATAAAACTGACCGACCTTAGATTTGTTGAAATCTAAACTTTTGGTACTTGAGTTACTTGTAACTCCTTTTTGGGTAATGCACTGCAGCTTCAAATGAGACAGAAATGCTGTGGTATCATTTGTGTCTGTTTACTGGTTTGATGACACCAAGATGATCATAGATTTTCGTTAGACGATTACAAGTGACACAAAAATCACTGTTGGTTAAAACAAATGTAGGTTTTAAGACAGACTTTATCAAAACACTCAGATCTCATAAAGGATAAATAGAATTCAAAATACTTTGTAACAGTTACAACTATATGACAGAACCGGTCTACTAATTCTAGTGTTCTGCCTTGAACGATAACAATATTTAACTGTGCCTTAAGTATGGGTACCACCATTGGTACTACCAGTGATGGGAATAACTTGGAAAAACACTGACCTACTATGAAACATGGTACAGCTGTAATTATGATTCTTTTGATGAGTAAGTATGCTAAGCTATTACTAAAGTCACTAAAAAGCTTTTACTCTTCCATCAGGTGCTTACTATGGCAGGTAGAACAAGTTATATTAAGCTTGCATCAGTATAAGTGAAAGCTTTAGCAAAAATGCACTTGAAAATTAATTTGTGGAAAAAAGAACCTCTTACACCTGCTATGTATTTTGCATAGTAAGAACAGTAAGCAGTTCTCCAAAAAATATTAGATACATAAAGTTAAGAACATCACAAGTCAACATCATCCCCAATACTTACATCCCATTTTTGAAACCTACATTGTTTATAATGGGGTTTTGAAATGTGACAGAAGCTTTTTTTTCCTTTTGTTTTCTCATAATATAAAGCCATTTCAACCTAAGCTCTGAAGTCTATAAGAGTGCCATTTGACTCATTCCTTAGGAACATTGTAGCATTTTTGCCAATAGTGACCCAACACTGGAAGAATCAAAGGCGGGACCTGAACTGCTGTCACAGCAGCACCTCCTCTGCTAACAACCTGAATTTTTCTGTCTGAAAAATCACATATGCAGGAAGCACATGAGTGCAGGAAAACACCCACTCCTCAAGGCAGTTTGTCCTTCTACTCTATGTTGTAAAACTAAGGTACTGGGTTAACTAAGGTGAGGATTAAAACAGCATGACTTACTACATTTTGCATAAGCAGATATAAATTAGAACAATTACAAACAAGGAAAAAATTTTAAAAATAAAAGGGAAAGCATAGCAAGAAATGCTTTAAATAGCTAAAAATATATTTGATGACAGGAAATCTTACTGAAACCCCCATTACAAAAAACCAAAAGCTCCTACCCATTTAAAAGAAAATTCATTCGCAGCTTTAGCAGCGAAAGGTTTCAAAGTGTCATCCTCGGACACAGAGGCCTAATATTCCTGATCTTGAATGAGTGAAAGTCTGGAAACCAACAAGAGTTCAGTTTTGTTAGCAGACATCATCTGATACCACTCACATATCCCCAAATGACAAAAGTAATTAACTGAAGAAAATAATTAAAATTTATAGATAAGTTATTTCATGCACCTAACTGAAACTGCATTGTGTTCTGACTATATGCCACACATCCAGTGTAAAAGAATTCTCCACAACACCAAATCAACTTTAAACTTGAGAAGTAATGTTTTTCTAAAAGTTGCAGAGCATCCATAAAGAGGCTTCTGACCAGTACTGCAAAAACAACACCCAACTTACTCTAAGAAAACATTCCTTCAATCTGTAACAAGGTTTCTTATTTAATACCATTTCACTCAATTTCCAAAATATTTTGACAAGAAAAATTCCTGAAAACACCTGGCTGTTTCTTCAGTTAGAAAGAACTTAGAAGCAGAAATGTTTGATTTGATTTTACATTTTGAAAGCAATTAACAGAAAGCATGAGTGCTCAATACATCTTTTCTCCTCACATCAATAGACTAGCAGTTATCTGTCAACAATTTTTTGAGAAAAGCTCTTTTATTTTGGAATTTTTGAACAAGAGTCACAGGATTTGACAGAAATACCCAGACACCTTCAGATAACAGGTCTCTGAAATGTAGCTTTCATTCTTTAAGTCCTTTTTGAATAATTACAACTATGTATAGTCAAGCTCAACAGTACAGCTGTGCAAAAAGAAAAATCAGTCCTAGGAGTGCCAGACTTAAAATAGGCTGTCTTTAATATTATGAAATCAAACCCCATGACATAAAGGTGATGAATGGAAAAATTGGCAGAGTCAAGAGAAAGCATCACTTTTATTGGTCATGTTTTTTGCACTTTAGCCCAGTGAAATCACTTGCCAGCTTCCAGCCCTGACAGACAATCCAGGGAGGAAGAGCCAACACAAAAGAGTCCTTCAACAAAACCCTACAATGTCTCTCCCTGTCTCAGGGAAGGAACTGTATCTAGAACCACACAGGGAACAGCTAAGACAGGAGCACTGATTTTTACAACCTCCGCTTATTTGTATGGAGTTGTGAATAAAAGTGAAATTTTTCAGTCATTGAGTAGTAAGTTAGGCAAAACATTTTGAAAGAAACAAAAAAGTAGTCACGTTCTATTTTCACTAGCTGTAATTATTAACTCTTATTTTCTTTAATTAGGGCTTCTGTGATCTCCCCAGGAATCCATCTGAGAAAAGTATGGCAGTCTTAATCATTGAAGGTAAAGAGTTCATCTAGTATTCTACATCATAGACATGAACCTTCACATTTCCAATGCATTTAAAATGTTAGATTTCTGATTTTATTCTGCTAAATACCAAAGTTTCATGTCTAATTTGTTGGAAAGGACAGAGATATAGTACTAGATAAATGACGTGCAAGTCTATAAACACATATAGAAAAAAAGACTGGACGAAGAAAGCTTTCCTTCTAAGAAATCAGCATTTCATTCCTAGAACACTACTTCTAAATTGTAGAACTTTTGCTTAACAGAAGAATGTGGGGGTTGGGAATAGCTAATCACGTATAACTGCAGAATTCAACCAAGCACAATAAGATTTCATGCAATATACCTTATTAAAAGAGTACATGAAATACTGGTATGGTATGAAAGTACATATATCATGTTTCTGATTAGAATTACAAAGTTCTGCAACTTGAAACAGGCGGGATCGAAAGCATAGCGTATTAGAAAAGCCACATGTTTTTCTATTTCTTTTCAAATAAAGTTCTGTTACAAATGATGCTGCCACAAAACAAGGCAATGAAGACATGAAATGCCAGCATTATAACTGTATGCCAAAATATATGCCTGACAAACCATTTAATTATGGATTCCATAATAAATGTGCCTATCTTAAGTAAATTGGACAATCCAAAGGATATAATCCATTGTGATGAATTTTTTTTTCTTTTTCTTGCTCAGCTTTTCCAGTTGTCATCTGCTGTATGACAACTCATTCAACTTGCACATTGGATTAGGTGAAGATTTTCATAGTATTTGCATGCGAGGTTTTTACTTCTCTCGTGCTTGTCCAGTGTTGTACGATCATTAGAAAAGCGTTTTGACCCAAAGGCAGTATGCTTGATGACAGAAAGACCCATAAGTTTGTTCAAATTAAACAACTCATCAATGAAATGCAGGAAGAGCATCTGGACAGAATCTGAGTGCCAGCTGTGGCTACTTCAAATTAAAGCTCACTGACTGGTCCATAAAGAGCAGCATTCTTCCTCTGATTCTCAGCTCCCACTGCTTCTAGAAACCGTGGTGTGAAAATGACTTAAGCTAGCAGTTTCCTTGGTATATAGCAAGTAACAATCACACTCCTAGCCTGATGTGTCTCTTACAAGAAAACACCCAAACAGTTGGGCGTTAAAACACTTTTTGACAGATGATGATGATATATCAAGGTACTAACATAGCCACTCATTCTGCCTTCCCTAAACCAGTAATCTCTTCAAGGCTTTGCTAGCTGCTATAATTGCGAGCCTTCAACTAAACCTTTCCAAAAAAGTTTAAACATACATTGACTGTATGCAAAGGGCTAACTACATGCTCATATTCCCTAGATACAAACCGCACATCCTTAGACTGATTACAGTATATAGCGTGTGTCTTTTCGGTAATGTATCTCAGTAGGAAACTCGATTTTTTACTTTGTCTCCCTTTAAAGTCTGTGTAAAAGCAGTGATACAGACACCAGACTCCTCGCTGTTAAAAAGAAAGAATTAAGTCACACCACAACTCTGTTTAATGAGTTGAGTCTGCAGTGTTCTTTCCTCAGGATATTAATCTTTCTAAAAGCATTCTTGCTCTTCTTCACTGTTACCATCTAATAGCAGTAATTACTTCTTGTTCTGCGTTATCAGATGTCACAGGTATTAAATGACTTTTTTTTGTCATTGGATTGGAGTATCTAAAAAAGATTTTCTTTAAGAAGCAATCACTGACAAAAGGAAGCACATGAGCTCTGGCTTATACAGCTACATTTGCAAAGATGGATGCAGCAGATGTGCCCACACACATAAATAGTCATTAAGAAGGTCAGAAAACACTGCATCTGAAGAGCCAACTGCACATCCATTCTATATATGCACTCCTGCCTAAACATAGTGGCTTAGAAGGTACGCTCAGATGTCAACCTTGTTTCACAACACTATGTAAATGATATATTTAATAACTGGAGGTAACTGAATTACCAGTCTTTGGTAGATCGGCTTGCATTTTTGTTATAAAGGGAACTACGATATCAACTTTATATATGAGATATCATGACTGGAAGACAAAATGGGCTCCTAAGGACAATCCAGAAAGCATAACAGAAAATAAACATTAGGATTTTTTATTATATATATGCAATCACAGTATATCTTCATCAATTGAAATTTAATCACCTTTTTACAATTTAGAGGAAAAGGCAGTTTTTAGGGTAGTTAAGCCATGTATCATCAATACCATGAAGCTAACCTATCAGTTATAATAGCTCCTATAAAATACCAGGGTGAAATTGCAATAAGCCTAGAAAATGGGCTACAAATCCCAGATATGCTCAAGCAAGCACTGAACCAAAAATAAAAATAGGTAGACAGGAAACCAAGAACTAGATGGCATTCATCTAATTCACAACCACGAACAGCAGAGATCACAGGCCAAGGTTTTAAAGCATCTCATTCAGCTCCAAATGGCAATTATTGGACAGGGACTTCAATTATAAAAACTTTCCCTCTTCAAAACAAGTTAAATTTCTAACAGTTCCTTTCTATTCTCTCCACATATAATAGCTCTTATATTTCTCAGAAGGACATTATTTTGTTTAGGCAAATTAAAATTTGAAAACATTTAATGTTCTGAAATAACAACATCAATGTCACAGTATTTATAGTGCTGGGATATATTTATTACACACAGACAAAGAGTCTCCCACATTCTCCTTCTCTTCCAAACACTATTCTGATAAGAAAGGAATAGACTGCACTGCAATGAATACATTGTAACATTTTAATTTAAAATGTCAAGTCTCTCTTCTCCTCACGCCCTCCTCCAAAGAACAAATTCTTAAAAATTCATTAGAATCTTACTTTAGAAAAAAGCTACGGGAAAATCCAATGATTAGACTGTACAAAAATGCGAGGACAGTTGGATTTTTTTTTCCCTTCACTTATAAACATTACTCCTAAAGCTGAAGCTACTAAAAAACCTCAAACATCTCTCATTTGTAGTCACAGCCTTAGAACAGACTCAATCCAAAGGAACGCATGTCTATGACAAGTGCATTGCTAACTTGCTTTAAATATTTTGTATATACCCTTTCCCCTGACCACACAGAAGTCAACCAAACAAAAGACAATAAGGATAGATTTTTCAAAGCAGACTTTTGGGAGGTGGGGAATCAAATCATAACTGTACCACAATCCATCCTAGAATGCTTTCAGTATCAGAAAAACTTCAAATAACTATGGTTTGATTTTCATTGTAAGAGGAGAGAAACATGTTTTTGTACACACAAGATATATACTGAAAATGTTAAATAATACCCCCCTAACCCCTTCCTTCACTCAGTTCGAAATAAGTACTGAGAAACAGTCTCAGACTGTTTCTGCCATTCAAATACACACAAATACACACAAATATTCCATTACAATAGAATTGTAGTGGGAAGAGTATCAGGCAGCAGTGGCACTGTAGTCTTACCATTCCATTACCTATCTACAGCATTAGGAAATAAGCATGAGAGGAGTATGCTTTTTTAAAAACAACTCTAAGAACAGCGCACATTAGCTTCCAACAATAAAAGCACCTACCAATGCATTCTGGTTTCCTGAAGCCTTTTTTATGTTTCTTGCTGGCACTCCATGAAGATGACTAAATCTACCCTGGAAACCTACAAGAAAGGAATACGAATCGATTTAAGAATATTTCCTATACCATACAACCAATAAAATTCACCATTGCATACCAATCTATTAATCTGATTTCAGTTAAACAAAACCATCTTAATATAGTATCAAACATTGTACTGGTGGAAACAAAATGCACAGAATGGGAAAAGTGAGAGAAAGGCTAAGTTGTCATGAAAATGAACATTACTGTAGGTTTTCTTACTGCCATCCTAGTTCTATGCACAGCTGGCTGCCTAAGCAGAGCATACTGAACTACAGTAGGAAAATGATTTTTGCATCGCTTACAACTTCATTAGTACTAGAAAATGTTAAATCTGGTGAATATGCAGAGACCAAGTCCTCAGAAACAAATTTAAGCATGCGGAAAATAAGCCTCACAAAAGAATTCAATGCATTCAGTGTGCAGAGTAGTTTAAAAGTGATTTGACCACTGCTCACATAAAATATCTGTATTTGAATGTGAAAGGAGATCCTTGGGGCAGAAGGAAGGTACAACAAAATTCTTTGTCAGCAAGCTGAGATCTGAGAACTTCAATCTTAAGAGTGGGTTCCTAGCTATAAATGCAGTCAAACACTAGTACAACTTACCATTGGATACACTGGATCCACAGTTGTCTAAAGTATTTTAAAGAAAAAAAAAAAAAAAGGATATTTTCTAAGTTACAATCTCAGTCCTTGCTCTAAAGGAACCCTTCCCTCTTCTCTACAAACAATATGGCCCAACCATAAAGCAAAGCAGACGGTCACACTAGTCTTTCCAGCCTTTGAATTAATGAACTTCTATAGAATTCTAAGTGCTATCACAGAAGCTAGGAACAAAATGGAATATAAAGATTCACTTTAAATAACGCTTAATAATTCTCAATGCAAACATCGAGACAACAAATAAAAGAGTAGGCTATCAAAATGAGCCAAGTTTTACACTTTGATTTTTCTAATCATTGACTTTTTAATTATGTCTCTCTAATATCTTAAAAATGAAATAGTTCAAGGAAACAAACTGGTAACTCCAAGATCTTGTCAAAATTTTACATATTTTGTATAGTGCACAGACATCTTTCTACTGTACTGAGTTTGCATTTGCTTGATTGCTACTTACCTCTCCTCCCTGAACGGGACATAAGAGGGAAAGTACCAGTTAAGATACTTTCAAAGACTGGATCAGGCAATTCTCTCTCCAGCTCTGTAGAGTCTTCTTGTTCCCACCATGGAATGACTCCTGTAATTCCACACGCTCCACCAGATTCATTTTCATGAAACCAATCACTCTGCTCATCATCACCTGTGTGAGGACAGTATCCCCGCAAGCACCCCAAAAAAGAGGGAGGAGCAGAGAAGATAAAAATCAGATGTTACCATCAATAAACACTGACAGGACAATTATTTCTTTTACTTTATAGCTGTATAACAATTACTTGTATATAGCAGTTCTATTTGGAAAATGTTTCTCAATAGCATGACAAGCTTTGCCATCAATGAAACCACATAAAATGTAATGTTTTAAAACCAATTTCAATAGTGAAAAACAATAATAAACTAGTTAATCCTTTGGCAATAACTGCAGGGAAATCCATTTAAGTTACTGCACTTTACATATTAACAAAAACCAAGCCTTAATCTCCTGCAGGGAATTAAAAGGTATAAAACTGTGAAACTAGTTCTTTGCAGCTGATAATGGTTTATAATTAGCTTAATTTCATGATTTGTATGTCTAGTAAAAGGGGAAAACAATCATGAACAGATGTGACTAAATTAAGTTAGTCTGATTAAGTTCATTTAGAAACAAGTTTTGAAAAAGTTGATTTTAAATGAAAACTGACAGTGTCATGTGATTGAGAATTATACAGCATTATACCACAAAGCTGGTCATATTTACTGACAATATTCATAGATGCAGTATTTAAATATATGGATTTAAAGTCAAAAGTAAGACAAAACTGAAAATCCGATCTTAAACTTAGCTCATAAACACACTGGCAACTAAAAATAAATTGCTATGTCTGTTTTAAAACATGTTCTTTTATACAAACCAGGTAGTTTACAGAAGATGATAGAAAATATCTTCATAAGACATGGCAAGTTTCCTTTCTTGCACCCAAAAATTAGATTTCAAAGAATGTGCTGTATCTTTTAATTCTACTTCAAAGTATCCAAACCATGCCTCACTGTTTCTGCATATAAATTATTTTTTGACATTTCAATTTTTAATTAGGCAGGACTAAGCAAGACACAAATGCAAGATTTATTAGACACAATTTTCAAGAACAAAAAGCATTCATGTAAAATTTCATTGCCACTCAGCCTCGCAATGGGAAAATATAAATAATGAAAAGCCAAGCCAAAATCTGAGGAAAAATAAAATTCAACACACTTTCTCCAAATAAATTGTTGCAAAGAAAACAATACTTCAAGACCAAGCACAAGTGAAAATGGCTGTAAACCTTCATTAGGACAAGTAATTAGAAAGATATAGAATAATTAAGGCCCCTCACTGGTCACTTGCAGGTGAAACGTGATCCTTACATCTTTAATGATCACTACTATCAGCAAAATTAGCAGAGGCTAGAGAACAGAAACTTTTAGATGGAGGAAGCGGAAAACAGGTACAAAGAGATATATAGGTCCAAATAAGATTTAAGTTTCTTTGCGTTCCTGGTGCATTTCAGATTACTCTCTGTATTTATTCTAATCCTCGTTTATAGCTATGACATTTCACAAAGGCATTCACCATTAATTCTATCTTCATTTTGTTACAGCCAGGTATGGTTGCTTTGAAGGATGTCTAAGAGTACTGAACAGAGACCTTCCAAACTCTTATGTAGATAAACCTTGTCTGAATATTTTGTCATGAGAGCTCTAGATAACTTGACTAAGAAAAAATACTATCAGGAGCTCAAAAGAAGTCTTGTTACACATAATTCAGCTACGAAATTAAGTAGAGAGTTCTGAAATTGGGTTTCATAATCAGCTCAAGGACAAAAGTCTGTAAGAGGTACGCAGTGCAGTCTTGGAAGAAAGACCTAGGATTAAAGACTGGGTTGGTGGACTGCAGGACACGGCAAACAGTGGCTATGAAAGGAAACTGGTATCTTCGCTATATGCCCAACAACAGTTCTTTGGGAAAAAATACAAAATTACTTTTCTTCTTTGTGCAATATGAATATTAATATGTTAAGCAACTATCTGTTAAGAAATCTTACCTGTTATGCTATTATATACTTCCCTAAGCACTTACGTTGCTTACTGCCAAAGGCAGAATAAAGGACTTCAGATCTGAACTTCATAGGCTTCTCCCACGTGACAGTAGAATCCAGGTATACCTGGTTTTTAGCTTCCTTGTCCGTACATTCTAAACAACTCTGAATCCTTCGACCATATTCAATCATACTATCCCCTTGAGGCGAGCATAACCCTATTACTACCATTTTCATGCAGGTGAGAGCACCCACAGGCATTTTGTTTACCAGCTGCTCCACCCTGAAGGGATGACATTTTCAAAAGGAGTCAGGGAAGACCACTGCATTTCATCAATTCCCAACCTCTCATGTATAGGCAATATAACATAGAGGCCTCCCCGCTCAAGAGTTTGGTAACCAAATACTTGGGTTTTATCCTACTTAATTTGCAGCTCTCTACAGGCAACGCAGTATCCATAGCAAACATGAACTTCTGAGAATTAAAAATTCAAAGAAGCATTTTTGACTTCAAAATACTTCAGAAGATTCACTACACTGTCCTTTCCTCTTAGGGCTGCTGAACCTCTATTCAGCACAAGACCACAGCAAATTACCGTATTCTTCTTAGCTACAGGAAAGCTAAAACCACATCCAGATGCCCAAAAACTCATCTCTGAGCCCATGCATTCTCCTAGCCACATATTTAAAATACAACAAAACTTGTTTCTGGGTAATGCTAATGCTTCAAGGAATTATTTCCAAGCAATTTACATTCAATTATAACTGTACTGATCAGTTAAAAAAAAAAAAAAATACAAACCAAAAACCAATTGAAGGCTCAGAAAAGTCAACTTCAATTCTAAATTTTTCAAGGCACTTCAGTTCCTGGCTTTATTTATTTATAATCCTTCCCCTCCCTCCAATTACTGTTACCCTAATTTTCTCTTCTGTATTACTGAGTCTACATATTTATCTAATTACCACTCCTTCATGTTAAACTACTTGCCTTCCCCTTTAAGAAGTCTAGAAAACTATTTATATGGGCTTCTTATGGTTTCTCTATGAACACAGACCCTATTTGCATCACTATCAGTTTCATGTTCAGAACAGCAGAATAGCTTCACCTGAATCTTATTTTAGCTACAGCGTACAGGATTATAACAAACAGACTTTCCACTGCACACAGAGTTTTCCTCCTTGTCCTAGTTTTATTTCAAAATGCCCAGACCACCCTCCATAGCAGTCACATATGGTGTACGTGTGCTTGCCACAACCTACTTTGAGAGGCTCCCATGAAAAGAATTCAGCATCGCTGTCCTATAAACACCACCTGATACTGTGCTGCTCCATTATCCATCACCTTGCACACAGAGAGCAATAGCACATGGACTAAGATGCCAGCCTCATTTCCATGACCAGTATACCTCTTTCTAGGCAAAAAACAAAAAAACCCAAACAACACTGCTAACGGCTATAATAATCATTTGGAGATACCAGAAGATTAACTATAACACACAGGATTTTCAGGAAAGCAGAAGCTTAAGTTACTCATCCACAGAGGCACATTGCATCTTGCTCTTTGTGCTCTATGGAGCCACCCTGGCAAAACGGATAGCAGGATGCCATTCAATTTAAGCAGCTAGTTCTTCTGATTCAAGCTTGAAAACTTCGCATGATGGCCTCATCCCACCCCTCCCATCCAATGTAATATCATACCCTGCTCTTCAGTAAGAGGACAGTACAGGTGTGCTGTTAATAAATTGGACCAAGGATATCACATGATCTCAGCTTTATGTTCACATCTACCACTGTGATCCACATGCAATATTTAGGATTTCAACTATTCAGGTCATACACAACAACTCCATGTTATTTCTTTTTCACCTGCAGAGACTATAAACTAATTAGCCACACAGTTCAAAACCCATGTGATTACACCTGGAATTGCACTTTCCATTTCTTTTATACATGGAGAATGACACCCTGACACCTGCAGCTACTGAGATGCTATACAAGGTCCAAATTAGCTTCTCACTACAGAAGACAAAAGGATGGAACTCTCATATACCGAATCAGTAGTGGGTCATCTTCATAAAGGACACAGTAATGAATATATGTTTAATCATAAAATAATGAACAGCTATCTTTAAAAGCTTAGCCACATCCACAGCAGAACTCTGACATTCCCTGACCTTCTCCAATTTTAACTGTTTAACACTTTATTAATATAATTTTCCTTCCTACTTGCTTAGATCTTAAAGGACATTTCAAGTGCTGCATGTCATGATTTAAGAGGTCTTAAGTCAAACTTTGAATTTCCCCAAGTGTACTAGTAGGTGTAGATGGACTAGGAATGCAGAATATAATGTTTTATTTGCCATACCCACACTATAAAATTCATTAAAGAATATACTTGCAATTTGACTTTTTTTTTTTTTCCCAAAACAGCAATAACATCAACTAGTGTTTGAATAATGTTACAGTTTCGTTAACATTGTGTTGAAAGCTTAACTTATAAAGTGCCTTTGTAAAATGCACCTGTAAAGAACCTTGAAACTGCAGGTGATCCTACTAGCTAGGCTTATAATAGAGTTGTATTATATGTTGCAATGTAAGATTAGACTTTTTGTTTTGAAACACTTCTTGCAAAAGTTTTCTACACCAGGCATAACACTGCTTAATATTAAAGTTCTTAATAATTCCCAAACAGCCATTTATGAAAATGCTATTAGGAACAAGGAAAGCGTAGAAAGAAAAAGGAAAGTCACAAGGATTTCTGATACATAAGCTCTAGCCACTGTTCAGTTCCTTCACTTTGTTGGCAGGCTCTCCCACCTCCATACTCAAGGGCTTGATATTTGCATAGGATTTGGGGTTTTTGTTAACTATATTAAATCTTACCCCAAAGTTGGTCAATTTACAAACCTCTGAAAAAATACAACCCATAAGAATTCACTTGAGGTTTGTTAATAGTTAGCAGTTAACAGATAGCCACTATTTTTCTCATTGACTGCACCTGCACTGAGCATTTTCCATGATCTTTAAGCTTTTGCTGGCTAACTGTACAGGGTATGCAATGTTTCACAGAAGAAAAACGTTTGCCACATTGGGACTGCAAAACATTGAGTACCAATTACTTCTGCCAGAAGGTAATACAATAGCGGAATAGAGCACAGCAAGAGAGCTGCTTTTGCCCTCTCACATGACCTAATGTAAGCACCTGGATAACGTGGAAAAGGAGGACAAGCATGGCTAGGCTCAGATGAGGACTTCATAGGAACAAAACAAATCAAACAAAAAAGCTATGAGATTGAACAGAGGCAGGCTGGAAAGGAAGAGGTTATAAAGGTTTTTAAAAAATGTTAGATGGCACACCACATATTAGAAGCTGAACACAGGATTTTCAAGTCTCTGCAATTTTTTTATCATACCAATTGATGGCAATTAAAATATAACTATCAATTAAACCACTACTACCCCCAATTATGCTACGCCTGGTTTTCTTGAATCAAATTATGAAAGTTGAAACTCTGTGCACAGAAGAGTACAGTTATTGTGGTGGAATTTATTTCCCTTCGCTTTCTGAAACAATTTTGGAAAATATTGTAAGTTGCAAGGTCAGGCACTCCAAAGCTCAGAACTAAATACTCAACTATTTAAGTGACTGGCCAACTGCTTGAAGAAATTGCTGCTTTAGATCACTTTCTTTTCTAGAATATCTGTCCCATAGGATGAATATGCTTTGGAAATTAATTAGGGTTTTATAAAGAGTATTTGTCTGCAATAAATGAGATGATTCTTAATCTCAGAGACACAAAATGAACAAATCTTGCCCTGGAGAACAGGATCCTCTTGTCCTCTGCTACCCAAACTTCTGAATGATGGCAGGCACATCATTTAAACCAAGTATTTCACCAGGCTGTATTAATCAATCTCTGATTCTCCACTTGAGTTAGCAGAAACCTGAAGTCAGAAGTGCAGAAAATTTGAACTACAAATGAGGTCAAGATGCTGATATTCTGAACATATATCCTGGAGGAGGGACACTGGGAAGACAAGAATCAGCCTAGCTTTTAAAAACTGACCACAAAATCAGCCAGTTCTTCCTTTAAAACATTTTCATCCTGTCCTCTTTCAGCTTCATTTCTCTCACCTAGGCTTTTCCTTTACTTTTATCAGATTTATTTCCCCCTTCCTTCACTCTTTTCAATTTTATGTGTCTCAGCTCAGCTATAAATTAATTTACAGAGATAAAATAACCTCATCTTACTTCATAAGAGTACAAAGATAAGAATTACTAGCATTTTCTTTGCGGGGGGGGGGGGGGGGGGGCGAGGATAAGCATTATTAGAAAATAAACGATTTCGGTTTTGCAGTAGGATCTCTGATAATAACTTCATGGAAAAGTCTTCACAAAACCAAAGGTGTAATGCAGATCTAAGAATGTCTGAAAACCAGTGTGAAGCTAATGGTCTTCTGATCATACCCATAAAATAACTAGTTCAAAGTAGAGATTAAAAAAAATAATGTTTTGTCCTGACAATATCCTTCTGAAGTTTAATTATTGTTGTTCTTTTTATTTATATTTCAGAATACTATTTCAGGTCTACTGTTTTATGCTTGAAAATTACAATCAAACTGAATCAAGGTTCAAAAAATCAAACAGGTGAAAATAAGAATTAGAGCTCTACGGTAAAGAACGAACACTAAAAAAGGTAACATCACACCAGTGAAAGAACACTGTTGTTCACCAATCCCTCCCCTTTTCTCCTCCCACAAAATATGTAAGAAAACCAAAAAGTAACTGAAGTATTTTCAACCATATTATTCAAAGATTTAAATAATTTAGTTCAGGATTTAAGGACAAAAATATTGATACAAATATATCAGAAGGGTACTTCAAAAATGTATGTAATTATGAAATGCAGTAGGTCACGTTACATACAAATATAGAGGACAAGTTTTAAAAATTGCAAGTCAAAAGAGAAATTAATATAGGGAAGTAAAAGCAAATTCTTTTGATGTGTCTCATATTGAAATACTTCTCATCTGAAGTTAAAAGATTGATCGAACCTTTCAAAGAGAGCCTAAATTCTTCAAAAAAGCTATGTGTTAGCACAACTAAAAACATACTCAGACTGGGAGGTACACTTTATGTAGCACAAGTTGCTGTTGAGCAAGGAAGGTAACACCTCTGTTCTAAGTCTGAAAAATCATCTCCCTACTGTGACATTAAAATAGAAGATAAAAAAACTGGAAGAGACTGAATTATACGTTAGGATTTGTTTTCTTGCACACACTCAAGTAGTCTGTGGCAAACTGCATAAGAAAATAATCTCCATTACCATTAACTTAGAATCGCCAACAGAAAAGCAAGTCTTAATCACCTGACAGACTATTTTTGCCTCATTTTTGTATACTGTCAAAGAGAGCAATTTCCTAGTCCATGAGCTGGCTACTAAGATGCTAGCATAATACAGATAAATGTGTTGCACTTAAACACAGCAATAAACACTAAAGCTGGAAAAAAAAAATCTTATAGTTCCATCCTCAATAGTTTTATCACATAAGAACACATGAGAATATTATGCATACTAAAGAAAAACTTTGAATCTTCACTGTATTTTAAAGAAAAAAATTTTTAAGAGGGGAGAGATTTTAAACAGCATGCATTTTCTAATCTCAACATTAAACTGCTGCAAAAGTAGTTTCTTTGAAACTACTCTTCAAACAAACCACTGAATGAAAAAGAACTATAAAATCCTGCCATATCAATTAGGAAGCAAAGAAAGAAAAAAGACACCTCAAAATAGTTTGAGAAGCAGTACTATGATCAGAGAGTCCTGTCCAAAAATTGGAGCAAAAAAAGAATTAGAACTTAGTATAGATAATCTTTTGGAGATGCTCAAATTATAAGTTTATTATATTACAGAGACTGCTTCTCAAGACAGCTTTTGACTAAGTCATGGGTTCAGGACACCCTCTGGTAACATTTCAAGAAACCCAGACAGCAAGCTATACTTCAACTCATTAAAATAGTAAGAGCAACTGAAATATAGTAATTAACCTGTGGAGTAACTTGTAACGCTTACAGAATTTCAACTGATGTGGTTTGAGGGGTGGAGAAGGGAAAGATTGTTTCAATACCTTGTCTTCCCTCATCATTGGTAAACAAACCAGCATCACTGCTGCTCAGGCTGCTGGATTCACTGTAATAAGAGAAAGAAAGAAACAGATCAAAAGAACAATTGATCTTTCAGTCGTAAAATTTTAAGGAGACAAGGTTGTGCTCAAATTGAACTTAAGCCCAACAAAGATCGGAAAGAAAATAGGATGATTTTTTTTTTAATCAAACTGCAAATATCCTAGTTCCATTAACTACAAAGCATATTATTTTTGGCACATAAAACCACGGGAATCTAATGGTACCCTGACAGTAAGCCAGATGTGACTGCAACGAGGTGCTGACACAATTGATGCATTTTATTATCTGCTTCCATCAAATGCTCACTGCTTCCTTCTTATGTTGTGCAATTCAGCTTGATCCTGGAACACCACTGCTCAATAAAATAGGAAAAGTCTCAATCAAAAGCAGCCTAAGCCATCCTTCAGCACATGAAATATAAGAATCTGAAAATCGAATTACCTTTCTAAACATCATTCGCAACTATTCTGGAAAAGACACGGTTTAAGGTTTCACAATATACTACTTGGGAAGAAAGAAAAAAACTTTATAACAAAGGTAGCCAATTAAATCAAAATAAAGGTCACCCTGAAGAAAATAAGTATGATCCATGATCATAACATCAACAAAAAAAGCAAGGTAGTTTACTTTTCTGTGACTTCCATCGTGGCCTTAAAACGCATGTATACAACATGTACAAGCTTCTCTCTAAATTCAAAGACATCAATAGGTAAAGTATTTTGTTCTTTGTTGTATACACATTGTTACAAACAATACTCCACGTGTCTCTAAATAGTAAAACAGAATTGACTTTTAATAACACAGATCACAATTTGGTGAATTTCACACAAAAGGATTTTTTGTAAACCATTTATTTCATTTTTTGTCAATAGAGTAGCTCTGCTAAGGCAGTAATAGTCTCACCAAAATTTAATCACATTTTACTTACAGTGAGGTGTAGAACAATTTGAAAAAAATCACTTCAGTTAATCACACAAATTCAAGTACAAGTTATAAATACTATGGCTACTCTCAATGTTCCATACAAGCTATTTATAAGGACTTGAGGTCTGTTTGCCTTTCTACACTTATTCATATTAAAACACAGATACAGTCCTATACTTGAATTCAACTGGTTTCAATTATTTTTAGTTACTTTCTAATAATAAATTAGTTTTATTTTTGTTCCTAAATAACTAGTACACTTCAGAAAATTTTTTCCTTTTAAATGTTAATCTCTCACAAAAATAAGACTCTTTCTTAAAGTTTGTAATATGAATTATATACTTAAACACAAATTATACTAATTTTATAAGTACATATTTGGTTTTTGTATCTTCTTTTCGGAGGACTTGAAACACAATACAGTATCAGGAGACACAAACCAGTGATTTTTTTTTTTAAAAATATATCTACAGCTCTCTGTTTAAAGATTAAGTTTCCTTAATCTTTGCTGTATCTTCTGCTTATCCATATTCTTACTGTATAAGCAACTTATACCATCTTTTATACATAATATAATCAGAACAGACTTAAGCACTTGCACAATTGCCCTAAGCAGAAGAAAGATTACAGGCATGCAATGAGAACAGAACCGTCTTTCATGACGGAGACCAAAATTTGAACTTCCTAGTTTTGCAAAACCTAGTAACTTCTTTGTAGCAAGCATCCCATCCTCACTTTACTTACAACATAGATGGCTTTACTATCTTTACATTCCACTGTGCACAATTTTACATCATACATCTCAAAGAAAAACCATCCCCTTTTCATAAATTCTTCCTATCCATTTATTGTTGAATTGTACTTTTTAAAATGAAAGTTAGGAAATCCTTTCAACCCTAGTATTTCAGCCACTTTCCCCTCCAAAATTTCCAATTTTGAGAACAGTCTCCTTCCTTTTTTCTTTTTTTTTTAAACATATTTTAATTGTGCAATAATTCTTACCAAAAGACTAACCAGTTCATGAAAACATAACCACTTGAAATTTTCTAAGTTACATGTACTTTTTTTTTTTTTTTTTTTTTTTTTTAAATCAAACCTTAATACTGGTATATCCATGGCAGCCACAGTGTTCATCCTCCTCAGGCCACAGTCAAACAGGGCAGAGATTACAGCTGAGATAATTGCTACATGGCAGTCATTTCACTGAATAAATTCAAAACCCCTGGAATTAATACATTAATACTAAAGTACGTGAAAGCTGTTATGATGGCATTTATTTCCAGTTTTAATATAATTTTGCACTGTATATTTCTAACTCCTTGGCTTTGTAATGAGAATACCACTCCCAGCAAGACTTCCAGAAAAAGAAAAAAGCCACAGATTCCTTTTAGTCCTATAAAATAGGGTATGCAAGCAAAAACTTGGAAGGAGCAGCTTTGCTACCCAAAAAGCTTTCACAGCTTTATTTATACATCTGTGGAAGCAAAGAAGAAATAAGTTTTATTGTTAGTTACTACTACTAGCAACTGTCCCATACCTTGGTTTCATAGGAGACTTGTGACCTTCGTTCACTAACCAAGCCTGATCCCAAGAACTGACCAGCCACTCTACTCGCACTGACTGGCAGGCTGGTGGGCAGGCATCTGGCTTTATTAAGCTCTGAGTTTCACTGCCGCTCTCTTTCAAAAGGGGCGGCTGAGACTTCTCCTTTATTTAGTTGCTTAAAATGCAAACACTTGCCAAAGCATGCAGGAATTAATCATCATCCAGAACTCCATGCATTGGCAAATTTGGCTGAAACTGGCCAAGGAGCTAAGCATTGAGGATAAGGGAGAATGAGCACACAACAGGCTCTGATCACAAAAATCTCATTTCCAGTGCTCAAAACCAACCTCAAAGGAATTAATCTTTGGAATCATTTAGATGCTGACATTTTAAGAGCTTGAAGACTCCTACTACTCCTCCTGAACCCTGCACTTAAAGGGTTATTGCTGTGTTTGGTGTTTGAACACAGATAAAAGACTGCAAAAGAAGTGTCACTTAGCATTTTTAAAGTGCACTTCAAATATATGTTATGTTAATTTAAAGTAATCTCATGTATACACTGAAAACTTCTCCGCCCAGTTTTAGATCCAAGAAATTTAACTCCCATTAAAAATTATTGGCTTTGTTTTGTTTTTAAAACCTGAATTTCTAAAAAATTAATCCTTTTTTGAATAATTATTAAGCTGTATGCACACAAATGTATAAAATTAGAGAAGCTTTGTATACTTTTTATTTTTCCTCTTCCAACAACTGTTGCTGAAGCATGAGTCTTATCCAAGATGCTTTGTCATCTCTTTATATCTTGTGCAATCTTACAAAACTCATGTTCCCTTTTAAAAATCTCAGCTTTTACTTATAGAACAAATTCTTAGGAACAGAGTTTGCTTGTTGTTTCTGATTCTTCTGGCTAAATGATCTCAAACAATAGAGGCACTATTGCATTTAAGAAAAGCTAGTTTAAAACCAATTAAAATTATTCAAATATGAAATATTCAGATACAGTATGCACCTGAGAGGCTTCAATATGGTGGATTTCTAATCACCTTATGGAATGCAAATTTTATAATCCAGTGGTTTCCAAACCTTTTGGTACAGATGACCATTGCAAGAAATTTGGTAGAATGACAGACCATCACCCAACCATGTGCATGAGCAGAAAACACTAGGAAGATGAGAATGGTTTTAAAGGCCATTTATTGGGGCCAGAGACAAACATTTGAAGTACGATTTGAAAAATGACAGCATTCGGTGTAACAAAACATTAAGCATTTTGAAGAGGAAGATGAATTTTTAAATCAATAATGTTTCTTTGTGAAAAAATAAAAATATATTCAGATTGACCTGGAGGTAGCACAGTTTTGGCAATTTACAAGAGGATTTTTGCATTGATCACTCTCCACCCAAAAATTATCTACAGAACTTTTGAGTTGGAGAACTGTTACCCTTGTAGCGTAACAGAAAATCTTCTCTAAATAAAAAAGTGACAAGAATAGGGACATATGATAAAATATGCAATGCTTCCTAGCTCCAAGGAAATTTTTAACAATCTGTCTTTAAGTACCAAACTTGGGGGAACAGATTCCCAGCATCATCAAAGAAGGCAGTTTTCTAAAGGCTTCCTGACAACACACGCTCCTGTTTTGCATGTCAAAGTGAGATGTCTGAAGTTAAACTGGCTGCCCTGAAGGACTGTTTCTGCTCTAGTAATTAAGACATTAGTAACAATCTTTAAGACTCATGATTCATATTGCTCTTTCCGCTGCTTATTGTCTGCAGGTGAGAGACAAAACTAGCCTATTATAAAAAGACTTAGAAGAATTTATCCGGCAATAACTGGAGCTAGTCACTTACCAATACTGCTGTTATTACAGTAACCGATCTGTCTGCTCTGGTCAAAACCCCTGGGTACTCTCTGCATCTAAATTCTACCTCTCCAGCAAGGAAAAGGCTTAACAGTTTATAGATGAAATGCCTACAAAAAAACCAGGGACACTAGTGTTGTCAAGCAACTGACCAAAATTATGTGTTTTAATATGAGTCTTTCCTGTTGACAGTTCTGCATTCAGAACCAGGCACATGGGATAAACATAATCAAGCTTACCAGGCCCTGCAGATAACATCCCTTGTGTATGGTGGAAAAATGACTTACACCTTACTGTGTTGTCAAAATAGTACTTTGGAAACAATTACCATTGTAGTATGGCTGCTGTCTGGAATGGATGGATGAGGTGTACTGCCAAAGGGTCATCATTCCCCCATTTTTCTAATGGTAAGCTCAGGTGTTTCTGAACTGTAAATTGGTTTTTGCATTTCGTAAATGATGTATATCCTTGGCAACCTGCAGACTTTTTATGCCCAGGACACATAAGAACATACTGTCTAAATGGTGACTCTAAACACTGACAACCTTTCTGATGAATAGAAATAACAATCAAAGCACCAATGTCTAGAAATTGGGAAAAAACTTAATTTTTTGTCTGAGAACTCTCACCAGTTGAAATACCCAGAAAAAACCATATTGATCATTTGTATATTCTGTCATTCTTAATCCTGAAACAATTACAACGTATTATTTCAAGAAACTGTTTTCTTGGTTATTCCTCTGCTACATGACTCTCTATTTTACGCTGAATTCCTTAACCTGAGCAACTCATATATTAAAAATAGTAGACGCTAAAAAAAAAAGATAATTAAGAGAAACTTGTTAAAACAGATACTATTGATGCTAGTATTTTAACTCTGGAATTAAAGAAAAATCTGAAGATACAAGCAACAGTAATAAAAGCAAACAAATATTATCCAAAGTTTCTGTAAAAAGGAAGAGAAAGAATAACCTGTCACTCATGTTCTCATCTGAGCCTTTTTGCTCCTCATACTCCATTTTGTCCTTATTTGTTTGGTTCACTTCTTCATTTTCTATAACTACCCCTTCATCCAAGATTTCCGGTCCTTGTCGAGCTGCAGCTACTTTTCTTTTTTTCACTTTGCTCTTAGAAAACTCTTGGTGTTGGTATGATTTATTGTCATTGTCCATTTCTTGATCTCTGCTGTTATCCTGCTGTTGAGTTATTGTCAGTGCATTAGAGACTTCTGATGGCAGATCTATTGCCATCCGTTTTACCTTTCTTCTCCTGCGCAAAGTTCTGTTTCCCAAACTGTCAACAGCCAAATCTGGTTCATGCCACAGAGGTCTTTTGCCTCTAATGTTATTTAAGTTTGAGGAAGGCCTACGTTTAGCAACCAACAACTGGTCATCAGAGTCACTGTGGTCTTTCTTATTGGCATGATTCTCCCTGTAGTCTTTGTTTGATTCTTCTAAACTGGAATCAGAACCTTCACTTAAGCAGTGACCAGTCTCCCAGGGATGATGGCTGGTAAATGAACGTCTTTTTCGTCCCCTCCTTTTCCTTGCCTGTCGCTTTAGAAGACAAGACACACTTCGAGAATGATCTCCTGTATCAGCAAAACCTCCTCTGGCTTGCTCTGAACTTTCTTCCAGTGCTGAGACTAGATCGTGAACCAGCTCCTCCATGGTCCTACTGAAATGCCTATATATTGCAAGAAAAAAAAAACACACAAGAAAACAACATATGAATCTGAAGTGTTAAATGTAAACTCTATAACAATTTTACCTGCCAAAATCATTTTACTTTAGGCAAGGTAGTCTTAATGCCCATCTTATAAAGATTATTTTATTTCTGCTGAGAGATAAAGCCTTGCCAACCAGTCCTACGCAATCTGCAACATATCAGCACACATTCCTTTTAAAGGGTATCTTCCCAAATTTCTGTCTTGGAAAGAAGAGTGGGTTGGGTTTTGGTTTTTTTTCCCCCATTTGTTTTTGACCTCATTATTAACTCACCTCATCACATTTTTATGATTTTCAGGGATTCCACATGGCAAGAGCATCAACAAAGACCACTCACTCTAACTGCAGGTAGGGAGCACATTTTAAATTTATGAATGGGAAATGGAATACATAATATTCCTCTTTGACAGTATATTAGGGAGTTCTGTTTAAGAGTTGTCATTATGATAAAATGTTTTTAAGGATAATTATCTCTTGATGCTGCCTAAATGCCAAAATGAAGTTAAGACAGTAATTCTTTGATAATGACTTTTTTTTTAAAAGCAACTAATTTTGTCTTTCCAAATGGCTGATATCTATGTGATTATTTTTTTTTTAAATATTGGTTCAGTAGAGTGATATTAAGTTGAGAGAATACCCTGCTACAAGTAATTCTAGAGTATTAAATGCAAAGTTTCCCACCACATGTAGGCACTCACATCCACAGAATCACACACTTGTGTAAGGAAAAATATCCCTAAATACACACACAGTGTCTGATTAAGGCCTTATCCTTTTAAATGTTTTGCTTCTTCCTCCTCAAATTTCACTAGCGTTTAGCATGTCTTTAACTCAGTATGCTTCGGTAAGTCCACCCGTATTCACACGAACATAATTATGAAAAGAAGAGAAAACGTTAAATGATTGCTGCTGAACTCTAATCTTTCTTGGAAGGCTGTGAACCTTCTCTGTAAATACAGCAATCAGATTCTTATATCAAAGCATCAGAAGACTCCTTTCATTGAGGTAAAGCAGAGAATAATGTTCACGCTCTTTACTGCATTGCACCAACTGATAAATATGGAAGACACTCAGTAAATTATGTAGGGAATGTTTAAAAGCAAGACTCTTCAATTTGTTTTCCAATATAAATTGATGGAAGAATGAACAAATGGTTTTCTACCCATACTGGCAGAGTTGTAGATGTGGAGAAAATCTAGACACATAGCACACAGGTTCCCTCTCTGACTTACAGCAAACTCCAGTGTTAAAAGTACTTAATGGTGATGGCTGAATGGACAGTCATGACCATAAAGTCCACAAGTTTTAAATATTAATGGGGGAAATGAAGAGCATGTTTAAAAAGAAATCCAAGCTGATCATGAAATATCTTACCTAAAGAAATGATATATTCTCCTTTTAAACCATTTTCAGAAACACTTATTTTAAACGTTCAATTGCAAGATCACCAAAAGCACAGAGTGGTAGAAACTTAAAGCTCATTTTGAATTCCTGAAGCTACTGTGTCACTTGCATTTATTTCTCATACCTTTTTTTCTATCCTGCTGTAATCTCCAGTCCTGTTACTCCCTCTTAACCTAACATTTTCTTTGGCTCTTAGTAGAGCAGAATCATCATATCACCTTGTAGGGGTGAGACGGCTCTGGAAGAATGCTACATTTCTTAATCCATTTGGTTCACAAGAATCAAAACCTCCAAAATCACACAAAAATAATTCTCAGAAGCAAGAGAAGCAACACAGTAGGAAAAGCATTCAAATGAAGCAATGATTTTCTGAAAATTCAGAGAGAAAGAGAAAAGTGGAAGCCAATTAACCTAGAAATTAGTTCTAGAGACATGTGGCATCAAAATGATTTAAAACTGATTCTTACTTCAAGTTTTCAAAGTTTAAATTACTGTGGAGGGTTTCTGGGGTGTGTGTGTGGGGGTTGTTTGGTTTTTGCCTGGGTTCTTTGCTTGTGTAGTAGGAATTTCAACCACCAGTAGAAGCAAGTCCAGGTATATTTGTACAAGGTTTCGACACTCAAATATATTAACCCATGTTTCTCAATAGCTATAACTGCACAATGGGGAGGGTACTAGCCCCTTTAGCCTTATTGTTAAACACCCATGAAGATGGCTATCCTCGCAGGTGTGCATACCAGAAATGAGATGCCCTTGAGATTTAAGGAGCTTTCTAATACTACTGTGCTAATATAACAGGAACTATAAGACTCAAACAGGCAAATTCCAGTACATTTATTTGGGTTAATTTGAGACATCAATTCCCACAGCTGCCTGCCCAACCCTTCTGCCACAGGCCTTTACATTTATAGTGAACGGGTAAAAGCGAAGGTGCACCAAAACCTGAACTAGTAGGCTTAAACCTACATTCAACTCAAAACGAACAGGTTTCTGCTAACATGCCTGAATATGAGACTAGCATATATACTCTCTCACAGCCCATTCTGCTACTGCCCCTGCAGCACAAAGTAAAAGGGAAAGGAAAGACAGGGACACTAATGTCTTACACCACCATTTATAATTAATTCCATTAATTCAGTACCCCTAATCCATATGGATAATCGCATCACTAAAATCAATGTAGCTCCCAGAGTGGACATACCAATTTATTCCAGATAATGGTATGAGTATGGTGGTAAAGTTGCCTTAGTTCTATGAAATACTTCAAGATCAAACACAATATATCCAGCTTGGATTTATATATCTGATCTAAACCTGCCTTGAATTCCCCCCAAAATACTGTCAATACAGACAGTGCCAGATCAAAAGATGAAACTCAAGAGGAGTGAACACCCTTAAGTGTTTCTGAAGTAAAGGGATAACATGATTCTTAAAAGGCCCTGAGCAGTGAGGCACTTACTTTCCATCAGACTATAACTTTGAATTTTAAGCACTCCTGCAATTAATCTTTTCTACTGAATATCAGGTCTCTTCATTGCAACTCCTGAACCAAGATCTGTATAGGGCAGCTACCTTGTTTACCCTAAAAATTACAGCCATGGTCTTATGTATAATACAACTGTATCCTAACTGCATTACCTCTTGGATAGATCAGACGAATTAATATTATAATTACTTCAAGATGTTTCCTTAGGATGATTATGAGAAATACGTGATCTATTTGGGACACTGGAAGCTCCTTTGTAATAGATTGAGAATACAATACACATATTACTTCAGCTTTTTATTCACATTGCACTTTCAACATGCCAGTGGTCCACATTAAAACTCCTTCTCCTGAAAACCCAAGAAATCACTTTTGATTAATTTTAGTGGACCTCTCATTTCTCTGGCTATCATTGAAGAAAAAAAAATGGCAACAGGAACTAGATAGAACAGTTAATCTGAAACCTGTCTTCAAAATTCAAGAGTATTTCTATTACGGCATTATTTATCAGACAAACTCAGTTTTGCAACTTTCTCCATTGTTCACAAACAGCTGTCAAGCTTATATTCCAAACCTATGAAGTAATTTTAATCATCACCACAGATGTTACTGTAACAAAAATATTTGCATTTGCAATAGGTTGAAAAATAACTACAAGAAGTATTGAAGACATTACCAGTGAGTATCAATTGCATTCAGTAAGATGAGAAATTTCAAAGGCTGTAATAAGGAATGTAGAACAACATATTGAGGTACATAAAATATTACGTTGAGCCATAGTTTAGCACGACTCACATAAGGCTATAAAAATGCTGTTAACAGCAACAGCCCACAGCTAGCAATAAACTGTAATGTCTTCACTAGGAGAAGATTCTACTTTACTATAAGAAAATCTAGTTTGCCTACACTGACCTTTACGTTTATCTGAAGCAATTTTAGTGTAGTTCACCAAAGGCTCACCCATTTCCTCGCTGACCCTCACCAGAACAGACCATAAAAGTACTGTTGCAGGAAATAGCGTAACTGCTTTCACCTACTCCAAAACAGTCCACGCAGCTTGTGTTCAGCATTAATATTCATATTGAAACTCTTAATGGAAATAATAGGCACTTGCTTTTTCAGTGAAAAATCAAGTATCATTTTTGTTCACTTCCCACCTAAAGCATGTAACAATGTAGAGCTCTGACTGCTCACAAAATATTTAACACACACTTACACACTGACAGGAAAGCTAATTTAGTTGCACAACTTGTAAGGAAAGGCTGTATCTTTTACTAAACCGACAGCTGCATTTATATTTACTTTCTAGTTCTATACCTTTTCCTGTTAAATAGATATAGGGTTTCTTGCAGCTAAAGCTACACTGCATCTGTGTCTCATCAATTCTGAAAAGAACCATGATTTCTGCTGCCTTCCCAACCCACCTTGATCACAAGCTAAGAGCACAAGAAAAAAATCAGGTAGTTCCTTGAACACGGGGATTACAAAACCTGACTTTCTATAATCTTTTCCCATACGGATTCTCTGATGTCTCATAACACGGCTGTACTCACGGTGTACCTTTATCCTCAGACAGGTACTAATTTGAAACCGATTTCTTCACCTCAGAAGTTACTTTCACAAAGCTTTAGAAACATTACTTTTGAGACCTCTGCTTTATTGATGAATGTGACTGACATTTGGATTTAACAGATGCAAGTATTTGGGAGGGAGTAGCTAATGATAAACCTCACCACCTTGCCTAAAGAATTTACAGATTCAAAATAAGGGAACTACTATGGTTCTTGGGATACACAAAGGGGAAAGCAAAAGGGAGCAACACAACTTAGTTAAAAGTACTAAATAGCTAGCAAGAGACTATGGTAGATGAGGTAGATGGTAGATGGTAGATGAGACTAATCAACCTATGTTACATATAAGCTTATAGTATACATCAGAAACAGAAATTGTGCCTAGATTATTTAAACTTGGCTGTCATCAAATGGCCATCACCAAGAGGAGGACACAAAGCATCCAGTTTCATGTCCACACCCATTTATGTCCTTAGGCATTGTCTGCTGGACAACCAGGTACACAAAGCTACACAACCACCAATACCCCATAGCAACCATCGCTGGGAGGTATAACTGCTAGCTATCGATCTACAGAGAATCCCCATACTCCTCCACTTCTGAGGACCCTGCCCAGTGCTTCCTACAAAGACTAAAAGCCAACGCCTTGGCAACGCATTCAGAGTAAATCTGACACGCAGACCAAAGAAACTTAATACAAATGTAATTTTCATATTATAAAATTTAAAAATGCAACAGTGTCACAACAGAAACCTATAGAAATTAAATGTCAGAAAACATAATTCTTCTGAGTTTCGTATAAGATAGTGTAAACGGTTACAAGAATTGAGAACTTGAGACAAGTCAGGATACTACGGTGGAGCACATCTATATCTGAAAAGGGAAAAACAAACCCAAAATCCCAGGCTATTTGTCATCTTCAAGGTATGTCAACTCTCCTTTTTTGCAGTCAGTTATATGTGTATATAAATCAGTTTCACAAAACAATAGAAGTATAGGGGGAGTTTTAAAAAAAGAAAATTTATGAAAGTCATTGTTCTACAATTAAAGACATAATTACTACACTTGCTGGAAACTTCTTTCGACAAGTTTTGGAATTTCCTTACACTTGTCCTATACAATAAAAAGTTATTAGTATTTGAGGAATGACGGCATTTTATTAACTGATTATGCCACTGATCCCCTTAAAAATTAGGGCCGGTCAAACTTGCAGTAAGTACATCTGACTTTTCTACAACTGCTGCTTATCTAAGAAGGCACAACAAATACTATCAATTCTACTCATATTTAACATTGAGAAAGTATTCAGTATAGAGCAATGGTATACAGTCAGAAAGATGCTGACATGAACTGCATTTAGTAAGGCTCTAACAAATTAATTGGTCAGCCAGAAATGAGATTTGGAGCAATTTATCATGAGAGGCAGCAATTCTTGGAAGCCCATTGCTGCCATTCACTGATATGCTTACCCTTTTCAGAAGTATGACTTCATTAATTGTCAAGGTGGAGAATCATATGAACTGTCATATGATGGCAATATGCTATAGCACCAAAGTCATCATCAAAAGAATCAGAGTGCCTAGTAAGTACCCAAAACGCAAACTATTCCTAAATTGTTGCATGTATTCACAATATAAATGAAAAACATTCCACTTCAGAGGAGCTTTACTTCCCAAAATGAACACTTTTACTCTGTGGCTGTTAAGAATCTACTCACTTCTTTAGGGTCTTAATGTTTTTAGAAAACACAAGCTCTTGATTTTCTACATTAAGAATTAGATATCAAAAAAAAAACCATTTTCCTGCATTTCACTCAAATGTGTTTCCTTTAACGGACAGCTTCTGAAATAACTCATGTATAAGGATAACAAAAGAGTGGCTCTGAGGAATAGGAGGATTTTTAACAGATCTTCCTTCAGAACTGCTAAACTTCCTAGTTAGTCCTATAGATAAGATTTCAATAATTCTCTCTGTACTGAATTCCTCTGGGTAGTGTATTTGCACAAGCAAAATCATTACTGTGTGATGACAACTACAGAGGAATATGCCAATTCCCACACCTCGTGTTGCTGAACACTATTTTTAAAGCCTCTGGAACTAAATTAGTTTATGTGGACACAAAACAGTAAAATTTAAAGATAAATGACAGGTTAAGTATATAATGAAAACTTTCTCGGAGTACAGATACAAGTTTGGAATGTCTTAGGCAATGTTTCTACTGCATGCAGCATTAGTACTGAAATAAAAATACTTCTGCCACTAGAGCATACCTCATTCTCTGAGGTGTTCTGAATTACACCAACAAAAGCAAAGTTACATTTACACCAGGCAAATTCACATGCCTAGCAATACCAGCAAACTTCTGCTAGCAAATATACATCATCTGGGCAAATAAAATCCCTCTTTGTAAGCTTTCTCATTCAGAAAAATGCAAAGAAGCCATGAAAATACCCACAGGGAAAAAGTGGTGGCATCAGCAGAAGTGGAGGAGGAATGGAGTTTCCTATGTAAGAAAATTCAGTGCTAAGCCTTTCTCTTCCTCTTCTTCCCCATACCCAGAAAAGAAACAAAGAAAAACATAAAAGAAAATCTGTCTCAGATCTAGGAACTCTGTTGGCAGGTGTCTGTACACATAACATAGCCTCAAGGCCTCAAATTATCAACATTCAAGAAAAAAACACAAACAAAACTGCATCACGCTCCTCTCCACTTCCATCACTAAAAGTGAAATGAACTAGAAGTTAATACACATTGGTTGATACCTAACATATCACAGGATACCTAACATTTCATGAAGGAAATGAAAGGCTTCCCAGATGGTTGGTTGGGATGTCTCACTTCCATCGAGTCTCTCCACTACCACTCTTTATATCTCCATGGCCTATTAACAAAGTTCACTTTTCCCTTTTCCTATTCTGTTACTCAGTTTCCCCTCTATCACAGTTCTACAATAAAAACAAGATGGTCTTTGGGGTCACTATGCTAGTATATAGAATTATATAAAACACTAAATCTGTGAACTATCTTGCAGTAGAACTACCCATACTTTCCTTGCTCATTGGCTATAGCTGCACTTGTTGATTCTTGGTTTGCAAGAAAAAAAAGCTTCAGAGCAGCAACCACACCAACTGGTTGTTTCTGTAGCACACGCTGCAAAGGGTTTAGGCCTCAGAGGGTCTACGACAAGTAGACAAACCCAAACATACACAAAAAAACTTAATAACCTTTTGACTAAAGTTTTGACTTATCATTTGCCTGCTGTCCTTTTTTAGCAACGAGCAGTTTCTTCCTCCAGCCCACCGCTTGCTTACAAATGCGGCGAGCCATTGGGACGTGCCAGTGGCACCTGCCAGGCCTCCAACCCCCTTCGCCAGAAGGCCTTGAGCGCAGAGGAAACCACCGATCTCTCTCCCCCCACATAAGCGGCCCCCCCCCCCGGCCGGGAAAGGCCTGGCAGCCCGCCGGGCAGCAGGCAGGACCGGCCGGAGCGGGGGCAGCATTTGCCCCCACGCTTCCAAGCCCCCCACACGGCGCGGAGGTGGTGTTTCCGATCCTCTCCCCCAAATACCGGCACCGGCCCAGCGAAAGGGCAGGGGGCGACGGAGGCGGCCCCGCCGAGGGGCCTCGGCGCCTCCCGGTCGCCCCACCGCGCCCCCCGGGCCTGGGCTTACCAGCTCTTTCTCGCCGCCTGAGCTCGGGTCGGGGTAGGCTCAGCGACCCGGAACATGAACCCGGCGCCTCCCCCGGCCGCTCCCCGGGGAGGCTGGCGCCACTTCGCAGAGACTGGGCCAAGGAGGGACGAGGCGGGGGCCGGCGGCGGGGCCGGGGGCTGCGGGCGAGGGCCGGGAGGGGAGGACGCGGGCGGCCAGCGCTGCTCCTCAGTCCCCCATGATGAGAGCCCGGAAGCAGCTGCGGCACCGGGAGGAAGCCGGGCGCGACCATCTCTCCTCTTCCCCTCCCTCTTCGGACCGCTGCCCAGTGGCGCCGCATCCCCTTCTGCACACCCCGCCTTGGCCCTTCTTCTGCCCCGATCCCTCTCCGCGGGGCTCCCGCTGCCGCCGGAGCCCCGCGGTTCCCTGTCGGCAGGGCTACGGTGAGGAGTGCCACCCCCGCGGCTCCGGGGAGTGGTACGGCCCCGTTGCCATGGTGTCGGCGTCGGGAGGGCGGGAAGGAGGGAGGGAGTATGGCCGCCCTGGCCCGGCTTCAGGCGAGGCTATCGGGGCTGCGGGAGGAGTATTTCCATAGGAACAGGTAACCGCGTCGTGCCGGTGGTGTGGCGGGACGCATCTCCTCATGCTGGGCTGGGGCTCGCGGGGCGGGCAGCCCCCGGTCTCCCCCGGCAACGAGATGGCGGCACTCCCGCTGAAACCGGTTTAGCTTTAAAACCCCTCCCGAGAGCACCCCCTTCCCCCCCAAACATTGCCGGAGTGATCTGAGGAGACCTGATAGCAGCAGCACGGTTTCCTTAAGGTGTCCGTTTATGCCCTGAAAGTAGTCAGTGTCCCGCTCTTCCCCGCCCCCTGCTAATTTTGAGGGAAAAGGAGCCCCTGGAAACTCCTGGGAGGCGCTGAGCTTCGCGAGCTCGGCCCCTTCCCCGCCCCAGGAGCCGGCCCCCCGCTCCCGCCCCAGGACCCGGCCTCCTCCCGCCCCAGGAGCCGGCCCCCCGCTCCCGCCCCAGGAGCCGGCCCCCTCCCGCCTGAGGAGGCGGCCTCCCGGTCCCGGCGCAGCTCTTCCCAGAGGCTTACTCCTGCCGAGCTCCGCGGCCTGGCACGCAAGCCGTGAGCCCCTCCTCTCGTCCCTCAAATCTGTAACTTTCAGTGGGCGTCTAGTTCATCCTGTTGAAAGGCACCACTTTTTTTCTTTTAGTTAATTGACAGAGAACCCCCCAGCTTTTGATCTAGTTGATGTTTATTATCCACACTGTTTAAAATTGAGCTTCGTTTCTAGATTAGATTATGCAGCTTCAGTTTCTAGCATCTGGGACGTGTTTTGTCTTTTTCAACTAAGTTAAGGAGATGTTTATTCTACCAAAGATCCAAAATGTCCCAGGTAGAGAGCAGCAGGCTGATCCATCAGATCGCCTGCTGCCCTTCTCTTCACCAGGTGGGACAGTTCGTGCTGCTGAGTTTTCTGACTGCTGAGATGGTGGTGGCCAACTTTTGCCAGCTCAGATTTTAGGAAATAAAATGTTTTAAGACCTATTTTAATATTGCATTGATTTGTCCTGTAAACCCTTTTATTCGACTGTATTGTTGCTGCTGCTGTACATGCTAATACTCAGACAAAAAAAAGCATATTTAGCATAGTTGTAGGGGTTTTTTGTCTTTACTAATTAATGAATAATTTGTTTTAGAATCCAATTACAACATCATTAGCATGAATAACAAAGCTCCTGAACATCGCTAAAACTTACACCGCGTTCAAGTCTTGCCTGCATATAAAGTGTTGTGTTTTCCTGTTCTTTCCCTGAACTTTAGCTCGTACTCTTGTGGCTGTACACACAGCAGTTCACTAAACGAGCATCAGTTACAGAAGACTATGCTTGTACATCACATATTTCAGGTTAGAAAGAGCAGGCTGAGCCAGACATGGAAAACCATTGGAGGGCAGCATGCTTGATGTTTGGGGATTTGTTTTTTGGCAGAGCTTTCCAAAAATGAATTGTTTCCCTTTTAAGAATAGGCTATAATCCATTAGCTTCTTGAAATTCAGATTTTCAGCTGAGAATTTAAATGAGAGGCTTCAAATAGTCCAGCTCAGCAACTGAAGGGCTGATCAGTAATCTGATATTTGTTCTTTAGGGTGAAAATCTTGGACTACTTCAACACAGCTGTCAGTAAAATCTTGAAACAAATCAGAATATCTTGTTTAGAGATTTTGGTAGGTCCTTATTTAAATTTTAAACTTAAAAGGTAAGTTTGGGGCATTAAAGTGTATCAAATTTGCAGTGGTCTTTGAAGTATTTCTGAAGCATTTGTAGTTTGAAGTCAGACAACGGCTTTAATTTCCCTTCCAGAACTATACTTTATCTACATAATGTAATAGATCTGTTAAAATTGCCAAATCTGGGATGCTGTGAGCACATGAGTCAGTGTAATCTGTGCAGTCACTCATCATCCACAAATAACTTGAGGGCATTCAGATAAAAATACATGACAGTGTAAAAAAAAGTGGTTACTTACTCTATAAAGTCAGTATTTTGCAGTGAAATACCAGATTCTCCAAAAGATTTGAGTTGATCTGAAGCATCAGAAAGTGCAGAAGAATTTAGATTACCAAGTATTTACCTTTTTTTGCATGAGTTGCCCTGTTTGCAAATACCTCCAAGGGTAAGACCTGAAGGATTTAGTTCCATGTGTGTCAAACACTTTTTAAGACAAAATAAAAATATTTCTTTCTTCACCTATCTATCAAGACCTAAAAGCAGAATTCTGTAGAACTTCTAGAACACACAGACCCTCCAGAGCAGCTTGACTTAAAGCAACCCTGGTGAAAACTAAGTACTTGTGGTAGGTTGACCCTGGCTGGACGCCAGGTGCCCACCAAAGCTGGCATATCACTCCCCCTCCTCAGCTGGACAGGCAAAAGAAAATATAATGAAAAGCTTGTGGGTCGAGATAAGGACAGGGAGAAATCACTCACCAATTACTGTCCTGGGCAAAACAGACTCGACTTGGGGAAAATTAATTTAATTTATTGCCAATCAAATCAGAACAGGTTGGTGAGAAATAAAAATGAAACCTTAAAACACCTTCCCCTCATGCCTCCCTTCTTCCTGGGCTTAACTTTACTCTGGATTTCTCGACTTCCCTCCCCCCAGCGGTGCAGGGGGACGGGGAATGGGGGTTGCAGTCAGTTCATCACACGTTGTCTCTGCTGCTCCTTCCTCCTCAGAGGGAGGACTCCTCACACTCTTCCCCTGCTCCAGCGTGGGGTCCCTCCCATGGGAGACAGTCCTCCATGAACTTCTCCAATGTGAGTCCTTCCCATGGGCTGCAGTTCTTCACAATCTCTGCCAGCGTGGGTCCCTTCCACGGGGTGCAGTCCTTCAGGAACAGACTGCTCCAGCGTGGGTCCCCCGCGGGGTCACAAGTTCTGCCAGCAAACCTGCTCCAGCGCGGGCTCCTCTCTCCACAGGTCCACAGGCCCTGACAGGAGCCCGCTCCAGCGTGGGCTTCCCATGGGGTCACAGCCTCCTTTGGGCATCCACCTGCTCCGGCATGGGGTCCTCCACAGGCTGCAGCTGGGTATCTGCTCCACTGTGGACCTCCATGGGCTGCAGGGGGACAGCCTGCCTCACCATGGTCTTCACCAGGGGCTGCAGGGGAATCTCTGCTCTGGCGCCTGGAGCACCTCCTCCCCTCCTTCTTCACCAACCTTGGTGTCTGCAGAGTTGTTCCTTTCACATATTCTCACTCCTCTCTTCTGACTGCTGCTAGTGTTGTGCAGTTTTTTTCCCCCTTCTTAAACATGTTATCACAGAGGCGCTACCACCGTCGCTGATGGGCTCAGCCTTGGCCAGCAGTGGGTCCATCTTGGAGCCGGCTGACATTGGCTCTATCGGACATAGGGGAAGCTTCCAGCAGCTCCTCACAGAAGCCACCCCTGTAGCTCGCCCACTACCAAAACCTTGCCACACAAACCCAATACGGTACTCTTGCTAGCAGTTACTGCTGCAGGAATAATATAGAGTAATTGAAGTGCCTGAAAGTAAATCCCCAAATTAGAAAACTTTCTTTATCTTTCAAAATGCATTTGCTACTTAAAGACTTTACACCTGTTCCATTAAAAATGAGGGGAGGTTGATGACTGTAGTATCTTGCCTGTTGGTTGTGGTTAGACAGGTTTACCTAATCTTAATAACATTTTTCTGATCTTAATAATGTTCCTGTCATGCTTTAGGCAGAACTCTGTTTATGTCAGAGGTATGAGGTCTTCTAAACTGACTGTGTCTTTTTAGGGAAAGCACCTTTCTAGGGAAGGACTTGCCCAATGATGGCACAATGCAAAAAAGCCATAAGCCTGCACCTTGAGAAATACCCTGTCAGGATAAGCATTAGAATAGACAGGATCTGTTAGTGCATTCTCTTATTTTAAGTGTTAAACAATTTTATCACTTACTCATTCCAGAACCTAATTTTATTTGCTGTAACATCTATATGTCAGATGCTGACCTTGAGTATGCCTTTTTAACATTCAGTAAAGTCTTTGAGAAGTATCTGTGACTCTAAAAGCTTAATTCAAACAGTGTGACAACTGTGCACTCTGATCAGAAGGGCAGACACAAGCAACTTATACCCCAAACCATTTCTTCTGCTGGCAAAGCCAGTTGAAAGTGTTTGTGGAACTATACTGTAAGAAAAACAAGTCTGTTGTTGGTCTGCTTCAAAAAACTTTGCAAAGACTTCTAAACTGACTCAGCCAGGCAAGACAGAATGCCAACTAAAAAACCTAACAGGGACTAATAGAGGAGAAGGCTGCTGCTCTTCTAGAAGCAGACTGTTGCTGTTGCCAAGTGGGTAGGACTGGTTTTGGAGCAGTCACCTCTGTCACGGCCAGTCCCACATCCCCTTCATTTCCAGGCTGTAATCGTGGCTGCCTGTCCAGGGCCAAATCGCTCATACGCTTTTAATCAAAATCATTTACCTCTAGGTAAAAGTATTCTGGAGGTGTCTGCTTCCTATGAAGTCTGGGAAGCTGCACAAGAAAGGAACAAGGAAACCCTCTAGCATAAGTGCCAGCTTTGATGTCGACTTATTTTGTGGTCTTAGGTAAAAAAGTCTGTTTTCCACAGTTTCCAGGTATGGGAAAGGTCTAATGCATGTCAGATGACGATTAAAATGCATGCCCACTTAATGTGATTTGAGAACACATGCTGCACCAGATGACATAAAATGAATGGAGCTAATGCTTCTTGATCTCTGGTAGCAAATCTGTGTTTCATTTTTCAAGAAATATAATAAGGATAATCCTAATTTATCAGATAAAATTTAATCTTCTTGGTGTTTACTGAGGCAATTAATATTGACACAACACTGTTAGGAGAACTAGCTAATATCGACTAGTTAAGAAAACTAAGCGGTAGTAACCTAATCATTCTTTTGCAGCAGGTGTAACAAATTAAACTATTTGGTAAATATATTCCTAATAAAAATGGGATAGCAAAAAATCCATGAAAATATAATTTTAAGTTCCAAGACTTGACAGTTATGGACATTTTGAAACAAACAGAAAAGTAAATAAAAGCCAGAAGTGATCTCATAGCTGGGTTCTACCCCTCAGCATTGAAACTCATCATAGTAATGATTTCTTCCTGAATTCTCTGAAACGCCTCTTCCAGATTCATATATTTCTTTAACCTCTTTTAGATTCATGGTTTTCCTTACATGACTTTTAGTTTTGACACAAACACTATTCTCCTAATAGACAGTCACAGAAAGAAGGCAAGCAAGGACTATCTCTTGGAATTATTTTCTGACTTTCTGATGAGGTTCTTTTACTTGTGCTTCTTTCCCACTTGTGCACATGCCTTTTCCTTGTACTATGTCATTTGACACAAAGCTTTGACAGCTAATAGCTCTTGAAAATCTCCTTGAAGTCATCAATTCTCCACCTACATCTGTCTTGCATCTTCAGCTGCCTTACCAGTATCTCTTTCTAGATAACCTTTCTTCTCATGTAACTTAAAAACAAATTCACCTTTCTCTGTATCCTCCCTTTTTCATTATTTCCTCTAGCATCTATATTAATCAGTGCTGCAACCTAGCATATTTTCTAATTCTTTTGTTTCCTTTTGTTCCCTCCTTGCCTCTCTGCAGCACATGCCAATATGCTGCCAGTTTCATTTCTACATTATCTCCAAAATCCATGTCTTCAAATTCCCATTGTGAAAAGTTTTGTCAAGACTCAATAAGCTGTTGCATTGACTGCTATAATTCCATGTAAAAGATTCCCATGGTCATCCCTTTGGAATCTATTACTAACACCATTTGTTTCCAATTCCTGACTTCCTTTCAATCAACAGTAAGACTTTGTATCCTGACATTCCAGGCCTTCTAAAATTTGGAAATTTCCACATCTAGTTTCTTTCCTGTGCTTTCATTGTTCTAACTCATAATAGTTTTAACTTACATTTGTATCTCACTTCCCTTCAGTCACCTCTTCTGTTTTTTCATATTTCTCCTCTTTAAATTCCTTCCTAAGAAACTAGCTAAAAAGTCTAAATCCTCTACTTTCACCCTGTAAGATCAGTTTGTATTTATTAAAAAAATCTACAGACAAAGAGTGTATCTGTCACCATTACTGATGCTATCACTGTTCAGGTAATAAACAAATAAAATATTTTGTATCAGTCATAAAACAATGTATTTGAACCAGATCTCACCCTTAATATATGCTTATTAATTCAATTGATATTTATCATGATAACATTGACCACAGTTAATGTGTTTAATATTCATGCAGATATACAATTTTATACATAGCTACAGATTTTTGTTATAATTCTGGCCTAATTATCATTAAAGCATTATCCATATATTTCACCTACAATGGAAGAAGTCCTGACATGTTGACATACATAGACATTCAGTATTGTATGGGAATAAGAAGTACACTCTCCCAAACCTTACATCACCTACAAGTTGCGATACGCTTTGTTATCTTCATCATATGCAACTAGATTATATTGTTCTTCACTATTATTGAATTATGTAGAATTAAAAAGTGAAAAACCTGGTAAAAAAGATCATTAACTGCAACAGTTAAGATATATTTAGAAGAAATTTTCTGCTTTGGTACTAAATTACCATGCTGACAAGTATTACTGCTTTTTATATTTTCAGATCTGTAGATGAAGACAGAAAAATAGAGTACAAAGCTGCTGTCAAACTCCAGAGCTGGTTTAGAGGATGCAGAGTCCGAACCTATCTGAGGTAGTATATTAAGCCTATTTTAATCTGTATTTCAATCTTGATTTTTTTTCCCAAAATTTCTCATGCTATTACTTGATTTTAATAAAATGGGAGCATTTGGAAAAAAAAAACCAACATTATTCTGCTTTTAAATAGAGTTAAATATATGCCATGCCACTGTAAGAAATAGTAATCTTTTATTTTCAGAACTGCATAAAATTAAAATGGCAGGATGCTAATAAGTAGCATGGAAATAATCTGTCTTCGGAACAGATACACAGTATTGTTTAAGAAATCTTGGCATGACTGGAGAAAAAAAAGATGTCCCTCAGATATGCTGTTTGCAGACTTTTCTTATCTTTGTTGATGTGGATGTTACAGAAAAATTGCCTAATGAGTATATGGTAACTGAAGTCTTATTGTAGAAAATTAAGTTCTACTGCTGGATTTGACCAGGTCAAGATTTTAAAAAATCTTTCTTTACATAATTTTCTTCATTTATAAAACAGAGATCATGTACAATTACTTTGTTCTGTAAAATGCCATATCAACATTGATACAATTTTTTTGGAAACACTATGGTTGGTCCCTTCTCCCAGGAGACCCTCCTCCTTTTTTTATGATCATAAGCCAAGTTGGTCAAACTCATATGGTTGAATTTCTGTATCTTCATAAAAATTAAGGCTCTGAGGGATAGGGATCGTTACATCTTCTAGGTTGACCTCTTGCCTGTAGCAAGTCATTTTCTATCGTCCAGACATACTGTATCAAGCCTAAAGAATTATTAGGTTAAATAACATCACTCACTTAATGGCCAATATTTTCCTTATAAAAAGATAGGCTACAGCCATTGTGTGCGCTTGTTAAAAACTGGTAATCTGTCTTCCATTGCTGGTTCAAGTGTGTTGTCACAAGATGCAGCCATCACATGCAAGTGTTCAGTAGGAAAACATGGTATTTCAGCGCTCCAGGGAATATCAGCTATGCCATCAATGTCAAAAGCCCCTTCAGACAGAGGATTTGTTAGTGCCCCTCTGTTTCCAGGACATGAGTAACAACAGCATGCTGCAGAAGAAAGCGAAAACCCAAGCATCTTTGCCAATCTATTCTGTAGGAAAATGCTCTTCCAAATGCATGTTTGTATTTAGTAATGACCAATATAAGAACAATGTAATTGTGATAAGTGTGTAAGAAGAACTAAATCAGCTAAGTGTAGAAGAGGATTTTCTCTGCAACTGTATACGGAGTGATCCTGCTCAGTGTCCTCTTTCCAAAGATGGATGTGGTGTCTGACTTAGAAGCACAGGCTCAATATAGCCAGTTGTCAGTGTTCTGAATTACCCTCTCATTTAGGTCCTTTGAATTACTTGCTGGAAAAGACTGCCTTCACTGAGTGACGCTAGCTGTACTGCAAGGCTTCTAAATTTGATGTCCATAGTTAGGGGATATGAATGCTCCCCTATATAGCTTTTTCTAGGCAGTCCCAAAGTAATGATTACAGTATTTTATGCAAAATTAATGTGAGACATCAGTTAAGGAATTTTTAGTAGAATAATAATGTATATATAACAAAGACAGAGTAAAGATTTACTAACAATTAAGCTAGGTGTAATTTTATAAAACCGAAAAACTAGTCTAAAAATTCCAGGTATCTGTGGGTTTTGTCAAGTACTTAAAAACTGCAAAGCTGTGAAAATGCTGCATGTGACTGAAAAAATTCTGAACTAGTCAGATATGTTGGTTAAAACCATTCATAAAAATACAATCATCTGTCATGCAAATTACATATGAAAGGCTATTTCATTAAACTTTTGTAATGATAACTGAAATAGTATATAGGTAAGTTCGCAGTAACCCTTTTTTTCCAAGAGCAAAGTATATGTGTATCTATAAATATAGGTATATATTGGTTTATAAGTGTGTATGTGTGTGCATATGTATATATGCATAAGTATATATATATAAAGTATGTTTGCAGTGGCCATCTGTTTGGAATAAGTATGGATAATACACTATACGTTATTTTTAATAATAAAAAAATAAAGTTATATTGTAAAATAAAAAAATAAAGTTATATTGTAATGTCTCAAATAATCATTAGTTTGTTAATATATTTCATTTTAGATATCTGAACAAAATGGTGATTTTTATACAGAAGTGGTGGAGAGGTTATCAAAGCAGAAGATACTTCAGAAGAATGGTGGAGGTAGAAAACTAATTTTAAAAATTTTGTTTGGTTATCTAGAGAATACATCTGAAGTAATTAATTCACTCTCTTGAAACGAAAAAGCTGAAACTTGATCCTTTATACACACAGACACATACTTAACTTTACTATCATGAAAAGCACCATTAATTTCAGTAAGCCTACTCATAATGGTCAAGTTAAGTCAGTGTTTAAGTGTTTGCAGCTCTGGAGTATTAGTCCCCAAACCAGCAATGAGATCTGCTCATGCAGAAGCCTGCCTGCATGATGCTAATTGCAGGATTGGAGCTTTTCAAGATGCTTTTTTTGCTTGCAGAACTTTTAATTCTGAAAATAAAATAAGCCAATGTATCTACACATTGCTGTTCTATGTTTTAGTGGTTTAAATTTCTTACTTAATGAACCTTGAAGTATTTGAGGTTTTGCCTTAAGGCACACAGCAGATCACAGTCAATCTAATTCCCTTGACAGACTTGAAGATAGCAGAAGTGTGTGATAGCACACAAGCTAAAACCTCTGTTAACAGGTTTAGGAGATTAAGAAGAAACTAATTTGCCTTTAACATAAAACAATCAAGTTTTTAATATGTAGTTTACTTCATTAATTTATCAATTTATGTTAATACTTTACAATAGTTTTGAACTTGTTAGTCGTTTTTTCTTGAATAATTTTGTTAAATTGTTGTGTTTCAGTCAAAACAGACAAGTCAAGAAAAAGCAAAAAAAACGAACCATAGTAACTCATATATTACAGGCTAAAGTCCATACCTCCTACTAAACTATATTTTCAAGTAGCAGGACTTGTGTGCCTGAAAGCTGGTCTATTTTTCCCCAAAGTCTATCAGTAATCTAATTAAAGATTTTATCTCTTCCAACTTTCCTGGCTTAACTAATAAATTATGAGTCATCCTTTCAGGCTATGGCTTTCAGTCTACCTTCTAAAACACTGATTTTTAAATACAGGGCAGATAGATGCAAGGAGCCATCTTTTGGCCACTCCATGTTCAAATGATAATTTCTTCATTGACAGTAATCAGTTTCCTATTTCAAACAGAATGACATCTCTTCAGAGACTTATTTTTATATATAAGGTTGTAAAAACAGTGGTGCCCAGAGAAGATACAAAATGAACACATCACCACCATGCCTACTGTCCATTGCACTGTTCTGAGTGGTTCCCTGTAGGTGAGATGGCAAGATAATTCTTCCCAGAGGGCCAGCCTGCAATAGTGTTTGGAATTGGTGCCCAGTGACAGGATGAGAGGCAGTGGGCACAAACTGAAATACAGGAAATTCCACTCAAAGATAAGAAAGAACTTTTTTTACTGTGAGGGTGATCAAATACTAGAATGGGTTGCCCAGAGAGTGCAAGCTGTGCTTGTGGAGTCTCCATCCTTGGAGGCACTCAAAACCGAACTGAATGAGGCTCTGCACAACTTGCTCTTATTGACCCTCCTTTGAGCAATGGTTTGGAGCTCCAGAGGTCCATGCCAACCTCAATTGTTCCATGCATCTATGAAATTGGAGGTCTTTTACCTCCTCTCCTTATTACTTCTTTCTTCTTTTGCCCTCCCTTCTTAAAAAATAGTCTGACAGTTACATTTTCAGATAAAGTCTTTAAAATTAGCCCAAATTTCCTGTAATAACCAAGCTGAGATAGCTGGCATCATAAACCCCCTTCAGCTTTCCATTCTTGAAATATATTTCTGAAAATAAAAATAATAAAAACAAGACTTTAACCAATAAAGCCTGGTTCATATGTTGTTCTTCAAGCAGCATAAATGACAATCCCTTGCCAAGTCTGAAGCCTGTGGAATAATGTAGGACAAAAAATTGTGCAAGCCCACATTTAACACACACATTCTAAATCAGACCATGAATTCAGGATACCAGTACTTATCCAATATTAGCCAGGGCTCTAGGAGAAACAGAATCTCATCAGCAAGCTTACAAATTGTAGAGCAATCAGCATAGAAAACCATCTTTTTCCCTCAAATGCTTCATTTTGCGCTTGCCATCTCTTTGATTGGAGAGGACCAAATAGGACAGCCTGATTGAAAGCCAACCTGAAAGCCATGGAAGTAGCAGATAAAAAGGCACCTCTTTCTCCCTTTAGACCGCTATATTCAGTATTGTATGTTTTGGGGTGGACTTAAATATAAAGTTCACGTTCATTTCCTATATTCATTGTTATACTATCTTTACTTGATCAATGGCTGAATTTGGAATATTTTAAAAATCTTCTCAGCAGCTTACCGCAACTTTTAATTTAAAGGATCAGTTAATGTTTGCATTGAACTCTTATTAATAACTGTTGTAATTACTCCTGATTATGAAACACAATGATACATTTGACATGATAGTTCTTTAAATACAAAAAAAATTGGTCACTTTAAAATTTGTCCGCTGACAATGATTGGATTGGTATCTGCTGCCAGCAAACAAGGCAAAGCATATGCACAAAATACCCATGATTACTTGACAATAAATCATTTTAATGATTATATTCAAAATTGTGAAATGTGAGTGGTACTGATGCGGAAAATAACAAAGGCTGAGGCTCATCAGATTGGCTGTCCATATGTGCATCACTACTAGTATTTCATTTGTTACTCTTCTAGTGCCTCTTCCTTTGATACATTAAGTTAAAAAAAAAATATTGATGGTATTTACATGACTAAAGTTACATGCTGTTCTATATTCCAAATATAGATGCTTTGGTATAAAGCTGGTTTCCTAATATTAATCTCAAGCTAAAATTAAGAACTGTGCTCCTATGGTTTTCTTAATAACTTAGTTATGCTGGTTGTACTGGACTCTGAAAGTCTTGCATGACTTGCAGGAAAGCATGAATTTTAAAACCAGACAAACAGCAGAACATGAATCAAACTGTACATGAATGTTTCTTTTTACAATAGTCAGCATGCATGCCAGCCATATTTTCAGCTCACTTTGGAAAGAGATGCAATTGAAAAAAGTGAATTATTTCATGTGATGTAGTTTGACACCACCCTAAATAGTTTCGCTTCAACTCAGTAACCAGTTTTATGTAATCCCGTTCTAATAGGAATTAGGCAAATGCCTATTTGCTCTATAACAAAAAAAAAAAAAAAGCTTGTTCCCAACTTAGACCATGTATTGGTTCCTTCTCTCAATCTGCTGTCAATCAAATTTCTGGTTCTCCTTTGAATTTTTCACTTTGTATTAACTGTTTAAAGAAAAAGAAAACACCAATCAGGATCAGATCACGTTTGTAGGTGATTCCCAAACATGTTTTTAAACAGAAAAGGAGAAAGTAGTACAAGAGTTTATACAAAAAAGGCTTCAAATATGTTTTGGAATCATAGACTTAAAGTAAACTAGTAGGGAGACCGGTATATTAACATCAGAGACAGATACAAAAAAATTCATGGTTCAGAAGTGGAGGCGGTTCATGTCGGTGAGATGGCAAGAAAATTCTTCCCAAAGAGTCAACCTTACAGTGTCACCTTGGAATTGGCACCCAGTGAAAGGATGAGCAGCAATGCAATGGGCACAAGCTGAAATGCAGGAAATTCTACTTAAGCATAAGAAAGGAGTCTTCTGGACAAGAAGGCCCCAGTTCAGGAAAGAATCTTTTGTTTACCAGGAAAGCACATAAATATACACTTGGGTTGAAGCACTGAATTATGGCTATGCTTTTGTGAATAGGGATGAACACATTCTCCATCACTTGTAATAACAGAACTAGTACATAGTATTCTAATCAGGATTAGAAAACAGAGGGCAAATCCATTTGCAAAAGAACCTAGATGGTGACACAGGCTTCGGCTTTTGGTGCAAGGATAAGGTTGTAAGACAATTATATGAGCAATTCTGCATTTGGCTGACTTGTGATTTAGAACAACATTGAATAAAAGCAGGAATGTGTAATTTCCTTTTATTTGTGTATGACTTTGTTAAGTGGTGGTAGGTAAGGCCTGGATTTGTCACACCTAAGTGAGGTATGCGAGTTAGGACCCTAGTTGCCATTGACTGTCTCTGTAAATAATAGACAGAGATGCGATTGCAGAGCTCTTCCATACTTTGCCAAGCTCAGAGGGAAAGTGGTCCCACTGTTGTTCCGTACTGATGATATAAAGAGCATAATGATGTTAGGTCTCCAATTTAGGTTCTTCAGTGAAATAGGATGGATTCAGACCCAAGCGCTCACAGCCTTCAAATATGAGAAGAATAAACAGAAAGGTGTGAGATTTTTTAATTTAATCATTGACCTGACCTGATGATCATTTTTAAGCTTAGGAATTTCCTTAAAAAATGTACTTTATCTATTTGGTGGTGCAGTAGCTCTTACACTCCCTTCCAAAGAAAGAAAAGATAAGCTGCAAAACAAAATTGTATCAATTTAATCAAACAGTTTAGGAATATACTTAGACCTGGCAACCATTATTTCATTCCAATATTAGCTATCTACAGTTAATATAATTCAGAAAACATTTATGGAGACAAAAGGGGAGATAGAGTTCACTGTTTATCCTAATTCATACCTTTGGGACAGAGATTCCCTCAAATATGTATATGTTTACGTGTGTGTGTGTATACATCTACACATATACGTGAAACTTTTTTGAAATTTAGCAGTCCTGCATTTTTCTTTCATATAAGAAATATCTTTTATACTGTTTCCATTATTAGTAGATTGGTATGATATTAAAGTGAGCATTTAAAATGCACCTTAATTAAACGGCAGGAATTATGCCTTGCTTAATGTAATGAAGAAAGAGAATTTAAAATGAAGTAGCATCATTGTGTTCATTTGTAAATAACATATTGCAGCCAACTGTTTCTTAATTGCCCAGACTGTTGATAAATAATCCAGTCCTGCTGCTCTCCACAGACAATTTGCTTTGGATCAGACTAGGCAATTCAAATAACACTAATTACAGTGAAACCCTTTTATAGAGAATTCCTGTTTGCCATGGGGGAGAAAATCACTATATCAGGGGAAAGCACTTTTGCCTTTGATTTGTGTCTAAAACATGAGAAACACATAAAAGCTGCATGTTGTGCTAAATAAAGGACATACTCTTGCATTCAAAGTACTTATATTTTACTTTTTATGATACAATTGTGAATTATGTTCATTTTGCATTTGTAATTAGAGGGCGGAACAGATGTGAAAGCTTAGTTTAAAGTGATGTATCCATTAAAATAACCTATGCTGCCAAGTGATTGCTTAGTATAATAGGGGATTCGTTCACTGTGAGAGGAATTCTACTTTATTGGAAGGAAACCAGGACTTCAGGAAATGTTTTCTATATCAGGGGATTCACTGTAACATGGTATCATTGTAGTTATGATTTTATGATGTTAAAATGAATATTAAATGAAACAAAATTCCCAAGGATTACTCGGGAGGCAGCTAAGTACATAACATTTAGTACAGATGGTTGGAAGGCACAATTTTGCTCCATCACTGCATCCGTATCCTTGAACGATTTCGACTGAAGACAGCATTTCTTTGAATTTTTCATTAAACCAGACGTCTTGAAATATGAATTCCTTTTATGTTTCTGTGAGTTTTGGCTAAAAGAACCCCAGTGAATAAATCATACAATACTACGTGTCACCAGCACTTGTGAATATTTCTGCTTTGTTATTCTACTCTCAGTAGAGCACCATTGATTATCAAACTCAGCGGAGAGCATTTTATGATCATATATCTCCATTAGCTCCTAGTTTGACTACCATAGATTTTTCTGGTTAAGCCTGCATTATGTATTAGGAAGCCTATCTCTTCAATACAAAGTTTGATTTTATTCTCTCTAAGCCTAGAACTCTTATTATGTATTATGTATAAAGATTCTTATCTTTTATATGTAAAAATAGGAGCACTGTCTTTGTGTAACTGAAATATATGCCATCTTTTTTTTCCTTGATTCACAGACAGCATATTTTATTATGAAGATGAATTTCTACAATGAAATGGCTGTCAGGGTAAATATTTCTTCACTTGTTAAACAAATGAAAAGTCAATTGTGCTCCGAATTTGCTTTTGATAAAATGAGCAAACCAGAATAATATACACTTGATTGATATGCTGATGGCAACAGCGGGAAATAGTACATAGTTAAAAATTAAAGTTACACTCAGTAGTCGGGGTTGTATTTGAAAACTATAGCTGAATTTAAGGCATCTGCCTGTGTCTTGCCCCATTTAAATGTTCATTGTACCTTACCATATACGATACTGACAAAAACCCCAAACATTCTATCTGCCAGTATTCTTACAAATGTAGACATATACTTACAGTTCTGAAAAACTATAGGACTTTTATGTTCGATGATGTGGCTGTGCTTTTTTTTTTTGTTAGTACATGACATTTGATGTATTGGATCTCAAAAGAGTTACTGAGAGAGCACAGGACAATTTCGTTGCCTAAATGTAGAGGTGGAACTGCACTCATCTCATTGATGATACTATCAGTGAGTGTTGCTAGATGAAGAGTATAAACAGTCCTTGAACTTTAATAAATATACAGCAGATGAAGTTTGTTATGGGGAAAACTGCAAAATATATTTAACTAGAAATTGGCATTTCTCCTGAACTTTGGAACTGCACTTAAACAAATATGTAAAACAAACACAGGAAGGACATGAGATAATTCTTGGGATTAAATCTTTTTATCTTACTTAATTATTTTATTTTGCAGAATAAAACTGCTTTACTTTAGAGGCCTATATCTTTTTAGGCAAGGCGTCTTACCTTTTGAATTCTACCAAATGTAGGAATGTGGTGGGGATGGAGATTAACCCAAGGAAACTCCTGTAAAGTAGGAAGATTCCCAAAATGGCTTTTAATTTTATGGCCTTTCTGGCTCCAAAATAACTCAGACTCAAGAGATGTGTTCCCATCAGGTTTTTGACTTGGTGGTGGTTCTTGGAAAGGCAGAAAATAGAATCTTACATTTGATGCATGTTACGGAGCTGAAGGTATTTAACAGCAATCTAATTGCTCAGAAATGCACTTTTTTTTTTTTTTTAAATTTTTTTCCTTAGTTAGCTAGTTTGAAAGTATTCCACAGTGGATAAATGCTGTATACTCATGCAGCTGAAATCAGTGAGAAAACACAAGATGCAAGCCAGTTCTTAAAAGTTGGCTGTCTACTTTTAGAAGGCATTTGAAGACCAAATTTCAGGGGTAATTATGTATTCTAGTCAAACGGAGTTTTGCATTTGGTCTTTCATTTTTAAAAGAAATTGAATGTGTTCCCATTCATTTCTAATGGAAATATAATGTTGAATCATTAGGTGATATAAATCTTCACAGTGCTATTTTTTCAGTCATGTCCTTTTCTTTAATGGAAATTTGAATCAGTAGAAAACAATGGAACACATCTTTATTTATTTGCAAATGTCAGAATCCGATTCTCCTTTGTCTAAATCTCATGCAGCCATATCTACAGAGCAGATTTCAAATGCTACCATTCTGAAACACCAATTTTGTTTTTTTTTTTCTGTCATCTGTTTTTTGAAGAACTAGCCAAGGCCCAGGACAATAGAGAACAAGGCCTGTTGGGTTTCTGCACAGAAGGTGTGTGGCCAGACTTTAGGCTTCCTAAGTGAACAGTGCCTCGTATTCATACATTGTGAGCTTGGTTCATGATTTATATACTTCAGTGTTGTGAAAATGTAACAATAACTGTGTCTGTTTTTCTATTTAACCACTTTGTTTTGCCTCATAGTATTATTAAAATATTTATTTCAGTTTATAGTCACTGATTAGAAAGGCACTTTCAGTTTTGGCAATTGAAGTATCATTGAAGGCATACACATGCTCATAGTTTTGAAGTCAGTCTACATCTCTGGCTCCATGGACTGCCTCTAGTTGTAACCAGAACTATCAATTTCACCTTTTTAAATTAAATCAGAGAACTTGTTTTAATCAATTTCAGTTTTGACTACTAGGTCAGAATATGATTCTCTCTCTTAAAAGATTTAAGGTTGCTATAAATTTTCAGCAACAAAAGTAATCCTATGGAAAAAAAAATATTTCCATGAGCAGATGGCTTTTGATATATCAAGGTTTTGCCATTTGTTTTAGTGCTTAAAATAAACATTATTTATAAGACCACTTACATTTTGATGTTACTTAATGAGGAATATGCATCATTGATTTGACTAGCTTAAGAGGTCATTTAGAACTTGCCCGTTAACAAGCTGTAATCTGCTGAGCACACAATGACTTTGTTTAAAATTATCTGTTCAGTGCTGATCAATGACAATAATTGTTTTGTACCAATCACTGTTGAAACTTGCTAATTACTTTGAAGGGCATACATACTTATCTCTTTTTTTTTCAAGAATTTTTTAAACATTCACCTTGGAATTAAAAAGAAATATAGTCGTAACACATTGTACTTCCTTATAGAAGCAAATATTGAGAATTTTCACATTGAAAATATGAACATCATCAGAAGCTTTGTGTAAATTGTTCTTTTCCAAAAAGATTAGTTGTCAGTTTTGTGATCTCTGACATACAGTATTAGGGAAACAGAAATGTAGCATAAAATAATTTGAGACATAATAGAGTTTTTCTTACTTATGTTTCATTCAGTTGAAATCAGTGAGGTCATTCTGAACAGAAAGTGGTGTAAATAAAGGTAGAATGCAGCATTTAATTGGTACACTGAGCCCACTGGAGATAATTATAGCTTTATACAATTCGAGTCTTTTGTCTTTCAGTTTGAGTTTTGATCCTTTAACCCACAAATATCCAGTTCTGCATTTATAGCTGTGAGGTGAAGACTGTCAGAAGGAGTTTCAAAGGGACCATAATCCTGCATTAATGAGCACACAGCTATATGGGAGCCAAGTTTTCTCTTGTTGAGAAATTTTGAAGCCAAACAGAAAAACAAAGCTAAGATCCTCATTCACATGCAAAGGATTTTGTTTCATCCCAGATCTCTGAAGGCATACTCATTCTTTGCTCTTTCTCTATCCCTTTTTAACCCGATAAGCTTGTGTATGAGAAGGTGGAGTTGCAAAGAGTATGAAATTTACTATCATCTAGTGCAAAGAAGCATATCTAGTGCTTAACCTTTCTTGTTCCCATGTTCAGCTGCTCACATAACTATTATTTATTCGTATTATAATAGTCTCTCGAGGTCCAAACCCTTTTTATTCAAAAAACCCCAAACAAACACCACCACATAGGTAAAAGAAAATACCAACTTTTAAAATTAGTTCTGAGTCTTACTTGGGAAGAGAGGAAAATACGTGGTGATGCACAAAGGGGAAATAGAAGAGTGTACTAACAATAAAAATGAATATCCTCTTATTCCTAATATCTTTAGTGCATCATTTTATTTTCTTGGTGACACATCACTCAAAGACTTACTGAAAACTTTCCTGTGATACTTATTCTCTTGCTAAATATAATTACAACTGTACCACAAGGTGCCATCGGTTGAGACTGAATGCTAGTTTTAACTTTAAAGAATAGTGTTCTGGCTTTTGTGATTGCAAAGTGATACCAAAGGCAAAGTATGAAAATATGCAACGCTGCCTTAGTCTGCTTATAGATGACTCCAGAGTGTGTTACTGTTTTCAGCTCAGGAAATGGCAGGAGATGGGAAATTGCAATAAATTTTGTCAGTTATCACAGTGGTCCAGAATTGGACTGCAATGGAACTGGAAGGAGAAGAGAGAAATTTTCCTGTTATTGAAAGCACTCTCAAGACTTGATGATACAGACTCTGAAGTCACTGAGTGCAAAGGTTGATTGATAGTGTGGGCAACAGGCAGACTTTTTTTCCTTGCCTTCTTCCTGAATCAAACACAACAGAACATGACACTCTTTTTTCCTTTTTTTACATGCTGCGTTGGAGTAAGAGAGAGGGTGAGAAAAAAAAAAAAACCAACACAAACACAGGGATTGCACTCCACTACCAAGTCATACCCTGGTTCTGTAAAGAGAAGGGTTGGTGTAAAGGAAAAAAAGAAAAACACTCCCTGTAGATACACTGAAGAGTTTAAGGAAGTTCTTGAAAAGTCTAGTAGCCAGAGGCCCACTGGAAAAGGAGAGCTCTTGGCAAATCACAGCATTCTTCTCTTCAATGCACTTAGTGAAGGTGAGTAGCTTCTCACCTTGGAGTCACTTCTGCATCTAAGACCTAGATTTTTTTTGCTTTTTTAATGTAGATTCTGCCTTTCAGCTGTTATGTCTCTTAAGATTTCAAAGCTATAAAGGTCAAAGAGATGGAAGTTGGAGCAGGAGTGAAGGTAATGAAGACTAGAAAATAGAAACTGGGAGATTAATTTAGAAATGTATTGAGAAAAAAAGGAGACAAAATGGAAGGAAGGAAGTAAAGAACACTTTGCAGGAATATAAATAAGTTCAAGGATGGAAGAATGTAAAGAGAGAGGAACTAGACACTGAGAACAGAGGAAAAGATCATTAAACTATTTTTCAGATGTGTTGATCTAGAATACACTGACCTCTTATGGGAAGGAAAATTAAGAGTGAGAGCAGCCCTCGGCATGACTGAATAGAGCAAGTTACGTCTTCTGCCTGTACATGTCATGGCATAGGGATAAATACAACAAATCAAATGGCAGTACTGGTAATTTTTTACCTAATATTTACTTTCCCTTCCCACAAAACAGATAGCCAGTAAACCTGTAATCATTTCAGAAACATCATGATTAGAGTTTTTAAGTATCAGAGAAGGTTTAAACTGTTTTGTTGAAATAAATTCTTGGGGAAAGTCAGGCTAGACTAAGCTTTTTTTTTTATCCCCTTTTTTTTTTTTAAATGATGCTTTTTAAAATGGACCAAAATATGAATCCTTTCTGGTGGAGGATACTACCTAATTTCAATTCTTAATACAACTTTAGGACTAGCTACAGATACATAGGTTTCCTTTTCCAGTTTAAGCTTTGCCTGTTATGCAGGAGGAATAGTATTTAGTGAGAAGAGTATAATTAATGTGCAAAAAATAGACATGCATCATCTTACATTGGAGATGAAAGAACTGCAGTTTGTAAATGATGTTTCCAGAAAGCCTGATTCATTGAGTTACTGGGAAGGCTTCTATTCAGTTTATATCATATTCAGAGCACAAAGGTGAGAGTGTAGCAGAAGATATAGGTGAGAGTGTAGCAGAAGATATTGGTGAGGTGGTGACTCAGTAGGGAATGCATGTTGTACCTGAGAAAAGACACTACTTCTGTTGTCTGTTTTTTACCATTCTTACGGAGAGCGATGCCACTGGCAGTAGCAGTCACTTCTTTTCATTGCCACACCCAATATAAACAGTGGTTTAAAACTTTTAAAAAAAATTTTTTTAACATTGGCATTTAATGGTAAATTCATATCACCATTGAACTACAATATGCAACATCCTACCGTCATTTTCTTCACTGAAACGTATTGATGCTTCTACTTGATAGCACTTTTAAGGAAACAATATTATTTGGGAAATACAACAGTATTTGATATGCATACAAACTTTTGATTTGAAATATAATAAGCAAATATTTATTTCCTCTAGATTCAGAAAAGATGGCGAGGCTATTATGTTCGGAAATATATCCATAATTATTATGCACTGAAGAAATACCTGGAAGCCATTTCTGTGAATAATGAGATTGTCAGGTAAAGATAAAAATTCCATGTGGTAAAGCATTCATTTCCTCTTCTTTCATTTGTAAAAAGTTTATGGCACTAATTAAACTATTTATTTGAGTGTAGGATCCCTTCCATTATCAAATATATATATATATATGTATCAGTCAACATTCTCTTTATCCTAAGCCTATGCATGTTGTGCCACATTCTGTTCTCATTTACACTGTTATGAATCCAGAATAATTTATTGGAATTAATTAGAGGTACTTTGGGTTTATATCAGCTTAATAAAACTGAATTTGGCTCTTCACCTATGCTCAGAACTCATAGTTGCCCTAAATATGGTTTGTTGAACTAGATGATTATTTTTTTCCTAGTATACACAAGCTAAAAAAATTTTCTTTTCACAATTTGTTTTGAAAATTGATTATTGACAATGAATGAAAGTGCAGATTTGGATCTAAGTTACATGCATGAACCGTACTATGAATATTGATTGTGAAAGATACTGTTGTGGACATAGTGAAGCAGTCTCTTTTCATAGTTACAGAAGAGATTCGTTCACCTATTAGATTTCTGACTAGAACTGTTGTTGCTATGTGTTCCTACCCTATTTCTCCTATCCTTCCCCTGTCTTTCCCTGTACTTAAGTTGAAAGCTCTCTAAAATAGAGGCAATTATTTCCCTCTAGCACATTTGATGTCCTGATCCATGACTATTTTGTCAGATAACAGCAGAAACAAAGAGGCAAAATACTGGGTGACCATGATCATTACTTTCTCATTGTAAGTGAAGGGATATTGGACAAAATGCATCCAGTTTTTTTCTGTTCAGAAAGACTGAGACAAATCTTTGCTTTCTGAAGTGCAGAAATACAAGGGAGTCTAGTGAAAAAGTATTTCTGGAAGTCTCATCTAGATCACATGGCAAAGACAATTCAGCCAGAAGACTGTTACAGAAAACAGCATATGCAAGTTATATAAGAAAAAAAGAATTATCCAACTTTTTTGGATGCTGCTTATTAATTTATATTCTTTTTCCACAATTATGGCTGATGCTACAGCTGCTTTGTCATAGCATTATACCTTGTGCATTACAGTGTTACATGTAATGAAGCATGCTGATAACCACCTATCTCTAATGTCTCATTACTATTCATTTAAATGTATTCTATGCAGAAAGTTAGATCATAACTCAGCAAAACCAGTCTTAAAAAATCTATCATCTCTTCAACTGCACCTTCTGGTTCTGAAATCCTTGAAATATCTTCTCTTCTTGAAAAGGTAGAATCCAGGAAGACTAGACCAAATCTTGGAAAGTAAATGAAGCCATAACTTTTGGTCTAAAATGAATATAACTGGATGAACTGCAGAGACACAACCTGCTTCTCTGTTCATAATAGTTCTACGGCTCCTCTCTATTCCCTCCCTAAACCTGGAAGAAGGCTCATAATGTGTCAGTTAGACTGACCTTTGATGTGTGTGAACAAAACAAGATAGCAAGTGGTATTCGTGCTGTACTGAACACAGATTGATGGGAGCTTTGTATTTTATTTCCCCACACCCAAAATAGATCTCTGCTGGGTACATCTAACTTTGGAGGGCTACAAAAATATTTGTCTCTCAGTACTTTGACATGTTCATCGAATTCCCTAGTATTTCTTCCAGGTCATTAAAAACCATAAAGCCTATGCATTGGATAGGTATTTTAATCAAGAAATATTTTTGTGCTGTTTTTCTTTAACAAGTAAGGTGAGCAGTATGACTTCAGGTACACCAAAATGTGTCAAAGTTGCCATGTGTGAGCTCTTCCCTGGCAACTAATATACTGATATTCTGCTAATTTGAGTTCTGTCTTCCGGAGTTCACACTAATATATGTCTTTCAGGTTAAAAAATCGATCTTTCAGATTTAAAAAAAAGTTAAAAATGAATTTTGGAGCAAATTTGGTCAAATGGATCGTCTCATTTCAGTTTTAAAAATTCATCAGTTCTCAAGTGCAATCAAGAACCACTGCAGTAATCTCTTTACTGGGGTTCATTTAAAAACTGATACGTATATTGTCTTCGACATTCTTCTTATGAAATCTAACAGATGTTTAGTGAAGATCAGGTGTAGGCCCTCAGCCAAACAGATTTTTCCTGTCATTGGGCTAAGTTGCTGCCAACTACTTTGGCCCCAAGGTGGCCCACTGTGTTTCTTATGAGGAATACTGAACAAGGTGGAAGAGAGATTCTCTGCATAATTTCATCAGCCATCACGTCAAATGTGGAAGAGTATAACCTCATTGTTCATAAACATTTTGTGTATATAAAATTATTGCAATTGCTCATTGTAAAAAACACCATGAATTGTCTGAAATTGGAGGAGTGCGTTTATGAAATGGCTGGGTTTTATTCCAGCATCAGCATTACGGAAATTTACATGTTGGTGGACAGAGCCACTAATACACTTGGGCACTCAGATTAGGCTGGATTTGAGCGTTTCACATCTCTAGAACACCACAAAACAACACAACATGGTACATGAAGTAATGCATTTTTTGTTATTTGTCTTATAGCTGTATTCATCGGCATATATGCATTAGTGCAGTGTCAGTGCTAGTAAAAATCCAAGTTTTTTCACAAATAGTAATAGAACCACGGTACAACAGAGTCTGATTTTAAGAACTCCAGAGTGGTATAACCCCCTTTCCCCCCCAAAAAAAAACCCGAAAACCCAACAAAATACACACTAGAAGTTTATAATTTCAAAAGTTTGTTTAAACTGTATTTTTGGAATTGTGATGTAATTCTAAACTGAACTACAAAATATTGTTCTCAGTCCTATCTTCTAGAATAATACTGACAGAATTTTTATTTATCAAGAACTACCTGAAATCACATTGCAAGTCCTTCTGAGATACGTTTTTACCTCTTGGTTGCCAGAACCAGGGGTTGTGATTAATTTTATCCTCTTTCATTAAGGAGGAGCCTATATCAAATTGCCACTCACTTGTTTCTAAGAGAAACTTCAGAGGAAGTTGCCATGAAACTTTGGACATCCTGTTAGTTTCCTGTAAGAGTATTTTATAAGAGTTATTGAACAAAGTTCGTTTGCTTCTCTCTCCTTTTTTTTAAAATACAAGGCACTTCCCTTATTAAGGGGTTTCCTCAACCAGTAGCCACATCTTTACCTTTTAGCTTTAATACAAGCCGTCCTTATTTAATAGCTGCCCTCATTTAGTAGCCAGACCTTTATCATTTGTCTTTACTGTGAAAACCCCAGGAGAAAGTAAACTTAATAGAAGCTGCCCCAGTTTAAAGCCATAGAGGGATGTAATTAAGTTTAACAGAAATTGATTTAACAGAAATTGACCTAAAATATAATTAAATAATAATAGTCATATTATGTGTGAGTTTGCACTCACTTAACAGACTGCTTATCCTAACTTAAGGCACTGTTTTTGTATGAACTGAAGATAACTGTTGGCTTTAGCTCCCCGACTGGCTGAAGAGCGGGTGGGTTTTCCTCCTGCATTCCCATTACTTCCCACTGCTGCAGAAACAATAGCTGTGATGGCTGCTGGTGTCCCCAGTAGAGTCCCTGCTAGTTGAGAAGTGATATGACAAATCCCTTGACAGATGGCAAAAGAACGAATTTGAACCCTGAATGCTGTCTACATAAGGACATACTCAGATTTTTCCTGACATTTGTATATTTTAGCTTCAGTGTAATGGTGAAATGGGTTCATTAGTCCCGAATTCTGTTTTTCCTACAAGATTTAGGAAGTTCTAAATTAACCAAGTAGGAAACACATTCTTAAGTATTTATTTTACAAAATTTTGCTATGCAGATTTTAGTAATAAATCTTCATCTTTGTATTTAAATAAATACCAATGCATACTGTATTCTATCTGAATATGGATTAGTTGGGTAGTTGCACATATAAATGCATGCATTAAAATAAATTCCATTACTTCTCAGTGAAGTTAGTGTACTTAATTTTAAGGGAAAGTACCTTGTTTTGAAGCATTCTTAAAGCTGCATTTAACTTCTCTAAGAGCTGGCAAAATGGTTACAAGGGGAAATATGCTAAAAGCAATTAGCATAGGCTATAACTCCATATGATGCATTAGAATTTTGTTTTATGTGAAACAGTTTCCAATCCATGATAAGAAAATGGACATCACTTCACATAAATTAGCATGCTGGTGCCATTATATCAGAAGAATTTATGGATGATGTCAGTTGCCCAACTGTGTGATTAACTTGCAGTTCTTTGACTAAGGTTATCTACACATTGGCCTTTAAACTACAGTAAAGCAACTTTGCTATGTCAGGTGTGCAACTAGAGATAAGATTTTGGGATGTAGTGCTCAATTTACTGATCAATGGCACCATTTAAATTTTTCCCTAGGCACAGAACTCAGTGAGATAGCAGTATCAGAAAGCTAACAAAGCAGTGGCAAAGTACTGGCATTGGGGTTCTTGTGCAATCAAGGCAGGTAGTTTAGCTTTCTTGGCTGTTGAATAAACATTGATTTAAAGGTAGTGAACTAAGACTTGAGTCTAGCTTTAGCAAGCACCATAGTGTACATAAACACTGTTATGATTATAAATTGTGAATTTCACATACTTAGAGGATTAACACCAAATTCTCCTTTTCGTTGTCGTTGGCTTTAGTAGTGAAAAAGCCTTGAGAGTGGCCCTGAAGAGTGTGACTTTCATCCAAGTTCGACTAGCTGTTCTATCAGCAGATTTAGTATCACAGTCATTATTAAAGCTTTTTGGTCTTCAAGAAATATCAGGGAAATAGATAATGCAGAGTGATAAAAATCACTTCCTTGGCAATATGTATATTCACAAATCCTTTGTGCAGTCTAATTTTCTATAATCTTAATGAACAGTGAAATACAATACTGTTACATGTTGCTGGTGATCTAATCCAATGCTTAGCTGTTCTGCAAATATGCCTGAGCATGTAGTACTGAAAAAAAGTAAGAGTATCTAGCTTATTCTTGATTACTAGAGCATTACTGAGGTCTATTTACTTTTAACATGGCAAGCACTTTGCTTCTTAAAACTTTTGAGGTATTGCTATTTTCCATGAAGTGGGCTTGAAATAAATCATCTGTTGTCATAGTAATATGAGGAGAACTTGTGCAGCCTCCATCTGTCTGTTCCTTTTTGATAAAGATAAGTCCAGGTGCTGGCCATTCTCTCAAGTGTCAAAGTGTTTTGAAGAATGTATATATTGTCTTATAATTCAATTAAAATGTTCCTCCTCATTGACTGCAGAAGCAATTGATTCTGTAGTCTATTTTCAATTAGTGCCAAAGCCTTTCAGACAGCTCCTTGGAATTCTTGCAACAATAAAAAACTCATTTTTGTAATGTTGTCTTTCACTTGATGTTTAATTAACTAATTTATCTTCAACCCATCTTCTTTTCCTTGTCTTCAAAAATATCTAGAGGAAATACATTATGCTTTTTAACTTCTTTACCCATAATTAGAATTTTCTGAATGTAAACTTATCCTGTCAGCTTTCTTTGGGAGCCATAGAAATAGACACAAGTGCCAAATATGCTTTCTTTTATTTAAATATTAGTTTTGAGTGGTAGGGCACATAATCTGAGACATCTGTGCCTTTTCCAGAGGATTGTAGGTATAACTGCTGGATCCTGTAGGAAACTTAGAACCGCAACCCTCTGAGGATCCCAGAGTACTTCCATAGCTACAAACCTGATGTTGTTAGGATGAGTAACATACAAAAAATGAGTTATTTGATTCTTTGTGATTTGACCTAGTTTCCATTGAATGATATTAAGACGCTGGTATTAACTTAAGTAGGAGTTAGACCATAGAAAAGCTTTAAAATGATAAATTTTAAAGAGACTCACATCTGGTTAAAATATTCTCTACAGTCATGTATTCTGTGATGGTTGTTCCTTCCTAAACATGTTGTCCATAAATCCGGCTTTCTTCACAGATTCAGAGCATAAAACACCTCTTTGATAAGTCAGTCCATTTTTAGGTCTTCTCTTTGCCTACCTTTATGCATATTAACACGGTTTCATTTACATATATGCTTTTATACCACATATATGCTCATATACCTGTAGGCTTTTAATAATGCATTTTGCGAAACTAGACATTTTAGATGTACTTTTTGTCTTTTTAGTTTGACCATGAAATTGAAATGAACTGGCTAAAGCTATAGAGCAGGCAATACTCTGTTTTAACTCCATAGGAAAGCGCTTTCTGAATGCAGCGAGGTTAAGGTAGGAATCATTATGATTACACAGTAAACTGAGTTTCCAATGCAGATTCAGCTAGACATACCTCATGTACCTTATTCTATTCATGTCTCTCTTGAGCAAGTGGTGAAAGCAGTCTTACCATGTTTTTAGCTAGTCCTGTGTAATATAGATCAAGTTTTTCAGATAAACATGAATAACGTAAGTAACATAAGTAACTGGTTAGATTGTAGTCTGTAAAAATATAAAGGCTATGTATTTTTGCATAGCACTATGTACACCATTAGGAGTAACAGATTAAACATTAAGCTTTATTTCACTTGTATACAAAGAAAAATTTTTAATCTGAGAGTGCAGAAAGAAATTTGAGATCCTTGCATTCACTCATTGGACCAAATGGTCTGTGGTGTAGCTGTTTAATTTTGGTGTAGGTAGAATAAAACAGGTGTGGCAACATAGTATTGTAGAATAACAATAGTTTTATACCTGTGAGCTTTGAATGCACTGTAGTGTCTGGATAGATTTTTTATTTTGAAATAGGTCTGTTAGAATTACTGACAGCTCATAAAACATTTTCTGCAGGTAAAGACTGACTAATCTTAGCATTTTGTATTGTCTTATATAGACAGACTTCACACTCTTATATTTTGTCTGAAGAAGGATCTTCACTGTAAAATAAGTAGAAAAGGGGAAGAGGTGCAGTTTCATTAAGCTCTAACATATCATTGACTGTCAGGTAGGTCTTGTTATGCTGTCCATCCTCATTTAACTATCCCACAAGATCTCTTAATGAAGTTAAGCCCCAAGTTCACTCCAGTAATTCTGTGGCAAGAGTTTGTGCAATGTAACAATTCATCACTTGTCAGGAAGGCACTTTTAGTTTATACATTTAATAAGGGCATCCTCTAGCTTGGTTAATTAGAAGTGAACAGTTTGCATATTTACTAAATGCGGAGTGTCATTGCCACCACGGCCTATTGCCTACATGAATTATTTCTCTATCTGCAATAAACAGCTGGGTAATTATTACTGCCATAATCAGATAAATTCCCTCTGTAAGGCTTTTCTTACATGGCAATTCTTTGAACTCATCCAAAGCTGAACAAAATTTATGAACTCCAGCAGCTAGGCCACTTTTTCATAGTGTAGTGTCCCTGTTCCCTATTTCAAGGACATGTAGAGTATCATAAATATTGTGTAAATTAGGAGGATAAATATGATTACCTAAAGATTACATATTAATAAACTTGATTTTCAAAATATAATTTTCAGGTTGTAACTGATTAAATTATAGCAGTTCTGGTTTTATCTAATTGTAGAGACATGACAGGCCATCTATATACAGGCTATACTAGGTTATCAGGGAAGAGCTCTACCACTTGAAGACTAAAGACTCATGAAAAATTATATAAATATTTTTCATGTGCCTTTTGGAGAACTAGTCATTTCAGCTGTTTAGGTCATTAGAAGTATGACAAATTTTATGTGCCATTTACTCAACTCACTTAAAGCAGTTCTTTTGTTATTAAAACAAGGTGATGGTTCCTTTTGGTGTGCAATTTTCAGTTTAATAATGAAGCATAAAATTTAAATGCATGAATTTATGTGTTACATTATACAATTAGATATTTCTTTTATTTGTAGAAGCAATTTGTATACAAATGATTATGTAACTAAGCTTGCTTTATGCTATCCAAATATTCCAGCTCATATGTGAGTGTATCTACAGATACATCAGTGAGTACTTAATTTACACATACAGCTTTTCCAGAACATGCTGGAATGTAGCTTATTTTTGAGTTCTCCAAAGAAACAAAAGAAAATCAAAAGACATAATTAACGCACAAAAGTTCATTTGATTTAACAACACAAGTTTTTTTTTTTTATCATAATGTCAGATACTGTGTCTGAGTGCAACTAGAAAGTTGCCGTTAGCTGCTCAGGTACTTCATAACTCCTTATTAAATAAGTAGTATACCTCACAATTTAGCAAAATCCTCAGAGACAGCAGGAATATTAAGGAAGACCAAACTAAGTAAGGTGTTCTTTGGCACTACCTTACCCAATGGAAGGCTTTTGAAGCTAGACTGCCTTTCTCATTTCCCATTTACATGGGAGAAATAGAGACTACAGTGGTGAAGACCTTTAAAAAGAGCCACACCACAGCTGTGTTTTGTTATTAGAATTGTAGTATCTATGCAGCATTGCATTTTTGCAAGTTCATGATCTGATTTTTGACTGAGCATGTGAAGGCTTATTGAACTTTCTTTGACATTTCAGATTTTTTTGTGGTGGAAAATTATGGACCTTCCCTTTATATTGGTATATCCTGTAGTATCCCATGAAGTATTATAGAACTGCATGAGATGCAAAGCAGTATACAGTCTCTCATAATCACTTTTTTTGTTGTTTTAAAAGAAAATGTCTGAAATGAAAAAAAAAAAAGGGGATAAAAAAAGAATTAATAGTCTCAGTTAATTATTTTTGGATTTTCTAGATCATTATAAATAGACTCTTCTGTTATCTAAGAAGAGTTAGTTCTCCTAAGTACTCACTCAGAGCAGAAAATGGAAAAACTAATTCTCTTTTATTTTTACAGTCTAGAACAGTAATGAGGAATAACAAAAAAGTGGGTGTTTTTTTTGTTCTAGTGGTGCTCAAAATACTGTTATTCTGAATCAGATGGTCTAGTCTGACTTCAGATCTATCACCAGTATCACATCTATGAATAACAAATTTCTAACAATATCTATAAAAAACCCATTAAGCTTTGGCTTAACAATCTAGTCTTGCTTTAAGAACATTAAAAGATAGAAAAACCCCTTTTTATTCTACTCCAGGAGTTAATTACCTTTGGTGTTCAAAGTATGTCCCGTATTTCCCCATTGAAATAGTTTCATTTTATCTTTGAACCATTACTTCTTGTTATACCCTCCTCTACTAGACTGAAAACTCCTTTAATATCCAGAAGCCGTACATTAATCTAGCCACCTTTTAGTATTCTTTGTGCTAAGCATAAACAATGGAAGTCACTGCAAGATGTTCTCTCTCTGCTTAAAATAATTTTTGTGACCATTTTGGACAGGCTTTCAAACATCCTTTAAAATATTATCAGCATCAGAACTCAGCACAGTTGTGGTGCATAAGAAATTAAAACAACAATAATTTTTTTTCCTTCTGATGTATTGTCAGCTTATGCATTGATTTATATACCTTTTCATCACAGTATGATAAAAGGGCTTCTTCATCTCTATGAATGCTACTCAGAATACCCCCTTTAAAAGCCATAGTTCTTCATACTGTGAGCATGATTTTTTTTAAGCTGGGCAAAACTTTTACTTATTATTATCCCCCTTTCAAATTCTTCAGACTCTTCACCTTGTAGGGATAATTACATGAATCCATTAAGTTGTTTATCCTTGACGGTGAAGTTAAATCCCAGTATTTTACCATGAACTTCATAGTTCCTACTGTCTTCAAACCAAATCCACATGGCAAAATATTTCAAAAAAGCAACATTTTCCGCCTCTTTTCTCCAAGTAGGCTATTCTTTTCTTGTCCAATTAACTAGCTGATTGCAAAATGTTTACAGCCTCATCTAACAAACTAATTTGATCTTTCATCTGCATGGCACTCAAAATGATGCAGCACTCATTAGCCTACTTGTACTTTGTGGCAGGAGGCCTCACCACCATCCAGCATTGTGCTTAGCTACTCAAGAAGGGATCTAGTACTCAGATCAGAAAATTATGTGCTTAGGTATAGACAACAGAACCTAATGTTGGCTGTACTCTTTAGGCATGAATAATTGGATGCCTAAATATGTAATTAAATGTAGTCTGGTTTATATGGTAGAACCCAAATTTCAGAGAATAGACTTTAATTCTGAGTGTAATTTCTGGCATGCCATACTAAAGAATGCCTGAGTTTTTGGGGTGTTGATTACTTCAGGGTTTTCAAGACAATAAGAGGTACGATTTGCTAGCACTTCTGAAAATTGGGATCTAGTTCATAATTGCAGTTTAGTAATTAGCCACTGCTGTGAAATCACATATTTACTTACAAATAGCACTGCAATATTTAAAAATGCATCAGATCTCTCCCAAAATAATTGCATTTGCTATATAAAAAATATGCTCATTTGCTGTGTCTTTCACAATGTTTTATGCTTCATTAAAAATGACATCATAGATGCTCAAGTGGTAACACTGTTCCATGAATATGGAATTTGAGAAAACCATCAGGTACCGTGACAACGACTATGAAGTTGTGAGATTTGGTGTCACTGCTCCGCCATACGTAATGGGTCAATACTTAAAAGCTCTCCCTGCCTTGCCATCGTAAAACCTGTTTAATGTGAAAAAAGTGTACCATTTTATTTGCAAACATATGCAGACTTTTATATGAAAGTAAGTGAAAAATGTGAGTCAGGCAGTAGACCTCAGTCAAATTCTTTCATAATACCCCGAGAAGGAAAATCAACTTAGCTGATGACCTTTAGAAGTTATAACATCATGTTTGCTTTCTAAATCACATAATGTTGAATATTGTAAATGTTGCCAAGTACCATATATTAAAGTAAAAGGAATACAGATATGTCTACATTGTCCTGCACTGCAGCAGAGAGATAACAGTTAGCTTAAATGAGTTCATTCTAGTAATGGCAACAGCTTCACTGTAGCAAAACATAGCAGTGTGCTTCCCTCTAGTTATTACTGCATGGGTGGTAGCATACACAGTCTTCTGGGAATTGCAGTACCACAAGATAACAGGTACTTTCACATGACCTTCGCTAGAAAACTTTCAATGGCATTTGGCTGTGGTTAGACATTCTTTTATACGTTGCTGGAAAAATTAAGAACATGACTGCTCTCTTAGCAGCTTAGCTCTGACACTGTGCTAGAAATGACCACTGCTGCTAAACTGCTATGAGAGTAATTTGTGTTAGGGCTCTGTTATCCATTCTGGGCCAGGTCAGCTTTGTTACCCCCAAATACTAATTTCACTGTTTAAGCTAATCAGTCAGGCTGATTTTCCATGAAGGGGTCAATAGCAAACAGACATGGAGTGAAAACATTTTTCCTGTTACGATTAGCATTATTAGCATAGACCTGAGTGTAAATAAAGTAGAACTAGTATACTTGGATCCAGTTCCTCAGCCAGCAGCAACTTCAGTGTTGTACTTGCTCTTATGCCACATCTGTAATGGGTGGGTTTTACAGTGTAATTAAATCAAAATAGTTAAGCTAACAAAACACCATCACTTAAATCAGACCTTTTACAAAAATTATTTTTAACTTCACAGCATTTTGTGCTGCCAATGAGTATGAAGTAAACTCAGCTTAAGGATTTATACACACAAGGGAAAAACATTTGGACCAATAAGTTTGCATGTTTCCAGAAAATGCAATAATTTGAAAAGATTATATATTACTAAAAAAGTAGGATTTAAATAGGTGTGAGGAAAAATTCTATATGAGTTGTTATTGAAACCTTAATTAGAAGATTCTGTATAATAGATTAAGGAAAATACTCCCTTTTTAGTTATAAACTGGCTCTGCAATCAGTATTTTGAAAAGCTGTTGCACGCTCTTGAGTAACTGTACAGCAGTGGAAATTGGAAGGATAAGAAAGATACATCAGTCTGTTCTTTCCTATCGTCTGGTACATGCTGTGTCCTGATCTCCTGATCTGCACAAGGTATTCATTCACTGTATGCCCTTCACTGCTATGTTCATCACATTTCCTACGTAGTATATTGATCACGTTGTGGACCTTGTCAGTTGAACTGGTATGTCGCTTAATTCCACTGGCAGTGTACACTATGTGATTAAGGAAGGATGGGCAGGGTATGTTCTACTATGCACAAATTATAATGGGACTTTAAGGTGTCATGAATTTCTTTCTGTAAAATTAATCATAATAGAAACTATAGGGTGTTTTTGCATGCCTACACATTAGCTTTATTTATTTTATTTTTTTTCATCCCACAGAGTCATATTAGTTTCCTGTTCACTGCAGTGCAATGACAGAGCAGTACCATTCCTCCAGATTTTGAAGAGAGTGTCATGATTAAGTTGTTGAATAGATTGATGTAAACATTCATATTTAAAATTAGTAAGAATTTTGGACACCCATTTGTGGTAGGTGTCCTAGGCAGTAAGATACCTTACACCACAAATAATTGTTTGCCTCTTTGAGCGTCTGTTTCACCGCAACTTGAGATCAAACATTTTGGTCAAGGGATCCTGTCAGGATACACGCAGGAGTATACATCATAGTAGAGAGGAGTAAGGGGATTACAGAGCTGCTCTATTCTGCTCAGTAGATCTGAACAGGTTCATTCAAAAAATCAGAAAAAGGTTGAGGATGATCAAGCTGTCTGATGGTACATAGCTAACATACGTATGTAGTACTTGTGTTCTGTTAAAACTTTGCCTTTAAAGTACAGAGCTCTCTAAACTATTTTTACATCCTCAGCTAGTCTATACGTGTATTTCATTTTTTCCCAAATATAATAGATTAAGTCAAATGATATTATCATGGCAGGTCATATTCCATTCTCACCTACACCAATGTAATGTGAAATCAAGTGGCATGCAGTGGTATACCAGAAGTATTGTCCCACTAATTTCATTTTCACTTCCATATTTTCTATTTGAGCAGGGAGGATGATATATAGTCAGGAAGGTAAAATCAATTTAGGTATCTCCTTTTATGCTAAGGTTGCCTGCTGCCTATGTTGCAGGAATTTCATGATTTGGGGTCTGAACTGTTTAAAATCACAATAACTTCATACTCTTTCTGGGTACTCTAGGCAACTATACTAATTATTGATTTTCTCAGATGCCCTTTACTTTAGTTAATATTATAATGTTATGGTTATCTGGTCAAAGGACCACAGAATGCCAGTGAAAATGCAAACAGAACACAATAGTTTGATAAAGTTCAATAAATGTAGGTCAGTGTGAATTTGCAAAATGATGCAGTTCTATGCAGAATTATGAAAAACTGTATATTGCTGAAATCATCACTTGAAGACCTTTCCAAAAGTGCCAGGAACAATATTATATGTGTATTTTTAACCTTTATACAGACAGCAGGAGCACTGTCAACCAAATTTGCATCTCATAGCTGGAACCAACACCACTGCCTACTGCATAATGAAGTATCAGAATAACATTAAGTTACCTTGTCAGAGGAAAATGTTTTCATTTCAAACTATATAAAACAAATAATTTTATAATTAACAAATCAATAGCTACTTCACAGATTTGTTACACAGGATCATTTTTAATTGTGGGCTTTGAGCACGTACATTGATAATGCTATGCCTATTTTAAATTACACCAAACATTCCCTATGACAAGAAAAACACACTTTGTGTTACCCAGTATATTCACTTTCTTAACAAAAGAATGCATCCTAAACTTGTGCTAATAAACACTGATAGTCTTCTGATTTGTTGAACAATTTTCAGATCATGATAAGACATTCCATTTGTCAAAACTTACACATATTTCCTCTACAAAGATATTCCATAAAAATCTGTGTGGGAGAAAGTCTGATTGGATTAAGCTTATATGGGAAGCCAGGTTTGTAGGAAGATGCAGTAGATGCTGTTAATATACTGAGGTAACTTTTAAGATAATGAAAAGATTATGTGCTAAAAAAATTACCCACTTTTTCAGTTATAACAGTTTAGTAAGCAGTACTATTCCAACTATGAGGCATGCAACAGACAGATAATTTATAAAAACAGAACAAGATTATTAATCAACCTAAAACATGTTTTGTGTTTACAGAACTCTTTTCCTCCCCAAAAATTTGGTGAAGCTTTAAAAACACAGACCAAACGATTTTCCCATATTTAATTCTCCCACTTCACACTGAACCATGAAAAGTTCATCCTGAAGTAAATTTGGTCCGGAGTCCACAGAGTATCATGCATCATAGCTAGTATTCATAATGTCATATTGTCCCAAGAAAAGATTGCTTACTCTTGCTCAATGAACCTAAGATCTGTACGAGCAAAAGAAGGTCGGCAGTAAGTGTAAGGGTTTAATCCAAAGATCATTTAATTTCAACAAATTTTCAATTGACTTTAATGGAATTTGGATTTATCTTCTCTGGGAAGGCTTACATGTAGAAGGTCATGAGCATGAAACTTCTCAATAAACACATTTACATGTAAGCTATCTGGAAGTCTAACTCTATTTGGAAGTCTGAGTTTATGTCTTTAGTATCACGTATGCTTATACGTATTTTTCTGTATGGTAACAGTGAAACCCCCTGCACAGTGCATAACGTGTTAGTATTAATGTGTGAAATAATATATTCATATTCAACTACTTTTAGATTCTCCGCTTTTGTTGCTCCTATTCAAATTCTTGAAAGTATGGTAAAAGAGATGAAAGTTTCAGGCTCAAATAGCTTTAGAATAAATCTGTATTTATGCTGAAGCATCTATGCTTTCCAGTCAAGCAATGTTTGGACTACTACATAACCCTTATTTTCTACTGCCTCTCAGGAGAGAATCATCTTGGGAGCTATTATCCCCGAGATAGAATTGTCTGCATGTTCTGTACAACTGTACAGAGCAGTATAATGCATGATAGAAATATTTTAGCACAACTGACAAAATGTGTAGGCTGCAGAAGGATGTTGAAAATTATTTGTAACTGCTTAAAAAACCTCAAACTTTTAAATGGATTATGGTACAGCATTAATGAGGACGTGTGATAATCAGGAAGGATCATGATGATTTGGATGATAGTACTGCCTAAAAAGATCATGAACTGCATTGAACTTCAACAAGTATGTTAGACTTCATTTAATTTCAGCAAATAATGATTATTAATCATTCATTCAAAGTAATCTGGTAAATTCAGATTAATGACAATGGGAAATATTTTGCATCCCATTATCATTAAATCTGTAAAACAAATTTATATTGTTATCATTATTTGGGGGTTTTCATCACCACTTGTGTTCTAAATAAGAAAGCTTCCATATCCACTGTTGGGAAGAAGTACATGAGTATATCAGAACATGAATAAACTGTAGTAATATGTTGAGAGACATTTCATCAGATATAGGTAGCGGTACTAAAGCAGAATAGAGGACTCTGTATATCAAAAAGGAACAAGAAATAGTATTAAATATGTAAAACATGGATCATACACTCTGATATTGAAGGTAAAGTGGCATAAAATAAAAGAACAAAGTTGATACTATATGCATAATCTATTTATTAATTTGTTTATGATTGCTTGATCTAGAACAAAGAGTTTCCAAGTAAAAATGCTTATGTACCTACATGCAGTGACTCTGAAATCTTCACCTTAAGGACAAAGAAAGGTCGCCAATCTCTCCAACTCCTAGTTCTTTGTCAAAAATGGACACAGTTAATGAGGTTTGTTTGGTACAGCACAAATTCTCAGACACAGATAGAGATCCTTTCAATGGAAACAAATTTGTTTGGCTTTACCAGGTTACTTAGCGATTAATAATAGCCTTGAGATGCAGGTCAGAAAGGTCATCGTTCCCGTTTGCCAACACAATCTAAAATGTGCAGCTAGTCCGGCTCTGCAGGCTTTGAGGCCCCGAAACGCTATACATACAGTAAAACAGGCTATTTTCCAACTTCTTTTTTCATATTAATAAGCAATTTTCAAGAGAAGGGTGGCAAAATGGGGGCCATGCCACTCTAAGTAATTCATTTATTTTGCAATTTAATCTTATGTTGGAAAAAAATTACACTGCTGCAAAAGCATAGCATGGTGATTTTTAAACGTCAGTGTGCTTCATAAGTAACCTTGTATGAAATATTGTATTAGCAGCCTTTAACAGTAAACTGCAACAAAAAATATTTCCAGAGATTGAAACAGACCTATACATCTTTTCCAATCTTTAATTTATTTCCTTTTCATTCTATTTTTTCTTTCACATTTGAAACAAAACATGTTTAATTACTTAATATTTTACTTATTTTAGTTGATAAAAAGTTGAAAGATAGCATGAAACAAATACAAATTCTACATTGCAACTTGTATTTAAGAATGTGATTTCATAGTGTTCATATTTATAAAGAAATTATTGCTCTTTCACTTATTTTGATGAACTAATTTAACATTATGGTAACTAAAATATTAAGAATAAGTCTGTCACAATCTTAAAAACACTTTCAGGAGCAATATGACTTTCCCATGGGATTATTCATATCAGCAAACTTATTCATGTGCATATTTTGACTGGATTTGACCCTTGTCCTAGAGTGTCTTATTTGGTACTCATTGAAACAACTGAGACCATTAATGTGGGCCTCTCTAAATAATTTGTTTTGCTGGAATATTTGAATTATCCAGATATGTGAATAGTATATTTTTCTTTGCTTTTTATTTTATCGTATACACACACGCTTGAAAAAAATAAAGACTAGAATTTACTCACTTAATTAACTTTTAAACAATCTAAATGCTTGACTGAATATGCTTGGTGTCTTTGGCACACAGGTTAATTTGAACTAGCCATTTCTTAATAACAAAAATAACAAATGTTAATCAAACTAACCTTTTTAACTGGGTCAAAAAAATTCCATGCACGTGCACTGTGCACAATAGCACAGAATTTTGTTTCTTATAGAACATTAATTCACTCCACTGTTTGCATAATTTATGGGAAGCCTGGCTCTAGGAAAAAAAAACATTGAGAAGGAAATCTACACCCATTTTCTGTTAAAGTTTTCCTCTAAATATTCAGTTAAAATCATGAGTGTTCTCCGTTCTTCGAGAGCTGGTATTAGCTACAGTTCCTTATTTCTTTTACCATGAAAGAATTTTCTACGACCTCTTGAAAACATAGGCCCACCCATTTAGATGACACTATGTGTTTGCAAACCTTGGTCATACCGTGGCTCATGCGGCAGTCACATTCTTGGTTCTTGTGGTAGCCTGTACCATTGCTATCAGACCAGAGTAGAAAGTGACCTGTGCAAGAAGCCTAATGCTATGGAAACTCCTCTTATGGACATTGCACACATAAAAGGTTTGCATCCAGTTCTTCTCTATGCCTACATTCTCAAACTTTCAAAAGGCTCAAGGATCTAGGGGTGAATGTCAACTCTTATCCTGTGTTTACTATCCTCTCTCATTCCATAAGGTCTCCCCTGTTTGCAGATCAGAAGGAAGTGTTGCAAGGCACTAGCTGAAGCATAGGTGGACAACTTTTATTTTGAAACAATTTGAAGGAAAATCACTAAATTATAATAACTTCTGCTTAGAGAAATTCAAACTAAAATGACTCTTAAAGACAAAAAAAGGACATCTATGAATGCTATTTTTTCAAGCTATAAAAATATGTCGGCTGACATATTCTTCAAAAGAGTAAGCAACATGAACTAATATACTGTTCATAGTTTTTATCATTTTAATCCTATTTCTTCAAAGCTATATCCATGTAGAATCCTGCTGCTGTAGAACTGAATGAACTGTAATTTTGCATTCCAGTGGTGTCAGTATACTGCTAATACATAATAGCCGAACACTGTGAAGCTATAAAAGGGTTAAAGTAAAATAAAACATTAGCACGTCTTTTATTGTTGTAGTGTAATTAGCAGACTTATTTTGTTACAGAAAAGAACTCCAAGAGTATGCAGAAATGAAGGAAAATGAAGAGAAAAGGAAAGACCTAGAAAAGAAAGAAAAGGAAAAGAAATACCAAGCCCGAAAGATGCATTACCTCCTTAGCACTGAGCAGGTTGGTATACCTGTCCCTGACAGCTCATGCAAACCACTTGGGCCCCCAGCCTGACAGAGATAAACTAGCAGGCTGAATGGGACATGACTTGTTGAAAAGATATCACAAAGACACTACTTCGAGTTCAATTTAGTGCTTTTCTATAGGCAAGAGCAGGTACCATGACTATTCTGTGACAGCAGCTTCATAGAGGCAGCATCAGCACTGCTGGCAGAAACAGTCCAAGTCAGCAGTTTGATCTGCCACTGTGATAACACAACACGAAGGGCATAACCTCGCTTTAAAAACTCATTTTGACTGGCTTATTGTTGTGTTGTTGCACTTGTCAAGAACTAACAAGTTATTAAGCTGAGAAGGGAATTCATTTTTTTTCCTTTTTTTAATTGAGCTAATGCTTGGATTGATGCTGTGTTCTGCTTGTTTTTAGGATAGATTGTAAATGCAGGTTTTCAGCTAAAGCTTTTCCTAGAACTGCCTGAATCAGCTTATTTAGCGTGATTGTTTTCACATAGAAATGCCTCATAAATTTTAAATATTTACTGATTAATTTGTTTTGTATTGATAAAAGTGGTATATTTTTGCAGGCTTTCTTATGTAAGCTGCTTTACAGACAGGTGAATATGGCAGTAGATATATTTTATACCAAATTGATATGATTGGTAAAGCTTGTGGGTTTGCCTTTTTTAGTCCCTTTTGTGAACTTTTGTAAAAAAAAAAAAAGATTTTATGTCCATAAATGTTTGGTGACTGGTTATTCTTCATATGAATAAGCAATTAACATGCAATCAGGGTATGCTAGTGTGAACTAAGTCCTTCCTTTTCATAGGTTGTTAATTATAATGTGTGTGTAAGAACAGTTAATCCTAAAGAACACAGGAAAAATGCCATGACACTTAGTGACAGAATATTTAATCTTTCCCTCTGTTTACGAATCATTTATGATCTAGCCAATAAATAGAAATATAGTTTAATTCACTGGATATCATTTATGAAAACTCAATTTGTAAATCAAATTTAAGTAATTTTATTTGCAAAAAAAAATAGCATAGTAAAATATTAGTAAAAAATAGCATTAAAAGTTTTCTGAGTGGCTTTTAGACAGAGGAGATAGTTAATAACTGAAATTAGCTCACAATAATCTGTTTGTCTAGATTTAGATTTAGAATATTAAGAATAATCTGCACAGTGTTTTTATATTGTTTTAAACTGTAGAAAATTGGGAATTCTTGTTTTGAACAGAACAATTTATGTAAACAAATGCATAAACATTTATATATTTACCTGGAGTACAAAAATTGTCTGGTTAGAGACATTGAGTGACCCATGGTCTAAAACGATTTTAGTAACTTAGTTCACTTCTGATGATACTGGCTTAGCAAACTGTAACACATTTTTAAGGAATGGCAAGTAGTGCCGTATTTCAGCCATCCACCTGGAGGACTGCTGGTAGAGGGCAGCAGTAACTATTATGTTCTGATGAATATGGGTTTCTAATTTTACAGAATTAGAATTTAGCTACCAGTGTTTCGCAGGACAAAAATATGCTTGGTGTTGCTTGCTGAGGTAGTTTGTGAATACTGGGACTCAGAGCTCACAGAATTTTTCCTTTATCACAGAACTGTGCTCCAAAACCCATCTTCTTTTGTAGGTAGTATTTTGAAACATGAATGAGTGTAAATCAATGCAACACCTACAGACAACCTGAAAACCAGCAAAGACATATGTGAAGTAAACTACTTATTGTAATCAAAGGCTGTATTCCACAACTGCACATAGTTATAGAATTTGGTATCTTGCTAAGATTCAGGGCAAATTATTTCAGTGCAGAATTTACTGGTTTGATGCTCTGTGTCTGATGTTTTACTCTCTATATGCCTGGTCTTCTGACCTGACTACAGTTGTGTCTTCAAAGGATAGTTAATTGGATTAGTGAGCAAGATGCCTTCATGTCTCAGTAGAACCAGGAAGCAAAAGTCAACACTTTTGAGTAAGTTAAGGAAAAAATATAATTTGTAAGCAGGGGGCATAGCAAATGAAAAGAGGAGGTTGATGGGCTGGACTTATTGTAGAGTCATGTATTAATTAAAACCTGATGAATTCTAGAGATGATCTGCTAAAGTTTGCTACGATCTCCTCCCCTTCCTGCCATGCATAACGAGGTGCAGTGATGGAGCTAAGCCACCTCATGCATCAAGGCTGCAGATGTTCAGGCAGATTATATGGACAGCATTGCAAAATCTGTATTTGCAATTATTGTTTCAAATATATCCTATAGTTTTGAATCTTTTTGTTTTACTACAGGCAAAAAGGGGGAGAAAACAGTGTTTACTTATTGATCAAAAGGAATTAAGGAGTTGTTGCTCCTCAACTTTAGTAAAGAAAGGCATGTCAAGTTCCATTTTCCACTCCCTACAAGCTGAAACCCAGAAACCCATCTCAAAGTGTGTTACAGGTTAAACAGCGAGATGATCAAACATCATAGCATGGCACAATGTAGAAAATGATACGGTGGTCCTTTCTGGCCTTGAAGTCTATGAATCCTTTACTAGTTGCAGGATTTACTTTTCTTATTCCACAGATTATATATACATATATACACACATATATTTATGTATGTATGCATGTAGGTATAAGCCTGTGCCCATTCCTAATTGCTAGCATTATTTTGCATTTCAAAAAGTAAAACTTAAGTATGCTAGTGTTATGAATGTACAGGGGTGTCTAGTATGTAGATAATAGCATGGCCTATGATGAAGTCAACATGTTTTGTCTTTTTCATGAATTAACTTGCTATTCAAGCATTTATTTCTTCCATAAACTGTTACCTTCATAAAGAAAAAAAAAAGAGGAAGAAATGGATATCAAACTCTGAATTAGTATGCATTATTTGTTGTTATTGGTACCAGGTATATACATATAGTCTTATATAGACAGATGTGAGCTTGCTTTGATTACTTTCCAAGCCAATCTGGAGCTATAACATGGGGCTGAACCCAAACTAATTAGCCCTGTTGAGAGCCACAGTATATTAGCTCAAGAATTAATGCAGTTACACAGCTTCTGGTCAGCTCAAAATATGGGCAGAATAAGTGTGTTCATGCTTTAAACTCAGGAAGAAGAAGTTTGATCTGCCTACAAAGCATTATATAGGCATACCTACATTTAAGTTGGTTTGTCATGCAGTTCCCCGCTTTCTGGGGAGGGAGGTGTGTGTATTGAGTACCATTGCCATGAAACTGATGTTCAGGGAAATCATTGGATGATAAAAAAAAGTATAGTATTACACTATACTTTACAATTTTCCTATATTTTTTGCAAACAGTTGACGGAGCGTATTTTACCATAGAAACTTATTCAAATTGCTACTTGTAGAAATACATTGCATTTACACAAACATTTTAATCCACATCAGAACTAAGCAGTTAATTTGAACAAAAGAATGTCAGTATTTTAGCAAAGAAGTGTAAAGAAAAGAAAGTTAAACACGTTAGGATGTTTGCATAATCAATGATTACTAACAGTAGTAATGTTAATTTGCTGTTATTAATATGTATTAATAATTTATATTAATAATATAATTATTGACTGTCTTTCTGTGAAAGTACAATGTTATGCATCCTGCCAACTTCAAAACAGTTTTTTGCTTTACTAAAAAAGATCTACGTATTTTTTTTCTGTAGTACCAGTAGTATCCACGCAACACAAATATAACCCTATTTGTAGAGTTAAGAGTGGGCTTGTAAACAGAAAGTAAATTTTTATTTGATTTAAATTAAGTTAGTTGCCAAATAGCATCTGGAAAAATAAAGCGTGAGCTCCAAAACGTCATGAAATATTGAGCTTTTAATCAACTTGCTATATATGCCAGTAGTATCAATAACTAGTCAAGTAACATCTTACACACATGAGCTTCTTTTGTTTGGAGATTTCTCCTACATGATTTCCATAATTATGAAAAAACCCCCAACAGTCAAGTCCATGGCCTTCTTATCATGTGATAAGTCATGTTGCCTGCTCCACCTACTGGTTGCTTGTTGCAAGAGATCCCAGTGTAAAATACAGGAAGAAAGAAATCTGTGAGGTGGCAACTGTGGGGCTTCCAAACGAAATTCCATTTAAAAATAAGATTCTCTATATTTCAGATTTTAAAATTTTTATATATATAACAATGTTTTCCTTGTCTGTTTTTACCTTAACAGTCTGATAAATTCTAACTTCATGATGAACGTGACAAAAATTGCAGTACATATTTAACAAGCCTTTGCATTTCTTAAGAGTATTTCTTGTCATTTCTTATTGGTAACACAATAGAAATAACAGTGCAGATGTCTTTTTTTCATTGTTTTTATCTGTTTTATCATGAATTGCATTGAATTTCTTATTGAGACATGAAACTTATAATAACTAAGTTTTTCTGATTAGTCCATAATCACAGTATGCTATTTCCACTACAGCGGTAATGCTCTTTTTTTAAAGTTGTTATTAATAAAGGAACTACTTATTAAATGTGGTTTTCTATTATAAACATGTTTACCTATGTAGATTATCCTTCTATATCCCTGTAGTTCTCCTTTCTGTATTAACAAAATTCACTAAAATTGAATAGGTTCTTACTTCTGCTCTTTGTCATATTCGCAAGGCTGACATGCATAGAAAGGGCCATCCTTTGCAAAGTGCTGATAAACCGCCTTTAAAGTCAATGAAAGACAGAATCACTGAATACATTGATGGCACTTTGTAGAAGTGGATATGAAGAGCCCACATTTGTTGGAACATGTGGTTGTGTGATTCCTGTCATTGGTATTTCCAACCTTCCAAGAAATTTTGCAGTTGGTCTTTGTCTTACAATGATGTTTAGAATTACGTATATAATAGACTAAATCCAAAGATCTGGTGTTAAGCTAGAATACAGACCTGTATTGTTTAAGTATCTGCTGACAGAGCAGGCAGCAATGCTGAGGTGAGTCTGTGAGTGGGATCAAGTTTGTCAGCTGCTGCTAGCCCTACTGTTGCTACCCAGGTAGAGGACCTGCAAGCCCACAGTGTGGTATGGAGCAGAAGGCAGTGGTAACTGAAAGGAGCCAGAGCAGGAGAAGTGGTGGAAGGAGCGGACTGCTGTGTGTCTTGTAAAGTCATTGAGATCAGGAAAAGGTTCCTATGGAAACAGTCTTCAGAGTGCCACAGCTGAAAAGCCTTCTGCTACTACAGTTTCTCCTGTCACTGAGAAAAGGATTGGAGAATCAGCAGAGCAACAGATCTTTTCCCTTTACTCTATAGTTTTTTCCCATGCAGCCAACAGTACTGGGTGAGGTAAAAGAGAATTTTAATTCTGTTTTCTCCAACTTTCCTCTGTTTCTAAACAGGTAAACCACATTTGTCTTTTTGTCAGAGAAAATGAATGTAAAACTAGTCCAGAAAGCCAAAGTTCTTTGTGATATAATGTCTACGAAAGCTTTGTCACGTAATTACAAAACATATTTTGACATTATTGAGAATGTGATGTTATACATGCATCACTTAACCTTATCATTGCTCTGGCTGGTGGACTGAGTCCCAGCCTCGTTTCCAAACCTGGACTTCCTGCTCTGTGATAAATCACACTGAGATTAGATGAGCTTGTACCGGTCCTCTGTTCAGTGGGATCTTCTGTTCTATCTATCTGAATGCTTTAACTATTGAGACCTTGAGAAAAATTAATCATGCAGTTGTGTGTGTATGCCTACTCTTGATTTATGTACAGAATCTTCTTTCTGTTGGGCCTTGATCAATTAGAAGATCTAACTCAGTCAGACTGAAGGCTCCTCTGGCCCAGCATCCTATCTTTCACAGTGGCCAAAAGCATGTTCCTAGGGAAGAGCAATAAAACGGGGCAATGGGGCAATATAATGACATGCCAAGAATACTCTCCCAGTTTCCAGCAATCATTAGTTGAAGGACTTGTAGTATTTTGTTGTAGAGCTTTTCATTTTTAGATTATTAAGGTGTTCACTTTTTGCCTCTGTGTTCCTCCAATTCCTGCCTCTCTTCATACTCAGTAAAGGAATAACCTAAAGAGAGTGTGATAAGAGATCTAGGCCCACAACACTAACTAGCTCTCTCTCTGAGTCAAGGCTAATGTGTTGACATGTGGCTGGTATTTGCCCATATTTATTCCCATTGAACTAATGCATTGGAAAGGATTACTTGTAGGGATATAATAGCTGGTGCTATAAAATAAGGAAGTATTTTTAATGGAACTAGTCTTGATTGAGATAACCCTTTCCAGGAAGACATAAAGATGTGAGACAAGAACTCTTTAATAGTTTAGCACTGTAGAAAACAATTTAAAAAAAAAAGAAACTTAAGAATAATGTTCTGTGAGGAGGAAGGAAATGTTAGCATCAAGTGAGTAACAGTGAAAAGTTCTCATTTCAGCAATGAGAACTGAGTTTTTCCATTCTTACTCTCTCTGTGTGACACCCATACTGCATAAGCAATTCCACTTTAGGGAAATGGGAGTCATTTAGCAAACTTCTGTGGACTCTGGATTAGGGCCTTTGTATATAAAAGTAGCAAAAACAAGCCCGAAGGTTACTTTTCAGCTTTTGTTTTTCAGACCAGTTTTGTTTTGATTTTCTGTAGTTTTGTAGAGCTCAAAATTATATCACTTTTGTCAATTGTATCAATCATTATTTCATGTTTGTCAGTTCATAGAGTAAAATATTTTAAATTCAAATTCTATTCAATGCTAAGATATTTTTCATTACATTTTTCCTGTCAACAGAGATGGCAATTCATAAACATTACACTGACTGTGTGTGTCTCCTTTTTACACTACTGGAAATCAGGAGTTAATTCTATTGAAGTTACTGCATTTATATCAGGTGTAAATGTTCTAAGTGAGGAAGAAAAAAAGCCACAAAATCCTTCCTGGAGCAGGCTAATGAATATTCAGAAGACACAACTGCTTAATATGCTTCTAACCTAATGGGCTGTCCTGTAAGAACTTGAAAAACAATTGGTCTAAAATGACACTGTTTGACACCCACTCTGTCTCTGGACACCTGGCAGTTTTATTCTTATAAAGGTGAGGACTCAGTGGATAAAGCTCTGGCCTTTGATCTTCAGATCCACAGTTTAAGAGACAAGGCTGCAAGTTTGGTCATTTGAGCTTAGTCCCGAGTGAACAGTCCACATCACAAAATGATTATACATAATTTGTTACTATTGGCAGTGTCTGTTCAGGAAAGGCCAAGGACTGAGCTAGCATGAAGAATGAATTAGCTCTTACCTTTTACATTTTATTTCCTCCCTCTTTACTGTTGTAATTTTATTATCCTGTCTCTAAAACATTCAGGGGATGAAATTATCATTCATTATAAGTACTAATCCTTCCCGAAGATGAACTAAAATGGTTAATTTTTTTTTAATGTAGGTGCCCCAATCACTGAACATCCCTACCTATCTATCCATGGGTGTTTAATATCCTCTCATCACTTCTCTGCCAAGAAGTCAGACATTTCTGAGTACTTTCCAAAGCTTGTACCATAAAAAATCCCATTTAAATTAAAGAGGAAAGAGTGAGCTTTCCTAGCTCTCAGGCAGGCTTGCAGCTACATTTAAATAGCATTAGTATATAAAGCACTTCATGCTACAGTGTTCTGTTTTTATAAAATATTATTTCCAAAGGATTCTCAATTTACATTAAATCCTTCTTACAGTACTTGTGACAGGTATGTTTGATCTTCCACATTGGAAGCCAGATGTATCAGTCTATTCACAGGTATTCACTATAGGAAAATCATTCAACTCTAGTGCCTCATGGGGCACTATACACACAATCTCAGTTCACTTGAAAGGAGTCTCAGTTAATGTTGCTTAATGTTTCTGTCAAAAAGAAGGACAAAGTAAGGTAAACTGAAAGCAGCCAGTAACTGAGCTGTTCTTGATTCTGGAAGACATTGTACCTGAACAAAGAAAAATGTTTATGTCTAGAAGGTTTGTTCCACTAAGTCTGAATTGCAAAAATGACCTTTAAATGATTTGCACACACAATCAAAAATCTTTAATTCTCTTAGAATTTGAGTCCAGCTCTTGCCCTTTGGGGTTACTCATCTTGGGAACACTCAGGACTGTAATTCTGCTACTCAACACAGTATCAAGGTGATGTAAAAACAAGGCAAGTGCTGGAAGCCAACATATACCTCCAGAATCTATCTGGTGCACACTCTGCCAAAATCATTTAGTGACAAAGTTTACAACTTCCGTAGGTTTTCCAGTTTTGCTCCTATCCTTTTCAATCAGCCTTTCTTTTTCTCTAAGAAGGGGTGGTTGTCTCCCTAGAGAGGGCAAGTACAATCAAAGCCAAAACTAAGATGGCAAGCGTGGTGATCTTCATGCCCAGAAAAGGGTAACTCCGTAGGTTAGGGAGCAATGGGAAGAGGATGGGAAAGTGCTGTCTGCTGCCACCATAACCTACCTCCTATAAGAAATACATGGCTATGCACCATTTCAGATGTATTTCTCCCCAGTGTCAGTGAAAAGTACTTCCTTCCCATTCACTCTTCTCATAAGTCTCATTCTAGCACAAGTGGTAAGTGAAAGTGCTTCCAACAGAAATCAATAGTTTCTCCCTTTGCCATACTTCCCAGAAAACAAGATAGTCACATCCTATTTTTTAAAGACAGTGAGTGAATGAACTTGAAAATAGAACAAATTTAATAATTTTAAGCATGCTCTGTGACAGTATTGCAAACTCTGTTTTTCCTAAAGGCTGCTTATTATAAAATCATTTCAGTTGGTTTGATAACTGGATAATTGTGCAAAGAAATCAGAAAGAATTTACACCGAAATATCATCGGTCATTGGAAAGAGCTTAACACACAATAGGATGTAAAATTTGAGTGCGGTTTTGTGGCTGATCCTATGCAAGCTCAGTTGTTTAAAGGCATATCCGTGTAGACATGGCAATATTTCTCAGAGCTTCTTCTAAATGGCTTGTTAACAGCCATGCCACTCATACTAAGCATATGTTATTACAGCCTCGTGGCATCTCTGTATCTACCATGTATTACAGCATTTAGCATATCTGCATCTAGCATCAGTCGTTTAAAAATCCACTAGCTAGAAGGTCCCTGTACTTAAACTGTCTTTTTCAGCATCTGAATTGCATAATCTCTATTTGTGTGGATTTTTTCTAGACAACAAACTTCTTGCTCAACTCCTGTGGGCAGGATTAATGGCAGAGTTTAAAGGACAAGCTGTGTGATCTATCAAAAGTGTACATGCTGAGATCTTAGAAAAACATGACCACATTTTGTGTATTGCTGTCAACTGGGGTGGCAAAAGGGTTGGATTGCTGCAGGGTCAGAAAGCTTGTAAGAGTAAGTTATATATTGAATGTTGGCTTTGTGTATGATGTGGTGCACACATTTAAGAAAGAATCTCTATTGCAAGGAAATTACAATGTATTGCAAATATCATCTAAATAGCTCACACGCAGAGCCACATTCACACACACTTGCACAGAGTGGAACTCCACTGACATTCCTGAAATTGTTACTGGGATAAATTTGGTTGATGTGTAGTAGTCCATTTGGTGTTTCTACAAGTTTGATGTGATGTACGATCTTGCTTAGGTAATTTTTGAAACTATTATATCAGAAGAAGTACATGCTAAATAAGAGATAAGTGCATAAGAAGAGGGAGGTTAGGAATGGCATGGGAGAACTCATGAAGATAAAATGCTGTACATTTCTCAACAGCAAACCTCTCCTGTTGATTAAGAAGTGGCACTGATGGTATCCTTGCTTTAATGAGACTTCAAGATGAGTGATGTACACACCAATTCTTTTGTTTTTCAGCTCTTAGGCAAGTGAATAGTATAATGGTAAAGTTCTTTCATTAACTTGCACAGTTTATTCAATATTCAGTGCTTTTGTTTAGTATCTAATATATACTGTTAATTTGGGAATTGTGTCTGTCCTGCAATGGACATTATGAAAACTGTATATCTTTCCCCATCTATTGTTTTCTTTACCTTTATTTTGCATGTTTTCTTTGCTTCCATTTTTTCTATTTCAACAGTCTTTTAATAAAATCTTCATATTTTCAATTTTTCTTATTATATCACTCTTTTCTACTCATTTCTGACTACCTTTACTAACCTAACTAACATGGCTCTGCTCCCCCTTCTTTATTCTTTCCTGTATACAATACTATGACCATTCATTAAACCTTCACCTCATTGTTTATTGGTCTCATTGAAAACTGCTTTGTTAAACATACTGCCACTTTTCGAGCTTTTAGTCATTGTCTAATCCTACAGGTTTACTACAGAAAATTGTTTAATAAATCTTTCAGAATATATGTCTGTGAGAGAAGGTTCACATGTAAGCACAATGCAACAGACATAAGGAGCAATGAAAAGCAATGAAATGTTACATTGTTTAACTGCATATATGTATTTTTGGAGAAAATGAATTCTGTATTTAGTACTTATTTCATTAACAAAGGAAATTTCTGTATGATTTCCATCTCTATCTGTTAAGAAAATCTTCTCCTGTCTTCTGATATATTGTTGTAGGTGACTCCTGATGTTACAAATTCAAAGAAACTAAATGGCATAATTACAAGGATTTTTCTCAATCCAGTGAGAAAAGAAGTGAATTTTGAGTTGATTTTTTCTTACAAAGCTGATATTTTCCATTTTGATGTCAGTAGATGAAACTTCAATTTTACAGATGTAAATAATATCACACATTTACATAACTGCTTTAAGGCTCTGAAAACTTCTCACAGGCATAAATAATTTTAGCCTCAAAATAACCCTGTGAAGTAAGGGCATAGTGTCTGTGTTTTCACAGGCTGTTATTGAGACATGGAACAATAAAATCACCTTCAGAGATTATTCTTCAGACTAAGCTCTTTAATTCCCATTTATACAGGGTGGTTGTAGAAACAGGTTGGTTTTCGGAGATTCCTAGAATTTGTACACGATCCCATACTCACCCGAGCAGTTCTTAAAGAAAAAATTATAACAATAATGGAATTTCCTATTCCTATTTTTAAAATAAAAAGTCATTAAGCAAGTTAAAATGTATTTTTCTGCTTGTTTTGAAATCAGTTAAAAATCAAATGAGAAGCCAGTAAGAGAACTTTGAATGCTCTGTCTCTGTTTTGTGTCTTCATCATAAGAGTGTTGTTTCCCATGCCATCACTCACTCATTCAAGTTATTATCCCTGATCTAGTCAAGTCATCAAGAGCCTGCGTAAGAATTAGATTTGACAGAGTAAGCCTCAGTCAGAGAGAGAATCAATGAAAGGTGGATGCATTTTTGGGATGCCTCTGCGTTTGCTGGGCTGCTGTGTTTTGGATATTGTGCCATGATGATTCATGCATTAAACTAAGAGTTTGTTTCTCCTTTGTCTTGTTGCCTAAATATCCAAGCAGTTGGTACCTGTTTGGAGAGACAATTACAGTTTATTTTCCTGCAATTGAACTTAGTGCCTGTGCAGGTTTAGAGGTTGATTTTACGGTCTGTGGCTGGGATACTGGACTTGGATGTTTCTGTAACACCTCATTGTATACTCCATAAAATTGCAGCCTGGTTTACTTATAAATGTGCATTTAAAACATGATTGCACTATTATTTTGATATCAAGCAAACATTTCACAGATGAAAAGGACTGAACCAAGCTTTAAAATCTGAAGGCAGAACAGCAATAATTAATGCTTCTATTACTCTGTTTAAACAGAATATATATTAAGCAGAAGACAGGTAATTAATCCCACTTGAAAGAATATACGCTACTCATCACTCATTTATGAATTGTTCAGTCTCTGCATAAAAGCAGTATCTCAAACAAAGCTAAAATATCTTAGGTACAATAACAGGCTTGGTCCTCCAATTCTTATTTAGGTGAAATTCTTGAGAGTATATTTTTATGAGGATTATGGTATCAGGCCTAAAGAGTAGCATTAGCTCAGTGAGAACTGAACCTACATTTATAAAGCTGGGTGACATTTTTCCTGTTGTCAGCCAGGGTAAGGAAATTTTATCTCAGATTGGAATGTTGAACCACACCATGGTATTTTTCCAATATCTGAATAAAGTTTACACTATATTTCTTAATTGTTAATATAAAAATGTGTTCATATTAGTTAAAAAATCACAGATTATTCTTAGTAGAATGCATTCTAATGTGACTTAAGTATTTTGATGTTTCAAATTTGATTTCATGGACATAGTTTTATTATACTTGTTGCTAGAACAGTATTTACAGAATTTTTATAGATGGCTCTTTCCCCAGTAAATTTCATATTAAATATATTATCTTTTTATTTTCACTATATATGGAATATTCTGACAGCCTGTAATAAACTAGTTATTCAGAAGTTTTAAATTTCTTTTATTTTACAGGCATGGTTGCAATATCATACAAACATGTTTTTTCCTTTTGAATCATTAATATTTTAAGATATTTCTTTTACCTCCTACAGAAACTATATCTGGGGATTAACAAGATTATTCACTGGAATTCATCTGGAAGCATAACTGCAGCAGCTGAGAAATGATCATGTTTCCTTTTAGTTCTCAGCAAGAGTAATTGAATGTTGAATATCTTACTAAACGCTGGACTGTGACAGTGTGTTAACACTCCGACTATCTCCTAACAGCAGGGCAATTATTTGCTGAGTGGGATTTTTATAAATCCCCTGGCAGTAGTATGTCCTGATAATTATGATGAAGTGCACTGGTCAGTGTTGATTCAGCAATCCCATCTCTAGCAAATATTTCATTCACAGCTCTCCTTCATGCTTTTACTTTTATGGCTTTTAAAGATCTCTTACCTCTCCTCTCAGCTTGCTCAGTTTTTTTACAAATTACAATGGAGCAAAAAAAAATTTTCAAGTTGAGTCCGTATTTTGTTGAAATCTTTTCCTTCTCATTTAACTCCTTACTAAAAGACCAGAGTGAGAAAGTAGGACTTTATTTAGGTTCTTACTGTGACAATCATTTGCGAAGGCTTCCTCTCTCAAAGCCATTTTTTTCAAAATTGAATGACTGTTAAAGGAAACATTTATATTCACGATATATGTTGCTTATTTCAGACTTTCAGAGTTGATATGGAAAAGTAATTAAAACAGATCATACCTTTATTATAGTTCAGTTAAATTGCAGTAAAAAATATTTTAAAGATATGAGGATACAGTTTCTATTGACTTCATGCTTATATTTTATCTTCATCTCAACTTCATCGATTTTTAATTTTGCACGTGTGTAATTATTTGTAGTGCAGTAGCTACACTGTATCTATTAGGACATATTCTGTTTGGAATTTTATATGTAGGCTTTAAAAGCTCAGTCAAGAAATAAGAAAGAAGAATAAGAAATCATTCATTCATAAATAAAAATTTCAGTATCTAAAACTGTTCACGTTTTATTATACCACTTGGGATCACCAATCTTCTCTGAGGAACTACCCAGCATAATCAACAGAGCCTTGTCTTTCCCTTTCTACCTGCACCTTTTTCTTTCCTTTATTGCTTCCTTCTTTCTATTTCTTTTGCTGTTCCCTACCTTCATAGTTTAGCTTTCAAGGCAAGCTCCTTAATAATTTCTTTGTGGTATTCTGGGAAAAACCAGTTAAGTCTTTCTCTCCGTATAGAAATGATAAACAGGAAGAGACAAAAACGGATATTCTACAGCATAGACTAAATATAGGATTAGAGGTGAAAGCAGTACAGAATATAAAACCAACCCCAACAAATATTTTCTTTGCTAATGTTCATTAAATTAATATTTGCTTTCTTATGATTTTTTTTTCTTTCTTCTATGCCACCATTAATTATAAAGATAAGGAAATGATTGGGTGGAAACTAAATGATAGAGTGTTAGAAATGCAAAATGATTCAAAATATTAGTGTAATGCTAAGGATGACTGGGTAACAAATGGTACATTTGCCAGTATGCTTGACCTGACACAATTAATATTCCAGGTCATGCTTGGGTTTCCATGATGGAAGGTCTGAGGCAGAGAATTCTAGGGGAAAAATATATCTATTGTATAACTCATTTCTCTCTCTTTTTTTTTTTTTTTTTTTTTATTTTCCCTGACGAGTCAGAACCATAGTCTTAAAAAAAATATCTGTGCTTTCACACCTCATTTGCCATATTCACCACTGGGCCACCATTCACCAGAAGGGCCTGATGCAAGGAGGTCAGTAAGAAGCTATTAGCAGAGTCCCCTCCTGAGATTTCTTTGGTCTTATTGAGGTGAAAGTTAGCATGACAGTACTGCAAATAACTCAGTTGTAGGTTTTTTAACAGTTAGCACAGATTTCCCCATAGTGTTTGTCACTTTAGAAAATTGTTCCTGCAAATGAAGTCCCAGAAATCTGGCTTTGACAGAGGCCCTTCTTAGTTGCGAAGAACACAGGTACAGAAAAATTTGTCATTCTCCTTGCAGACAAGAACTGCTTTTCGTAACCTGTCATAATATTTTGGAGGATAACATATTTTCTTATGCACTAAAGGTGGAGAAAATATTGAAATCAAAGTATAAGGTAATACCTCAAGACAGATACTTTTCTACCATTGAAAAAGCAGTATTAACGACAATGGTTTTGTAGTTGAGAGAATATTGTATTAAAGTAGTGAAAAGATGAAGTAATGCTTTTAACACATTGTACTGGTCTCAAGAAGATATGCAAATTTATTAAGTACCAAAGGCTTTGATCCTCCAGATTCTCAGATTTCTGCAGACTGCCAGCTCCCTGCAGAGGACAGAGTGAATAGGGCATCCATCAGCACACAGCACATGTGCAAGAAATTACAAAAATAAGACTCTGATTTGCAGACATATTTAAAAATTAAGGGAAGCAATTTTTCCAGAGATTGGTCTGAACTGGAAAGTAAAATCAAACTCACCCCCTTGTCTCTCTTACCAAACTTTGCCAATTTTAAATCTAGGCCTAAAACCTTGCCACAAACCTTGGGGAATTTAGACTAAATTAGTATTAATTTTACCTACCTAGATACTAACTCTGCTGATTGCTCTGCTATCTGTCTGTTTGAATACTTGAACATATATAATTAAAATGTAATTAACAAGGATTGCTTGAAAAATTGTTATTTAAAAATGCACTTTATAATCAATTTTGACCCAGATCTCACAGTTTTAACTGTAGAAGAAGCAACAACTTTTAAAGTGTCCAACTGGCTTCACTAAAACTCCAAATCCGTTTTCATAGTTGGTACACTATGTGTATGTGTTTAACCTGGAAGTATGTAAAAAAAGAACAACAAAAAATGGCTCTTTGTTAAGACACCTATTCGGTGATAATAATTCAAAAGACACTGAATCAATGGATTCCCACACCTATTATGGCTAATTTCGGTGTCATTGAAAGTGCTAAAAACTAATCCTATTTGTGCACCTTGAGATATTCAGCAGCATTTCACAGTGTTTGAACCCTTTATGAGCTATAGTTTTTTTCTACTGCCAAACATTTAAACAAAGAAACGTCAAGTAGAATACACATAGTATCTCAATATAGATTGCAAAATGCAGTTTCAGAAAGCCGTGTACTCATGGAGCCATTTATACTTGCTCTAAGTATGACTAACAGAAGCAGCGCCATTTCTTACAGCCCAGACAGCACATGACTTTAAAGGTATTCTTGCCTGTAATTCTTTAGAGGAAAGATGTTTAAATTATTTAAGATATTGTATCATATTATATATATTATTGTATATATTATATATAGTATTATATTATATATATTATTATAGATGTTGTAAACAAAACCCAACAAAAACAAAACTGTGCTATGTAGATTAAAATAATCTGATTTTTTTTTGGTTAAAATTTCCTACCCAATTTGCTTTTCAGCTTTTTCTTTATTTTCTTTTTTAAGGAAAAGGCTTAAAAAGGGGTGTAAATTTTGGGCAGATGCAGCCCTGATCAGGATTTGCTACTGATAAACAAATCCATGCCTGCCAACTTCAGAGAGTCGTTATTATGCCATAGTGGTTTATTCCAGATCATCCTGATTCTCAGTGGTACACGTGGAGAAGTTTTTCTTCTGGAAAACGTTTACATTTTCAGTGATGTTGTAGTTTTCTATAAAATATATGTTTCACAGATGTACCGTGAGAGAGCAGTTATCTCTCCCGCTAGCTACGGACCTCTGCAGACACATGGCACGGCTAGAACGCACAGTCTCCACATTAGGTAGGGTACAACAGCTGAACATAGACGGTGTAGGAATGGGTGGAAAGATAAAGTAACAATACAATGAGCAGTTCAGTGAAATGTGAAAAAAAAAGGCAGTCACAGGCAATCACTTTTCTATTTTACTGTTATCAATAGAGTGAAGGCAAAAATTCATTGATCAGAATGTAGGCAGATCCGATGGCCATGGTAGGACTAATGGGTGAAGAGCCATAATGACCACAGCATAGAGTTGTTTTGTATATCTCCGGCATGGAATCTAATTTATATGGAAGATCTTGACTGTGGCATTTTATATTTGAGAGAACTGGTGCAACAAGTATATAGTGTAAATGCATTCAATAATTGTGGAACAGTGCAATAAAGCACAAGCCAACATATGGAACTTATGTTTATGTAGTGCTCACAGGTCACCAAGTGTTTACAAGCAAAAATGTACTGGGCTGGTAAGAAAATTGCAATAGGACAATGTATGAAATACTTCAAAAATAATAACAGCATTAGGAGAATCTGTAATTTTATGAGATGTTTATGTGAGTAAGAGCCAGACTTGTAGAACCAAACTTTTAAGATGCAGCTGGATTTTACAAATTGTACAGATGGACCTACAATTTCACATTCACTCCAGTGATTCTGCTTGCCTGCTATTTGAAGCATGGATCCCTGCCATTTTAGTTTGGCACCCTGAAGAGCTGAAGGAACAACCAGCGGTTCTTTGGCATACATATGTTTCTACCGCTTATCTCTATTCATGTCCTCTTTCCCATTACACATTTAGACTGACAGTGTAGTGGAACAGTTTATAGGGTTTGCACTAAGAGGGGAACATATAACAGAAGGCCAAAATAAATTGTCATTAGGGATAGATCACTTACAGAGTTGAAGAATATAGCCCATAAAATTTTGAATAGCCCAACAATATTTTGAATAAGTTACCATCTCTGAATACTTTTGTGCATTAAACGGTAAGTTTTATATGGGCCTTATTTAACTGTTTTGACACAAGAAATTGGAACTTCCCAGTAGGGTATGTTAATGAAAAATGCATTAGAGCTAATTGGGGAGTGTTCAGTCCTCTCAGCCCCAAGAGATTAATACTTTATGAGGAGACTGATGCTCTACTTAGTTTTCTCATGGGTCCTCAGTAGTGTTCCAAAGGAGAAATGCAAGATTTTAAACATTTATTCTTTTCCTTACCTTTCCCCACATCATGAAACTGATTGCTTTTCCTACTATTTTTTTTTAATACTTCTTGGCAATTAAAGTTATGGTAAAAGCAAAGGACAGTGTATTTTAACTGAGCAAATCTACTTTAAAAGTCTTAAGAATACTCTGAGTATACTGTTGTAGAAAATATGATTATTCTTAAAACAACTCAGGATCTTTAAATTAATTTTTGCCAGGTGTATTTTAAGCATATATCATCTGTTTTGTAGGAGATTTAGTGAGTTTGTGCAATATGGTACAGGAATTCTCATGTTTAACAGTTCATAATTAATTCAGTAAAATCACATATGTCTATTTGAGAATTGTTTATATACAACTGATAAAATCCCTACATTTATAGGAATGATTTGGGAACAGTCTGTCACATAATTTTGACTTGCCAGATATTCACAGATTGTTAATGACGTAGATTACTGGTTCAGAATTTGAAATGTATGCTTTATATTAGTAATTGTTATATTAGATCACACAAGTAATGCAATTAATGATGAATCCTGAAAAAATGAAATATCAAATTCAGTGAAGAATGAATCTTTCAGTTTAATTCACAATTCAGAAATTTTTATTCTAAATGTTTTTTTTTTTTTCCATAAGTTTTATACTATTAAAACTAAATATATTTTAATAGTTAAAGGAATTTAATGTGAACATTTTATTGGAAAAAAGCAATTACTGGGCTTTGGTATTCCATAAATTTTCTTGTATTTACCCTTAACTAATCACTCAGTTTTACTTTTAAAAATGCTGCACTTGCCACTTAGTCCACATTGTAAGTCAGCTAGCACAGAGTTTAAAAGGACAAGACTTATGTCCCCTTGCATAAGCATTTATTTTACTCTTTAAGTATGTGTTTGGAAATAATAGGTAATGTATTTTTGTTCCTACTGTGTATAGGAACTTAAATTGGAATCTAATTAAACTTCAAATTTCAAAACAACTATAATAGTTTGCCTTTAAAACTAGATGCACATTTGTACACTTTCAATAATTATTTTTTAAGGGAAAACTGGCATGTTTCTCTGACTACTGCTGTGGAAGGTGGAAGATTGAATGTGACTGAAAGAAAACATGGGTTTGAGATACAGGAAGCTCTTCCTTCCATAAAATGAAAGTTACCCCCATTTGAAGGCCTGAAACCCAGATTATACATTACATTATCCTACTTAAACCCTTTTGTAACTGTAATGCAATGCCCAGAGATGCATTTAAATTATAGATCTATCCCATGTCAGTAGTCACCAGAAACTTTGTGTAGAACTGTTTATTATCTAGGTTTTTTTTAATTGGTTTGATTTATAGAATAAATGTAAGAATGAGTTCTAAGTTACTTGAAGTCTAAGAAAACCCCATCTTCTGCTCAGATTGCAGGCATCTACAATTCGCCATTCAGAAAATCCCCGGATCCAATGGAACTGCTGCTACGGAAGTCAAAGCCATTGAGCCACAGGCGGCAGCAAATGAAGAGTCCCTTTGCCTCTGAGCTCTACGACTGGCCAACTTGTAAAAGGCCTCCGGCTTTCTCCACAGCACAGCCTCTGCCACCTATTGGCAGACAGAAACCTCAGGTAACATTTTTCAGTGTCTCTGAGGCAGCTTTTGGTCATATCTTTTATCATAGATTGTCATAGAATATCTCGAGTTGGATGATCGAGTCTATCCCTTTTGTGGATTTGGTTTTTATGTATAGATCTAGTGCTTCCATTCAGGATATAAAGTCTTTGAAACAGATTTGTCTTAAAGAAAAAGAAACCTAGGTGGTATGTGAAAACAGGGAAATACGATTCTTTAGACTTTACTTTTGTTCTTTGGGAAAAAAATGTCATTTCCGATATTTCAAAGGGAAGACCTGATATAATTGAATATCAATATTATGATTCATTAGAAGTAGAACTCTTAATTTCCAATTTTAAATCAATAAAAAAACCAGGAGAAATGAAAGGTAATAGGACAAATTAACCAGTTGTGATAACTTGTTCCTCTTTTTGCAATTGTTTTCCATATGAAGGCCAAGAGACATCCTCTCAGTATAGAATAGTTCCTGCTCTTTTGTGTCCACTAGCTGTGTGCCAGCTTTAATTACAAAAGTTTCTACATTTCGTTCTGCATCACAACCAAGTTGCCCAGCTCCCATTCTTAGCTGTCATGGCCTCAATTTTAATTTCAGTTAATGTCAACATATGTTGCAGATATAGCTTTTTTTTCTCTTCTATAAGGTAATGGAGACCTCTGAGATAATGTATCAGAGTGAATGTCCCACAAGATGGCAAAACAGCTTTTGCCACCTTATTATCAAAACCTGCTGGGAATATGCCCAATATACACAGCAGATAGACTTTTGAGGCTTTTATGTTCCTCACTTGATGACAGTACAATGACATATAGCTTTTGCCACTAAATGCCTGATACAGGTGCTTTTGGGATAGAAGTATGCTGTCTTTCCCTCTATTCTGAAGAATTTTTCAGTCTGACCAGTCTACTGAACCTTCTGCTTACCTCGCACGTACACTTTCAGTGCCGGTTTGACTTTGAATGACCACAGTATCTTCAGAACCTCTTACACCTTTTCTTTTTTTATACTCTGTCCTATATTTAAATTTTCTCTTCCATATTTTGCTTAGAAAGACAATGCTTCTAAATGAGTCCTTCTCAGTAACTTTCACTGGAGCTATCATTTAGCTACAGAAGTGAAACAACAATAATGAGCAATAAGCAATGTATAATATATCTTTATTGGTATTTTACTCCTCTGAATAAATATGGTTATTCTCACTGTATTATCACAGCCCTTGGTAGAGGTGACTTGAACACAGTCTTAAGTTCGAACTACCGCTGGGTTCAAACTTTGTGCACTCATGCCATCTGCCACAATTTACCTGTGGTTTATTGGTTGCATCCATGTCATTCTTCAGTGGGGACAGCCGTGGGCGTACTGGCTAACCCACACAGAAGAGGCTTTTCTCATCTTTATGTCATGAGTGACTTGTCCGTAGCAGGACGAGTCTGTGTCGGTGGGACATGAAGGCAAAGGCAATTGGCTTAAAGCACAAGGAGAAGATGCAGGCCTGCCAGAATACCTCTGGAGAAGTAGAGGTGCGCCACACAGAGATCCACACTGCTTATAACAGTAAGGATCAACTTAGGGCAATTCTCCACCTTTGTTCTTCCCTCCTTATGTTCTCCCTACCTTAACTGCTTGAGCTTCCTCATTGAATGAACTCATCGACTCACATTAGAATTGAGACGAAGTGTGAGCCGGCAGTTTGGGTGATCAGGGAGTTTGGAGCTGAGCTAAATATGATGTCATGGCTTTACCTTCTGGGACCAAAGGGGCTATGATGGTCCTTCAGTGGGATGTGACTGAACGCACTGTCTCTCAGAATACAGGGGAAGATTTTGCATAGTGGACATGGTACAGTAGTTATGCTTTTAAATAAAGAGGCAACTCAGAGGTTTCCCATTGTTAAGTTCCTCTTGCAAAACCACTTTACTGTATACAAAGTATCTTACAAGATTTTGTTTGGATTTCTAATATTTTATAGGCCTTTCTAAGTTCAGATGCACGCACAGCAGTCATGCACAGATAGCCTTTTAGAACAAACCAGAAGAGTTCTGTTTATTTTCTGCACCTCAAAGAGGGAATTTACTATATAATACTTTAATCCTTTCAGCACCCTGGGATGTACACTGTGGGGTAAATTTTCAAAGCACAGCGCGTGGATTTAGCTGCGCGACTCTTATTGATGTTAATGGGAGTCACACGGCTAAATCCCTGCACAACACTTTTGACAATTTAGGGTTGTATGTCTAAGAAAAGGACACTGGTTTGAGCTGATGAAACAGCTGGAAATGAAAACCCATCAGAACACATCATCCTGAAAGTTGTCTGGTGTGACAATAAGGAATTTAATTACTAGATATACTTGTGTCCTAGTTCTCTGTGGTAACACTTTTTGGCACCAAGCTACTTTTTCTAATATCTATCAGGTCCACTGTGAGTCACTTTTTACTTCACTGTTCTTTCAGGTATCTAAAATTTGTATTGGCCATAGGGTTGGACATTTTATATGAGAATGTCAATTATATATGTTTTTAAAAGAACAAAAATTAGCTATCTATCAATCAGCTTTCTCTTAGGGAAATGGATATTTAGCATTTTATAGGTAAGCTCTGTGTGTGTAGGATAGTGTACTTAAAAGAAAAGTTTTAATGATGCTTATACATCAGTTAGATCTATCATTTTTATTACTGAGTTAACTATAATTCAAGTTTGGTGGAAACACAGATAATGCTAAAATTAGTCATTTGTTCATTAAAAGGCATTAATAACAGAAAACACATTGCCATTTTTAGGGGATGTTTTGCATGCCGTTAGCTCTGCTGGAATGGGGGAAGTGAAGAATGTATCATTTCATGTAGATCATAATTTTTATAATGAGTTTCTGCTTTTATGGTAAAGTAGTAAGAATGCTGATCTGCTAACCTTTATTTGGCAGACCAGTCGGTAGTGAGAAGATTTATGCTACTCAGTACAAATTCCAAACATAGAACATAGAGTTGTGTGAGTTGCTTTCAGGGTGAAAACTGTTGGTTGACTCCCTCCCTTCCTTTCCTAGCCTGACCTCCCCAGGAAGATTTCTGTTTTGAAGCAGGATGCCTGAAATGCTTGCAGGCACTGCCAATTTGAAAACATTTGTAAGCACCATTCTACCACGGGTTCCACAAACCTTAAAGTTAATCCTTGCTTGGATATCTCATTTGGCCCTTACCCAGATGCAATATGAGTCAATATTTTACAATGAAGAAGAAATACAATATTCTGAAAGACTATTTTCTAAAAACAAACATATTTATCTTGATATTATTTGACAATAGTACATTTCTTTCTTCTTTGCTCCATATATCCACTTCATGCAAACATCTTGCAATACAGAGTATTCATTTTTTATTATAAATGTTAAACTTTTTTTTTATAAATTGATCATCAGATCATATATTACTAGAACATTGCTTACTAGTTTTAATGACCTGTTCTAGTATTGATTATTCTCTCCCAGGCGATAACACTTTTCATTCTGCTTTTAAAGACTTATTGTGGTCATGATAAATGAATGTATTTTTTTACGCAGACTTAGAAAGTAGAAGCAAGAAAATACCTGCAAGAAGTGTAAATACTATGCTCACTTGCTTACTAGGACCTTTAAAAAGATCTCCAAATCATGGTGCTGTGCCTTTAAAAAGTAAAGTTCCAATAAAAATCCATTAACTACTTTCAAATATAGCAATCCTCCTGTCCAGCTGTGAAAAGTACTAGATGATACTTATTTGCCATTTGTGTTATTTACGGTCCATGACTTTTATGGTAACTGGTTCCTATTATTGGTTTCTATTAATGTAAAACATAAGTGAACATAAATGAGGCGTGAATCATTTCTTTTTATTAGCCCCACAGTCTTCACTCAGCGCTTGCAGTAACTCCAGCTGTGACTTGTTAGTGATAACCTATTTAAAGAAGGATATCTTTAAGAATAAAGGGTGTGATTAGGATTCTTTGTCTGTTCATAGTTTCAGAAGGTTTCACTAGTTCATTGCAGGATCAACGATGATGAAAATAAAACAAAAATTAATTAGCAACACTTCTAAATCCAGAGTTACCACTAAACTGTCCTGAGCGTAACACGGCACTAATTATACTCCAGGTAAGTTCTTACTGGTTAGTACTAAGAGCAAGACATAGGATATGTCACTTTGACTGCACAGGAAAGGACTTCCTGCTGCTATTTATCTGTGTTGTTAAATGGTAGATGCTCATATGATCAGTTATTAAACAATATACTCTGGAAAAGAGACATATATGTGTATATGGAGAGAGACTTGTGAAAGAATTACGAGCTTTCTTTTTTTTAAGAATAATGAAATTACTGTGGAATTAGACTTTTCACAAATGGGCTATGCACCTATATTTTTGAAGTCATTAGTTTGAAGTGTATTAGAAGAATTATATCTTAAGCCATGTATTAAGCTCCCTCCAGGTAACTTTATAGTTAAATTGAAAAGAGCATGTTCTTTAAGGTAAAAGATTATTTATCCTATAAAAGGAAAAAACTTAAGCTTTCTGCTTAAGGAGAATCTAGGTAACAGTTAATACTTGTGTGTGAAATTTTATTTCACCAATATTTTTTTCTAAGGAAAAACTAAGTTTTCCTAATCAGTTCTAATAATGTATTGTTTTTCAGTACTAAATATTTATTAGTAGTTAAATAAATCTGGAGTGCACATTTCTCATTTTCTCTTTGGAGCTTTAGAGCACATTATCAACCTTTTTGTCATCTGTAACTCTCTATCAAAATGAACTGCTTTAATTATTTTGGAAGAAAAGTCTTGCTACACTTCCCAGACATTGTGTGTCCTCTTTCATCAGTGAAGTGTTATGAATAAAAGAAGGAAAGAAAAGAACTGTAACCCCACAATAAAACATTTACATTATCCTATACCTTTCAGGGGCCTTTCCGCGATACTGCTGAAGTGTTGCGGCAGCGCTACAAGCCTTTGGAACCAACCTTGCGAGTGGCAGCATCAATCAATTCCCCACTAGAGAAGGCCAGAGAGGAAATGAAAAGGGAGGAATGGAGAAACCGTATACATGACAATGAGTAAGTTCTTTGTTTTTTCTCGTGTTGTTATGAGAATGCTTGCTTTATTCCGTTGCTTTCAGAAACCCTTCATGCCTGACAAAATGAAATGTCAAACCTGACAGCTTACTAGCAAACGTTCTATGCGCATACTTCTAAATTCTGTCCTTAGATTATAAACTGTTGAGGGCAGAGACCCTATCTTGTAATTGTGTGACATGTGCCACCCATATCTCTGAATCTATAGGAGAACTTGTAATAATAATAATGTGTGATGCAACAGATGGGTTTAATGGGAAACAAGAAAACAAATGCAAATTCTGTTTTGCCACATGCACCTTGCCAAGGAAAAAGTACTGTTTCAGTCTTCGTATTCAGGGAGCTTACAGACTATGGGAGGAAAAAATGGTGTTGCATGCCAATGAGACTTGCTTTCTCTCCCAGTAGACTACCAAAGCTCACTTGGAAGGGAAGCGAGCATATGTTGCACCTGTTAGAACATGATGCAAAAACTGTAATCATCTTTGAAGCAGTTTGGTTTCCTAAGCCATAGCATCTGTAATAGTGTCAGACAGGCCAGTTTTTTTCCATACAATCCCAAATACAGACATAATCCATCCCAAAAGATTTAATGGTTCTGTCCCGAGAGATTTAAGGCTATTGCCAAAATATTTCCAATTCTTTTGTTATCATGATGGAACTCCTTTGTCCAATTGTAATAAAAACCTGTCAAGTCACCTGCTCTGGCTTTGTAGTTATCTAGAAAAAATTTGATGTTTTCTCAACTTTTCACTTGAATTCTCTGCTCTTGGCAATCCTTTGACACTTTAATACCAGAATTCAGGACAGAAAGGAATCAGTTTTCCTCATGAGCAGCCTGTGATCCACTGATTCACTGGGACACGATGCTTTGCTATCTTTGATCTGTTTCAAGGTTTTTATCAGCTCCATGTTACCATGTGTCACCTTCAGGACTGGGACTAAAGAATGCTGGAATCAATTGCATTTCTGTGGTTTGGCTTTTATGTTTTTATTGTTAGATCGTTTTCCTCACATTTTCCCCTATTTAATATTAACAGTGACTTTAAATGGAAATTCTACTCAAAAACAGTTTTCAAAGAAAAAAAATCTTAGTTCAGCTACTTTTCCACTTTTAGGCATTGTTATTTTTAATATTTGGTGCCAAAAATGAGATACAGTACTTTTTATTCCTTTCATTCCAAAACTATAACTGAGTTAAGTTACAAGTAAAAATGTACTTCAGTTTTCTATTCCTCTCTGTATTCTTTCATTTATTGGGGTGAGGGGGAAGCAGCTTAACTTTCACATCTCAGCTTAAATCTGGGCCATTTTTTTTTTAATTTTTATTTCTAGCTTCTGCCAGTGAAATTAAAACAAAAAAACAAACAAACAAAACAACCAAAAAACAACCTAGGTGATAAATGTTCTGCCTCTCATTTAAAGTGTTCTTTTCACTGAATAAGTTTTAACTGATGCATTCCAAGTGAGGATGGATGATATCCCTCATTTATAGGCATGACTATATTGCCCAGTCTTTATTTGATGAGGTTTATCGCAGACATCACTGTGGCAACAGTTTCAGAAGGTCAGATCTTGTAATAAACATTTCACTGACTCTCTTCAGTGAGTGAATTGTGAAGCTTTGGTCTTGTACAGTTTAAATTTGGAGTCTCCAACTTTGACAGATATTAATTGATCAGGGATCTTTCTTTACCTTATGGGTAAAGAAGCATTTAGTGCCATCCTTAATGCACAGAAGCAATGTCCTAACACCAATGATTTTCAGCTTCATGCATGCTAAATGCATAGTGTATTATACATTTTCAGGCTGTGATCATTCCGTTTGTGCTTCATATTCAACCAACCATGCAAGGGTCACATCTGTAACCTTGAAAAGGTGATGACAGAGTTGCAGGTCATCATCAGGACTAACGCTCACTAGTAATGCTGCAGCTGCTGTGTGGGATGCCAGTCTCCAGGGAGGAGTCAGCAAAGGGTTACTCGGATTTTTTCTCAGCAGTGTCTATTATGAATTGACAAATTTCTGTCTCTTTCTATGTAATTGTGTACTTTGGGACTGTATTTCTTCCCGGTACTGCTTCCTATGCTGATTATTCTTCTATTTTAGAAAATAAGGAGAGAATGAACACTAGAAGTGTGTGGCGTTTGTTGAGAAAGCTTGTGTTTGCATAAAATGACAAACTCAATCCTTGATCTGTATATTTCAGGCTGAGTATTGTGTGATATCTCTTAAGATAGAAAAATTGTCGGTGTATACCTGCAATTTCCAACATCATTCAGAATTCCCACTCACGTCTGATTATCAGGGTTCTTTAAAGTGGTAATATGTTTTCTCTAAGTGTTTCAAGCTCCGAGAAAGTTTTTGCATCTGATAAAATGCAGAAATAATTGAAAAAGCTGCGGGAGAGTTTGAGGCAGGTGGAAGCAGTACAAATGAAAGCAAGAGAGAATTTTGTGCTTACTTAAAGCAACTGCTGGCATTTCCTGTTTTGTAATGAAAGAGCAACTGGGTAATCTAGCCTAATAAGAATGATTCCTTTTTCTCATGTAATTGAAGCTGCTACTGCTTTATTGTGCTATTTTTCATACAAATGAAGTGATTTCCCCCTCCGCTTGGATAGGAATGACAATTGGACTCCTTCAGGATGGCCGCTTTATAAACGAGTGTCTAGTTGGAGACACCAACTACTGGATCCAGCAGATTTAGATCACTAAGCATGAAAAGTTCTTTACTCAGTTGCATGCAGGTGCATGCTGGCCTAATTTTCCAGAGAACAAAAATGTAAATTTTTTTCATTAACTTTACTGAAATCTGTCTCACGTAATATGCCTCATGCTTCAAAGTATGCTATTAAACATCTTTATAAAAGTCAACATACATCAGAATGAGTTGCAATGTGGTGACAGAATAGGGATAAACCAGCAATAGCGTGAGGCTGAGGTTTCCTGATTTATTGTAGTCTTCTGGTGTGGCATCAGGCTAGTCATCTCACTTCTGGCTATGTCCATGCTCAGTGCTGTACAGGAGATAGCCAAGCTAGGCCTGAACACACTGGTTCAGTTCGGTGCAGCAGAGTGCAACGTTTGCACACCCTGCCTCTCACACGCTGTGTGAACATCGCAGCACCAAGCTCCTCATGGGCTTATTCTCAGCAAGATAATGATTTCCTTGAGAACCAGCTTAGGTGCTACACAGTGCTGTGCACGAAAGGTACGCTTACAGAGAAGTTAATGATCTAAATAAGCTCTATACTTGAGAGCATCAGTGTTATGAACTGCCTTGTATTAATGGTAATAAAATTTAAAAAGCCAGTCACTTTAAGATTTAAAGTTTTTTTAAAAAATCTTTTAATTTCTACATTTATAAGACATTTTACTGTATTTCTGACTTAGCTGCAGCAAAAATGGCTGCTACATTTTATGTCATACAAATATGGAACATCTGAAAACTTTTTTCAAATTATACTTAGTTTTTCATATGCTTTGCAACTTCAGCAATTTGCATATTTTCCGGACTGTTATTGTATTATGATAAACAGGGATTATCATATATTTTCAGATAATGTTTTCTTAACAATTCAACTTCTATTTGTAACTCTTCCATTTATTTTAATTACTAGCACAGTGTGCAACATTTATTAATCAGCAGAGCCTTTTTAAGTTAAAATACTAAATTAGCTAACCCCATTAACACAGAATACTCCAAACAAGCAGTAATAGGAGAGGTAGTTACTGTGCAAATCGTATTATACTTGCGGGTGCTCTAGGGCACAGTTAAGCATGATTACCCTCTTTTGATCCAGTATTCCTCTGCTTCTTCCAGCTAATTTCCACTGGAAATTTACAAAGTAGCGCCTTCATTTTTCCATCTTAATTTTTCTAATGAAGTTCTGGTACTTTATAACACTGGGGATGCAGATAATAAGTCTGTGTATAATTAAGGAGTTCCGGAATTTGCTGCAGAAGAGATCTCTTTTACTTCCTAAAAGAACTAGACTGTGCTTTTCTTTGCCACTTTACATTGTTGCAGACAGGGATTAAACAAAAACAGTCAAAGGATTCTTAGACTTACTGACATTAGGATAAAAGTGATTGATAGTTGATTGAAAAAGTACGTATTTAGTGTATTACTGTAGACAGTATGTGTAATAATGCACCCAAAATAAGTTTCTTATGGAAAAAATACTGTGCTAAAGGTAATCTGACTAGATATATTAAGTAAAATAGTCTGTCTTTATTTTTGTAAATAACATTTTGATTTTAATTTACACTCATTATGAACTAAATAATGGCTGTCCTGCTGCAGTTGTTTTGCTATGGAAAACCACTGTGCTTCTTCCTTTGTTCCCCAAGTGAAAAGATAGACATTTTTGGATTTGATGAAGAAATTACTTCAGGTATAACCCAAATTTGAAAGCTTAAAATTCCTGTTTTATTTAAGGGGGAAAAAAAAAAAAAGATTGAAGATTCACAGCTTCCCAACAGAGAGGCATAGTTTTAGAGCTGATAGTTCATAGACCTCTTCAAAGAAGTGCAATAAAATTGTTTTTATTTAAATTACATCAAGACAACAAGGAATTGAATTGCTATTGCATAGAACCACTTTAGATAAAAATTTAACAACACTATCACACATCTAGAGTTAAGATTTTGGTAGTATTTTCACTACTAAATGACAAAAATGTACAGTACATACAAATATTATGAAAGTTTGAAAAAACATGTAAGCAGAATATTCCTTTTAGTTCTCTGGTTTTAGTGTTTCTTATATGCCCTGGTAGTGCAGCATGTACGGCAGTCTGGCAGTAGATCTGCTGCCAGTTCTTTCTCAGAAGCCTGGGTAAAGTTTGAAGCATTTCTGGTATCAGGATTATATGCTTGCACTACCAGACTGCTGGGATTTTGCCTCTTGGGCAGATCCAGAGAACGTGCTGAAGGACCACTCTGTTTTTTTTTTCTTACTGCCATTTAAATTCAAGAAAAAGTGAATGCCTCTGAACTGTGTCCTTTTGGTAGGTACCATATAGCATTGGGACGCTGCCGCCCAGCAGTGAGTGATGGACCTGACAAATCCTCCTTCCTGTTTGTGCTGCCACTCTATCCTCTCACATCATTGCCATAGACACCAGGGCCCAATACCTACTGCTGCTTCTATCATCTCGGTTGATCCAACTGGAAAGCCTTCCGTGTCTAAAAGGCCTCTTCCATCTCCTGTCACAATAATGAGAGATATTACAATGCAGGAAGAAAGATCATGAGGGGGTAAAAATGTGGGGAAAAGAAGGATTAGAAAGATGAAATTAATAGTAGCAGTGAGGTGCAGGATAGGATGAATGAAGGGAGAGAGAAACAATGTTAATTTTTGTTAACAACAAATATCCAGGTTACCTCTCGAAATTTAAATACACACCACTAGCAGCTGTCAGGTCCAGGATTGGCTACTAAGTCGAGGCTTCTAGGTCTTTTTACGCTAATTAGGTTCAACATAGCACGGTCCTGGCAACAGCACAGCTGGCCTTCATTACTAGTGACACTGCCAGCTTTGGTCCTGGTCCTCCCTCAGGTTGTGTATGTGTAATACTGCTATTTGTAGAACCTGAGATAGTTTCCCATTTTTGGTTCCAACTCTTTCCCCCTGTCTTGAATGTATTTTCTTTGGCTTATCTCTCATTCAAGCTTTTGTGGTGGGTGAAATGAAAAAAAATTTCATTTTAAAATTTATTTCTTTAGGGAAAGTTCACCTTCCATTAAATCATCAACTTTTGGAAAGGCTCAGCTTATAAGAACTATGTTTTATGGCACGATGTAACATCTACATGGAATTTAATTCTTCGTTGATCCTACAACTTCTGTCTCTGTCATATTTACTGAAAATCTTTAAGAATTTCTGAATTTATACTTAAATCACAAGGAAAAGCTGAAACCTAGATGTAAGAATCCTGTGAGTGAGCTTTTTGTGGAAAAAACCTATTGAGGTCTAAACTTGTGCAGTTGATAATGGCATGATACCATTATCTCGATTTAATTTTCCTCTCCTTCCATCATTCTCTTCTGTCACATACAGAGCACATACTGTCATTAATTTGGGGAAAAGCTGTGTCAGGTGTATATATAGAACTACAGAACACAACACCATTACTGAAGAGTTTTGCAGTGCTATTGCTTTTTACTATGATTATTGGTTGTGGGGGTATAATGACTTCTGTATGACTCCCATTAATTTGGTTACCCTACTTAACACAAAAAATTGTTTTAATGTTCTTCTTAATTACTTATTCAGATAGAGTAATGAAAATACTTACTTGCTTTAAACAGACATTGAATTTGCAAGCATATGATTTTTTGTTGTAGTTGGATCATTATTGCTGTCAGGATCTGCCCACCTGGCTCTGACAGCAGAACTACAGACAGAAGGAAAAAAAGGAAGTTACTACTTTATACCATTATACCCTATTATATTTTTAATGTTCTTTCATTTCAATTTTAATATTTTTTATTGTTCAATGTTCTTCCTCAAAAATTCATAGTTGCTTTAATTTTTTTTTACTCAGCCATAAACATACATTCCAGGCTGTATGGCACATACTCCAGTTAATGTTCTTAGCGGAGATATGCAGCAGAATGCAGAAGATCACATTTGTGCTGAACTACATGTAGAACATACTGTTAGTTGTGTCTTAAAGTGTTACAATATATGTATTTTTTTTGTTTAGAATCATGGTAGAACATGGATTACTCTGAGTATTTGAGTATTTGTTTGCCAAAAAGACAAAGATTAACTGATCCACAGTAAAATCAAAACCTCTATGTAGGAAATTTTATAGGGAAAACTATAATAATTTACTTTGTCTTCTGCTTTCCTCAAGAATTTTTTTGCCATTTTGTGTACAAATTTTACAGACATAGTATTCATATTAAATAATGAATGCTATGGCTCAACTAAATTCTATGCATATATGGGCAGATCCCGAAACTGCTAGCCTTGTCTTCTCAGCTATCCAGTCCCTTGAGAAAGCCAATTTTCTTTCATGTCTGAACAAAAGAAAAATGTACTATTAAAATGCAATTCAGAAGTGATAAAAACTGCAAGTGGAGCAGCCGGCTCACAGCACCTTCGATGTATTCTCTGGGAGACTGGGGCCACATTAATTTTTGTGTGTGTGTGATGTCCATCCCATGTGCAAATTAGCATTACAAGTACCATAATCTGTCTTATGTGAGAGTGTCCTTTCCCATGAGTATACACATGCTACCACAGCTTTGTATAATTTAAAAGTCTGCTAACTCAGTGTTTTTCTCTCACTAACTTTACATGGCATTTGTTTATGGTACTTGATAGAATAAATTGATATAGCTGGCAAGATTCTAAAATAGTTTCTTTTTATGAAGTGAAAAGAAAGAAATGTAATTTAAGAAAACAAACACTCAAACAATTGCTGATGGATCAGTTAGTCTAAATAAATAATTTTCTGAGTCTGTATCAGATGAGAGACAAGAAAAGTTAGTTTAATCCCCATCTTTATCAAAAACTTCTTTGACTGTCTAACTTTTATAGGGACTGTGGATTCTGAAAAGCTTTCAACTAGGAAAAGATTTTAATTAACTACACCTGTTGTCATGGCAGTTAAAGTGATGTTTTAAACTTCTGAAGCATATATTTCTAATTTTACTGGATAATAATTTTCCTGCACTTGTAGAATAAAGAATGCATGCTGCATTTTCAGAATACCAGCAATGATAAGCTTAACTCACAAGATTTTACTTTATATTAAAATGTACTTGTTCGCTCTCATAACTCTTGCAAACTGAAATAGATGGAACTAAGACATCTTTGTAGGGTCTCTTGCAGATCCTTTATATATAAGATGTTTTTCACCTTCCTCCATACAGTTTGCTGTGGAACCTACCCAGAAAACCTGTAGTTGTCAATGAGAGTTAGGGACATCCATCTGAAAACCTCCTCCATGCCCAAAGCAGGTAGCTGGAGCTTCACTGTTCAGTGGCACTATGTAAGCAGGGAGTCCACCATCAGTATGATCAAAGGTGAAAAAATCAGGCTCCAAAAGGTTGCTAATTAGGACATAATTATAACTTGAGAGTAAAGTACACAATTTGTGAATTCAGAAGAAATAATTTCTTTGCTTTGTAGTCTGCCAATACGTGAAAGTCAACAGTACCATTTGTATAAGTTTCTATGCTGCTAAATGAGAGTACGGTTTATTTAGCTTTGATTAACAGATATCAAAGGATGCATACCTAGTTTAAGGTACAGGGAGGATTCTTTATGGTGAAAATTTGCCTTGATTTATGCTTATACTGCTGGCATGCTTGAAACATTTCTGTCCTGATGGAACGATCAGGTTGAGGTTATGTGTTGGGGGCCTACATGACTTGTAAAGTGGACGTGACGTTCTCAGAAATGAGCTCTATACTTGTGTATGGTGCATGCCGGCCACTGACAGCTGGCACAGACTGCACTGCCTGCTAAGACTTGAGATGTCAACATGCAGATCCCAGCAAACTGAACCCTGCTCATTCTTCACATCACACCAGTTGGTAACACAGATACAGCCAAAGTAATAATCTAGTAATGCAAGTGAACCAAGTTATATCTTCATACAGAAAGTCTTCATTGTATCGTGTTGAAACTCTATATCTCTTTGCTCCAAATTTAATTTAAAAGCAGCTATAGGAGAAATTGCAGTAATCCTCTCGCAATACTGAGGGGGAACATTGAGAAGGTAGTGGAAAATAAAAGGAACATGTGTCCGTGTCACCTCCTGTAGCATTGGTATCTACGATTTACATCAATACTGTGGCATCTAGGGTAGAGCATAACCGATTTTTAAATATTCTTGAATTTCAGATTTCTGCCATTTTCTTCATATAATAAAAATGAGAAGTATGACCCATCAATTCATAGGTCAGGCAAATATGGCCAAGAAACTTATGGAATTAAACACTTCCGAGAAGTACAGCCTAAGAAGTGGGTAGCAGACAAGGTAAGTCACTGCAAAAATTAAAGAATGGTTTACTTTTTTAGATTGTTATCGTATTAGAACTAAGTGAATTTGGGCCTGATCCAGAGATCATCGAATCCAATGGGAATCTTTCTAGCATGTTATAAAATCACATAGTTAGAGCTGATGTGATGAGATGTCACGTTTCCTCGACTCTTTCTGGTAAGTTCAGTTTCAGGAAATTCAACACCTGTCCCACCTACAAGATAAGGATTTAAAAGCTTGATTATGTACAGCTTTGGTTTTATAAGTTCTGCAAAGTTTTGTTCTGTCTGTATTGCCTTTTCTGAGTTAAGAGAGATTGCATATTTACTCTTGCATATTAAGATAAACCTTCAGAAAATTATGGCAAAACCTGATTAAACCCAACAAAATATTTTACTGCTTACACTCTTTGGAAAATTCTAAAAAATTAGTGAATAGCCATTTTTATTTTAAGATAGCCTTATTGAACTGCCTGCTTTCTCAGGAGCATCTCATATTTCTGGTTTTGTAGTGCTACAAGAGGTAATTTTCCTCAGAACATGTTCTAACATGAGTTTGTGTAATGTTTGCATTACTTCTATTTGTATTAGGTATGATAATCACATTAAAATTTCCTAGTACAAGAAAGCTAATGGACTTGGTAGAGAGCGCAGCACAGAGCCATAAAGATAGTTAAGGGACTGGAGCATTTTTTGTAGGAGAGACTGAGAGAGCTGGAACTCTTCAGTCTGGAGAAGAGAAGGCTTGGGGGAGACCTTATCAATGTGTATAAACAGCTGATAGGAGGGAATGAAGAGGGAGCCAGATTCCTCTCAGACTCAGTAGTGTACAGTGACAGGACAAGAGGCAATGGACACAAACTAAAATGCATGAAACGCATGAAACAATTTTTTTTTTTTTTTTTTTTACTGTGAGGGTGACAGAGCACAGAGGGTGACAGGTTGCCCAAAGAGGTTGTGGAGTCTCCATCCTTGGGGGTAATCAAAACCCAACTGGACACAGTCCTGGGCAACCTGCTGTAGCTGAGGAGGGGGTTTGGACTAGGTGATCTCAAGGGGTCTCTTCCAACCTAAACAATTCTGGGATTTTGAAAGATATGATTACTTACTTTCAGGGAAGTAACTTAACCTTTGTAAATATATAACAAGTTCCAAGGAATCTTAGTTTGAGAAGTAATATTTTTTAAAAGAATTCTTTCTTAAAACTTTAAGCTTTAAAAATGAGCTCAGAGTAAAATTTTGGTATTTTAACATACATTAATTAAATCTCATTGCAAATAAAGACACAAAGATCAACATTAAAAAAAAAAATCTGAATTTGTCTTTCAAAAGCAATGAGTGGAGGATATGACTGGCTGAAGTCCCACAGCATAAGTATGATCTATAAAAAAGATCTAAAAGTCTTATTGGTGGTACTCATCTTGTCCTGTAAAGAATCTTCCAGTCTTTAGCAGTTCTTTATCAGGCTCAGATGATGATGGTATCAAACAATATAAAGATATTTATATTGTATATCATATCACACATATTATATAAATTATGGGCTTAGCTGAAACAACTAAACTCACTTTACTTGTGATCTTGGATAGATTTCAACCTAAATCTCTGGAGGTGAATAGCTGTATACATTAACCCAACATGACACACAGCCTTCCAACCCCAATTCTAAATCAATATGAAGCTTCAATTAGGAGCCGCTTACCCAAACAGAGAGATAAGAGGAGAAAAGAGCTATTTATGACCTACCTGCTGCTTTAATGGGTCATTATTATCAGAAAAAAAAAAAAATAAAAACCCTCCACCTCCTCACTGTATTTTAATGGAAAAGGTCCTCTAGGCAGGTGTGAGGTCATAATTTCATAACTGTTAAATTTTAATCTGTCACTTCTTATTTCTAAACTGTATTAAAACTTTGTATGCATCAGTGATATGAACAAAATTATCCTGTTCTAATGAATCACAAAGCTAACGGGCATGTATCAAAATAGTACCAAAAAAACCCCCCAGATTTTTACGTAACACACTGTCTGCTAAACACAAGCCTCCTTTGAGTTTCCCATATTTTTGTGGATGCAACTTCTATGGCAACCTGAACATAACCCTGCCATGATGTATATTCAGCTTCTGATAGTATTATACTAGGGAAGTTTCTCTTATCACTGCTGGTAAGACAAACTACTGTGTAAGTTCTTCCAAGGAGTTGGTTCAGTGGTCAGCGGATCAGTGACCCCTCTGAGCTGCTGAGGTATTATTTGATATTAGCTGATATTAGCTGGCTTTTTTTTAAACTACATATAAAAATTTTCCCTGTGTATGTTCATGAGTGTGCTCTAGTTGTATTTTCCTGACGTTTTCATGTGTTTATAAGTATGCATTTTAATTCAAGTCACAAAAAGATTAGTATGTAAATTATATAATTACTTTAGAGGCAAAATGAACAACAATGAAAAATATTGCCTCGTTATATTTCTTCTGGAAAATGAAAGGGTGTTAGCATAGACTTCCTTTAAACATAATAATTATCATATCTATGTGAGAAAAACTTAATAGTTCTTCTTTTCATCGAGTTATAATCTGAAAATTTTTATCTCATTCTGTTTGCATTTCAAAGGAGTTTCTGAGTTAAGGGAAAAACTGTTGTATTCTAATTCTTCATTAAAAATAAACAAGAAATGGAAATACTACATCTCTAGTGCAACTGAATCTAGTTAGTTTACCCAGTTGTAAATCACTATAAAAATAAAAATGCTTGTATATTTTCGGTTTAATATCATATGTCCAAATACCTTGAAATGCCTTTGATAGAATTTATGTGAGAAGTATCAATATAAAAAAATTACCAGTCACTATGAATTTAATCTACAATGATAGGTTCCAATGTAGCTGGACAGTCAAGGGATCAAATACACTAACTATAATCTTTCAGTTGTCAAAACACTCACATATGTTCATATTTGCTGAGGCAGAAATGATAGCTTACAGCCTTTAATCGGTATTGGAATTAGTTTGCATATGCATTTTAGAAAACTGACTGTAATGGCAGCATTTAATGTTTTCTTATTTGCAAAATTCAGGAAGTGACATTTTAAGATGTTCCTTCCCAATAGATTCTTTCCTCTGATGCCTTATTATAGGTGAATTACAGTACGACTCCATCACTCTCTCATTATTTGCACAGGCATTTTGGCCCTAAACAGAATTTTATTATCTACAAAGCATAAAAATACCCAGTACTGCAAAGAATTAATTTAGAGAACCTAAGCATATTGCACAGAACATAAAGTTGACCTTTACCGTCTACAGCTTTTGGAATGGAGTGGGATGTGGAACACATCATAGATTTAATGTGGCACAACGCTGTCTGCAGAAACTTGGGTGGGACTGTGACTGCCTGCCCATTGCACCCGATGATTGAATCTGCTGTCACCAGCATCCTGATAATAATGAACATTCAGCTTAACGACCGTGATTATGATTATCATAATTGATGTGCAAGTGCAGTGTGTGGGGATCATTACAGCTGAACTGTACAGCAGAGAAACATGCCTTAGTTATGGATAATTTTACTTTTATGCATTGATTGGGATAAAATATGCCTTTCAAGTTCAACAGGCCAGCTTGATATAATTTTAGGAAGATTTCTACATGTATGAATTGATGATTATGAGCTTCCTGTGAAACAGTCATTCTAGCTGTTTGTTTTGAATTGTTTCATTCCATTAATAACAGGAAATAATTAAATAATTAGATGTTGTTGAGTGGAAATCACTTATAGAGTACTGCCAGCATTAATCAAATATCAAGTTCAAATTTTTCTGATTGTCATGGCCTTGCCTAGGCTAGGAAAAATAGCCCTTGTAATTCACCACCAACACAATTCTATTTTTGGTGGAGCAGTAGAAATTGGGCTGTAGTCAAAACTACTGGCATTTTCACACTGTGTTGTGTAGCCATTAGAGCAGGCAATAGTTGTTCCTTATATAAATTATATCGCTTCCACCTTTGTCACCAGAGGCAGAGAATTACAGGCTCAAATTCAGCCAGTGGAGATAAAGGCACGATCAACAGCTTCAGTAGATTTTGTTGGACAGTGATTGCCTTCAACTGAGATTATATGAAGTTGCAGAAGTATTTAATTGTCACGACATATATAACACATAAACACCAGTGTGTGTATGTATTTTAAGCCAGAGTTTATATAAAGAATGTAACGACATAAGTATAATGCACAGTATAGACTTTCATTGATTTACACTAGGTGTAAATTTGGCTCTTTGTCCAAGAACTGGCAGAAATTTCCTATATGGGATAACAGGGATAGCAGACTATGGGTAAAATTCTTGATCTTTGACTTGCTTTCTACAATAAAGAAGATTCTGAGGATCAAATCTCTATGATTGTCTCAACTGCATAATTCTTTTCATATGACTTGACTAAGTTTGGACCTTCTATAATGAAAAAGAGAACCCCCTGTGTGTCCAAGGAATTCATCCTATTTTACGTAGTCTGCTGCATCTGAAAGTTCAATAGCATCTGTGGTTTTCATTGTTGCTCACGTTATGGCCCAAGGGGAATCGCATTATCAGGTAGGGCCCTAATTTCCAGGTATATGGGAAGAGGTCCACAAGGAAAACCTAATATGGCCTGAAAATCTCAGTGCCTTAGAAAGTGAATGTGACTTTTCTACATGGCTGTGGCCAACCCATTTTCTTCCATATTCTTCTGAGGCCACTGTGTCCTGTGGTTCCACAGCAAATTTATCTTTGTATAGTACTACTGTGATGGGAAAATATGGTGGGGGGTGGGGTGGGTGTGAAGCAATTTGTTCTGTTTGAAAATTAGTTTCATCCCTTGTGGGACCAAAAACATACAACAATCATGTGCTAGTGGATGATGTCATTATGTGGCAGAATTATTTGATACGCTGTTCATGCTTTTCCATCCCTGACTATACTGAAATTTATTTAAATTTCACCTTAACTCCATTTTTCCTAACCTTGCAGTGATTGGACTTGAGATAGGTATAATGTATGTGTGAAGCTGTAAACTTTTTCTCTCTCAGATTGTGACTTCATGACAATTTTTTAAAGGAATTTACTTCTTTTCTTTTCATTTTAATTAGTAAAAAAAAGATTACGCAAGTATATTTTCTAATACAGTGTGATATTGGCTAATGAATGTACATCTGTACTATCAGCCTTATTACATGTTTTAAAACTTTTAAGGTCATAGTTACTAGTATGCTTTGTGACAGAAGTTACTAATATGCAATGAGAAGAGCTAGCATGTATTTTGAATATCAGATTCTTACTTCCTCAATCCAACTGCAATGTGTTTTCCCAGGCAATGCAGAGCTGACATAATGTGGCAGCCTAAAGTGACTCTATTGTAGGGGAATTATTAGATGATCTGTAAGAGTTTGCTTGTTACACTAACGGTTTCCTCATGAGCCATGTCAGGGATAATAAGGGTTGTTGCCAAAGTGTGTTGCACTCCAGCAATCCCTGGCCAATGACATGGCTCCTGTGTGATTATTACTGCTGGCATGACTTGACGTATCTATTCAGATGCTCCAAATGGACCCTTAGTTTGAGTTATCAACTGTCTGTTTCCAAGATAAGGCTGCTTTCTGTCACTTTTCTTCCTATCCTGAGTCCTGCACCAAACCAAATCATTTAAACCCAAGGATCTGGTCCTACAACAATACATCCTATACTATTCATGAGAAGTCTATCTTTTGTACCCTGTAGCATATATTTTCTGCTCTCAGAACATCCATTGTGAGTCAGAACACTGCTGTATCTTCATGTGAAAATCAACTTGAATAATTCCCTGCCTCCACATAGGGCGATTCCCACAGCAGCATTACTCTTCAGAGCTGTGAGCTCCTTGGAGCTCAGGTGTTTGGCTACCTGGTTAGGTAGTACAAAAAACGTGCAGCGTTGCCCAATTTAATATCACAGACCAGCTTAATAAGGAAGTGGTCTCTGAAACTGGGTAACAAAAAATGGCTTAAAGTCACTTTTGCAACTTCTACTTCTGAATTTTTTGCTTTTTAAAATAAATGTCATAATGTACTGTTGAGAAGGAAATGTATTTAAAAAGGCAGGAGTAGGTCATATCCAACAGTGGGAACACCAGACATTACCTCTCGTTCACAGGACTAGAATGAAATATCTCTCATTATAAGATGCACCCATTCAGTCTTCCAGGAAAGCAAATGACAAGTTCAATTTTTGACAGTTGACATAATGATTTTTCCAGATTCCTTACTGAATCACTGAGTCATATTTACAGAAATATATTTTGTTATGAAGATCTCTTTCAGAGCTCCCATTGGAAAACTTCTTGAGCTGTAGATTGTTTCCTTTGAGAAAATCCTTAAGGTCACCACTGCTGGGCTGCCTTTGAAAATGCTACTCTTGATATATGTAATGCAAATGATTATTAATTATCAGTGATATTTCAAATTATTTTCTTGGGTGTAGAAGGAAGGTAAACACTGTGAAGCAAATTAAAATATACAAAATGTATTCCTGGCTATTGTTTAACTAAATGAAGAAAAGAATCTGTGATAACTGGAAGGCTGAAAAGAAAGACTGAAAAAACTTTCTGGTGAAGGTTACTGATGAGTTACAGGGTCTGATTTTGAGGGAATACGACAAAGTAGTGACTAAGAAGAGTCAAACCATTCAGTTATTTGCATAAGAAAAGATATTGTCACCACTCTTCTAATCATATCCACTCTAGTGGTTATTTGTAAGGGTTTGTCGGAAACTAGTTGAATATTTTATAAAACCTGATTTTCAGTCCTGTAATTTCTCAACGGGAAAATGCAGTCCCTTGATGATGATCCAAGGCTTTGAAGAATAAATTGATTCGAAAGAGAAAATTAGATGGTACTTATTATACTGTCTAACTAGCAATCCTGTGTCATTTGTCTGTTGGATGATAAATGTCTTGCTTTGCCTACCTTCCTCATTTAATAATGTAACTTGTATGTTAGTGGCATAAAAGAAAATCTTGCTTTTTAGTAAGAACTAAGTTTAACTAATATTTCTTTGAGAGAGAGATATATATGTTTTAACTTCCTAAACAATTCCCATTGTACACATTGCTTAAATATTTTAAAGCCCCTTGTTTAATCAGAAGCACTTTAGATCACAGTGTACAACAACACTTAGAGTACATTACAGTAACTTGCGGCAGAGCTTTTAATGCAAAAAAAATAATGAGTTGAGCTGGAAATGGTAGAGTTTGAAGTTACACGTAGTTTATTTTGTTTATATTGTTTTTAGGTATTCACTATTTGGATATTATTTTGTTTGTTGGAATTGAAAATCCTCACGCTAAACTAGGGAGTGCTTGGCCTTGCCTTCTGATGACAGTTTTGGATGGGCTGTTCAGCATTCTTGGAATTACGTAGATTTGTTTATGTATCTGCCAAACATACTGTACTTCAGCTCAATTCCAATTGCCATGATATTGAATTAAAAAGGCTATATTTTGAAGTCACCTAGAATTCTTTATGGAGCATAGCTGCAAAAGCAAGCTACTTATTATTTGATAATACTCACCTAGACCTTGTTTGTGCTCGTTAAATAAAGTTGAAATGAAAGTAACAGGAAGCTTTTCACAATCCTCTAGGAATTACATGGTCCATCTACATGTTGAAAAATGCAGGTATGAGAACTGATCCTTAGCACCTAACATAACTGAGATATATCAATGGAGCAAGGCTAATTTGCATCAGATTAGGATCTGGCCCATAATTAATATAATTGATATGTAGATAAATGCTATTTAGAAAGAATGTTCTAGGAAAAATGGTGTTACCCATTTTCACAGAAAAATAGACACTGTTTTTTTATTTCATCTTTAAATTCACGTTGCTGGTGAGTTTGCAATTGAAGTCTAAGACCAGAAGCATGTATTCTGGTGACTTCTTGCAACAGATACACTTAGAACTACAGAACATTGCATCTTAAAATGATGCCTGAATGACATATATTGTCACACTGACCGATTATGATTGAATAGTTGTATAATTTGTAATGTTATTAATACCCATAGCTCTTCTGGATGGATTCTGAGAGGTTATGCCAGGTATATGCCCAAGGTGAGAGAAAGACTGCAAGTTTTTGTTGTTTTGATGATCTCTCCAGAGAGCAAGAGTAGACTATTCTTAGAGCAGTAGGACTTCAGCGCGGTAAAAGGGATTTTAAAGTAATCTACATTCCCTGAATAGGAAAAATCACAGTAAAAGATAGTTTCGTGCAGCTATGTTGGAGTGAATGAGAGACTGTAAGTAATACAGACTGCTTGTTGTCTTAATGGTTTGACATAAGTAGCTACTGCTTCTTTTTTTAAAATTTATATCATGAATCAACTCTGAACTCATTTGCTCCATTTTAAATAGCAATATAATATTCATCTTGGAATACACTTCAGTGTTTATACAATGAAGAGCTGGATTTAACATGCCCTTTGTAAACTCAGGTTAAAAGGATGTTACACCATGATAGAGATAAGAAACTACATTCTTTCTTCTCTTGCACTTTTTGTTGATTTCAGCATAAAACACGTAGGGAAAATGAAAGGCATATCCACATAAGGAGTTATTTATGAGTAGGTGTATTATGATCTGTTAATATTCTAGAATGAGAGTTATGGAATTATTCAGGAATAACCTTTGCACTTCAAATTCAGACTTCACTTCTATTTAATTATTTACCTTACAAGCTTTGATGAGTTAATGTACAGAGGTAATAGCACCTGAAGTAAAGGGGGTAAGATATAAAGGCTGTGATGCCCACAGTATCTGTTTCACAACTGTATTGTTTGTTTTCCATAATGAGACTATTTGAGTAGGAATTTACAGTTTGACTGTGATAATAGGAACTAATAATATTCCCAGCAAGTAGCTTTGAGACGTGTTAGGATCTCTCACCTGTAGTTGTATGAAGGAATGACAGCATAAGTGATAAGTGCTTATCATTAGCAACTGAATAACCTGCTCTTTTAAAGTATAAGTTGTTAGGTATGAGAGTCTCAAAGTTAGGGGAAAAAAAGAAAAAGAGAAACAATAAGAACATTGCATATTAACAGACTTTGTACACTAATGCGAAACTGCTTGATTGAGCAGTGTAGTGTCAACCATGTCTTTCTTCTAATGCTAAAAGTAATGCACATAGACAGAGTGACAATCAGAGTACAGCCTCTCATCAGCTGTAATTAATCTTTTAGTTAACAGAGACTAGAAAAGCTTCTCATCAGCCTCTTCTGAAGTCTGAGGCACCCTGTTTTTTGATGTTTGCATTCTGAGTAAAATTGTCCCCACCAGTTCTAACAAATTGAAACACCAGGCTAATTATGGCAGCTAATGAAGTGTGTGGAATGGTCACAGCTTGTCGTGAAACTGTTCCTTCAGCTCAGATTAGAGTTTCATCAATCACTTTTTTAAACTGATCCAGAATTGCTTCTGCCCAGTGCTTGGCATTTTTAATGCTGTTTCTGTAATTGGTTTTTTCCCCAAAGCTTAGGCTATTTTTTGAAATATTACATTCTCAGGATAGGACTTACAAACTCCAGTTTATAAAAAAACATTTCATTATCGCCTCTATCAGCTGATCAAGTGCTAGAAAGCTAATAAAAGAAGCAGAAATATAAAATTTGATATATTGCTTTTAATCCAGCTAAAGGTGGTAATAAAGCATACACACATATATGTATATGAATCATTATTACTGTGGGCTGGATGTATACTGCAATCTCATGAGACATGGTTTGTGGGCTGGATGGTTCAAATCCCACTGAAGGACCTAAATGAAATGAATGAGTTGGTCTTAGCTTATTTCCTAGTGGATTGTGGTCCTACATATATCACTCAAAGAGTTTGGCATGATTTGTAGTTTTTCCAGATGCCCAAGCCTTTGGCAGGAGGAAGACCAAAATGTGTTGCTATTTAAAGAATTTCAACACTTCAGGTCAAATCCAAAGTCCTCAGAGAAGTATGGGAAACTTTACAGTATAACTTATATTGCTACTACACTGTCAATGAATAAATTAGCATATAAAACATTGTAAAAATTCCTAGTTCCTGTTCATTTATAGGATATAACACTACTCAGCTATACATTGAAAGTTCTGCATAGACATTAAAGACATAGATGTTAAAGAAAGTTTAAGGTTAAATTCTTTCCTCAACATGGACAACAGAGTGTAGAATTTAGTTTGGAAGTTATCCAGCTGGAAAAATGAAATAAACTTTTGCTTATGTACTACCATAGAATACGGTTGCACAAGTTGTTATGTTTAGTATATATAACATGTATTCATATCAGAACCGAGACAGCATGATTTTAGTTTTTGAAGTGTTCAACAATCTATATTTTAAATTTGTGCTATATATGTGTAATCCATTTCATTTTTCTGAACACTGTTGAATCTGAAATAATGTTTGGCTATAAATACCAACTGTTCCTCTCCCTGAAGTTTCTTAGTCAGCAGCAGTTTGACAGAACTAGCTTCATGTCAATGCCAAAACAAATCTGTGGCACCTGAGTGAATAATCAGTGTTGCTGGTGCTGTTCCTGAACTGTATCAAAGAACTGGTGGATTTACACAAGAGAAAAAGTGCCATTGAAAAATGAAGAAAAACATGACACATAAAGAAGATATGTTACCATATATGAATAAATATAGACAAAAAATAACAATAGGTATTAGCCTAAGAGCTATTGTTCCAGTTTTATTGATTAGTGAGAACATTTGTGAACACTGGATAGGAGATGAGTAGTTTTTCTAGTGTTAGCTGGTCTCCAAAGTAAGCTGCCTGCAAAATGAGAAAGGCCTTTTCCTGTTTGATCACTTCAATCTCTTCTGAGGGTGGCTTACATTTACAAAACAGGAAAGCTGGTTTTCTCTTTAGCTTTCATCACTGCTAGGGCACATTGCTGACTCATGTTCAGCTAGTTGCCCACCAGGAGCCCCAGGTCCTCTTCTGCAGAGCTACTACCCAGCCTGTCAGCCTCCAGCCTGCTTTGTTCCTGGGGTTAGTCTGTGCTGGGTGCATTTGTCTGTACTATATTTTCTGAGATTCTCTCAGGCCATCCCTTTAGCCTGTCCACATCACTCTGAACGGTAGCCCTCAAGCATATCGATGGCACTCATTAGTTTGTTGTTGCCCATGAACTTGATAAGAGTGCATTCCATCTCCACCTCCCGGACACCGATGAAGGTATTAAACAAGATAGGTCCCAAGACAGCACCTGAGGAAATACATTTGTACCCAGGTTCCAGTTAAAGTACAAGCCATTCATTGCTACCCTCTGAACCTGATACTCCAGACCGTTATTACATCTATTAGTCTGCACATCTAGACTATGATTTACCAACTTGGTTAAAAGGATTCTCTGGGAGATTGTGTTGAAAGCCTTGGTAAAGCTCAGCTAGACAGCATCCACTGTTCTCCTTTGATCTGCATATCTAGTCATTTCATCACAGAATGCAATCAGGTTTGAAAGCATCATCCAGACCAATGTCAAACCAAATGAAATCTAACTAACTGGAGTACTGTTTTCACTGCGTATGCCAAATACAGTGCAATCAATGTGGTTTTTTTTATTGATTCTAAGTGATTACAACTTTTTTTCAAGCAGATACAACTTCATCTGATAAGATAAAAAATATTTGCACCTGAGGATTCAACTCAGAATTTTTCCTCCCTAACTCCTAGTGGCATGATTTTGGCAAGTTAGAGATAGTTGCAACTTGATCTTGGCAGGTTAAACATTTTCTGGCTTTAGTCCAGCAGGTTAAAAGTGGTTCTGAGTTTGTCTTGGCAGTCAACACTTGGCACTGGCTTATTTTCAGCTGGAAAGAGAATGTTGTGGTTGAACAGATTAGACAATGAAAGGGGCAGCTTATAAATGACATAAGTCAAGATACTTATCCCTAAGTGCGTTATTTTCTAATACAAGTCCTGTTGCTAGCAGAGTGTGTGTGATGGACAGGACAAGGAGTTGGTTTAAAAATACAATCATTGTGATAAAAATATGTCCTTTAACTTTTTCATGAGATGCTTTTATGACTTTATATTTTTCTGTACACAGGAATGTAGTGTTAGGCATAGTTCCACCTCAGATTTAATAACTTCATAAAAGGGTTATGTATTACTCATCAGTGTGTTTTCATACTTGACAATGTTATTTATATATCTTAAATTAAGATGAACATCTACTCCCCTCTTCAAAAATATTTTGTTAAAATACCCTGCAAGAAGTAGACATTTGCATATCAATAGCAAATAAACACCTCTTGGGATTCTGAATACCTATTGAACTATTTCAACTGCACATTTGTTTTTTAGCCCAGATTCAGTAAAGTTCAAGGGTATCCAAGTATGAAATAGCTTGCAGAGAAATTCACATTGGTTTCTTAATTTAATTTACTTGTAAAAAAAAAAGGCTACATTAGTTGAAAAAATAGAATATTATCTTTGACAATTTTGGTTCAAATACAGACGTTCAGAAGAGAATTTGGGTGATGCTGTTTCATAACATTGACTAAAGTATGATACAGCATGCACTGTAACTTTCTGTCTGGCAAACTATACTTTTAATATTGATACTGGCTCTGAATATGTCTAAAAGTACCTGAAAAGTGTCTACATAAAGGCGATTTATTCTTCTTCATTAGATTAGCTTTATACACATAAGTAAATTAATTATCTGAACAGTTATTTATAAAGGAGAATATATTTCTTTTTAAAGCATTGCAAAGCTAGTACATGTTTGGGAGGAAGAACCAAACAGTGTCTGGCTTGCAGATCATCAATAAATGGAATAAATGAGCTTAGAGGGTACAGCTGGGAATTCCACCCTTCCTTCCCCTTGGGCAACCACAATGACTGCAGGGTACTAAGTAAATGTAACAAATGCAAATTTGGACCACAAATCTTCATTGCTGGTTATATTACACATGACAAAAACGACAGGCTAGTTTCAGATCCCAGGTTAATTTTAGAGATGCAATACTTATAGAAAAAGTAATTCACTGGACCAAATCCTTCCCCTTTTTTCCTTTGTCCTTCTTTGCACAAAACTTCCATCAAAGCCAAGAGATAATTTGCCTTTGCTTGTGAGAAAGCACTGTAAGGGTTGACACATTTGTAATCCTTAATGAACACAGCTATTGCAAAATATCATCCTATTCGTTTAGAAATATTTGTGCTTTCCTTGTACAATGGCTGAAACTATTGCATTCTCAAAAGCATCGTTATTTTCTGTCATGTCATAGCTTAATTTGTGCGCCTATGGAAGGGTACAGTGGGATACACTTTTGTTCCCTTGTCCAAACTACTTCTAACCATGCAGGACCAGAAATGGGCTCTTTTCAAGGCTAGAACACATCCTCTCCTTCTTTGCACAGATGAAGAAGAAGTTTTAGAGCTTGACTTGTGTTAGCCAGTTATTTTCAGTTATCTCCAAAGCACAAATTAGCACAGCTTAGCTGCTCAGCTAAGAAAGCAAACTTCAGTGAGCACAGATTAGAAGCAGAATACTTCCTTCTCAGAATATTAGAGAAAGGGAGGAATAGAGTTATAATTTCCATGTTAGACTGTCACAGAGGAGCACACACTGCTGTGCTGCTTGCACTGGACACATCATGCAGGAAGTATCTAAACCTATGTGATTATCAGATCAGTGGTTTTTCAAATTCATGAACCATAATTAGAAATCTTTCATAATTTCTAAGAAGCACTGTTTGAATTTGATTTCCTCATTTATAATTCCAAAAGATGAAATGTGTAAGAGTCAGTGATAGTTATAAATCTCCATGAAAATTTAAGTGTAATAATAATGAAATGTTTGTTGCATAAATTAAATAGCAATTAATGTTTTCTCTTTCTGTTTGGAAGATAGGATATTAAAATAGTGTTGTTAGATTTCCTACTGTGAACATAATTTCCTGATCTTTTTTTACAAGACATTATCATAATGTCAATAGAAGACTAAAACTAACAAGTAGAAAAAACTTGCCTGATGTAAGCATAACACAGAAGGTTATAAAGTTGCCTTTTATGATGGCTATACAATATCATTTTATTTTAAGATCTAACAGCAAGTTGATTCAAAGGGTAAGACTTGCGCTTATGAAGTCATTAAAGCAAGTAGAAAATTGCCTTCTACCGTAGTCACCCAGTCTTTTTAAATCAAAGAGTTTTATTGTTGTTGATGATGTTTGCATTTGCAGGAGGTAATTAGGGAATGAGTTAGACATCACACTCAGAGCCTCCAAGCTTGTCAAGAAGAGCCATAAACTTCACTTAGAAAAAACAAACAAAAAAAAGAGCAGGCAGTTTATGAGGGAAATGGGAAATTGCAGAGAATAGAGGGAAACAGAATCATAACATTTTAGGTCAGTTTGACCACCACTGCGTTGATCCACCATATGGAGAAGCTCATAAAGTCTTCATGGAAGCACAGGTTTTTTCATTGCACTTACCCAAAAGAACAAAACTGTAGAGGGTTTAGAATTGGTAGCAGTAGTAGACAGTCAAAGGAGATAGATGACAGCTCCTAGTTCTCCTTCTCTGCATTGCACTGGCAAGCTGAATAGGGAAAGGTGTAATTCCACCCCCTTCATCACAGCAGTGGTCACTTGTCCACTGTAGCTCAGGGAACTCTGATTAGGCACGCTTTTCCCTGGAAGTCAATACCTTTGCAGTGACACAATGAGATTCAGTCCCTAAGGCATGATCCAGGCTTTTGTTATTATCTCTTATTTGAAGGGGCTAGTTGACCCAATTGGTTAACACATTAGCTTTTCAATTTTATAGCCTTAAGCCACAGAAGACCTATTCCTCGGTTTTGGATATTTCTCCACAGTGGAAAGCAAAATTGGCAATCTGTGCCCACCAGCCACAAAAACAGAGTTACGCCAAACAACCGCATCCTGAACTTTATGGCTAATTAGCTGTTGAAGCTATGCCCAAGAAATAGGTTCTGTTGCCCATGGGAAGAAGTGTGTAGCCATTATTAATGTCCCAGCTTATATCTCTCAATAGGTCTTATGAGCAGTGCTGCTTAAAGAGACTAAATGTACAACAGGGAATTAAAAATTATAGTACCCCTTTCACTGACTGAAATATTGTAAACTTGTTTCACTGGGGCCAGGACTGGTGTCAATGTACTTTGTGTGAAAAGTGCAATAGAAGCATTAGTATTTGACAGCCCTGGTTGAAATAAGTGAAATTAATGGAGCTCTTTTCATATACGACAAGGCCATGGCACCCCTTTCATGCTGCTTACAGACAGAGAAAAGTCAATACTTTTTTATTACTTGATGCTGACCTACATTCTGCACTACAAGTGCCAGGCCCACTAATTGGTTTCAGTTGTGAGAAAAGTTTGCCCCAAAGAAACACTGGAGCAGATAAATCAATCTTTTTTAGGGTAGCTTAGTGGGTTTTGAGCACTTGAAATGACATTTGTGTTGTATTGACAGAATGGGTTGTTACACTCATTTTGTCATGTCAGAAGGCCCTGTACTAGTTGGAAGTATTGTTAACCAGTATTGATAAATTTGCTAACAATAAAAGTTAGCTGGATCAACATTTTACTTGTATAACAGCTTGCCATTGCTGGTTTGCTTCCTTGTTAGAGACCTCCATGGCTATTAATAGGTCAGGAGGCTTACTATGACAGCTCAATTTAAAACTCTAATTTTACTATTACAGGCATTAGGATCATAGGGAATACTTAAATATGACCACTTAGTATTAAACAGAGGGGATTGTGGACTATGACTGTACAGTGGCATTTGGCAGTACTGCCTGGTTTTCAAATGAGGTATGCACGCAAGCTGTGTCCCAGCCTTGTGGGGAAAGCAAGATTGCTCAGTGGGCTTACCCTACACTAAGGACGTAACTACTGCATGGACATTTATGGAGAATTTCCCATTGCAACCTCTAAAGTCTTGATGTGTACCTATGGATGTTGGTTTCAAGCTAAAGAAAAGTGAGGTTTGTTCTCTGTTTTTACTCTTCAATAGCATGAAGATAGAATTGGGATACTAGCAGCTGTGCCCACTTTTCAGTTATCCCCTCTGCCACTGATTCTTCTCAACAGACATAATTCCAGCACTACAAAAAAGTTTTTCTGAGATCTAAACCTTTCATGGATTGGTTTACCTTTTGCATAGCACATGGTGTCATGGCTGACATCAGGCAATTATACAGTGTCTTCAGTATTGTTAGACTGGCTCAGAAGAGGACTCGGAGCTCTGAATCACCGCTATAGGTAGAATACTTTTCATTAGAGAGGTTATACAATTTATCTTTGAAACATCTTCATATGCTACTTCTCCTAACCTATGAAGGAAATCTGCATTCATACAACCTAATGCAACTTTAAGATCTATTTATGCAACCAAATCTCTATTTATGCAACAAAATGAAATTTTGTCGTTAGAGAGAAAGGCTATGCAAAACTGTAAATCAGGTATCCTAAGTTTATTGTAAGCTTATTATTCCAAGTTTATCACATGCTTAACAGCTTCATAATTATTATAGACTTGATACATTTGCTGTAGGAAATTACCCGAAGTGTGTATGCAGGAGCTATGGTCATAATGGTACTTCCTGGCCTTAAAGTCTGTAAGTAGATATGCTACTGTTGTTTGCCTATTCTTGCTTTGGTCTGAAGCAGCTAACTCTCTACTTCATTAAATTTCCAAGAAGATACTTAATTGTAATTCCTATCTTATTCCAAAGTGCATTTTTATATTACAGGAAAATGTACAGTACTCTCAAAATTGTATGGAAAGAAACACTGTTAGTGCAAACTTATCACTAGAATATGAGGGAATGCATTTTCAAAGGCCTTCAAGCTGATATGTAGGTCTACAAGGTCTCGTTGGTTAGCCAATCTTATTTGCACATGGCCTGTATTTATGTATGCCTGAATACTCAGATGTAAATTTCTTTAGAATTTGCTTTAATAATAACACTCCAAAAATAAACTATGTGAGCGTTTGGCAAGTCTAATCTATTACATCAGAGTGTGCTGATTGAGACAAATCTTTGGTGGCTTTCTGTCACCTTTTTTGACTCCATTGTTTAGAACTGATGAGCACACATGACAGTCAAGTAGTCAAATATATTGAAAGGGTCCATAGGTCTTGTTAAGCTCTGTCAGCTGAACTGGAGTCACTTGCAATTTACTAGAGTGAAAGGAGTCAAAGCTTGACAAGTTTAAAAAGGAAGTGTTATATTAACTTCATTTGGGAATTTAAAAATGGGTCTCGTTCCTGAGAATTACAGGTCTCTGATGCTGAGAATTATATGGCATGATTTAAGAATGCATTGTGGAAAAATTCCATAAGCTCAGCTCCATGCTCCTATGATCCTGAGACTGCAAAACTGTAGGGTCAATCTCACCAATACATGGGAATTCATATTTGTAAGCTAATTCATTCCAGCTACCAACAATGAGGGACTGATGGTGACAAAAATTTTGAAGAAGCCTGTTTTTCTCCACTCACAACTTCTGTTCTTGCAGCTTCAAAAGGATTACCTGCATAACTTCATACCTTCTATGCTGTGTAGCAATCAGCTTAAATTCAAGATGATCCTGGCATTCTACCAGAATCAACCAGCAGTGCATTGCAGTGCTTTACTGCATGATTTGAACCTACATTTCACCATCAAATTAGACAGACATGAGAACATGGCTTCCAATTCCTTTCCCTTCATGCTTCTACAATGATACTGTGGGACAGACTCTCATCAGCGCTGTGAGGTAGATCTTGCAAGGCCAAGTGGTATTTTCAGGCCTTACTTTCGCACACTGTTGAAACCTGATTAAAATCTGTGTCTTCAAATACAGAAATGGTTAGGGTTCCTTTCCTAAAAAGATATTTATATTTTATATGCATGCTGTGCAGCATTTATCTAGTATACATTCTCAATTTCTTTAATTAGTCTAACTGTAAAGCCAGCAACACTTTTATTTATCCATCAGACTGTGTGATGTTTCCTAAATGTGGTCAAACATAACTGTTGTCGTCATAATCGGAGCCAGTTGTTTAAATGCTCAGTTGTGAGTATCTAGTGAAATAGCTTTAAATAACAAGATAAACAGTACAGCTGCCAACCCAAAGTAATCTTACACTGAGGGGGCGTGTGGCACAGAAAATTTCCTCTTTGTCATTTTGATTTGAGTTTGAAACTGGACCTGGGCTTAGTTCCAGCTCAAAAAACTGTTCACTTCAAAGGCTCCTAAATCGTCCCAAGGAGCTAATTTTGGCAGCCAATTGTTTTTGTTTGGCCAGGCATCCTAATAGCAAAAGCCGTCTGCTTCAGCAAATGAAGACTTCTTCAATGCTCAGACTTACCATTCCTGATTTTATCCTGATGTGGGGGGTGTACACCTTTTACTGGTTTGCCCATCTCACCCCAAGTTCACTGCTTTTTTTGTTAAACTGTACCTAACTGTCTTGCATGTAAATTAAAAATATACTTCCTATTTTCAAAATAAAGTATACTGTATTCTGCTCTGAATTACTGCTTAATCCTAAATTATAGCTGTATTATCTGTTTGCTTTCTTGGCAACTAGAGCTGGGTTTTTTTCCATTCCCATGAACGATATTAGCCTGGTGAATTTACTGAATTAAATATAACTAGCTTCACTTTAGAAGGAAACTATTTGCAGTTATGCTGGAGTTATAATAATATTTATTATAGTAATTATATGGACAACTTTTCCTGCAGTAAGAAGGTACTTGTGATACCAAACACACAATGAAAATTAAAATACTCTGCCATTCTTAAAGTATAATATGAAAATATGCAAATAGGCCGTTTCTGTTGGATGAGAAATTGGGCGGGACCAGGCATAGAGAAACATTAAAAATTAAACCTTGTGAAAAGTTAAGAATGGGGCAGTACTCACTTTCACACCACACAGGGAGTATTTCATTTTGAATGTATCTGTCTACCTTGCGATTTTAAGAGCTATGCACCAGAATGTTGGAGGAATCATACCAAACAGCTTTAAGTATGAGATGTAAGAAATTATATGGTCACAGTTTGACAATACGCAGTGCGGATGAAACTCAGGTGGGCAATGTCTGCGTTTGCATGAAGCTTGCCAGAAGTCGTAGTTGCTCTGTCTGTTTATGGAGATTCAGCTGAATTGTGGTCTGTGAAGTAGCTAAATCTAAATTATCCAGGGAGTGATAATTCTGCTTCCTGTCATTTTTCAGAAAAAAAAAATAAAATAGTTTTCATTCTGTTTTTGAGAGAAAACCAAACCTTTCAAATTGTGAAATGTGTTGAAAAGGTAAAAGCTTTAGCTTTCATTCACTCATGGCCTCAGACATCTTATGAAGATGTTGCATTTCCATGCACTTTCACAGAGCATCGTGTTGACAACAGAAAACAGTAGAAAGTGTTTAGACCAACTTCTTTCTTAAAAATTAATCATCAGATCCTGGAAAGCTGATAATTCATCTGTGGCATGTTACTTTCAGAGAGGGAAAACTATTTTAAGACAAAACAAATATTTTGTATTGCTGATACTATTCCCAGTATTTCAGGGTCAAAGGAAATAATTTTATTAAGAATGCTTTAAAACTTTGATCTTAAACACCATGGACTTGCTAATCATTAGTAAGTAGCTAAATCAAAATACTGTTTAGAATACTTAGTTTATTTTACTTTCTTGTTTGTTGGCTGTATTAAGCTTGTACTCTTAAGGCACAGGTTCACTTGCATTTCTCTTATTCAATTTAAATTTGTAAGCATTTGCATTTTAAAAAATTGAGTGTAATAACCAAGAGCTTTTCCTGGAAAAAACGTGTTCAGCAATCATCCTGCTTGTATTTTTTTCCACCAGAACTCCTAATCAATTTCTTGCTACTAATACTTATTTAATATATATTCCTTTTTTTGCCATTTCTCATGGAGCTTGTTTAATATCCATGTTTTAATGTTAAACAAGGTAGAAAAGTTAAAATATTGCACGGAGATCTTGCTGTCTTTAACTTACCTGGTTGCCAGGGAGGAGAATGTAGTTTTGTATACCATGATTTGCAAAAGACTATAAAATCTAGTTTTTGGAGCAGAACATTTTTGCAATGCCTGTAGTTACTTAGAGTTTGAAATACATATTTGCTTGCAATTAAATCATTCAATTCTTGTGCTCTCTGTCAAAGTAATGTACATATAATATAATAATGTTTCATGTACATGATTTTGCATAATTTACATTCCAACTCATATAATTAAATTTAACTAGAAGACAATATTTAGAGCTCTGAAATATCTTAAAAAAAAAAGGTAAAACCATGAAAGCCAAACTTAACACTTTTTTTGTCTCTCATTTCTTTAGGACTTTCAAACAGTGTTACCATCGATTGTTCTCTTCGAAAAGTTTGGAAAAACTTATTCCAGAAATGGGCAAATAGTGTAATTGTCCTGTAAACTACACAATATAAGACACCTGATAAGTAATCAATAAATGTATTTCAGCAAATGCACAGCAGTATGTTGACTGAATGTCGCATAAAGTACTCTTTCTGTAAAGTGATGTATACTATGTCTGAAGTAGTGTTAATTGATTTTGCTTGATCTTTAAGCAATGTAGTTTCAACATTAATAAAAAAAAATTTTTTTTGCAGTTTTGCCAAAAAAAAAAAAAAAAAAAAGTATTATCTTAGGAAAATGATTTCTGAAAATGCTATATTTTATTTAATGTAAATCCTTTAGGATACAAACCCAGAGTAATCAAGTAAAAGACTTAGAATCACATTGTATTTATTACAGATTTGTAAGTGAGGTTAATGCTAAAAAAAGAAAAGAAGTTTAAAAGTTACATTTGTTGTTTTTTCTCACAACTATAAATGTATCTGGTTCATCATTGCTGTTCATCATTTTCAGTGTTAGTATACATCCTTTTTGGGTACTGATCCATCGCTTCAGAAGGACAGGATAGGCTATTTGCACGGAAGATACTATTTTAAATCCTTTTAGCTCTTCTGTGGGTGATATAATATCAGTGTTGAAAAAATAAAGTTCTAACAACATATACACCTTATTATTAGATCAGTTTTTCTATATCCACTTAATTTTCTTTATCAATAGCTGTGTATTTACTCCTAGTCCTGTGTTAAGCAGACTGATATGCGGGCACATAACCATGTGATGCTTGGCAAAGAACACACGTGATCACACAAAACTGATATTTGTTTGAGTGTCTTCAGAGCCCATTAACTTCAAAAGACTCAAAGAATTCAGCATCATGGGAAGACTTCACCATTTCTTAAGAGCAAATCATAAGCTTTCTTAAAATTATGAGTGAAATTTTACAGGAGTTTTATGCTGAATTCTCTAGGATACCATGCTTGCTTTTCATATCATTTGACTATATTTGAATCAAATATATCTGTTTATAATATTCAAATCAGTTACTCAATGGTAGGCTTTTTATTACTGAATTCTGTTATGTGGTTCTTTGTCCTCTACAAATGTGCAGAAAATCTCCATCAGATGTCTGTATGAATACTTTCTGAACCAGGAGTCACAAATTTCACTTCCACAGGTTTTCAGCTGTCAGCCTATGTGAAAAAGTTTTACTGCTATCATACACAAGAATAAAAGCACTTTCAATTCCATTACAGTAGGTTATGAGTGCAGGCACCGGGCTGTAGTGTTGTTACTTTTTGGAGTCTGTCATTTTCAAGCTTTGAAAAGTTTATTCTTCTGCATGGCGATGAGAAATTAACTCTGGGAAGGGAGAAGCAGCCACCTCAGTGGCTGAGTCTCCCCGATAAGAGTTAATCCGATCAAATATATCAGAGTGCTTTAGTTGTTCTTGGAAGGGATTGAACATGAGACACTTGTGCAAAACTGTTGATGAATAAAGATGCCACAGTAATTTTTATATGTGAGAGCTATCTATTTGATTGCTTCAGCTTTAAGGTAGTTCATCACAGTAATTCACCCTGTGTTGCCTCTTTAACTTCATACCACAGTTTCCCATCAGTCCGATTAGAAATGGCATTGCCTTTATCAGATTAATCTTTCTTTCTTTTTCTTCCTTTCAGTATCTCTGACCCCAGAACAAAACAAAGCCTACCACGCAGACCAGCACTGCACTGGCAGTAGTGCTCATAGCTAAGGGTCTGGAGCACAGATAGGGGTTAAAACCAACACTTCTAATTTTAATTGTTTGATACATACACACTTTTCCTCCTCTTAAGAAAAAAAACTTTTCCATTTCTAAGCAGCTACTTCCCAGAAACCTTCTTAAACAAAAACAGGTCTGTTCATCTTATTAGATAAATAAACATCCACAAAATTGATAAAGTAGCAATGATATTACCTGCCAGGTTTGTGTTTTGGGGTTCTTTTGCAAATTTTATTTCATAAGGAATCCAATACTTTTCTTTAACTGGAGTTCACATAGAATTTATGATGTCATTCATAAGCATATAATATCCAAACTATTTTGTGTGGCCACACCATAACCCCAGAATCCTTTCATTTCTCATTAAGTACCTTCAGCACTTATTCAGTACATTCATACAAACCATTGATAATTATTCTAGTGGGACCTCTACCAATTCTTCCATTATATACAGACTTTTTATTATTTTTATCACTCTCTTAAACTGCATATAAACGCATGCAGAGAGTTAACAGAGGACTAGCTTGAAGATTTTTTTAAATATAAAAGCATATCAATCTATGAAACTTTAGATGGATCCTGACTTTTTCTTTTAGTTTTAACTCCCATTCAGATACTGCACAGTCCAGGAACTTTTGCTAGCATGGGCTAGAGAACCTGCCTCCACATTTTTTTTTCTATATATGGATGAGGCTGATTGATAGAGAAAACTCCCAATATTAAAAGGAACAGCTAGTAATAATTTAAGAACCCAGTCTTGGGATACTTTCAGTATGTTGGACTCCCTTGATTACAAAAGGAACTCAGAATACATAATATAGCGCAGGGGGCACCGGTAGGTTTTTATTATGTAGAGGAGTTAGACATCATGAACGATTCAAAAAATAATGCGGAAGTGAATGCTAGCAACTCTGCACTGTATAGGAAAGGAGATAAAAGATAAATTTTAGCCCTGGGGTGGACCTAATTTCTGTGACTCTAGGATAGACTACCACTTCCATTTGGTAACCTTCTGTGGCAAGCAAGTGAATGTGTCTGTCTGGCAAAGAAAGTTTTGTTTTGCTGTCTTAAGTCAAAATGTTTGCATGTCACAAACTTACAGTTTTTATGTAAAGCCAGTTAAAGCTATAATTTTGATATTTTTATTCACTGCAATAGTATAGTGAACAAGACAGTAAGAATTTTGATAATGTCATTACGTAACCAGTCTGTCTATCAATATAAACAGGGATTGTGTGATTTTACTTTATTCCTGTTTATCTTTCTTATTGATATAATTTACCATATCACTTTTAATTACCAAATTACTTTTTGTAATATATTTCAGTAATTTATTTCTAATATTTTATTTATTGTAGGATTTCCTTATTAATAGAATTGTTGTTTTATATGATTCCAATACTGAATGGTGTGTACTTTGGAGAGGATTCTTCTGGTTTATAGGGGATGTTACAATCTGTTCTGACAGTACAAAATCTTAACAACACAGAATGGGTATAGAAAGAGGCTCCGGGAAAGGAACGCTCTGAAAATTTGAAATGGACTCATGGATCTTGATGAGTCTGGAAGATATGTAGCCTCTTAGAAATGTAGCTGGCTATGGCATTTAGCAAACTACTCACAGCAGTACCTAAAAATCAAAGAGAGTCACTGTGATGCCAAAGAAATAGACAAATATAAGAAGCTGTATATCCATCTTCAGAAAAAAGAAGTGTAATTACTCTAATTGCCCCATTAATGTATTTCAGTCAATTGTGTTTGAACAAATGTGAATAGTAAAACATATATAGCCAAACTATACCAAAGCAACCTGGTTGCTGTTTTCTGCAGTAACAAAATATGGCCTTCAGCTTGCAGTGAGATGCGCACGATCCTTGCTTTTCAGCCACAGAAACACAAATGTTTTTTGTGATTTGGACTGATTTAGTCCACATGTACAGAGGAAAAAGATTCCTGTTGGGCTTTTTCGTACTGCGTGACTGAAGAGGCTTATCAAATACCTCTAGCAAGCAGCACTTACTGGGAAGAGCCAGCTTCCACTGTCATACCAGCTCACTACCAGAATATCTCTGATATGTCACTTAGATATCTTTGTCTAATGCATAAAAAGCCTGGAACTTAATACTTTCATGTCCACTGATACCTGAGCAATTTGTATAGATCATAGATCTTGAGAGAGTCAAATAATAGTGTTATTTCTTTCTATATCAGATACACTGGCCTACATGCCAGGTGCTAAGGATTCAAAGCCTCTGTGCTAATGACCAGTGATCTTCGGGTTTAATCACAACCAGGGATCACAGCACTCATAAAAAGGATGCAGGCAAAGCCATTAAAATGGAACAGTTGCTCACACCATCTCACATCATGAGAAGTTTCAGGGATATTAGAAAATGTCTGGTAACATCTTTTCTTACCAAAACTATCTGCTGTTACTCAGTGAATTAAAGATGTTTTAGTGTTGCTGCCCAATAATTTTCTTTGATTCCTACATAGCTGGTGTTGTAAAAACATAAAATCTCTTAATTTAGGTAATTTAAGAACTGTCTTCTGGGCTGATCCAAGATGTTGTCAACACTTGTCAGAGAAAAGATTTAGCTTGTAATGCCCTCTAGAGGCAGAATTGCTATAATAGTGTTGACCACAGGTTTACTTTACGCTTTTCTGGTCCAAAGGCGATGCTGTAGCTTTCAAGCAACAACTTGTTTTTTTCCTTTTTTTTTTTTCTTCTTTTCCTTTTTTTTTTTTTCTTTTAAATAAGCCACACTTCACATTTCTGTAGGAGCAGAGGTCTAGAACCGTTAGGGGCTCTGCAGCTGATCTAGATGCCTCATTCTGGACGTGTACTGAAGTTGTCTCCAGCTGAGATGTGGCCATATTTAAACTGCAAAGCAAAATGGTGGTGCTTGTAAACACTAATGGAGTTTGACATGCCAATGCTTGACATTGAATAGACTCTGAAAGCATCAAAATTTAAAAATATTTCTAACAGCTTACTGTTGTTCCAAAGGATGTGTTTGCAACATGCCTTTCATAAATCCGGGGTCCTCAATCTAATGAGTTTAGAAGTCCTGCATAGTAGAGTTTGTTAGAAGGACGAGGAGCTCTGTCTTTTACTGGCAGCCATACTCTGAATAGAAGCGGATGTGTGTAATTGCTTAATTTTAAAATCTGGATTACCGCATATTAAAACAGAAACACTACAACTACAAAGGAGTCACATCCATGTAATCAGAATCAGAATTTGAGCCTTGAAGCTTTTATTTGTCTCAACTGCATTGGTAAAACTTTTTTTTTTTTGGTGAATTTTCTTTTACTAGTTGACAAATGTTTCTGGTAAGCCTGGAAAAGTGTCAGCAAAGAAGCTCAGATGATGCAAAGCTGGCTTGGCTTCGTATTCTTCCATCTTTTAATAGTTCAGCGCATTAATGAGAAAATCATCTGGCTGCTGGCACAATCAGGTACACTCACTTATCAGTACATTGAGCTCAGTTTATAGTACTCCGATTCATATTCATGATCAGAGGATGCAGTGGAGCAATTCATTAGTGCACTGCTGCATTAAGCAATCACTGCCAAAATGTGACATATTGAGAGTTTGCATTAAACTGCTTCCTTTGAGAATTTTTTGGTTAAGAAATTCCTAAGTGCAGAAATCTGTTGAGATAAATCACTCTGGCACTTCAAGAAAAAACATTGAGATTCCACGTACATAGCATTTAGTTAAAAAAAACCATTCGTTCACTGATTGCATCCTCAAATGCAAGTTTAGACTATTATGACAGCTAATAACATGTATAAACTAGATTAGAATTATCCCAAACTGAACCCTCTTTCTTACTCTTAATTACTTTATGCCATCTAATGAATGTTAAGGTTGTTTTTGTCTTGGGGTAAGATATTAAGCAACATCAAAAACCCAACATTCTACATTCTGTATCTCTGCTTGTGGTACAAATAAGGGGCACTTACAATTGTAGTCTGTGCATGTCACCTCAAAATGTTTTTAAAGAGGGACAGTGCTTATAAATTAGAAAGACGTGCTTCTTGTGTACTATTGTGAGAAGAAGGTGAGGCCAGGTCTGGTTACCTTTTCACTTTTTCTTTTTAAGTTTGTAGCATGGTATTGTGGTGATTCCTTGTCCACACGCTTCATTTGATTCCACCATATCATTTTCTACTGACAACTGTTCTTCCAGTTTATTGTCTCTTCAGCTTTGTAAGTCTGAGCTACTCAGTGATAAGAGACTTGTAGAAAGAAAGAAAGGAGTAGAACTGTAAATTTATGATCACTCATGCATAAGCAAAATAGGTGCTAAACTTTCTTTCAACGTGCCCTTAATGTAACTCCTCTCTCGAGTAGGATTATTCTTGTTTTTTCTCACTGGTATTTTGACGAAAATCTGGGCCAGTGAGTCACTGCTAAGAGGAGAAAATATGCATAGTATGTAAACAATATGAAACAGCCTGCCCATGCTTTCTGTTTTTGAAGCAATAATCATCTCACACATGCCTAGTAGCTTTGAATAAGAATGTGTAGTCAGCTGTGTTTCAGACACTGACCAAACAGCCTCTGGCATGGGTCTCTGGTTACTTCAGAAGACATTTGCTGGCTTCATTTTTCCTGTTTTCCCAAGCTGTGTGCCAGATGATAGGTGAGATTCCTGTGTACCTGCTAGGAATCGTTCATCCTCTTGGTTTTGTTTCTGTGCTTGATCTTTACTTTTTTCCTCCCACGTGTTCCATTTCTCCTGCAACATAGGATACCTCTAGTTTATGCTGATAATGGCATAAAAAAACCTTGACAGAAACTAGTTAAAGACCAATTGGGAGTAAAAAGCTCGAATCTTTAAGAAATTTGTGTCTGTAAGATTTCTTCCCCTCTTAAGACCCTGTATTTCCTCCACCACAAAGTGTTGGCAGCTGCAGATGAGGTGAGAATTGGTTTGCCATCAACCTTTTGCTCTAGACAGCAGAGCAAATGGAGTATTCTGAAGCAGTTGGTGTGGCTTTTAAACAATACCTAAACATTTCTTTGGAACAGAAAGGTCTCTGATTTCTTCCGAGTCCCCTGAACACACATATGACAGTGCCATAAACATGAACATTTTGCAACCGTTGGTCTGACTGAACAGCTTGTATCTTAATCTCATTCAGAATATAGCAATGTATTTAATGATAGCTATATTTTCTAAAACTTAAATTTTGTCCTTAAGTCCTACTTAGTCCAGATGATTACCTAAACTATCCATATTGCTAGGCTCTGTTTCCAAAGTTATATACAATCAATACGATCAGCTAGAACTCCACTGAAGTATTTAGTTGTTCCAGTATTAAACTAGATACAGAAGAGCACTAGACTCTATATATCTAAAAACTTGCCCAGCTTTCTGCCCATCAGGTTTTTGTGGAGGGTCTGTTGTGAGGATAGACATTGTTATGGTTTCACAAGAGGGTTCATGTGCCCTAATCAGAACAGGGACCCTTCTGTGCTACTACTGCTGCACAAATCTAAAGGAAAAAGAAATTAATTAAAAAGGGAAAAGAGAGTACAACAAGTTTAAGAAGTAGGGCAAACAAGCAAAGAAAGTAGTGACTGGAAGAACCACAGAAACAATCTTCCCTATGAAATCTAACCAGTGACATATATTGCTGGTAGTGGGAACATTTTATCCAGGCTTCAAACAGGAAAAAGCAAGAGAAAGAACTATTGCGGGCAAGGGCGTGAGTCACTCCCTGCTTTACGCAAGCCAGTAATAGCAATCGCTCCTAATCTATAGCGCGGTGACTCAAAGCTGCATCTCTGCGGTAAGGAACGAACTGGAAATTCCCCGTTGCCCCTGAGAAGGCAGGAATGCTGACTGAGACCACTTCTCACATAGGTGCTTGGTACCACAGCTCCTGCAACTTGTTAGTTCATCACTTGTAGTCTAATGACAGTTGAAGAGGATGACCGTGACAGACAGCTGTGTCTGTAAGCATCAAGAGAGAGCTTATGTTTGACCTACTTCTGGAAATGATTAACACATGATTTAGCTCTCATTCATTTCTATTCATGGTCATATATCTCACAGCTGTTGCTGAACACCAAGAATCAGGAAAGGTTTTTGATGACTTTTTATACTTTACAAATACATAATCAAATGGTGAGATCTGACCATTTACAATAACAAGATATGTTTCTTGTTAAAAACCGAGAATATTTGCTCCTGTTGCTCTAAAGATTTTATTTCCATGTAACCACCAGCATATTCTAGTAATGTGAAAACAGTAATGGTGTATTTCGTTTCTCGTAAAATATATCCATCTGCTTATTTAATTCTTCACAGCTACTATGCATTGAGATGAAATCACCTATGTCATAACAAGTGTAATAACAATCTTTAAGATGCTTGAAAAATTTCCAAATGCAGGTCTTCTTTTTTAATATTATATTTTTACAGAGAAAACTGCATGATTCCTCCTCCAGTATGATTGTAGCTAAAAGGACAAGATGCTTTTGCTGCATCAATATTTAACCATCTACATGTCTCTCACAATAAAAAAGAAAAAAATTATAAATATATGGCCAACTGAGAACTTCACAGTGCTGCAACAGTTTCACATGTATGCACTTAGAAATTCATAGCTTTGATAGGGCTAGCATGTGGTACGTGATTTGCTGCTCAGTAGCAACCTGGTAGATCTCCACAGCTGGACTGGGAGAAGATCTCCACTGGCTGGAAAGGTTTCTGGCAGGTTTACTCATTTGTCCTGAAGAAGGCAACGAGGATGTGTTTGCTATTGTGCAAACATAGCCTTTTTGTGGGAGGTTTTTAGAAGCTATGAGTAAGGGCAGGCATGTGTGAGGGTTTGTACACTAACAATTTATTTGAGTTCACAGACTATTACAACTTCTGCAAATCTCTCCCACAATATTATCTTCTGGGATCCCCCGCAGTGAAAAGTGTACAATCCGGCTCTTTCAGGTATCTTTGTTTCTGTCTCCTATCATATACTTCTACTTGTCTGGCTCTTCTTCGATAATGGTTGCTCCAAATATCAGCAGATTCCAATAGGACATGCTCACCTCTCACTGGTCTTTGCTTCCACTCTTCACACAGCTGACTGATATAGACAAACTTGTAAAGGCATCCAGATGCAAAAGATTTTCAAAGCCGCTCTAGGCATTCGAGCTGGAGAAATGTGTTCTTTCATCATAGCTTCTTTTAATAAAAGATAAAGAATTGGCAAAGAAAGTAAGGGCAGTTTTTTCAAAGCTGATTATCTTAACAAAAAAATGTAAAAAAGATTGTTCTGACAACTTAAGAAATTAGAAAAATTGAAACTTGTGTTTCAGTCTTGTGATGTTTACTAAGGGTTATAATTTTGTTATTCATAGGTTTTTCTCAAAGTCCAGCAGCTAGCCAGAATTTTTTTTTTTTTTTTTTTTTTAAAAAACTGTGGGGTTATGTCCATTTGAGAAGAAAATAACAATGTCTGTGCCAATGATTCTTGAGAATTCTTCTTTCTGAGGAATCTCAGATTCTATTATAAATATGAAAAGCTCATATAAACAGCTGAAATTTGAAAGACTCAGATTTGCTCCTCATTATGTGACCATAAAGATAGATTGAGCTGAATAATTTTAATTCAAATCTAAATTAGTCATAAATTCCAGATCACTTGCAGTTTAGAATAAAGGTAACATTTTCTCAATAACATAATTCTCAGGTCACAAAAGCTAAAGTGATAGGTGAGGGAAGATTCACCTTGAACAAGTCACTACTAACCTTTTGCTGAGCTTGAAAACTAGTAGGCTGCCCCAGTTTTTACACTGATAAAAGGAATCTGGCCATGCTGTTTTCTCAAAATATGTTGATAAACTGGCTCTTCACAGCAAGAACACATTTAGCTGATACATGTGTTACTCAGATTGTCGCATAGAATTGGCAAATCAATTCAAATATTAAGTATTTTATTGCTATCTAGAAGTTAGAAGCAAGGACTAGCGGGATAGGTCTTGGCAGTTTCTATGCAGAATTTATAAGTGAATAATCTTAGAAACAACTGAGTCATCTTCTCTGACAAGGGAAAGTAATTAAAGAGGGCAAAAGGACTTAAAAAGTACTCAAAATTTTATAACTAGAAAAAATGGCTTTACAAGAGAGATTTAAAATTCATAGAAATGATCTCCTGGTCATGTCCAACAGGTTCCTGAGTAGACAATGACAGTGGTTTTAGAATTTTTGTCCTCCTCCAAATCTGAACATGCCTGGGGTGTAAAAGCACTTGCAAGTAACTGAAAAGCAAAATGAAAAGGTATCGTCTGAAATGGCTTTCAGAGGACACCAGTGCACCGACAAAATAGGACTATGCGGACCATTCACTACTTAGTTGCTTCATATGCATACCTCTTCAGTTCTTCTCAACTTCTGTATAGACGATTTTGTACTCTAAAATACAGATGGAAGTCAATTTGTACTCTAAAATACACAGCGTAGATAGCATAGCCCCGTATTCCAATAAGCATTAGAAACTCATCTACCAGAGCACAGCCTTGCACGACAGACGACAGTGCAATAGTTTAATTCAGAAGAGACCAATGTAAGAGCCTAGCGTTATATGTGGCTCCCAAGCAACTTACTGCGGAAGGTATGTTTTCCTCTGGGAGTGGGACTGTGATGGGACACCAAGCTGAAGGAGGAAATAAATTGCCAGCTGAGGAGGCAAATGAGTCAGAAGAGTGATGGGGGTTAACACTGATCAGGGGCCCAGCTGTGGGCCTAACCCAACTGGCTGCCTTGATTTACTGGGGCTATTCAGAAGCTGCTTGCTACTGCTTGCTTTGAACCACTCCTGGAACGTCAGAGGTAGGAGGTATTTTTTTTATAGCTCTCCATCATAAAGCCTTTGATGGGTTGCTCAATGTGTTTGCAAAATTGGATATTCTTACACTTTTTTATTTTTGACAGAGCTGACTTTAAAAAGTGCACCTAAACAACAATGTTGTAGAAAGTGAAAAGTTATTTCTATGTCATCAACTGGAATTAGAAGCTGAAAATTATCTATTCATCCTTGTGATGCTAATGATGCCCCTTCTGATAAAGATGCCTGCTTGTATTTGTTACTCAGTGATGGATTCTAAGACAGATACGATCTGTATTTGCATGTGTCAAAGAAAATGATTGTGTTGATTTTTTCCAAAATACAAAATGGCACTATTGGTGCTCAAATAATCCAAATCTTTATTTAGGGACCTCTCAGAAAAGAGGGAGGTATGGAGCAGAGCAAATTTTTGTGTGGATCTCTGTTCCATCAGAAACTATAGCAGGGAGCCTCGAGAAAAGAGCTAGTCTTTCCTTGGTCACAATTTATATCTTTTCTCAAAAAAAGAACAAGCAGGAAAAGTAGTGATGCATGTCTGATATTGATGGAAAGCAAGTATGTACCTCATCCATTGAAAATATTGATCAAGGCCACTTCGCTCTTTTTTAATGATGGCCCCATAAATCTGCCAGTATCAATGAAAGTCACTGTTATCTACTTGAAGTTCTAAACACTAAGGAAGTTCTACGCTAAGGAAGCTAAGTCGCAGCTAATGGTTCTTTACATCCAGGAGCCAAATTGTCATACTTATCTCTTTCAAAACTGTCCTTCTGTTTTTTGTTTGTTTGTTCATTTGTTTTTTTGTTTTTTAAACAACATATGAACAAAACAGGGACACATTAAAAAAAGAGGAAGAAATTCCACATACCCATGGTAATTTTTAATGAAGTGGTTTTAATGTTCAAAGCATTTTTGCACATCTTATGCCTCCGTGGGTTTCAGTCAAGAAGGATGAGAACCCAACAGGATGTGGCATTTTTCCGTGCATACAATCTATTGACTATGGGAAACAAATCTGAATAGAAAAGGTCTGGAAAAGTGATATTCCTGTTAAATGTCAATGTATAGTTTGTGGCTCAAGGTCAAATCAGAAATAGGATTTCAATTCAACAGCAATGAAACCTTACGAGTTGTTCTGATCAAAATGCTACGGAAAACGTTCTCTTCACCCTGGATCTTCACCCAGTGACGGACAGAAATCTATGACTGATCCAAAATTTCATGTTGACAGTAATTCACAGGATCTTTTTAATATCATTCAACTCAAACCAGAACAGAAAGATGGGAATGAGCCTAAAATGATAAAATAAGCATCTGTTGACAGTTAGGTGATTGGGTGTGACTGCCCCATAACCACTTTTTGTCTTCTTTAAGTAACAGGACGAGGGCAGAGGCTAAGAGGAAGCAGGTGCTATGACTGGAACACAACCCAGATCACAGGGGCTTCAACCACAAGGTCGCTCCAAATACAGGCTAAGGGAGGAAGACTGGGAAATCTAGTTCTCTGGATGTATGGTAATTTTAAAAAGTCACCTTATAACCACAACAGGGGAAGCATTACAACTGCCAAAATTCCCACTTGCAAAACATACTGTACTTTGTTTAGTAAACCAAGGCATTTGATTTGCCTATTTAATAAAGTTAAGGAGGTGCCAGGCACCATATGTGGGGCACTAAGGGGATATGAATGAATGAACAAGCAGGGGGGACCGAGCTCATCTTAGCTAACAAACTGTGTTTAAATATGTGGGCTTGTTCTGCACTGCCGTATTGTCTGCCAGCAGCACAGTTCCATAGCTCCCAGTATTACATCTTTGTCGGGCACTCCTCAGCAATACCCAGGGTAGGCTGAAGAACCTTTCTGGGCAACCCTCGTGTAAAACAGGGATTACCATTTCAATATTTTATACTAAATATGTTCAGGATTGAGACATATCCTCAGTGGAAGACTTCACTTCACACAATGGGAAGCAATAAACAACCGTTCTCTGAAGAGATGTTGAGAACATTTTGAAAAGGAAATTTGCTTATTTTTTGCCTGGAGAATACCAAAGAGATTCTCCAAACAGATCTTATTGTATTTCAGCTATCTTGGCAATGAAATCCCTCCTTAGCCTTGCCCCAACACACATTCCTGTGTAATATGTACATGAATCTCAGAAACAGATGGAGTACACTTTACCCAGAATCTAATCCTAGTGAGGTAGAGAGGCCAGATGGTCTCACTTTCCAAATGAAAACTTTGAGAGAGTCTTTAAACTAAGCAAAGATTTTATTAACATTGATGGCTGGATATAGTGTAATACACAGAGAAGATTAATTAGAAACCCTAATTAAATGCAACAGTGTAAAAGAACCAGAGCAGTATTTGGCATCAAACAGCTTTTTAAGATTCTTGTTGAAACCTGGAGTCTTCAGCATGGCTGAGCTGCAAAGCAAACAACAGAAAAGCAGAAACAATGAGATTTACTAAAAGGTGCCAAACTCAATTCTACATGCAATCATTTCGTGTATTTTTTATAGAATCATGGGAAAGAGGGCTGAAAGGAACCTTTAGAGGTCGTCTAGTTCATCCCCCTACCCCAAGGCAAGATCAACTGTACCTAAATCATTCCTGACAGATGTTTGTCTAACCTGTTCTTATAAAGCTCCAATCATGGAGATTCCAAAACATCCCTAGGCAATCTATTCTGGTGTTTAACTATCCTTGTTGTTTGAAAGTTTTTCCTAATGTTTAAGTCTGAATCACCATTGCTCCAATTTAAACTTGCTGGGTTTTGTTCTGTTGAGCAAGGGCATGTAGAAATGTTTGTTCCTTTTTTTTTACCAGATGCCTTTTGCAAATAGGAAGATCACTCCTATGTTTCCCTGCTACTTTTTTTTTTTTTCTTCTTAGACCAAACAATCCCAGTTCTTTCATTTTCTTCCCATTTGGTTTTACTTTATTAGGACTACATATCTCTCGAAGGTGGCAACGAAAACTGAATGTTGTAGCTGCACTCTTAGCTGTGCTCAGCAGAATGGAAGGGTTGTATCACATGTGTTATGGTCAACATTCCTATTATGTACCCTGGTAGGAGGCTTGCTTCTTTTCTAAGGTTTGCCTTTGTGGATTTGTGCTAAATTCATGCCCCTTTCCTACAGAACTCTTGCCTAGCCACTCATTTCCAGTTTGGTTTTAATAAAAGTTGACTGAATACATTGAAGAAGGGATTTCTTTGCTGTTTTTCACTGTGGACAAATAAGAAAAAGAATATTTGGTTGCATAAAGACATTATCATGTCCCCCAAGCAAATGGGGTGAAAGAGTCAGTTTTCTTCAGCCTGTTAAAGGAACGTACATCTGGAAGTAATGTTTTAATTCTCAGACATATGGAGTGGGGAGCTTGAGGATACAAGCGTCACACATCACTTCTCCCTTTAAATTCAGTGCTCGTATCTCTGGCTCACTGCAGGAATTCTTGCAGACCATGGACAGTAACCAAGAAAACGTTGCCACGTTTTCACAGCACCCTGACCTCTAGGCTGTTTCTCAGTTGATTAGTTGGCAATGCAACCCTACAAGGTTGTATCATCTTACTAAAACTAGTTTGGATCTTCAAGAGGTGAACAGCATACTTAGGTAAAGCAACTGCAGCTGGCCAACGGTAAAGAGAATGACTTCCAGGAGCCTCCTCCTGCTCCTGCCCACCAAGTGTGCTCCTACTCCAGCTCCCTAGGAAAATGCTGCAGTGGTGTTGTAGACAAGCACAGGAAGAGGCATCTGGACCCCGACTGCTGTGAAAGTTTGCTGAGACAAACACATGTTTATAGCTCACAGAAAAGGGAACAGATGTGCAGATTCAAGGAATTTTATCCCCCCAAATGCTGCAGTCACGGCTAAAGAAGAAGTAAAAATAGATGCAGTTGTGGGAGCAGCAGTGATGGCAAGGACTAAAGCAGAAAGGGTGCAGAGAGGGAGGAGAGGACAACTTATCACAGAAGCAAGGATAAGCAAGGAGGGCATTAATTATGGATTGCCCTGAATAGTGACAGCACCCAAACTGCCTCTCTTAACAAGTTTCCTCTTTTGTAGTTTCCCAGCATCAGCTGCATACCACCCTTTCCCACTACCAGTGTGCAGCACATATGGCTGCCTTGCAAGAATCACACAAATCATCCAGTAAGTTCATTTTTATTAGTAGCTTCTGCTTAATTAAGGGATGCATCATGCTTCATCAATCAGGTTCTGTGCATGTGAGTTGGTCTCAGCCACTCTCCTGATTCAAACTCCAAGCAGATACAGTTCTTGTGCTGCAGGCAAGAGGCTGGTTAGCTTGACTTTGGGGAGCCAGGGGCAGAACTGTATCCCTGATCATTGAAGGGAAGTTTCATACCACAGCTACGGCAATGGTAGATCCACAATGTCTTTCTGCTATCGTGTACTGGAAGATTGATGCAAAAGTCTAACGTGAAGAAAAAAGTTAGTGTTAAGACAGTGAAAAGCATAACTACAGATTGAAAGCAGTTGTTTGTTTATTAATTATAGCCCTTTTTTAGCTTTCTGGTTTTTAAAGAAACCAGTTCAATTAGCTTCTGGAGTCACCACTGGTTTACACTGGTGCATTTCAGCCCTGTAGAAGAGATTCCTGCAGAGACGCTAATCAGGCAGGTGTGTCTAACACAGCGCAGTGCAAAGCCAAACAGAGATGGTGTGGACAGAGTACAGCTTTACTTCCCAGAACGGACAGATGAATCTACACAAGAGCACACATATCTAAAAGTACTGGATCTAGCTAGCCTGGGGTTGGCTCGGGATCTCTTCATGGTGCCGCACAGTGAGATGCGTATGTAATTACAGATAATCACATTCCCTGGTCTTTCAGTCAATGATAAAAAGGACTGTCTGTTATCGCCAGTCCATTACTGGCTCCGGAATAATGCTCATAGCAGCAACTCAGTGAATTTCTTTTTATTTGCTTAATAACATTAAAGGCGTAATTGGTCAGATAGAAGCTTTGCAGTCTAGCTTTTCCATTGCAACCTCTTTCATGGCCTCAGATACACTTTTTCTGGATTCCTCCTGTCCAGGAAAGGTTAATTCTGATGAATTATACCAAACTCGATCATAGTTTTGCTGCTTGAAAAATTCATTAAGAAGTGGAACACACCAAAACCCAACTCACAGCCAAAATCGAATTTGACTTTAGTCTTCTGATGTGAAAAGCTAGTGCATTAACCCGTCAGGTTATCTAACCGTTAAATGCATCTTTTCAATAAATTGTTAAGTGAATGTAAGTAACACCATAACATACATGTAAGTTACTTCATCTAAAATACACTGGTCATAATTTTCCTCTGCAATTTTCATGGTAGCTTATCCTTTACATATTTTATTATTAATTTTTATGATAGCTATTAAAGGCCTTCACATGCTCTATGGAATGCTTGTGAAATAGTGTATGTACAGTATATATCGTTTTTAATAGTGCAATTAAGGTAGATCCAACAGCTCTACTATATTATTAGATACATCTCTGCAATTAGTATATTGTAAATGCTGCAAAAGCTATATATGAATTTTACTTCTGCAATGCATGCCAGCAGGTCGAGGGAGGTGATTCTGCCCCTCTACTCTGCTCTGGTGAGACCCCACCTGGAGTACTGCGTCCAGCTCTGGGGTCCTCAGCACAGGAAAGATGTGGACCTATGGAAGCAGCTCCAGAGGAAGGCCACAAAAATGACCAGAGGGATGGAGCACCTCTCCGATAAAGAAACGCTGAGAGAGTTGGGGTTATTCAGCCTGGAGAAGAGAAGGCTCCGGGGAGACCTTGTTGCGACCTTTCAGTACTTAAAGAGGGCTTATAAGAAAGATGAGGACAGACTTTTTAGTATGGCCTCTTCTGATAGGACAAGGGGTAATGGCTTTAAACTAAAATAAGGTAGATTTAGACTAGATATAAGGAAGAAATTTTTTACAATGAGGGTGGTGAAACACTGGAACAGGTTGCCCAGAGAGGTGGTAGATGCCCCATCCCTGGAAACATTCAAGGTCAGGTTGGAGGGGGCTCTGAGCAACCTGATCTGATGGAAGATGTTCCTGCTCATTGCAGGGGGGTTGGACTAGATGACCTTTAAAGGTCCCTTCCAACCCAAACTATTCTATGATTCTATGATATATCAGAGCATATGTTTTATTTTAGTATTTTTAAAGCATTCAGCAGAAAGTAGGAAAAAATTCTCAAGATGCCTCTCACTCACATTGCAGGTACCTGCAAATTCATAAGTTCATCCCAGCCTAGTTAAAGACTGGTGTTTGGTTACTGACATCACCAGTCCTGACCCAAGGTGGGGCCTATCTTGTCCTTTTCTCATTCTGCAATATAATAATAAAAGTTAGTGACACTGGAAAGTAATGCTAACTTGTGTTAGGGCCAGAGACTATTACTCAGTTGTAGTGCGAAGTCACATGTAGAATTTATACATCCTACACAGGATGCAACAGAGACAGAGAACCATATGCGGTTTTGTAGACATCCTCTGTGTCAGGATCTACTGGAAACTGACTATTTTGGTCAAATTTCTTTTCACGGAAACAAATCTGTGAACCAGATGATGTGGAGCTGTAGACTGCTGCCCTCACTTAGGTAGAATCAAGACCATTCAAATTGTTCATAAAGCCTAACAAAGGAACAGCGATGATCCTGTTTATAGCCTGACTATCATGAATTAGTGACAAGCAGTGTACCCTCTTCCCACATTTTGTTTGGATTTGTATTGTCCCCAGAGCTATAAAATCCTACTTGGAAAAAGAAATCAAGCTGTTTCTGAGCTTCCCTACACATCTCTGTAAGTAGATTTCCTAATGGCCTTGAATTTTAGGCTGTTCCTAGCTGACTAATATGAAAAGCAAACTTCTGTGAAAGCTGGTATCTTATCTGGGACTATTCTGCGCCCTGAAGCTCAAGGGGAAGACAGCTCTACTTTTAAAATAAAAAAAAAAAGACCAATAAGCACACAGACTTTATTCTTTCATGATCTACCAGTTACAAAACTGGGACTGTTCAACAGTCCTTAGGAGCAACTTGGCACTACACAGACTTGAACTGAGCTTATTGCCCAAACATCTGCGATTAGAAGGGACCCTTCACACAAGCTCCTCACACAGTCAAGAAAGTAAAGAGTCACCTTCCACCTTAGCTCACTTCCTTAAATCTCCTCACCCACGAGGTGGAGGAAAAGCAGAGAAATCAGGCTACAGACTGGGGAAGACAGCCCAAAATACTTCATATAATTTCCTTCCATCTGCTTCATTCACTTATCACAGTGGGCCTGTGAAAACAGCCATGGGGATTTGTTAGCAATCCTGCCCAAGTGTAGTCAGGTTGCTGGGAAGTAGTTTGAGTTACAATGGCATCAAAAGACTTTCACAAAGACTATCCTGACTTTGCAGAAATTTCTGGTGAGCCACAGGTTTAGGGATTGGATCACAAAACAGGAGGTGTTGTGGCAAAATCACAGAACAGAAATTTCAGGAAGGCTTTTTTCCCGTTAGACATTTCCTGTACATTCCTCCTTGAATCCCCTATCCATCGCTTCATTGCCTTACTTATTATATTTACAAAACACATGCTCAGAACAAAACTAGAACTCTCAGAGACGTTCCCCCCAAATTGTGAGGGAATTCTGATTTTCGTCAAGTTCTGGACCTGAAACATCTCTCTCCTTTATCAACAAACAGATCAGTAGGTAAATCCAGCAAAAGAATCATTCAAAGCTGCTTGGTATTAATACATGTTAAGGCCTTTGCTTTCAGGCTGTTTTTCATTATAGGGTGTGATTAGACCTTTCTGCTGAAATACGACTAATCTAATCCAGGGAAGAGTAAACCCCTGGCATCAAAGACATGTTCCCAAATGACCGACTGATGTATTTTGCCAGGGAATCACACTCGACATGTAGGGATGGAGAACAAGCCCCCGTAATCTATGACTTACTAGCTGTTTCTAAGTGATTCTGGCTGTGTCAATAAATTTGTTCACAGCTCTAATTGTGTTAATGAATTGAACATAATTAAACTTACAGCATGTCACAAGCTTCCTCTGGCAACTCCAGTAGGTTTCTTAAGTAACAGTTCATCAGCAACCATCAGTGCTGCTTAAACCTTCCTACACTTCCACAAATGAAAACTCATCTGAATTCTGAAATTTCTCTTAAAATCCAGCTTTCCCATGTTTGCAACATGAAAGGGGTGAGTATGCGAAATGTACGTACTTTAAAATAGAACAAAAGAAGCAGAGAGTTTCATTCATTTTCCACCAGTTATTTAGCAGGGATGATAAATAACTTATTGTTCATGTACACACAGCTAGGAGTGACAAGTCCTTTCATCTGTCTCCATTGAGGTTCTGGGAGCCATCCTCTGTTCGGCTATTCTACTTCTTAAGTATTTAAAGAATTGTAATAATTAATGCATTTTTCAAGCTATTTCATTTTGATCTGTCTTGGGGATCCCTTTGGTCAAACCTTAGACAATGAAAATGTTATATATTCTTCATCCTAGAACTTGGATGTCCTCCTTACTCCATGTACAGATCTTTTACAATCAATAATTATGCATCATTAACAAATAGCAAGATATTATGAATCCTTTTCACAGTTATATCATCACTAAAAATCTACCCTTAAACCTGTATCTTATGCTCCTGTTTTTCTTCATGTTAACACTGTTGTCTGAAAATGTACAGAATTTGTTATTTTTAATTTAAAATGTAATCAAGAAATGGTGACTATTCACTCTTTACTGGTAAGATTCTCATTTGTTGAAGGACCTATATAGGATCATTAGTCCCAGCTGAAAAAAATGATAGTAGGTATGTGTTATTTTTTAATCAGTAGGGTCTGTCTATAAAAGCATTTATTCTGTTTCAATGTTTTCATAATAGCACAAAGCACTGTAGGAATTACTGATGGTGCAGAACATTATCAGGTGCACACAGCATGATGCCTGCACTGTTTTCATGATGTAATTTTTAAAGAAACTCCAGCAAACCAAACCCTTCTGATGCAGCACTAGATAAAAATATGGAACAAATAAAATGATCTAGGAGAAACGTTGCCTCTAGCACAAATGACTGAATCTCATTAATATCCATGTAGCCTATCTGAAGGCCACAAAAAATACACCTCTATGTATTAGCTAGCACAGATACCTCTGTGCAGTACTTCATTTAGATTGTACAGACATGCACAGAGTATTTTCTGACTAAATTAACCTGTGTCACGTTCTTAAGGTGTTTTTTCTTCTCGTGCATTCATATCTAACCTGAGGGTGAGCCTTATTTTCAGCATCCGTCTTAATAAAAATTTTGTGGCAATCCTCAGCACGAAGAATTTCTGCTTTGAATATTTTCATTACTACACCATGCTTTGTAAACCAAATAGTAGCAAACTCCCAGTGCAACTTAGCCTTTTTTCAGTACTAGGAGAAGGCTGGGTAACATCTTAAGTGAGTAGATAAGCACAACACAATCAAACTTGTAGGATACACACGTACCACATATGTGTCAGAGACGTTTGTGTGATAAATTACACAGACCATGTGGTAAATTGCAGTTTGCGCTTTTGACTGCCTCATCTACCCTCTGCTTACTAATCCGTCTCCACTGGGACCACTTCTATCATTTAAAAGATCTGATCAACATCAAGCTCCCTTAAAAAAAAACACAAAACAACCTGCCGCTATACATAAAACAGGTTTATCTAACCATAGTAAATGCTGGATATGTTAGCAACCTTCAGCTAACCCATTTCATGTCATTTTAAAGGGCCATAAATGGCAAAAATAGTGGAACAATATATGGAAAGGCCTTACCAGAGCTCTTAGCAGAGATCTTATGGCCCCTGAAAAAATCTGTATGATAGAAATGAGAGGTGAGGTCAGGCTCCCAGCATAGTCCAGGGATAGTACTCCGTTTGTACTAAAAAAAAAAAACAACCAACCAACCAACCAAACAAAACTAAAAAAGGAAAAAAGAAAAAAAAAAAAAAGGCAATTTACCACCTCCCCACTCTCCAAATCCATCCAGAACAGTTCTATGAACTCTCAATCCTAAACCAGAAAAATAATCTGACATCTGATGCAATATTGAGACTAATACGCTAATTCTATATGGTTAGATTAATCCATTAATCATTGTAAAAATAATTGCGTATGTACCTAAATTAGCTGGATCTTTCTTATGGGAAGCAAAGAAGAAGAAAATGTTTTATAACAGTAAAAGTAATTCCTGGGGCTGATAATTAGCATTGTATTTAAACACTCATTCTTACACTGCTGCTTTCCGTTGAAAAAAGCACAGCAATGTCCTCTTCTTCACTGAACACGGTATTAGCACCTCAGAATTGTACCGCTCTGGAGCCCAGACTTAATTAAATAACAAGGTTAGGATCAGACAATATATCAAGGTTATAAACTGGAGCGCTAACCTTCTGGAGGGGAGAGATTCTCAGCTTTCCAACAGAAACAGGATTTTGTGTCTATATTTGGAAGGTCCTGAGAGAACAAACTTTACCATCAGCATAAATTAAGTACAGAGAAGGTAATTTAGGTACAGTTAGTCTCTTTTTCCTTCCTTCAGTTGGTTCACAACTGGAGCTCCTGAGCATGCAGTGGTAGTGCTGCCGCAGCTGATAACAACACCAAAAAAGAAAGCAGGCTGATTTCCAGAAGCTTTGGGTCAGGTCCTGAACTGTTGTAGCTGGTGGCTGATCTTTAGGAAGGAACTTCACCTGAGCTTCAGCTTCAGCTTCAGCTCAGGGTCTTTCCTGCTGCCTTCTCTCCACTTACTACTCAATTTCCTCAAGTTCAATGGTGCTGACAGCCTCTGGCTCCAGAGCTCACCCTGACACCAAGGACATCTCTAGATGTACTGTAGCTACTCCAAAAATGTGCATCTCCATAAGAAAAAAGGTGAACATAGGCCAATGCTTAATAGGAGGAGGAACTGTCTTTTCTGAAATATGCCTATACCAGCAGCACATTGCCCTCTAGAGCAGTGAGGTCTGTTCATAAAGAAGCCGCTGTATAAAACCTTTCTGTGCATGGAGAGAGACTCTAAGGATTAGACCATAAGCGTTTAACCGAGGGGAGATTGTCCGGCCTAATAACCCTGTTTGTCTGGCGAGACCCAGGGAAATACTACAAATTAGACAAGTAATCAATAGCATTCAGATTTCCAAGAGAACAACATAGAATAGAAACCTCAAACTCATTTAATTGTATCGCTGGCAAGTTTCCCTCTGTTCCAAATTGCAAAAATGCTTGTTACAGTTTTGTAAAAGATATTCTTAATTTGATGGCGACTGTTTTTCTGAAAAGAAGATAAAGCATCGTTATTAAATTTTCATGCAAACTATTATGCATGGAGTAACTCATTATGAAAGAACTATTATATTTCCAGAGTCAATACTTGAAAGGTTAATAGCACTTCATTGAAACAAAGGTTGAAAGATCTGAAGATACATAGTGAAAGCTTGGCTAAACAACAAATAGGGGAGGATGAACTAATGTTTTGCAATGATCTGTAGGGTGGATGAGCCAGAAGGAATGAAGAATTATAGAAAAGTACAGTAAAGTGCAGCAGGGGCTAATGGAATGAAAATAAGAAATAGAAGATTTAGGCTGAGCACATCAGGAAAACATTCTTATTGGAAAAAATTATTAGGTGGCCAAACAGCCTCCCAAAGGATATGCTGGAATTGCTGAAATTCTCTGAAATAGTGAAAATGAATCTACATACAATAGAAGAGGCCACAGTGGCAAGAGCAACATCAGGGTGGGTGACGAGGAAAAGGTCTCAACCTACTGTCGTCTGGTTTCATCTCTTTATTGCACTGGCCTGAGACTGCAGTGGAAGCACCATAATGTAAGTCGGAAGAACAAAAATAGGTGGTGAAAGAAAGAAATCCACATTTACATTGATTTTGTGCCTTTATTAAAAAAAAAAAAAAAAAGAGTTTACATTGAAAAGGCTTTTATAGTCCTTAGAACAATATGTAAATTATACAAATGTGGCCCCTGACCAGCCTGTGGGGGTAGGAATTCCACAAATAACTGCTTTCAGTTCTACATCAGTGAGTTTACAGGCTGAAACTGGGTCTCTGTCTGGCAAACAAAATTTCATGACATCAGGTCAATTTTTCCTTTACTGAAAGGCCTCACATTCTTCATGTGCATCCAGGCTGAGGTAACTGCCTAATGTCATATTTAGTTGAGGAAAAAGGTGTTTTCAATGTAGAAGGATTACTTTATAACCAAACTTCGGGAAAAAGATCTTTTCAATGTGTGCATACAGAAGGATTACTTTATAACCAAAGTGTTTCCTTCCTGATAGTAACCTTTGCTCATTCCAACTTACGCATTCCAGTCCTGCCACTGAAAACCACATGCTAATAAACAGGATACCTGCGGACTCTTCAGCTAATAGTGTTGCTAACCATACATAGCAGTGTAACTTATGAAGAATAGATGACTAGGGCTCAGGTACAGAGCGTATCTGCTAAGAAAGAACCCAGCTGTATGTTAAGGTTGCAGACATTGAGGAACTGATTGAAAGAACTGAAAATATTTTGAGCCTGGCATATGGGTAAGAGCTGAAGACGTGAAGAAGGAGGGATGATACCATAGTGGATGACTCTTTAGCTCTCTAGTGGCTTCATGTGTGATCATGTGCATGAGCAATTTATTCCTTTGGCAAATGGGGAAAAGTTTTCTTCGGGTTAACAGTTGTTGGTTCCATCAGCAGAGGCTAATACTAAAGATATGTTCCCAAGGCACAAGCACATATATCTACAGCTATGGAAGCTGTTGAGAAAAACTTGTTACTACTCATTTCAAGAAGGAACCTTATAAGCAAAATACAGAAGAGGCAGAAGAGTCACCAGCACCATTCTTCAGTCAGCAGACTAACCCAATTCAAACAAAAGCCTGGAATTAAAGAAAAAAAAAAGTCAAAAGAGAATAACACTGCTGCTATCAAAGTTGGTTCTTCACAGTGGTTCAAGTCAGTAAACAAGAAGTGGGAGTTGTATGACCACCTGCCAGTATGTAGTATCCCAAAATCTGCTTCCACATACAGACTTGAGAATCCAACTATTTTCAGTGCATATGGGTATGATTCTAACATGCTTTATTGGCTAACCAGAAAAGGTGTTAAGTGGACTGTCCAATTCTGTCAAGACTTTATTGTTTGAAAACAACATAGGTGGACAACAGTGATCCTGCTTGAGGGAGTTCATGTTTCACGTGGCTGGTTTGATTTCTGCTTCTACTGTGAAGACAGATGTGAGTTTGAACTGATATGAAATTAGAAAACATATGGACGTCTGATGACTGACCATTTTCACATCTGCTGACAGGATTTTGAAATTTAAATTTTCTTTTAACATCTCCTTCTTAGTTATTGAATCCCCAATACCACTATTATTTTGATATCAGGGTACTTAACCATCTAAAATGGTGATAGAACCAGTCTGAAGTCAACTATAATTCTTGATTCTAGCTCCTAACGTGCCCTATTGCAATCTATGGACAGTTGTATAGTTAAATTTGTCATCAAAGGATTGGCAAAGTATTGTATGGTCTTTTTCTTGTTGAAAAAAAATCAAACTCCAATATATGTCAAGTGACTTGACTTACCTTATAAGAAGAAAATGAGTAATTATTAAAAAAACCAAATTATATTTCATTAGCTCGCAAATATACACATTTATGGCAAAATCACCCTTCTTATATTCAAATAGTAATACTTGATCTAATATTGACTACACTATTATTAGATTGGAACTAATACTACCTCATCACTTTTAGGGAATTGTCTGACTGGTGTTATGCATTCTGTTGTATTTTGAGAATAAAAACATCCCCAACTTGTTTGACCGATGTATAGTTATCCTTTCTACTTCTATTCAGGAAGGATCTTTTCATAAAGACTAGTGATTATCCTTCAACTTAAAAATTATTATCCCTTACCTTTATGGAACCTAACGCACATCAGAAATGAACCTGACACCACTCTGCTCTTGAATGATCTTCCTCAATTATTTTAAGAATGAAGTCTACCAGTAGAAAAATTATAAATTATAGAATTCTCCCACTCCCAGGTTTACTTTGATTCTGTGCAAATTTGCCAGAATGAAAAGATTACATCTTTAAAGTAATCAGGTGAAAAAAAAGTACATTGAGGTTTTTTAAATTAAAATATTTCTTTTGACGAAGGGATTAGTCTAAGTTTGCACACTCAGTGTAATTAGTGCATATGGTCCAGCTGTGAAGAAATAGCTGAGGACTTCTAACTTATTATTAATTAGGCTCATTAAAATGCAAGTAAGAGAACGATGCCTAGATAAACAATACCTTATGTCATAAAGTCATTACTTGACAAGAGCTAGTCTTGCTAACAGAAGTCATTACTGATATTTTAAAGGAGCTTTTTTTTTAGACTCCATGGGTGCCAGTTAACTACTTTTGACTGACATCAAGGACAGACATGCAAAGCTGTAAGGAGCCAGCCGTACAGCACAGCAATTCTTTTCACATCATTTCAAAATATGTCTGGTTGAGGTCAAAGGTTGACAACCAAATGACAGGCCTTCTTCAATTGCTGTGGTGTCACAGCAGGAGTGTGTCAGGGAAATTTTCCTGGGCCCCTCTGTGAATTTTTACATGTTCACATTTCTTTCCTTGTCTTGTAAGTGGGACAGGATTGGCAGATTTGTGATTAACACCTCAGAAGGAGAAGTGTAGACACCATCCCAGGTTGGGAGCTCATGGTAACTGCAGCAAATAATCAAAAGGTTCTCCTTCCACATTAGCACAGTACAAGAGACCAGCATTTTATTTGTGTTCATTTGTATTAGAAAAGGGATGTGAGATTAGCAAGGGCTTTGGCTGTGTACATTGGTAGGACTTACTGCATTTCTCACTATCAGCACATCTCCCAGTGACATTAGTGTAACGAAAATTGTCCTCTAGACAAAGAAGGAAAAAAGATCTTTTTATTAAATACCAATAAACCAGACACCAAACTGCTATCAGAGTTTTATAAATGTTTCCCTTTCTTTATAATCCATGCATGCTCAGTTACAAATAACTCTAGTGATAGAGCCTCCACTCTAAATGCATCAAAAGTTGCTATTGACAGGTGCTGAAATGAGGGTCTATCTTTAACACAGGGTCAATTGATAAGTGCCTGACCTAGACTTTTGACTGACATGAAGAGCTGTCAGGCAAGGTGCATCATTATAAGTGGTGAGAAAGCACTGAAGAGGTCTGAGTCACTGCTATGTTTGGTAAAATAACTTGTGATAGAAAGAAGAGGTAAGAACCAGATTGCAAGAAAGTAAGAATGCAAGGAATGCAATTTTACTTGGATTTGGACAATTAAAGATTGACATAATAAAGACTTGCCATTGTCTGTTTACCATCCCCTTAAATCGTTCTGTCTGGTGAACAAATCAAACAAAGATATCTTGAGTATATCTGAGAACCACTGTCGATGCCAAGGTACTTCTTATCTTGCTCCGTCTCAGAGAACCTGCATGCTTTGTACCATCCTTGCTCCCCATACTCATCAAGCTTAAAGTTTCCCCCAAAATAGGTAAGGTTGAGCCCTTGGGACTATTTTTTAACAAGTATTTCATCATGTATTATACCTCTTAGTTACCAAACATATCCATGGCTGGATGTATTCCACTGTTGGAAATGATATATGATATGGAACTGTAAGCAAGTATAGAAATGCCTGGGAGATACAATGAATTAAGCAGCTGAGACAAATGGGTAGATCTACATCTCCAAATATACATCTGCCATTGAAATGGAATATTACAAACCCCAGACTTTGAAACTCCTAAGAAAGAGATGCATCCTGTAAGTGGGCAGTCAGCATTCACATGTGAATCTAATCCTCTTCATGGCTGCAAGAAAGGATAACCATGTGTTCCCTAAGCAGATGCAGGAATATCACAGAAGCCAGCTTCTGTCTTTGTTCACACCCTGGACTTGGAAGAGTTCTGCTGTACTTCAAATAGCAAAACCAGCTTTGTTCTAACCATTGGAAACTCTTATGAACTTGAAAATATCCTGTCCCAGACATCCATTTTCATTTCAGAATAAGGGGAAGACTTCAAAAACTAGGCAAGACCATCTTGGCTTATTCTACCTTTGTTTACTCTTTAAGCATAGGCAGAAAAAAGTGGTAGAACAGAACAGATAATGAAGTATAATACGTTTGAAGATGAAAGTGAAGAATTAGTTAGAGCTGAAGATACCACCAAAACCTTGCAGTTAGAGCAAATCAAGACAAATTATACTCAAACCATATGATAAATTTTTATTATTAAATTCTAAGCATATGAGGGAAAGGCTTAATCTGATCCACTATAATTGGGTATCTTCTCTCCACTCAACTTTAATACATATCCCCACTCTCTACAGGGTACAGGTAAGACATTAAGTATGTACAAAGTAAAAAAAGCACTGTCATCCTCAAGAATCTAGAAAAATCTCACAAACCTACCAGTTTCTGAAACGTACCCTCTTTTTCAAGATAGTCCAGTATATGACCAGATGAGCTTTCCCACTGCCTTTTGGGCAATGTAAGCATGCAACATGATTGCACCGAACACATGGCTGCTGAAAAAATCTGTAGTCCAAACAATAAAGGTCTTTATAGGTCATAACCTGTATGTTAACAGAGCATAGCCAGTTGCTCATGAAATTATTATCTAACAACAGGTGTGTCTCAGCACCCATTAGACCACATGTGGAATACTCCATCTTGTCTTGGGAGCCCTCAGCACAAGACCTATGACCTGTGCACCAACCTCTTGGATGGAAAACATATACTGATGCTATGCGTATGAAATAAAAGACAAAAAAATGTGAGGAAACACTTGATCTTTGCACATGGGCAAGAGGAAGTGCAGCCTCACAGGCTGCTTTCGAATCCATCACCAACCACCTGGCCTGGAGGTGTCATGAGTGGCCAAGTCTGTTCTGGCAGCTGGGACTTTGTTTCCTTATACACACACACAGAGACATGTATTTATATGTACATAGCTAACTTGCTGCAGCAGAGCCAATAATTTTCATTGACAAAGTAGACAATTTGAATTGTCTGTAATCTACCATATTCTTGAATGTATTAATTGCTGAGACTAGTCCCTCTGAGATTAGTTCATGATGCATAGCTAACCCTTTGTTTCCATGAAGTAAAAGTTTAATGTGAGCATTTGATAGTAAAATCAGAGTATATTAATTAGTTTTGATATGCCTGTTGTAGACTCCAGCTGTGAGAACACTAAATTTTAGAGACAAACATTCTTCTTTCCAAGAGTATTTCACAATATTCACTCAAATAAGTTGCTTCCATACATAAGCTAATTCATAAGCTTATTTGAGCAAATATGCACACAAATAAAGTCAAATCTCTTTTTTTTTTTTCAAAATGCCTTTTTTTTTCTAAATATTTTAAGTCTTCATCTAGGTGCAGTGTTATTCTACTGTTGTAATTCTTCTACATGTATCTCAAAGCTGTCCAAAGACTCTCTATGTTTATCACTGGAGAACGATTAAGACAAAGAAACTGCAGAAAGTGAAAAGCCAACTTCCTTGTACGTTTTGTACGTACTTGTACACTATATAAATATATACACAATATGTAAATTGTGTATGTGCAAAGAATAACAGCAAAAAACAGAAGAAACAGTGATCGTTCCCAGTGCAACGAGAGCTTGCAAGGCTTGAGTCTCAGCTTGGTCTCCTCGTTCAGCTGTGCTAGCGGTACTTTTGGAAATACTTCAGCAAATATCTTCCTCTCCACTTTAGGCGATCAGAAATACAAAGCGGAGATGAGGACCGCCGTACAACAGCTGTGGCAAGTCCTAACTGAACAAACGTTGAAATAATTAAAAATGGTAGCGTTGTGGAAAATACGTGGTGGGAGACCAGACCAGCCTCGTCAGAAATTGCCGTAACACAGCTACCTACAAATTAAAATACTGCCCAGCCGCACTTTTGAACTAACTGCTGACATCTGGGTAAGGCTGGCAAGAAGCTAAAACACACTTGCATTTTATCCCCGTGTTTTTACCGATGCAGAGTGGACATATCTGTCACACGTAAGGAGGTGAGCGTGGGGGCGGAGGGTGGCAGGGAGGTGTGCTGCCTGTCGAGTTTCTCCCTGGGTTGCGGGGCCCTTGCAGCAGGCAGGAGATGCCTTGCCCTCCATTTCAATGCTGCGAGCATCCTCCGTGACCTTCCCTCTCCCTTCCCAGCGCACGCTGACACATCCAGCCTAAATTTGCGTCTCGCATCACCTCAGGATACTCATGGCTAATTTCATTATTTTGGAGAGAAAATGCAAATGAAGCCAGACAGCTGGTGCTTTCCTCGTGGCGAGGAGTGATGGAGGGGCCCGAGGCCTACCTCATCAGAGGCTCTCATACCCGTCTGCTCAGACAGGCCCTGGCGGGAGGAGAGCGGGGAGGCTGTGGGAGCAGCAGGAACAGATGGCAGGGAAGGTAGGAAGATGGAGAAGCAAGAGGGGCTGGAGTCGTTCGGAGGAAGAGGTAGTGTCAGTTACCTGTGGGCTGATGCAGCCTTACAGGACAGTTCTGCATCCCTCAGCCTCCCCTGCTTTGCAGGGTTTTTTAATTCGCCGGGGATGTGAAAGACAGTTGCCGGTCAGGTGTTGCACAGCATCCTTAAATTCAGGATGTTTTAGAGTCTGCTAATACTGCTTTACACCAGCAAGGACCTTGGTTTGCTGTTAACGCTGGCCGATTGACTGCTAACTCACCCTAAAACAGTGTAACTCTAACGCCAGCAGGTTTGGAGGTTTTGTTTTCTTTTTAAATTCCCTTTCAAAAGTCGGTAAAGACTTAAAAAAAATATTTCCCCCTCAATACACAAGAGAGGGAGAGATTTTAAATTAATTTCTCCAATTATTCATGGAAGAAGGAAGGAAAAACAAAATGATGCCTATAAAAATCTGTCAAAACATCATCTGATAAAGCACCTTTACAAGAGGTCTGCAAGAGTAATGCCACTCAGCACAAACTGCCCAGCATTTCACAGCAGTTCAGACCAGCTTGTAAGAACACATTTCATGGAAATGTTTTCTGACATCTAAAAAGGTAACAAGACCAGGGGCATCTTAGTTGGTACGAGTTTTTATATTGTTATTATTATTATTATTATTATTATTATTATTATTATTATTAAAGTTTCTTCTGGAGAAGTCTGAAATCTTCTTTCATTCAACATACCTTCAGGCAAATAGCAAATGTAGAATTTTTTAATACATTAATTGGAGAGACAGGTACTTTCAAGGGAGCAGATCTCTCTCTCTCTCTGAGTGGTATAAGTAGATCTTTTTAACAAAAGAATAAAAGAAAAATAGATTTGAAGATGTTAAGGTGAATAACTGTTTTCAAGTATTAAGCAGGAGCTAGAAAAGGCAAAAAACCTAACATCTTACACATAAATAGCCCTGTCCTCTGAAACATTTTAACACATGAATTACCATGACTTCACATCTATCCTATGTTAAAAAAAAACCAAACCACAAACCCCTCTGTAGGTACAACAGAGTTTTGTTAGATCCCTGTTTAATAATTATTCAGATCTAGCTATAAATTGTAATAATATATCAATTGATTACAAAAGCTAATCTCCGATCCATTAGGTGAGTAAGCAGAAGATCAGTATTATCACCGAAGCACATTCATAGACTTTAGATGAGATGACTGATGCTCTGCTAACAGACCTAATAACTGGTGTCTGGTAAAACAACTAATAACACAGGATTCAAGAGACTTGGTTCCCAGTACTTTTTGGATACAGATCTGAAGTTAAAATGCTGCAGTAAATCTTGTGGTCGTCAGTTCAGAAATATGCAGGCAAATACAAGTTTTAGATCCTGTTTGGTACAAGGCGCAAAGGGCTATTGAGGGTTGTTGCTGAGGAACTCTCCTACTTCTTCCCTCCTTCTTCCCTACCCCTTGCTGACATCTGTACAAAGCCAGCCAGCTTTCCTGTCACCTAATTTGTATTACTTGTCCATCTCTCCTGTGTGACTATTCTCAATCTTGTGGGCTACGTACCTCCTCTACTCCTCGAAGCTTCTTCTCCTATCTCTTTCCACAAAGGGTTACCCAATACCTTCCCACCCTTCCTTCCTTTTGGCTACCAATGCTGACAGGCAGAAGGGCTCCTCTTGGGACGCTGCCTGCACTGTTTTTCCCTCAGATGCTGCATGCCCCGTGTATATAAAAGGCTTCACCCGTTCCCCTCCAACCTTTCCACTGTGTCTTTTTTTTCAAACAAGGCTGCAGTTAACCTTCCTCTCCTTCTCAGCCTTCATCCAAATCTGCTGCCACCAGTTGCTTCATTCAGTTCCTCCCCTTAGCATTCCTCTCTGATTTTGACTGACAGCCTCTTTTCTCTTCTCCTCCCCATCTTTCTTCCTCTCACACTTCAGCATCCATAATGAAGAGTCAGATAAACATCAGCTACATTTTCCTGTCTTACCATCTCCCATTTTCATGTGTCCCGCAGCCGTATTTCAACCCTCCTACCCTCTCTCCAACAACAAAAAAGGGCTCTTCATTTTACCTGTTCTGTGCTAACTATTGTTCCTCTCTGGTCTCTTTGCTGCTAAAACCCATCTCTCTGACTCAATCCCCTTCAGCACTGTCCATCAGCCTGCCATCTTGCCATGACTTTCAGCCCATCAGCTTTGATGTATTCTCCTCTCACCTCCCTAAGCATACTGCTTGGGAGTTCTCTTTATCCTTGCCTAACTTTTGCAGAGCTTTAGCTTTGGTTCTTAGTCACCACAGCATTTTTATCTACGCTTTTCCTCTAAATACTCTGCCAACCTCTATGTTGAAACATAAATCTGTCACATATTGTCCAAAATAGGACTCTGTGATTTTTCTTCACATGTATTTAATGATAGGTTAAATTTACTATGAAGAAAAACCAAAACTTTGTTATATCTTCTGACATATGACTTCCTACCCAGACTTCCTTGCTTCTTCCCATTTGCTATTATCAGTTGTTCAGGTGCATATCTTGGGCATTATCTTCAACACAGCCTAGATAGAAGCCTGTGTCTAAGCCTTCGAGATATTTATTGTGTAACATCCCCATGATATAGATTTCCATGTCAGTCTATATAAAGATAACTCTTGGATGGTATCTGCTCACTTCACATCCTGATTATTGCAACATCATTTTCTCTGTTGTGTCAGATTCATCACTTATGCTCACTTCCAGAATCTCTCCACGAATTATCCATCATCTCCTGATAAATAGAAAGCTGATTCCCACATCTGATCAGTTTGGACTGCTATCTTTCATTACACAATCATATTTCACTGTCTTTATATTTTTCATTTGCAGCAAAACAATGAATAGATTTTGAATGTATGTACACCATAAACTCTCATATGGGCTAAGGATGCCTCATTTCTTAGGCTGTATACCCTTTTTGCTTTGTCTGTACCCACCATTTGTCACTACTTCCTATGTTGAGATTGTGCAAAAGTTGGGAGCGGACTCTTCATTTGTGCATTCTTAGGCAGTAGAACAACTCTTAAGAAAACCAGCTCCTATGAGCTATGCTAATGTAAAAAAAGACATTAACACCAAAAGGTGAGCTCAGAGAAATACGCAATTGTGCTCATGTATCTGCCTGTTGATAGAAGAAAGGTGTGGGAAATGTCAGAAGCAGCCAGCTCTTCTAGGCGGGTTACTCTCCACGTATCCTACTGACTCCTCCTTTACATGAAACAATTACAAGTCTCCCTGGGGAAACGAGTGGGATTTTCCAGCTCAGGGATTAGGATATTCATCAGAATAAGGGTCATCCTTGAGTCAGCTTTCAAGGAGCAACTGTGAATTTCTATTATGCAGTCATTAAAAAGAGAGGAAGACTGACTAAAGAACAGTCAGAGGAATACATCTGACAGGACTTAGTCATTATATATAGTTACTGATATGTTTAAATCTTGCCAAACTGGAAACAGTTTTAGGCAGGAGGATCAACAGAGTGGTAAATAGTGCAGGAAATCTACTGGTAGACACAGGGGCATGGCAGCTCCAAGCAGAAACGAGCTGTATTAGCAGTCCCTCTGCCAGCTCCCAGTGAGGTTGAGGCATACCACAGCAAAACCTGTGTGGGAGACACTAGCTGAGAACTAAAAGTTTTTTAATCTGATCTGCTCTACACTTCCAGCTGTGAAAATAACACTCACACAGGACCATGCTGACAGATTTCCACTGCTGCTTGTTCTGGAGATAGCTTAAGAGACTCGTTGTATCTCTGCATAGCCCTGTGTTGTAATATGTAGGATAATATTGGGCACTGAAGATTACAGTTCCCTAAGGAGCTGTGATTTTTTTTTTTTCTTTTCAAAAAAAGACTCCAGATTTAGAAAATATTTTCTCTTTAAATGTCCTCATTCAGGAATAGGGCCAAAGTCATACTTGATCATCAATCAGGTTTTCATTGATTAAGCAAACAAATGATCTGTTTACCCTAACATCCCTAAGATACATAGCAACTTTCTTTTTTTTATTGAGACACTCTGTTCAGCCATCAGCATTTACAAAAGCAGCAGCACAGACATGTCAAGTTCAACATGTTTTCATTCTGTGTTACCAAGCGCAGCAGTTAGACCATTCATTAATTTCCCCTTCTCCTCAATACACCGTCTGTGCACCTTATTTATATTCACCTGCTGCCAATTTAACACCCTGAAGAGGCACACCTGCAGTGGCAGCAGCTTCACATTACTGCTGCTGGACTCCATGTTTTAGTCTCTTTTAAGGTTATCTCTGCTGTAAAGCTCTTTCTGTCCATCCCCGGCTTTCTTGAAACCCATGCTGGCTACACAGCCAGCTTGTTTGGCTCACTGCCGTTTGCACTCAAGCATGAGCTGGCTCCTCAGGTTTCACCAGCACTGCACAACATTTTACCTTCTGATTTCACGCACCTGTGTTTACGTCAGGAAACAAACTATCCTGCAGTGTCTGAAATAAAGGGTGCTGGCTGTGAAATAGGAAACAGACCTTCTCTTGAATCATGGATCTGTGGATATTTGATTTCAGTTCATGTTTCTTGCAGCCCCTCCCCTCCATGTGGGGTCCACGTAACCTAAAACATGTGACGAAGGTGGTGCTAAACATGCTGTGTTTACCCTGCAAAGAGCCTTCTGTTTTGAGGATAGAGAGGAAAAGAGGAACTAATGCACTCATCAGCTCTTGTTCTCTCTCTTTGGAGCTCCAGTAGAAACCACGGGCTCTGGAAAGGAGGTCCTCTTCCTTCAGCTGAATCTAAGGTTCAATCTTTTTGACACTATATATACCCAGTGCCCCAAAGGTGGAAGCCCAGCAACCTTGTGGTCTTTGAGCAGGAGCACATGCCATAAAACTAGAAAAGGAAATGGGCTGATCATGTATCTTCAAGTGTTATGTAGCAGGAGCGGCAGTCACTCCTGCTCTGAGCCTGCGCTCCACTCCGGTCAGTGTGATTTCTTGTTAGCAAATTCACAGGCCTGAATATCACAGGAACCTTCAAAGATCAGGTTAACATAATAATTTCTAAACATAATTTCTTTTGTCAATAAGCCCTACTTACAGAGAGGAGTCCTCCTCAGTAGAAATGCATAGGTGACAGCACTTTGGGGTGCACTAGAAAGAAGTGTATACACAATACATCCATGGCCGCAACACTCAGGCAGAAACTGGAAGATACGGATTTAATGCATTACATGTGACTCCCCTATTTGTTAGACTGCTGGGTACTCAGAGGTGGGTAAGGATGTTCTCAGCCTTTCCAGTGGTACGTGAAAGGTGATGAAAGCACACCAGGAGAGTGAACAGTGTGTCCTTGTAGCTACATGTGCGGTGTGAGGTCTAGTTCAAAGTTCTGGCCTTCATACACAAGCAAACTTTATTTTCTTCAAACTCTGCAGATGAAATTGCATAGTCCAGTGAAGTAGCAACAAAAATCCCATTCTCTTAAACTAAATCAGGATTACTCCAAGCTATTTTGTAAACCACCTCTTTCTCCAGGCCCTGATATAGTTAGTAGTATGCAATCAAAAGGGTTGTTGACATTGAGGAAGCCCACAGCTTAACTTATAAGGGTCACAGAAAAAAGATTTCTAGTTAAAGTGCTCACAGTTATGAATGTGGCCTGAATGTTACATTCTTGGAAACACGATACAGAATGATCCCTCTTGACAAACAGTTTTATAACCATTGGATTTCCTTCTACATAATTTAAATTTTGAAATCTAATGATGAAAGGGTAAAGCAGCACCACACAGTGCTGTCACAGGAGATTTACAGAGAAAAAGTCTTTAAATACTTAGGTATGAAATAGTAGTTAGAAGAACAGGTTCTGAGATTGCTTCTAACGTTACAGACAAGCAAATCTTCCTCACTTGAAAGAGTGTATATACTGCAGGCACATGAGAGAAATCTAGAAAGTAACCAACATTATGTTGGTTCTGAGTTTCTGTAAAATTCAGATTTTCATTTAAGGCAGAGATTGCATATTAATTTCTACTTTAATTATTTCTTTTGGTCTACTTTATAAGGAGGGTGTGATACAGAGCAACAGCTTTCTCATTGTGGTATTGACTTACCTATATAACACCCCTGTGTACTCCACATCTACCGGTACAAGTAACCAGTATATGCATCAGAGAATTCAGACTATTTGAACTATTTCTTTCTTCTCTCTAACTGTACACCACATGATGCCCATACAATTTAGCAACGAGTGAACTAACTAGCCATATGACAAATCCCACAGAAGTTGGTGGAACTGCTTCTATGCTTATCATTAAGCCATGCTTCAATACCTGGTTGTAACAAGATATCAGTTATCACTCTTCCTCAAATACAGGGCTCAAGGAAAGAAAAATACAATGAAAGACAAGCTTCTTCATTTACAAGTTAGATTAGTTGATTTTCACCTAAAACAATCAAGAATTCCCAATGTAAGATGCAAACTTTGTGTATCAAGACATATAGATTTCCTTCATCCAGCTCTCCAGTTTCACAGTATATCAGGAGTCAAGACTGAGATGCTTTTATACAGAGGAAAGTGGTTACTAACTTTGAACATATTTTTGTCTGCCCTGGCAGAGATCATTTTCATGGAGAAGCCAATTTTCCGCAGAGGGGAAAGGAGAACGTCAAGAAGTTGGTACTGTTTGGACTGATAAAGGCATTTGAAATGACGAAGAAAGCCCACAGAGAAACAGATCAGTGGATGGGTGACATCAGTCACAGGAGGTGATATGAAGTGGTGGGGTCACATGAGTTAGACGGATCATGGAGGGTAGTTCTGCACTTCACCCTTTGTCCTCTCCAAAGTATTATTCAAATATTATTTCTCTGTACATTGTGTGACATTTACTAAGATTTTAAGACTGGTGCCTTTGAGCATTAGCCTAGGAGGAATGATCCTGACCAATATGGACAGTTGTATCCATAAGGCATATTGTTGCTTTAATCTCATGTGAATATTGGCAATTGTGAATTATCCACTAGAGTGAGTTTTTATTGTATCTTACACTGTATGACAAATCTACAGATGATTTAGGTAAAAGCTTTGCTAATTTGACCATGAATGTAACTTAAAAAAATATTAAATTATTAGAACTGCTGCTTTAAGCAAGATTGTGCTTTCCCATTTTTGAAAAAAAAACACCGCCAGAAACAGACTCCTTCAGATCTGTAGAGCTTAGTCCACACCCAGATCTGTTGTAGTGGTTTCAGCTTAATTCCCACTAAATTAGTTTATTTCATGTTAAAACTGTGCTGGAACAGACCATAAGAGAGTATTTAGAGACCGTCAGGATTAGGCACTACTTCCATAGAAGTAAATAGCAAGACCACTCTGCTCCTGAAAGCAGCAGAGCACTAATTAATTTCTTAAATGTACAGCATACAAATGCTGAAAAATAAAATAGCAGAGAACAATAAAAAATAGGGGATAAAGTATATCTTACCACATATATCAAAGCTTTCTTTAGAGCTGAAGGATGCTTCAGTTGGAGGATTCAAAAAAAGACTAAATATCAGTTTTTAAACCCATTTAAAATACAATCTAGAAAAGGAGGCTTTCATACAGAAAACCCTCCAGCATTGCTCTGTGCTCAATGAATACAGCAATACAAGAATATTAACATCTATCTGAAATTAACTTTCTCTGAATTCCTCTCACCACGACTCTCTGCTCTCTAAAATCTGCATTCTGTTTTATCCGCTGTACGGAACCTGTGATTTGATATCTCATTCATAGCCCAGCTGTGCATGAACTCTGTTTAGTGCAAAGCTTTGCAAAAAGAAAAAAAAAAATATCTTATTTGACCATGAACTTTAGATGATCTAGTTAGCGTTACTGTCAAGCATCCCGCGGTCTTTTTGAAAAGCAGGACTTGTCCATGTTGCCCTCTGGCCAACTTCAGTGGGATTGAAGCACTAGCGAGAGCCATCAAATTGCCTGACAGCTTGTCACCAGTGAGACTCCATTAATTTACACACATTTTCCACTGTTTGGCATTTACCATGATAACTCTTTTCTTTCCAAGCAGCTCCTGTTTGCATTTAACACTCAGGTTAATTTTCATCAGAGTTTAAATTTAGCCATCAGTTATTTCAGGGGAGCTGTCAGCCAACATATGGAGGAAAAAAATCCTTCTGAATTTATAATAAAGTGGAATCTGTTGAATGTGAAACAAAAACCAACTGCAATATACTGCAAGGCCCCGATGGGGGGACCAGGGTCAGCAAAGAATAGCAGAGTGGATTAGTTGTTCTATTCACCAGAGTGGCATCTGAGCACCTCAGGAGCTTCTTGATATATCAAAAAATGATGGAAAGACACAGTTCAATTTGTCCCCCTTTTATAAAGGATAATTAACCTGTCAGTCTTGCTACTTTAACAACTTCATTAAATTGGAGCAGAAATGGGTGCAGGGAGCCCCTGTCTTTTTCCAAAATGAGCACAGGGCACTTGTTTAAATGGTTGAATAGCCACCTTCTTCCATCCTCCCCCCAGCACAACATGATGTTATTTTTTTTTTAGCTGGAATTGAACACGCTTTCTTAAAATATAGAACCAAGCTGCCTTTCATATGGCCAACACTAGGAATTTTCTTAACTCCAAGGGATGAAAATAGTCAGGTATGCAAACAAGGAAAGAAAACTGCATCAATTAAAGATGGAGCTCACAGGGTTGCTGTAAAACTTCAAGCATACTGTGATGCTGCTCAAAGATGAGGTGACTTTCCCAAATAAGCCAGAAAGATAGCTCCCAGTTTCTTCCGAAGAAAATACAAACTTTATGATTTATGTTCTGAACTGGGTTAAAATGCTGTTTGTAAACTGAAAAGTCTCCAGGCAATTTTATATTAAAAGGAAACATCAAATTAATGCATACATCTCTGGAAGACATGTTTAAGATTTCATAAATAATATTCCTTATAAATAATTAACTTTGTACGGATTAAATTACTGGTTGGTCCAAAAAGCTTCATCTGGTACTTAAGTGTACTACACTGTTCTGTGAGAGATTTTTTGCACATTATAATATTTTCCTCTCCAGAGCAGTTGTATGTGCACAAAAATATTAAAGATATCAGAGCGAAACTATTTCCCAGAATATCAGCTTTCATAACAACAGGAAGAGTGAATATCCACGTATACTACACTGTAATCTTGCATTTTAGAAGTTGAATATTTTCTTGGTGATTACTCAGAGGAGCCTTCTGGTACTACTACAAAAAATAAACCCTTGTGCCTGGTTCTATGTAAAGAATCTCACCGGTTTTATCCAGAAACTAAACTTTATGTAACATGGTCAAATCTTCAGATGAAAACAATGATACAGATTAACTTATTGCAGGTGAGACTGCAATAAGTGAGACTGCAGGTAAGACTGCAATAAGTTAATTACAATTTAAAATTATAAATTAATTAAGTTAAAATAATTATCTAGCTTTTTTTTTAGGTTTTGCTTGTTTGCTTGTTTGGTTTTAAGTGTTGATATACGTTCCACCTCATGAATAAAACTCCATGGTCAACAGAAGAGAATTTCAGCATCTTAACAAACCAAAAGGAACATAATTGGAAATTATTGCCACCACAAAGTCCCTGTAAGAATAATAAAACTTAGTCTTATTTGTATTAATTATTTTTATGGACTGTTTTGGTATCTTTTAATCATAAGCAATCTACTAACGAAATAATGGGATTACTCTCTAATTCTGTATCTACAGACCCATAATTGCATCAGAGCATATTTTCAGCTTCATTTTAATATTCCATTTTTGGAACTCTATACAGATTTGCAACTACATTTAAAAGTCACTTCAATTTTAGTGCTTTAATTTACATTTAAAAATTCAGGCACAGAGATTGAAGATATTAACGTGCCAGAGCAGATTAATGTACCACATTGGACTTGCATTTTAACTACATAAATACACACAATCAGTTTGCCACATACATGAACAAAAACATAAAGATAAATTAGTTAAAAATAGGATATTAATATTCTCAATCTTATGATGGTGTGAAACAAATTAAATTCCTATCAATCTGAAGTTGTGGGAAGTGTTGATCCACACAGCAATGTAAGAAAGTTCTTTGTACTTCAGGTAATGGAGAAGCTTAATTTTCTATAATTCAGTGAACTCTATTCCTTAGCAAAAAGGCAACTGCGTACTAATAAACTGAAGTCTGAATTTAAATACTGCAACATCAGGAGTGTGTTTCATAAAACACATGCTTGATTGTCTCTACATTTATATTTCGTAACTTTACAAATTAATAAAAGGCTAAAATTTTCATTTACTCATCTGTTATCTTTTCCAGTTTTATCTATAACATTTTTTAAAGAAGTTATCTGGTGGACTTCCAGCCTTCACTATATAGATAAAAAATGTGCAGCCCCTTAACACAGTAATTGATTTGGCATACTTTGCATCATTCCAACATAGACCACTGTCTACCTGCATTTGTAAATAGAAATTAAAAGCTTGATAGCCTCTTCCACAGTCTTACTGTGAGAGTCAGAGTGAAATTCAAAATGGCAACTGCTCTTGCCACTGGTGGTTTTCCAGCTTGTACACTGCCTCAAAAATTGGGGTTGCAGATACGGAATGTCAGTATTTCAACAGAGCACTGACATCCCACTTTTTTATACAACTTGGCATGTTGTTAGCTTTTTCTTTTAAAGAAAAGCCTGGGGGCCAGAAAGAGAGGAAGAATCCTGTGCTCCGTTAGACGCGTAAGCAGGGCTAGCAGGAGAGGTATAGCAGTCAGGAAAGAAAATTACTCAAATTCCTTGTGAAATAATGTTGGAAGATTGGAAACGTTACGAAGGCAACAGAAGGAAAAAGCTATCAGTCAAGGCTTATTGGACCTCCACTAAAAGTACATGAAGTATAGCAGGTGTAAAGTTTGAGAACCCATTAGGTAGATCTTCCTCTCTATTTGAAGCATAGGGGAGAGCCTCATGGTAAGGTTTCTATAATTAAAATGTATTAATTCAGTGCCTAATTAATCAAGAAAGTATGGACATGTATGAATATATAGAGGTATGTGTGTGCATGTGTGTATAAATCACTGTTTATATAAATAACTGCATTTCTCTTCCATTCTCCAGCATGCTTTTTCTCTTTACGTGCTCAGATTTGATGATTTAAGGTAGTTTATACTATTTTTCAGCTCATACTCTTACCCGATTATACTTCTAGCTTAAATTTTAATCTCCTTTAAAACATGTCCTATAAGAAAATACTCTTATTAATGTAGTTTAGTAATATGAGATATTTTAGCATTCACTAAAAAAAGTTTTTATGAATGACTAAAATAGGGGAATAATGACTACTATGGCTAGTAATAGGAAAGCAAGAAAGCTCAGCTAGCTGTGGATCGAAAACATACACAGATACCAGTATGGCCATTCATGTTTAATGAAATGCTTAAATTGACTTAGATTTAATCACTATAATTTATACACTTTAAAATCATGGGTCAGCTATTCAGTAGCTGCAGTATCTTTATAAACGCCAGAAATTATTTTTCTTTAATGATTGTATTTTAATTTGCAATTGTTTTGTTCCAACATTGAAATGAGAAATGCAATTAAAAGCGAATAAGAAAAATAGCACTAGCAGTCCCATGTTTTGGATGGCTATTAAGGTTCACTAACTATGGCCATATAACCACATAAAAATGACACCATATTACCATGATGGTGATTTGGAGTTACATTAACGTATCAGAACTATAGGTCATGTCAGTTCTAGGTCAAGACTGAAAAATCTTAGCTGATGTTATTTTTTAACTGTGGTTTCCATGTCCCTCTTACTCCAGTGTTCTCCACAGCAAGATAAAATAAAAACTTAGGAGTACTTAGCACAGTAAGGCTTGGAGAACAGGATCTGGAATCACATCAGTACTTTAGCCATCATTCCTTCTCTGGAGAGAAAAAACAAAAGCAATTTATGCTTTCGTGATCTGGAAGCAGCCAGATTGTTCCAGTGGTGGTTGTTGTCATAAAATTTCAGTCCAGAGGAAAATTAGTGGTAAATATCAGAGAATACGGTAGTGTGGGTATATTTGGGACCATTTCATCCTATGTCGCAGAAAAGTTTTTCATAAAGCAAATACTAACCAATTTGTACTGACTTGATCTTGCATTTAAATGACTCAATTTTAGTGAAATTCCAGATTTAAATATTGATCCGTGTTCTCTTTTAGAGTCCTTCCATACTCATGCTGCAAGTTTCCAAGCTCCTTCCCAAAGCAAGTTGCATCTGATGAACTATCTAGCAGAGACTCAATCAAGTGTCATTCTAGCTGTAAATCAGTGAGTTGAATATACAGAAGTGAAGAGATATTCAAGACCTATAAAACTGTCTAATCCATCCATCTGCCATCACAATACCAAACTTAAAAATGTTTTCTCCAGGATGGTTTTAAAAGACCTGTTACATGATTTCCACCACTTCACTTTTACATACTTAGACTAAACTTTCTTCCTCTTAATCGTTCCCTATAATATTTACACCATCTTTATCACACTCTCGTCCCTTTTTCTTTTTTCCACTTTGGTTGCTGTTCACGGCTTCTTCTTGAAATGAATCAATGAGACCAGTGATGTTTGACTTTGACCAGTCAAGGTCTGAGTGAGGTTTAGTCCTGGGAGGGACTGCAGGGGAGAGGAAGAGAAGGGTTACTTTGGGCTTGCAATGTCAAAAATCAGCACTAGTTATGTTGTATTTTTGTTAGGATCCCATCTTGTCATAGGCAGCTGCAATTTTAGTTCAGATTGCTCTGGGCTGTCCTGTATGATATGTCCTGTATGATATGTCCTGTGTGATATATTTTCTCTTCTTGTGAACAATTACTCACAGGTTGAACTGGGAAAGGTAATGAAGAGGAACTTGTCATGGGGTGATCTGACTGCAAAAGAAATACTGGTTTACCAAGTTCCAGGACAAAGGAAAGACTACCAGATTGTCTACAAAATAGAGCCTGGATTGGTTTCTGAATAAGATATGATTCTCTTCATTATTTGATATGTTTTTACCAAGTGCTTTCAGTTGTCTTTGTAGGAAAAAATACACATTGCATTTTTTTCCATTGCATTTCCTCCTTCCATTCTTGTACCCACAGGCATAATCACTTGAAAATCTTCAGAAAAGTTGTGCATATGGGGAAATATTCTTCATTTTTTTTAAAAAAGATCCAAGCTAAATGTATGTAAGCCACCCCGAGGACTCCAGAACAAAGAATTAAATTTGCATTTAGAGTAGTTGCTAAGATGCAGTCACAGATAAGAGAAGAAGGTGTAACAGCCTATCTGCAGGCTTTGCTTTTCTCAGGGAGCTTTGAGTTTACTTGGACAGTGCACCAAATCAAACACCGGACAACTTGAGGGAGTTGACAACTCTCCACTGTTTAGAGAAAGCACTATGAGCATTTTTGTAACAGATCTTTGACATGACGTATTCAGGATGTAAAGGGAAAACATTTGATCAAATCATGGTCTTCTGACCCTCTTACTTTTAACGTGCATAGAGTACTTAGAAGTAATTATTTGGTAATTGTCAGATTTTTGTCCACTGCAGCATGAAATCCTGTTGTGATGAGCATGTGATAACTGACAAAAAAAATGATCTGCTATCAAGGCTGAGGTTCTGCAGCTGCAAAAAAGAGCAGTCTCAAGAAATGAGCAGTCCCATAAAATGTCAGTGATGCTACTCACTGGAGAAAGATTGCAGCATCACAACCTTACACAGCCATCTAAAGCAATAATGTGATGCTATAAGAAAACAAAGTAGACAGTATAGATGGGAATGACAGCCCCAGTATAAATCCAATCCTTTACTTCCGAGCATAAAATCTCATTGATCTTATTTTTGAACACACATGAATGCTTGCTTTTATTATTTTGTGGATGTATACACATGTAGTGTATACAGTATTTTTGCTGGTAAGCAATACAGAAAGATCTTTTATATTTTTAAAGTGTTAATTTTTCCATCTGAGTGCTATTTCAGTGTTGGGGACTCTTATTTTAGCCATCATCTATCCATAGATTCCAGTTGTTGGTTTATTACACCTACTCTGGCAGGTGCAGACTATTTGCTATAGTTAAGGAAAAGCCATTTTTTTATTGACATGTTAAGTCCCAAATACAGTGCAAATAAAACCTCTCATAAAATGCTTTTATATGATAGATTTTTATTAAAAGTGCTGTTTACAGCTGTGATTTATTGTATATGGTAAAAATAATGAAAAAAAAGCAACTGTACATTTATGCAGAAAAAAGCATTTATATCCCAAACTGCAGTTGAGATTCAACGGATATTTCAGTGATTGATGTATCTGCATGAATGTAATATGGGTCCTTTTGTCAGGAAGCTGGTAATATGGAGCCCAAAACTTTATTTCCCACCTAAACAAAATAAGCAAACCTCCTCAAATCTCATTTTTCCCTACTCTGCATCCTAATTCAGGATAGGCAAAATAAAGATGTCTGATGTTGGAACAGTTCACTCGGCACTCAGCAGAGTTTTGGCTGCAGGGGTGGAAGGAGTTGAGATAAATAAAGGAACCTCATGGGCCACTGGCAAAACTGGAAGGGTGGTGATCGCCTTTTACATTACCCACTGGTTAAAGTACTCACATAATTGAACGGAGACCACAATTAACGTCTCTTCCCCAGATTGCTTTAGAAGCCCATCCCCTTCACTGAACTCTCTGACCTCCAGGCTGAGCCCTTCTGTTTCCTGTCCAGTAAATACTCAAGTATACTATGCTAAATTATCAAGTTTTGGTGGGACAGAACAATCCATCCCACATTTATCCAGGACCCACTGACTATAAACTCTGATAAGGCCTGTTGTTCTGCTTCAGTGAATTAGAAGTGGAGGAGAGAAAGACCTGAGTGGGGCCTGACCAGTACACAGACAGCAAGATTATGCTATTACTTGTAAAATTCAGCATTAATCTTTCATGAGGATGAACTCTGGAGCTGTACTCTACAAAAGGAAGAGAGTTGACTGGCCTTTAGTTGGCTCTTTCTGAGGATCTGCTGCTAATGCTCAGAAGACAGTGGGTGGCTTAACTGCTGGTGGGAGTATCTGTACAACTCTCCTTCATAGAATGAAGTTAGTCAGACTAAATGACAAGAAATTGAAGTTTTCAGCCTAAGTGCTTTGCTTGTAGCCACTTCCACCAAGCTACCTAGTCAGGACTAGGAGCCTATGCCATATGCCAAAATAAAATCTTGAAACCGCCCCTCAGCGGTCAGAGACATGTCCAGTTTCAGAGAGGTTTTCAGAAGCTTTTGTACTGCAGTGCTCAGACACAACAACAGCAATTTAATCCTTACTCTCTGCTTTTCGAAAGGCTACGTCAAACCTTTTATATTGCTTTAAGATGACAGTTTCTCTAGGTTTAGACGGGTAAAGGAACATCTGAGTAGCTATCAAAGCAGGTTCAGGCTCCCTGATGAAGTGGAGCATACTGCTGTGCTGGGTCCTTCATATACATTAAGGATTATATGCTTTTGAGGCAGGAAATATCTAAGTAGATACTGTATATTTATATCCCAATTTATAAGCCAGAAAAATTAGAAACCTAAGGAAGCATCCCCTATTTCAGTGTATACCACAAAGCTGTGAAGCATTATTTCTTATGCACAAATCATTAATAATCTCTATTACTTGCATAAAACCCAACCCTTATCTCCTCTTAGACAGAAGGACTTCATCAATGCTTAAAGTTATTTTCAGTTAATTCTGGGTTCATTTCTATTTCCAAATACTTTAAGAAATTGAAAATCAGTGTAAGAATATATGCATTTGGAGAGGATAAAATCAAGCAACTCTGTGAATTACAGAGGCAGTAGCTCAGATACAAAGGCTCTTCTAATTTATATGTCCCAATGGTGTTCAACAGATCAGCATCTGTGAAGAGGTGTTCTTCTCAGAGAGCCCTCTTGTCTGGTTTGAGAAAACTGCAGTAAAAATGGATGATAGAGTAACGCATCTCCAATTAGTCAATAGATCAAATACGTTTATTTCCTCTACCAAACGAAGTCTGTGACCCCTGTAATTTTTTTGCCTGCAATCAGCTCACTTCAAGGAAAAGTAAACACAACAAAGAGTTAACAGCTCATTCCTGAGTTTCTTCACTGTATTTCTCATACAGGATTTAATACAGGACAGGCAGTTTACAAAAAGATTACTATAACTTATTCCCTTGCTATTACGCTTGTTAGCACTACAAGGCAATACATATTTGACACATTTGTATTCCACTACATCAGATTTCTCTCTTCAGCAGCTGCTGTTTATGCTGTGCACCGATCTTATAACTGTGCGTGCATCTAAATATAAAGAGTTGAATAAATTTTAATAGTATTAATAATTTTAACTCTGTACACACAGTTAACTGCAACTGTAACTGTGTGTACAGAGTTAAAATTATTAATACTATTAAAATTTATTCAACTCTTTATATTTAGATGCAAACCTATTAAAAATCTACCCCTGACAAATGAAAGCTGTGTTCCAGGTAACCTGATGCTTCATATTTCCTAATATTGCTGCTCTCTTCATGTGCTGACAGAAGTAATCTACACACAATAGATTAAGTCACATATTTCAGAAACCACCTCTGTCTTTCCGAGTGTGCGACCCACTATGACTGTGTATGGGGAGGCTCCAGGAAAGGCACCTGTGGTGAGGAATGAATATTCTAATGTTTCTGAACCTTTTGGTGAAGGTGAAGGGGGCTTGTTGAAAACATTGCTGTGAGCAGATGGACCCCTGAAACCATCTGCTATCGAAGCAACTAAATGTTCAATGATGCATTACGAAATTATTTAGCTCTCAAAGAGCCTGAAAGTAGTTAGTAATGATGGCATCTGTACTGAGAGCAAACAACCTATTTATATATGATCTATCACTTCATAAACTGTTTGGAGACCATCTTTCCTTAAAGAAGCAGTAGTCTTGTTGACTCCCAGAGTAAAATACTGAGTTGCATGTGATAACTTGCAAAATCCCAGCTAGTTCTTTTTTTCTTCTTGTAAGAATGCACTCTTTGCTGGAACGTGCTGGAATGCAAGCTTTGTTTTGAACAGAAGGGATTGCACTGTGTGCTAGAGCTACTTTCTGTATCAGTGCACAAACATAACAAATGCAAAAAAAAAAAAAAGTGTAATGTATTTACTCAGTCTTAATCAAATTAGGATCCTACCTTTTTCTTTCCTGTGAAACATTTCATCCCATTTAGAAGTATCAGTAAAGTAATAGGCATTTAGGAATCAAGGCTTCCAAATATGAATTTGTTTCTTCATCTACTTAGATGATTCTTGTACCTTATATAGTTACCATGGGAACTATTAAAACTTGTTTGTGTGGATTTAGTTATGTTCCATGTATGTAGTCAACTGCTTAATATATCAAGATATTATACATTGTATTATAGATGTTTTTGCACCTGAAAAACACTGTATTGTAATTATTATTTTGAGTTTCACATATTTCTACGAATAATAAGGTTTAGATGAATGTTTATTCCAACTTAAGTGATATTACATTGATTATTTTTCTACTCCAGATAGTTAAAACAGAGAAATGTATTTCTTTTCTTCATTTTCTCTCAAAATTACTAAACATATCTAGAGACTTGCTTACAAAAATGATGTCTAGTCTGAAAGCTCTTTCAACTATGTAAGAAACCTGTACTTCAGTAAAAGGTTTTTATGTAGATATGAGGAAATACAGCACCAAGTTTTAAGCAGAAATCCTCATTAATATCAACAGTGACTCCTTATCAGCTCTTCTGGTCTAATATCTTTGTTGAGATTGTACAGGTTATTTTAATTCTTTATTTGGAAGCAACAGTCCTAGTGCTGAAATCAAAGAAGATTTTGCCCAAGGAGAGACATCAGCTTAATGTGCAAACCATAATTAAGCAGACCTGGTAGGGCCTAACTTGGACACAGACAAGTCACATCACAAGCATGGACTGCCCCAGTCCCAAAGCCTTCACTGAGGCAAAATTGAGCCCCCTGCAGTGGAAAAGACACATTTCTAATCTCTGTGCTTTGAGGCGCAGTCACTAGACACTACTGACCATCTTGAGCTGCGTCAATAGGATTTCTTACTCTACTCACACACTTACTGACCTTGGAGCCTTCCTCAGACACTCCTTCATCCTCCCAGCTCAGAATAGCCCCTACCTGCAACCACCACCTCCCTTTGGATGCTTGCCAACCTTAGGACGGCACCGCTTAAACTGCAACTTTGGTGTCTAGCAGAGATCTTGTAAACATGAGCAACTTTAAGCATTGTTAAGTTAAAATACATGCAAGTGCTATGGAGAGGCAAACCAGCTCCTACTCAATCCCATGGCATGCACTGCTTATAGAGATAACACACTGAGTATTCATGATTCAGCTCTGCATAAAGCCTTTGCCATGTGTTTGCACTTGCAGAAACCAGTTTAGTCTATGCATATTTAAAGAAAGCAAACCTTGCTCAGCAGAATTTAAGCCTAAGTTGCCTCAAATTTTCAGGGTGGAACAAACACTTCAGTCCCAAATATTTTGTTGAAGTGCAGCAATCTGGATGTTTGCAAGCTTAATTTGAGTTTATTTTTATATATTCTATCAGTTAAGCTTCTGCTTTTTTAATTAAAAATACTTAGAAAAGATGTTATTAAACTGTTATAATGTTGAAAGTTGTTATAAACCAAATGTGGCAGAACAAAAATTCATTCCTTACAGCCTTTGGAAATGTGGGCATGTGAGAAAGGGAGGACAGGACAAAATATCTTCTTTAAATTGCACCTTTTCTTTGTCATGGAATTAAACTCTGAAGGTTTGCAAGAGTCTCAGTGTCTGGTCAAATACTCTCCACACTCTCCTGTTCTTCTCTGCAGACTTCAGGTCTACTTGACATGGAGGCTGCATTGCGAGTGGGACTGAAAGAAAAATTGCCCCCCTGATAGCTACACACACCACAAAAATTACAGGACCGAAACAAAAGGCTGGCATATCTGGCTGACACACTATATCCCTTTCCTCTCTACCACCTGTCAATCAATCACCAGTCAATCACAGAAAGCCACAATCAGCCACTTAATGACAGCCAGATGGCATCTACTTCTCATGAACTGTACTCCTGAAGTCATACTTGCTCCCTGTAACTAGCAGCATTTCCTATCCCGGGTAATAATGAGGTGTTTTTTGTATTCAGACGAAGCCATAATGCCTCGCACCTCTGACAGGACGCCCCTGTGAACAGAATACAGGCTCTGCCAGAAGCGTTGTTTTGCTTCAGCGAAAGAATCAATGCTGCTTTAGAAACGCTGATGCTCCCCCTCCACAGCTGCATGCATCCCTTAAACTTTGATCAGGGAGAGGTTCGCTGGTTTGTGAATAAGAATTGCGAATAACGTGGAAATTTTAGTAGGCATTCATTCTGCCTCCCTTATTTCTCTGCAGTCCTGACACAGGGAAGGAATCCATACGGAGACCAATGTGATCTTCTTCACATCGGTTTACCAATGATTTCAACCTTGACCCAAAGGGAACACTTCTTCTGGAAGTGACAGGTAATTTAGCTTTCTTGCTTAGTTCTGGGGCTCTCTTGTGGTGAATTATGTATAGTGCTTCTGTGATACGGACCTTTGTCCATGAAGGACCCAGCTGAGGCTGTTAAACTTCTTTTAAAGACATTTTATCTATAAACACCAATCAGTCATGAAGGTTCTTTGCAATAAAAATATTTCTGCCTCGGGACCAGATGGCAAACTCAGTTTTGAAGTGATCAAGTTTGGGCCCATCAAGCATGAAACTGGATTAAGGCCTTGCTTATAAAGCTTTTCACCAAACTGAGTAGAGGCCGGAGGTTTTGCTCTGTTATGGGATGGCTTACTGCATTACAACGGGTACATTTCAGTGACTTAGTTCAAATTGCAACTTTCCCTCCAAGGAAAAAAGATCTTCTATGATCACCACACACTCTCTGAGCAATACTGTTTGTTTTCTAAGACGGATCTAATCCAGTTTAGCAGGAGAGGACTTATTTATGACCAGGCTGGTGAAACATGGTTCTGGTGTGTGAATTTTAGCCTGGGATGGCCACTACTGGCCAGGTCTTCAGCATCCAGTAGCTCTCACCTGAAACTGCTTGGCATTGTCTCTGTACAGCTGCGGAAGATAAGAGTTGTTTTTTTAGGGAGGATTAAGTATGGATTGGATGACTTGCAAACAAATGCATCACTGCATCCCATTTCATGGGACCTTTAGAAGTGTGCAGGCTCTTTACTCACAAGGTAAGTAAGTATGTCTGCTGCTTAACAACACAAAACTTGTTTATTCAGAGTTCTTCCTGGCAATTCCAGCTCAGGCATGTCCCTCCAACACGCTCGCCACCCACTTCAGGATATCTTCCTGCTTTATCGGGCAGGAAGGCACAAGACCTTCATGAGAAGATTCTTCCCTGTTACCGCTCCTGTGCTTACGTTTGTTGCCATACCAAAGACACATCAGTGTCAAATGCATATATTTTTTCTTGGCAATTTCAGAAGCTTCTCCCTCAAAAAATCTTGGAGGTAGATACCTTGCAATTCAAGGACGGGCAGATTTTATCCATTAAAGATGGGATGTAAATGGAGGCAACCTTCCACAACATTCCCCCCCGCATATACATACATTTTCAGCCCTGTTTCTGGAGTGCAGACAGAGAATCTCATTAGGAATCTAATATAATAAGGGCATGTAGATACTGGGGTTGGGGGGGTGGAAATCAGATTAGCTTCATTACTTTATTCTGCACCTCACAGCGCTTCTGCCAGTGGACAATTGCATTAGATCAGAGAGGAGATCAAAAGGCAAAAACTCCCCAGAAATACTGCTGCTCATTGTCTGATACAGGAATGGGAAAAGTGCACCGTTGGAGGACACAGAGCCATGGTAGATACCAGACACTTTTGGGAAGGGCAGTAATTTTTTTCTTTACACTTGTATGATACTTTTGCCTGTTGAGCTCATGGTACTTGAAAGGCCAGTCTAGAGTCCGATACATAGAGACATGGAAACTAAACAACTTGTCCAAGTGTATGCAAGTGGGTACCCAGGGAGATGACAGTCTGCTAGACATGTCCTGTCTGCAGAGCTCTACTGCCTCACTCACCATTATCTCTTCCACAGGCACTTTTTTCTGGACACCTTTCAGTTTTGAACATGGGAGCAACATTTCAGCTGAGTGCTCTGCTTCAGCAATGCTAACCTGAGAAAGGAACACAAGGGAGTGTATGCTGCTTGCCATATAAAACATTAACAGCCTAGACCAGTTCAAGATCCTCCTGCAGCAGTCTTCCTGTACCAATCTGAGGGAGCACAGTGACCACAAAGGCAGCTTAACCAGCTACCCCAAGTTATTTCAGTCCAGGCAGTGAAGGTCTGCCATAGTTCCTTCAGTCCTGATAGTGCAGCCCAGAATCCCACCTCATCCCATATCACACCTTGCCTGGCAGTCATGGAAAGTGGGCTGGATGGGACCTTTTGGCACAAGAACTGCCATGTCACTGGTGAAATACCTTAACATGCTCCTGCGTCGCACTGAGGGACCAGTCACTGCAGATTGTTGCTGTTGTCAGCAGAGAGCAGGGGAAATGATCTTCACTGACTTCTACTCCACACCTTTAACTTCTCTTCTTAAAGAAGTAAATTCCAGACACCTCAATCTTTATCAGGGAGCAAATGAGAAAGACTGACTCAGACCGAAACAGCGTAAGAAGTTCCTGGAGCTCTGTAAGCCATTCTGGTTGTGTCCAAGAGTGCTGAATGCATTGTCAAATCCCGAAGCTTTGTTACTGTGGTATTTTTTCATTTGCTAATGTTATGCACATTTCTTATGCACAATTGATGCTGTTTTTTCTTCCACTGCCATTTTCTTCTTCATTACTCCTTATGGAAGCCCTGTAATTTAAGCAAGAAAGATAAATGTTGCATGGTATCTGCTACTGCTATGACAAACAGGTTGCTCTTTACATATCACAGAAAGGAAAAAAAAAGGAAAAAAATAAAAGTTGAGACATAGGCAATTAAATCAGAAATAAGAGGTGGAATATATGGCTCATTCATTAGAAACTAGATATTCTTTATGAAAACAACTTGTAAGGAAGTAAAAGCACTATTAACCATGTAAGGCTCACAGGATCAGCTTACTGATACTGTCATACAGTTCGTGAAAGTGTTACAGCATTCCTGAAGTCTATCATTATGGCTCCAATATTTAATCAAATGGCAAATTTAGAGGGATTTGTCCTACAAAGATAGAATTTTTACATACTCCAAGTTGTGGTTCATAGTCTAATGTTCTTCAGTTTGCAACTAATAGGATGAAAATCTACATCTATAAAAACCTAAAAGTGGTGTTTACACAAATGAACAAATTACAATCTTTGTCTTTTATGCTTACCAAGATTGTAAAGTTCTCCAAAATACAAAACCAATGTAAGATTTCATAGGTCATGCCAAGTTCACATATGCTGCAAAATTACTTGGTAATTTATTAGCATAAGTGAACATATATTAAGGTATTAAAGTGTCCTTTTGCCTCATATCGTATGCCTTTAGATACAATTTAACCTAATCCAGAAAAGCTACCCTAATTTCAAATAAGTATGGTCACTCAGGAGGTATGGCCATCCAGCAAGTACCCACAAAGAACATTTGTTTGGCCCAGACCTTTTATTTATTCCTGTCAGATTTCTCTTCTATTGAGAAATTATAGTTCAGCTACTGTTGTAGAAGTACTGCTATTAAAGGTACACCAGTGAAGATTTTATCACCCTGGGTGAAACATACATCTGCTTCTTCAACAAACACATTTGTGGATGACAGAGAAACAGAAGGTATCAGAAAAACACGACAAGAAAAAAAACCTGAGCATTCAGGGGTAAGAAGAGACTAAACAAAGACAAGATGCTTGAGGCAGTCAATAACACGAATACTCCAATAATAATGACAGCAATAGGAAGTTTTTTCCCAGCTGCTTCTTCAGAAGTGTGTACAGAAAAATCTATACTGTGAATTTTACTGACAGGGGTATCTTTTTATATATTCTTCCATATTTTTAGAAGTCTAATGAAAAGCATGCTCTAGGGTTTCCACAGACATCAGTACTTATGTATCCCTTCCCTAACAATACCAATCAAATAATAGAAAATATTTTCCCTGAATTCTCCTCATGTCCCCTTCTCTTCTTATTTCCAGAAGCACATTGCAAATACCTCCATGTGCCTGTATGTTAACTTCTGAACTGCCAGAAAGAGCTTGAAGGCAAGATGTACTGACAAGGAGAATTCCTTTCTTAAAAGCTCAAGTCATTGGGCACCTTTAATTAAAAATTGTATTGATTTTTTCCATTGCTTTTAATGACAGGCACTAGTCTGTGGCTTCCATTGTTAGCCATTGACAGTTTAAGTAGTGAAACAAAGGGCACTTATACAGCACTTAGTGCAAAATTATGACTGATTAAAAAGTCATTTGTCATGGTAACAGCATCTGCTTAAGCTTCGCAAATTTTTAAATGCACTCTTGCACACAGTGTGTAGGAAGATGTGGTACATGCAAGTCTTCATAGCCATGTCCCTCAGCAATTTAAATACATTATTAAAGTGCCATGTGAATCACATTTTTTAAGCAGCTACTAGTTTCTCAGAACATTTGCTTGAAGAAGTTTGAGCTCTGCTAAAGCTTCAGGGTTTGACCACAAAGGGAAATGTAGCAGAAATCTAGGCACCTGTGTTCAAACCTTTTAAACATGTTACAGATCTCAGAAAGAATCCAGGGCTCTTATTTAACTGGGATTAAAACAACTCACGATTTTAGTACCTCTATTTTCCTGTCTTTTCAAAGGCAGGCTCCTGCCTTCAGATGTGTCGAGGGTGCTTAGCATACCAAGGTGCAGATAGTCAGATTAGTTAAATCACTATTGCTCAATTGCTGTCAGTAGACCACAGTCACTAGCATCTAAAGATCAGTTCAATGCAGACATGAGCACAATTAAAAAAATAATCTAACTATATTCATCAGAAGAACTGACCACAACTAATAACAATCATACTGCAGTTCACATACAAATATCTACAGAAAGTGCACCAATATTCACTGTGTAGGGCAAAGCCAAAAGTGATCTGAGAAATTTGAAGGACATTGAGCACAGAAATGACAGTGGGTGGAATTTGAATATTGCCCTCAGGCTAGCATCAAATTCTGGGGCAAACAAGCAGTCTGGAGTCTTATTCTTCTGCATGAGTACATAGAGGGTTTTATATTTGTTAATTCCTTTAAAAGAAGCTCCAATTATGTATTCTACACCATTTCCTCCAATCATTTCCTGGAGGCATCCACCCACCAGAAGCTAAGCCTAAAAATTATTTCCAGAGATGGCTGGTGTATTTTGGATTAATTCCTTTTCCCTTTGTGTGGAAATAACTGGGAAACATTTTTCCAAGAAGATCCATTGCCATGAAGACATCTGAGATTTTTTTCCTGCCTACATTGTCCCTGGCCTTCTCTGACTGCTGTTTCTAAGCTTCCATGACTTCGGATCAAGCTCCAGAAAAGTATTTTGCCCACATATATATACATGTATATATTTCGTAAATTCGTCATAAGTTTACTCTTGACGTGGTGCAAGTGCCCTCCTACTTCTATTTTCTTCTTCCTATTTCCTAGGTTTCACCTTTCCCTCTTCTCAGAGACCGCTGCACTATTGGGCACCTTCTCAACCTTCATTTGACTTCAACTTCTCCAGTAGCCTAAGTTTTGAGGAAGGAAAGATAGTCTTGTAGCTCAAGAATTTGAACAAGACAGTAAGAGAGAACACTATTAGCCATAAAACACAATTATTCTTGTGCTGTTAGTGAGATAGCAGAATATATACAGACAGTATAAGACAACGTTAGCCCTTTAAACTACCGTTAAAATGAATTTGAGCGAACCAAGAATACTTGTACTAAATCAGCACTTTATGCCATGCTAACAATGAGATTTTGATTTCTAGTCAATCACTCTAGAGTCAGTCTATTCTACAGACTTTTGGTTCGAAACTCGTGTTCATTAACGTAGAGATACATAGCCCAAGAAGGAGATGTTTTCTCACTGCAGTCAAGCACCTTCATTAGCATTATTTCTAAAAACATTGCATTTCCCCTTCCTCACAGAGGTTACAGCTAGAAATTAATTCAGCTGCTTCCTTTGTTGCTTTAATTTCTATATTTTTTTAACAGAGTGCCTGATAGCAGTAATAAGTTGTTAACAACTTTGAATCCATAAAATAGGGGGGAGATGAAAAATCCAATTAGCCAGTGGACATCACATTCATTTGTTAGCAGCAAAGGCATGGTCAGACCCAGAAATATTTGGCTCCTTTCTAATATCTGGGAATGTTTTCTTACTGTTTTTCCCAAATCTGATTCCTGAGAACACTTCTATTGGACTCTAGTCCTCGGACAATTTACCAAAGTCTCTACAGATTACATAGGAACTGAAATTTTGCAGTTCACAGCTCTCTCCAAGGTGAGTGCATTCACATTCCCGACAACAAGTCCAGCCTTGAAAATTCCAGTTTAGGTATGGCTTCTCAGTGGCATGCTTTTTAATAATTTCCAAGATACAGAAGATATTTTTTCCCTTTTAATATTAATTGAAATAGATGAATTATTTTGACTGAAGTTTTCTGAAGCTTTTTCTGTGCTTTTGACATATATCAGAAGTGGCAAATTTTAGTTGTTTGTAACTAAGTCAAATGTTACCTCTTAATGAGTAACAACTCTGATCTAGTTATAAATAACTAAACACTGAGTTTTAGAAGGATTAGCAACTGTAAGATCAAGCAGTCATAGCTGGTTCCCCTACAATCTGCAAGAGGGTGTTGCCTGGAAGTTTTCTAGAAATTTTGGTCTAGATTTTAACTTAATGGCAACTGACTTACAGGCCATAAAAATTCATAAGATATGGAACACAGCAAATGAATCCTTTGTAAGTGAACTGTAATTATGTGTATTTTGTATGTGGTGAAGAAACTAACCATGTAAATGATGACAGCTAATTATATACAGCTCTCCTGGGCATTAGTATCACTCTCCCTGACAGCATACTCCTCTTTAAGGTTTTTTTCTTCTTTGTATATAGGCAACTATTTCTGCATATTCCTTAAGGGAATTGTGCTGTTACCTTTGCACTGGTTAAATGAAAACTAAATGTTTTTATCACAGAAATCCTTAGTGTAATCCAACTCATTTCTCCGTTATTGTGCTAATAAGTCAAATCCGGCTCTTCTTCTTACTGGTGTCAAGCCAAACTAATTCTGCTGATTTCAATGAAGTTGCTATGGATTTACACATGCAAAGCTGTCAGCAGATATTTGGCTGCTGGTTTTGCTCCCCTGGGAGAGCTGGAGATTACAGCCTGCAGAAGGAACTGTGAACAATACTGAGTCAGACCAGGGCTTGCCCTCGAGGGAGTGGGGGGAACGACACGAGAGGAATTTGGGGAAAGTAAACCCCTTAAAATCTTTCCTGGAAGAATTCCCTCCAACTTCTTCCAGCTTGAAGGAAGGGGGAGGTGTGTGTGGGAAGTAGGAAGGAGGGCAATGCAGGGATGAAGATGGTCTCTTCACAAAAATCTAACATGCAAGAGGTTCTGAAAAAATTGATCAGTATTTCAGGATACATTTGAAAGGGTCTCTGGAGACACTGCCTATGAGAGACCATAGCCATTTTGATATCCCTGCTTCTTTGGAGCACTGTTTATTTTCCAAAGCTGATCTGACTCTTTCACAGTCAACTTTCTCTAGACTTTTGGTTGAAGGTATGCAGAAGAGTCTACACTGTCAGGGATTACAGGAGGAATAAAGACAGTACATGTTGCAGTACTTGTGTGTACCTTTGCTGTGAGCTTCAAGGATAAAGCCTGAGGTTACGCTCACTCTCTCCTCTCTGCCCTCATCCTCTTGAATTTCTGGAATTGGACACAGAGATGGAGATGGGGATGTGACTTACCTATATTACTTAATCGTTAAAAATTGCCCATGGCTGGAGTACCCCTTCTATGCTGATCCTGGTAGGCGGCTTGCTGTCATTGTTATTTTTGTGATCCACAATGAAAAAGATCTGCATTGAAGCATTTGCTAAAGAGCCCTAACTGGAAATACACTAGGAGTGTAGTGTATGGTTCAGTCCTTTACGTGATTCTGAATCTTACCACATTGCAATAAATATCACATATTTCATATAACTCTGACTAGTACCATGTGAGATAGCAATTGAATGGATATGAATATACATAAATACATTTGAATGCTGTCTCCTGGAGGCCATGCAACTTCTGACATCACTTGTCAGAGACCCTGCACCACTAATAGATCTTCTATTTCTCAATGTTTTGCCGATTCCTCTCTTTGAGCCCCAGAGCCATGTGGGGAACCCAGACACATTGTCTTATTCTTGCTAGAAATGTAAAAAAAATGCATTTTCCTTCTAATAAATCCCCATAGTAAAAACAAAGCAACAAGTTTGCATGTCTTCAACTGCTAATGTAAAGGATCAGTGATTTAACTTCATTTACTCCCCTGCTGCCAAAGCCACTGCTGAGCTGCTCAGGCAGCCTGTTCTCTTCTTACGTGCAAGACCAAATCCTGACTCGAATGCGATTTCATTCAGAACTGCCTCCTGACTCTTGCTTACCAGAAGGCCATTCTGGTGATGCAGTTCTTCCATGTGCTCTTGTTTCTACAGTCTTGATAATTTCAGATTTTGTATGTAAGACGTAGCAAAGCCTGCTAAAACACTGACCCTATTAAGTAATTATTAGCCTCAGAAACTCCTTCTTCTTTTCATGCACACACATATGTTCTTACCTCATACCCCCATCCCCATTTTTCATAGCAGATTATCTCATTAAGCAGCCATCAGTCCTGTGAGTCCTAAAATGTTTGCCAAGGTCACACAGGTAGTTTTCAGCCGAGTCAGGAGTAGTTCCCATCTCCCAATTCCCAGCCCTGTGCTCTGGCTACAATTTCATTGGGGTGATTTGTACACGTATGAACAAACTGTGTATCTTGAAAAATGAATACAACCGATTTTGTTCAACGGCAAGACATTTTATATGTGTATATATATAAAATTATTTACAGACTATAACTTCTTCATGGTTTATTTCAGCCTACACATGGAGCAGCCTTTACCACTGAAGATAAAAGTAACTTCTTAATTTGAGAAGAAATATTAAAACTATGATTTCTCCTCCCTGTTGTTATCTGAAACAGTGGTAAGGATGTATTGTTGTTGTTGTTTTTTAATAGAGAGGTTGAGCAATTTCAGTGGATGTAAATCAGCATTGTTTCTCAGGTACCAGTGGAGTTACAGCAGGTTGCATTGGCTCAGACCTATCCAGAATTTTAATGTGACAGTGGCCCTTGGAAAAAAAAATTGGAAGATTACTTAAAGACATCAATTAATCCTAGACTTCAGGATATAATACATATTTGGGGAAGGTAAGAAAAGGTATTTAAAAATTAAAGGAGATCTGAGAATGGCAGGAGCTGGAATTCTTATATGTAATAAAATATCAGGGAGAGAGATACATGATTCTTACAGTAAATGCTTTGTTTTGTGTATAATGATATCTCAGATTAATTTTCTTTGATGTCTGCATGGTTTTTTGTTTCATGTGAAAGAAGATTTGTTGGCTCTGTGGCATTCATTGTAAACACAGGTGTCTTGGAAGAGCTGCAGGTGTTCACCCTCCTCAGCTTATTCTAGTCCCTATGGGTATGGGGGGAGGGAAGGAGGGGAACTTGCCTCACCAGAAATATATTTTCTGCGTGACCTTGAAAATAATGTCTAAAGCTCTGAAGCATGTGATTATGCCTTGGCACGTGAGCAGTACTTGGCCAATATATGACCTAAATGTGGTTTTCAAGTACAGATACTGGGCTTTTCCTTTTGTGTTTGTGTTTATTTGTTATGCTTTTTGCTTTGCTTATGGTAAAAAAGGGATTTGCACATGTATCAGTATTCACTGATATCTCACTTCTCTAATCAGGGAAGATTTCCTATACCAGCTCATCCCTTGGATATTACGGAATAATTTAACACAGATATAGAAGAGGAAGCCTAGAAACTTGGCCTCTATTTTACTTCCTTTGGCACATCCTTGTTCTGTCTTGATGTCCCCTTACAGACAGAAAAGGAAGCTTTGCGCAGTAAGAGAAAAAAACTCTCTTCCTTTTCTCCACTCATCAAAGCCCTTTGGCCAAGTAGAAACAGAATAGACAGTTTAGCTGCTAATGCACTGAATTAGGATGATTTCTTAGCTGAGAAGAAGGCTAACCCATGAAGGTGTGACCAAATTCAAGTTGATGCAGCAGAAGATGAAATCTATCTGATTTTTCTTATAATGTCTCCCTTGCACATCTTTCTATCAGGCACCAGGTTTTCCTCTGAGCACTGCATGATTTAGAAGGAGAGGTAGGTGCTGGAAGCAGGTGAGGAGTAGGGTTGCAGAGACCTGGGCAACTCGTGGGATGTGGACACCCCAGAGAGCACTGCCCGTTTTGGGGCAGAAAGAGGAAGATTCCTTTCAGAGAGTTGCTAATGACCTGCAGAGGAGCTGCACAGCAGTCATTTCACAGATACGATGGCAGGTCACTGCGACAGATGTTCCCAACATATGTGGAGAATTAATTACCCACTAGTAAACAAAATCTGTGATGCGGAGAGTCATTTTGTCCAAATTTCTTTCGATTTTGCTGTTATTAGGAGCTTAATTTTTCTTGATCAGCCAGACCCTCTTGAATTAAAGTGTTCCTTAATGGGCTGTACTGAACATTTTCTGAAGTGAAGTGCGGAGGGAAAGTGGCAAAGAGGGGGTCAGGGGAGATGAGTTTAGCTGGAAGAGTTGATTGTGAAGCTGTACCACAGTGAGTGATTAGTCAATTATTTGATTAAAAGGTTGGATGCCAGTCATATGTTTTTTTAGAAAAAAAATCTAATTGTTAACTTTCATTCAACAGCATTTATGCTTAATTTAAGAACATCCAGTAGAATGCCTGGACCTTCTGGGGAAAGGATAATATTTTGAGATAAAGGGCTTTTGAAAAAGGGTTTTCTTTTGCTTTTCCATCAATATTCTGAATGTGTTAATGTCTCAGGGCCATATTGTGCCATTGATTTTTAAGCAGAACTCCCCATTTAAATCAATGGCAAAATCTGCTTAAAAAAATCAATGGCATGATATGGCTCCAGGACATTAGAATGAAATTCTTGTATTCATGACCCAGATAACAAATCAGAAGGCCATAAATCCCCTGCTGTTTCTTAAAACTCATTCAGTGCATCAATATTTGTAAACTAAATAGCGCATGGAAATGAACATACTCTAATAGAAGGATATTGAAGATCAAAATACTTAACTATTTTTGGTTGATTGTACTTTCACAAATTCTCCCCAGTGTTTCAATTCTTGACACATTGCTTAGGATTTGAGCTTGCCTCTCTCTTTTGATCCACAAAAGGTAAATTGAAATCACTGTCCTGCTGCTTATTCTAAGATGCTTAATGTTTCGTCGTTCTCCCGAATCTGAAAATAATTTCTTCAGGTCTGTCAAATTTTATAGCACTGTTTTCCAAATGGAGATGATGAAAGAGATCTCTCTGACACACTGGAATTGGCATAATTTGTAAAATCTTGGGCCCAGAAACAAAATCTGTAGTTTAGCTACATTTCTTATTATATCTGCAACATGAAGGTTCATCACATTATCATGGTCAGATTAAAGAAAAAATCTATTAGGACAGTGAAATCCCTTCCTTTTGGCATTAAGCATTAATACACAGTCTTTCAGCACCGCTTATTCATCAATTTGGAAAACGAGGAAGGTTTCTGAGAGACATGAACTGCTGCTGAATACCACCAGATGCCCAAATTTCTTAGCCACGCTGCCAACCTTCAGGTGCAGAAAGAAGCTGAGGTTCCAGGTACCCTTGCATAGCAACGGAGAAAAGTCAAATTGCCAGAAATTTGCCAGAACAGAATAAATGTTCAAGTGAAATTGAGGGGCACTAACATCATTATCCAGAAAGAGTAAAGGATGACCAAAGTGCAGCGATGTAGCGTCAAGTCTTGATTCTGCTGTGAATTTCAGTTTTATTTAATTAAGTCATTTAGCTTATCTTTGACTAGTCTCCTTATCAATCTTATTTTTCTTTACAAATAACACTTTTCTACCTCATTGCTATTTGCAAAGGACTTTGAGAACTTGCAATAGAATTCCGCATTGAAATCTGAATTATGTTTATCACTTAATTCAAAATAATTAAATCAGGTAATAAGTTGTATCCACATTCTCCTTATAAAGCAGCACTCGTATACATGCACATTTTTCAGGTGTGAGTATGCTTGCATTTGAACTTAAACAGATACTGATGCTGTTGAAGAAATTATTTTCCCAAAGGTTATCTTTGCCACAGTGTTAGACGGAAGTTTAAGTAAGTCCTGTATTGTCGGTAAACTACTCCGCACGAATACCTCCACGCACACATCTCTTAGGTACTAGGTGCCACACAGAAAGGCATGTATTGAAGGTGAAGTGCTGCAGATAAGCCTATAATGAGGTGTGGGTTGAAGCTCTACTGCGTAGGTTAGAGGTGTGAGCTCAGTTCTGCAGAGCTTGCCAGGATGCTGGAACAGTTAGTTACCTTGCTGGACCAGTCACTCTGAGTAGCTCAAGTGCTGCTGCACACCCTGGCTGCTGTCACTTGAATTAGGACATCTGAGATAGAACAGATCAAAGAGACAACTAATAGAGTGAAGGGATTCATTTAGCAGTTTTAGAGATTAATGTAGCAGGCCATTTCCTCTCTCTGCAGAGGGGGATTTCAGCTGAGCATTGCTTATGCACAGAGCATGATTAAAAAATAGTTTAAATGGGTAAATCAGATAGAGTTTGTGTCAAAAACTAATAGTAGAAGATCCATGAGCTCCACTACCCCTCAAGTCTATGTAACATGGAAAAGTAACAGTTTTACTTCAGATCATTCTCATATTCTGAGAGATCTTACATGTAAAAGTACATGAAACATCTATGAAGGATTATCAGTTCAGAATGACCTGGCAGAGGATTCTGTGCTCTGCTTCCTCTTCTTGGATCAAAAGTCTTCACACTACCTGCAGAAAACATATTCAGCAGCAGGCAGAGAGGTATAAGTCATAAAATGCTTACTTATGTCAGTGATGAAGAGAGAAAACAGCCTGCCTAAAACAGGTCTACTTTTTATTTCATTTCTTACTCTACTTATTGATTTTCTGACTATTTTTTCTACAGAGCTGACCCATCACAGGAAATGCAGAACTCTCTGAATAAAGGTACATGAAATATAACTACAGTTGGTATTAGTTTTCTGAGACCAGTACTCACATATTGACAGCTGGCTTTTATCTAGGTAAAAGCTCTCTATGTTACATGTTTTCTTTTCTTCAATATACTCCCTTTTCTGAAGAGCTGCAGTCCTTCTACAGAAGACTGCGCTGAGAGTAACCAAGAAATCTAATTTCTTATTAGGCATACAGGAAATAAACATTCTGTAATTTATGGTCAACTTGTAAGCATGAGTGATAGTTAATCTAGAATGATATTACTAAAAAGTGACCACAGCAGTGAAATCCTGTTTCTGTTGATATTTGTATTTGAAATGGCAAAGCCTAACCTAGCCACGATGACATCCAATATAAAATTATAAAATAATTCTTAAAGCATAGATTTCAGAGTTATCATCTCAGTATAAAAGTCATAATATATTGGAATAAAGTTTGTAGACGATTAATTATCTTTGTCCAGAGTCCCTCTCCACTGTAGCATTTTACCATGACTCCATTATTCAAAATGCCAGCTAATAATATTAATATGCCTCGCCACATTAGTTCCTAATATTTGCTTACTGTCTGTGAATAGAAAAAGAAATTAAATGTTAGATACAACAGCAAACTATCTCAAATACTTCAAACAGAGCAGTGAGGACTTATGGACCAAACATATAGATGAATATTCTGACTCACATAGGTAGTTTCTCTGCATTCTCAGAAATGTCTGTGATATCAGACATAGTTCAACAGACAGCAGTATGGACTTCATCTGCATTAATTTATTATTCCTAGCAACAAATGATTAAACCAATTTTCTGATTAATCAAAACCATGCTTTGTAACCATCCGTGTGAGATCAGAATTTTTAATCACTCTGCACAGGCTGTAACAATATGAAGAACAAGATTGAAAAATTATTTTATAAGAAATATTTAGCAAATAAAATCCAATCCTCATTCAGATCTAGCATCACTATGAAGTATCAGTTATTCCATAATTGCACACTTGAAGCTTTTTTGCTACTCTCTTTGAAGCATGTTGCTAGCGATAGAGAAAATTGACTTAAAATGACTACTAGTCATCTGTGTGGCTGTTTCTATGATGCTAAGAACAGATAGACAGTAACCATCCTCGCACGACTGGAGCTATGAAAAGAGGAATCGGAGACAAGAGAAAAGTTGAGAGGATCAGACTAGATTTCAGAGATTACAGGTATGCTGCGTACTGTCAAACCAATCAATCTCTGATTCAATTCACGACTCAGTCTTATGGTCATTCACACTGCAAATTAATTTGCAGTTACTCGAGCCCCCTCCTCTCTCGCTGTCCCAGAAAGCTTCTTGTTCTTCCACCTCCCTTTATGCCCGGCACCATAGGTACTTCAAAGAGCAAAGCTGCTATTAGAATGTATTTCTGCCTATTGCATCCTGTTCAAGGTATGAACATAGTGGGATACCACCTAAAGATGATGAGGCCCAAGGTGATATCTGTCACTCCCTGTGCTCTCATGTGCGGGTTTTCTGCCAGGAAAATTTCCCTGCAGCAGTGTGATTAAGCAGCAGCAGAGCTGGCACAAGCTGGCTTCATAAGAAATTGCAAATGAGTCAGTTCAGATTTAAAACACTGAAGGCTACCTATTTCCAGGTCCTGCAAGACTAGCTTATTGGTTTCAGGATTCGTACCGTGGGTAGTCTTTGACAGATACTAGCTAGAAGCATATCATCAAGCTGAGAAGGAAGAAACACCTCACCTCGTTGTTCCCTGTACTCCTACCTGTGCTACATCTATTTGCAAAGCAGCAATGGTTGGTTTGGAGGCACCACTGTGTTTGAGACAACAGTATCAAGAATCGCATCACATATTTGGTAGGGAAGCAAACAGTAAGCCTACGGACTGACATAACCCCAAGTGTTCACAGGAGTGCCAAACCTAAGGTTATGGGAGCCAAAAGCCAGGCCTGTGTTTTGACCTCTGCTTCTTTTAAAGAAGCTAAAGTGCAGAAAAGGGACTGTCTTCATGGGCTCAACCATAACCCTGACATCAGAAGCCATGCAGGGAATAACAGGACAACAAATCACCTTTGACATGGCACTATCTCCACTAAGATACGGTGTTATCAGTTATCCATGTTTTGGGGATCTGAGAGGCTGAAAGGAGATGCATATGAGCTGGGTAAGGGATATATGAGGCTAACTCATACACTGGACAGTCTCTGGAGTATCTCTAACCTTATATGGCACCCAAGAGGACAGATTGTCCTTTAGTACCTCACCTGTCCATGAATTAACTGACCCATAATTAGATAATGTGCAACACAGACTTATCATATCTCCACTCCATGAAAAGTCATCAGGACTGTGTTTATCATAGACATTCTTGTTTGAATATTCTCACAGTTGTTAGTTATGTAGATATTGAGTCCATCAGTGGCAGCAAGGAGAGCTGTAATGGATCGCAGATCTAGGACAGTAGTGACAATGAGTATCACCTGATCGACACTCAGTTCTACTAGTTAGCAGTCATAATTTTGCTAATTTGGGGGAATTTTGACAGAGTCATTCAGCTGTAAACATGGCCTAGGGATATCTAAACATTACCTGGGATATCTAAATCCCTGTGTACCGTGAAAGTGATTGAATGATCAGCTGTCTCCTGGCTAAGACTTGGTTGCTACAATGGCGCTTTGAGACCGGGGATAGTTGGTGCAAGACAAACCTGCTGTCTCTGAATAAAGTACTGGAAGGAGGACTATTTGCGTTCTGGAGTGTTAGAAGAAATGCAATGTTTAGGTGGACTTGGTGAGGAATGGTTGAGGAATCAACTAAGCTGAGAGTAAGAGATCTCATGTACCCCGTATAAAAGGGAAAAGGTATTTCACTCCAACACCTGAAAAATGTACAAGTATTGCTACTGCAGCTCTTTTACTTCTCTAGTTAGGTACTGTATTATTAACCCATATGAAAAACATGCAACTATATCATAAGTGCACTGGAATTAAACCATTGTTCCTGCAGAAAGGCATAGTATTTAGTAACATTACTGTGTTAATATTTCTTTATAAAGTTGAGCTGTTAAATTGTAATCAAAATTCCAGATCAAATTGCAGCATTACTGTAAGAAATAATTCTTAAAGAATCTCTTTAAAAATTCTATAAAGAAATTATAGGCAGAAGAGAGTCTATCTTTTCTGCCCAGTACAAGATCATCCTTTACAGTACTTGACCAATGACATTGTCTAGTCCTATTTAAAATGGTACAAGAAAAGATTATTCAATAAAACACTCTGCTTAGTTGCCTGGAAGCCTTACTCCCAAATTTTACCTGCAGGCATCTGTGTCTTTGGGTTTTTCTGCTATGGAAGCAGACAAAATAATTTTGTAAGTAAGTAACATATTTGGTTCTTACTTTCTACTTTCAGTTATTTTAGATTTTTCTATTTTAGTCTATTTTAATTTCTTATTGCTGATAAAAATTTTGTTACAAAACAAAACCATAAAAAACCTTGATGTGGCAAACTTCGAAGGAACTAATCAGGAATGTCTGTCTTTTCTGTTCATAATTAAAAAAAAAAAGGGCTTGGGTTACCTGAAAGGATGAAATCATTTATAGAACAAGTTACCTAATGGTACTACAATTTTCTAATTAGTCACAGGTTCAAATGATATCAGTATTGGTTTATGCTTCAGGGCATGAACAGCACTGAATTAACTGAATAAACTTATTATAAACTGGTAATTAATGATAATTATAAAATGGAAAGAAGAAGAGTGATATGATTGGCTAATAAGAGTGGTGAGTGCTGAAATTAATACAACATAATTTCCTGCTCAGTACATGTTAGCCTTGTAACTAAATTAACATAAGTAATTTTAAAGCATTTTATAAGAAAACTTTATAATTGCAATGAGGCATTATGGCGTATTAGTTCATGCCTAGTTGCATTGATGGTAATCAGCTGGTATTAGTTTATGCTTGATGTGGCAGTTGATTATTGCCAATAAATCTAGAAGTGAATGAACACACAAGAAGACATGTTTGGGGCATATTCTTTTTTCCTTGTATTTTACAAATCTGAAAATTTCAATTTTGCAAATACTGATAGGTCTTCTGAGCTAGAAATCAGAGCGAAGAGGACAGAATCAAACTGATCAAGGCCATAAGCTAAATACTGTGGCTCCACTAACCAAAACTGGAAAAGCACAGTGACGTTCCTGACAAATCCTTTCAGAAAAGTGACAAAGTGGCAGAAGCCTCTTTTGTCAGAACAGGAAAATGGAAGAAAGTTTTGTACAGGTTGGGTTTTAGATTATACATCTCAAACCATTCTTATAAAGCTGTGTATTTCAAGTACTAAAAGCAGGTATTTAATGAACTGTAAATGACTTATTTGAATATGCTTTTCAGAAGTATAACGAGATCATTAACTTACTGCTGACCAGCCACCTGAAATGAGTAGGAGAGAGAGCTTAACTTGCTGGGTCACTGCGCAGTACTCATAATAGTGGTTTTTGCCTTAGTGCTTCATTGCAATACTGCATTGACTATGGGTTCAAGTTCCATTATAGTGCTTGAGTCATGCATATCCTTCTATAGAACAAGAACTATTCAGGTTGTTTCTGTAAATATACTCTCCTATAGCATTTCCATGGTCCAGGGAATCTCAGGTAGAGCAGAGCAACAGTCAGAACATTTTTCTGTACTGAAAGACATAGCGTCTTGGTGCCAAAAACATTTTGTCAGTTAGTGCCAATTTCAGAGAATTGCTACTGCCAAAAACTAAAGACGAATAAAAAGCCCTCTTTAAAATGGACAGACAGAATAGTCCATTTCAATATTCTCCGGACCAGTAACAGATGTTTCAAAGCACATCATTTCACTTCAGTGCTTTTTATATGAAACTTTCTCTTTCAGTTTGTAGCAATGTTTCACCCAGGAACAAATTTGAACTTTTTTTATTAAAAAAAAAAAAAAAGAAAAGAAAAAAAAGTCAGAAATGAAGCATTCTATTCAGCACAAATTCACAATTTCCCACTTTTCAATTCACAATTATTATTTTTAAGGGAAATTTTCTGCAAACTACACGATTATTTACATAGTTCTAACTCTTATATTGAGAGATGTAGAAAACTACAGCACTTTCGTTATATGTCGTGTTGCTCCTAAGGTGGCTTTGTTATCTCCACCACACTCAGGCAGAGGAGAAGCACAGATATTCAAAATATTGTGGTTTTTCACTATTTAGCACCCTGACCTCCAAACCTCAAGGGAGTTACTGAGAAATCAGTATATGAGTGTAGGCAACTTAGCAAATGCTGTATAAGAAACCTCAGGAAATCTTCTGCCTTATTCCCCACACCTCCTGTGGTCTATCTCTGAAAAACAAAGCTGGCGTTCTTCCAGAAAAGGTCTCTTTCTTTACAACACCCCGATTCATCGCCAGAGCAGGTTTCTCCATGCACTGAACAAAGAAAGGAATCTGATGAAAAATTTATTGCACTAAATAATTAAATATTAGAAGACATAAATAAAAGACACTAAAGTTAGATTGTAAGTATTCTTATTTCTGCTGTTCTAAGTTTGAGTTCTTTGATTTACCATCTTCATGACACATTTTTGAATGGTTTGATATTGCATTTCCTTTGTAGGTTATATACCAAAGATCTGCTCTTTCTCTCTCTTTCTCTAATGAAATTTCAAGTAAATCTTACACATAGGATCTACAGATGTGTAAGTAAATGGAGGTAACTCTGCAATGGTCTTTGTGTTTTACAGTGTCAGTGCTTGAGGCTTCTGTGTGCATCCAGTTGTGGATGTGCAGATCACGCATGAACCATTTTAGAGACTGAGAACCTGGCCTCTACTTCACGACTAATTAATCTCCCCAGGGGCTGTCACAAAATTATGATTTCAAAGATTTTATTGCAAGTAAATGCATATCGAGACACTGAACCATCATGTTTTTAAAGACTTTTTGAAATCTCTTGCAGGAGGAAAGACACTTTGGGGTTGAGCAGTGAAAAAAGCAGCACTGAGAATATAGGTCAAGACATTAATATAAATTTGATCACTTCCTTTTTATTCACCAACATTCCTCACAATAAATCAGATCACCTCCTCACCCGCACACCCCCCGCACACTTCACCCTTCCTGTCCTGATTTCGGATCACCGAATGTAAATCTGTGACAAGGGTATCTATATATAATATTAATGGTGCTGAGGAGTGTTGGTGTGAAGCGTGAGTACTTGCCAAGCAAGGAGTGATCAGAGCAGAGCTGTTCATCCTCTGCAGCATGCTCTACATCATCTGCAGGACAAATGTAACATCATTAGGCAAAAAAAGGCAGCCATTCTGCAAGGAAATGGCTAAGTTGGAGGTACCAATCAATCTCGCCAAGCAAGGTTCCCTGTGATACTGTCAGAAGCAACAGACAAAACAGATTGCAGTGTAGATCACAGGGTGGTTTAAAAAAAAAAGAAAGAAAAAAAAGGAAAAAAAAAAAAGAAATAAAACCCCAACAATCCCTTTCTCCTTTACCCCTTTCCCTATTCCTCCCCCTGCTACCTAAGATTAACCCATGTAACCAGTTGTTGCTGATGTGAATCCCTGTACCCGACAGTCCAGACTTGGCTGCTTTGTGCTTAAAAGCACAGGACTAAGCACTGATGTTTAGCTGTTAATTTAGTAAGGCATAAAGTAGCTGCTGAAGGCAAGGTCTATCAGTATTGTAATGGGCTGTATTAAAGTCAATAGACATGAATTGTGATCTTAAAAAGAGTCATTAGCAGGCTCCTGAAAAGAAGTTACAATAAATAAATAAAAAGTAAGTTAAAGCAGTTCCAGTTATCATCATTATTTAAACTCAAATTGCAATTAAATCATTTTTGCAGATATTCACAAGTTTTATTGACTTTTTACCTTGATAAATACCTGCTTTCAAGTTACAGTTTTCTCCATATCTAGGACCTGTACATGCACATATTGAAGTCAATGGGAATATTTGTGCTGCGTGCAACGGACAGTGAACGAGACCAATCATGAGACCAAAACAAGGCAATAGTAGTCTCTTTGTATGATACACATTCAGCTTGCTTTGCTGCTGAATGGAAATTAAGTGCAACTGTACAGATTATATAATTAAATGTTCCCCAAAATCTTCTGTATCGCCTAAAAATATATTTATTAGTAAAGAACCAGGGAGACAGAGGGCATTAATTTGATTTCCATGGATAGCTTCGTTTAAAAAAAATTGAACTTGCATTAATATTCACAGCCTAGAAGTTCTGCTGTTTGACCACAATTGATGTTTCTTTTAGCAGGAATTTATTTTTAGAATCAGCAAGGGTTAAATCTACCATTCGCTGTTTCTGTTCTTGTATCAAGGTCAGAATGAGCAGGTAGCCCAGTTCACAGTTTGCAGGACTAATAAATCTTTCCAAAGGTCAGCATCTGCAGTCATTATCAACTAATCAGTTTTAATTTGGTTTTTAATATATAAACACTTGGGATCATGTAGAAAACATCATGCATGTTGTTTAAATCTGATATTTTTTTTAAAAAACATCGCTTGTTTTAGTCAGTTCATTAATATTTTAAATAAAGGAAATCAATAGTTGCATTAAAGCTGCTTACCTTCAAGTCTTTCTTGTTTTCACAAAATATTAAAGATAACAATAAATAGGTGCACTTTTTTTCCGGTGAGGCTTTTATTAGAGCTGCCGCCTCTCTTATGAGACTAATCAGATCAACTGTGGTGTAAATCAGTACATATTGATTCACCTGAGAACTGACTTGATCCAACTGACTTTCAACTATTGCAAATACACTGTTTACTATTTAGGCTATTTAAATCTAGAGGAGCAAGAACAGCAATGATGTGAAATATCAATGTACAACATTTCCAAGCACAGGGTTTGAAAACCTTTCGAGAAATGTATTTTTAAATCACAGTGTTTGAAGAGTTCCACTTTAACTTATTTTGTGATGTTAAATAGTTCTACTATTAGTCGTGCATTTTCGTCAGAACTAACCTCTAAGAATTCAGCAGAGTGTCGCCATATGACTCCTTACAGCCAACAGGATCGCCAGTGTCAAATCGATAAAGGATATTGGTCTGGCGTGCGACCTCATTGCCATATTATTCACCTAAATGCAAAATTTAGATTTTCAAAAATATCTGCTTAGATGTGAAGGTCCTAGAAGTTCTTAAATGTGATGATCCTCTTTAAATTTTAAGCTGCCTTTTCACTTACCATAGCTGTGCCTGCACTCACACACACCCTTGAAGTCTCAAGACTAGGTGAGGGTGGGTGGTGCAGGCGATCTCAACTGCTAAAGAGACCAGAAGGAGATTTTTTGCTATAGCTGTAGCAGATCTTGCACTCACTGGCACCTTTTTTAACTAATGTCATTTTGTGCTGTTTGCTTCCACGTCTCAGCCCATGCAGCAGTTCTGCACGGACCACAAATATCACTTGTCTGAGATCTGTTTTCTTACATCTGCCTTGCTGCTTTCATGGACGCTGCCTCCCAGCGTAGACTGTGCGAGGTGACGGTGCCGTCCCACTGGAGGAAAAGTTGGGGTTGCCAGGTGACACAGCTCTTCTGTCTTCTGAAGCTGTAGCCTGATTTGCGAATGGACAAATAGAAGAGCAAATTACTTACATGAGCACTGTCTGCTCTGAAAGTATGGTGGTTTGCAACGTCCTAATACTGTATAAATATTTTAAAGTTTAAGTTATCAATGAAAATATTCAATATTAATCTACTTCTGACATTTTTCAGAATAGAATATTACTTTTAAATGAAATCATACATCTTTGCTTGTGTTCCAAATTTATTTTTAGTGCAATCAATAGATTTTTTTACACATAATATTTCTATAATATACCCAAATAGTATATTTTTAAGCCCTATGTTGATATCAGATTTTATTGTGATATAAAACACACCGGATGATCTACCTACATAATCATTTCTAACATTTCTAACCTCTTTTCATTCAAAAACACTTCAAAGAAATGTTGTCATTGCAACATTTTGCAGGGGATTACGCTGTATTGCAGGAACAGCATCAGAGTGTAGCACCTTTGAGCTTATGATCTGTTGAGAGTGCTGACAATCTTGGACCTTGGCAAATGTGCATCTAATCAGGTGGTGGTTGAGGGACTACGCCCATAGGTCTTGATTAAACACATATGCAAAATGATGGAGAACATTTCCTTTTGATGTAATCAGGAAATGGATTAGGCTGTAAGACTTTCCCAAAGGTTCACCTACTGTTCATATTGCAATAGGCCTGTCCCGTGGATTCCAGAGATGTTAAGGGGTATTCTATGGGATTGTATATGATGAGGAACTACTACATTAGCAAAATATTAATTACTTAAAATCCTCAGTTAGAACACAGAAAGGTTAAGTAGAGGCAGTGAAAATTAAAGAGACTATAATGTGACTATAATAGGAGAATAAGAAGAATATTAATAAGAATATAGGAAAGAGACTATAAGAAGAGCTCTGTAGCTACCCAGGTAAGGCCAACACTGCAGAGAATATTGGAACCTTCAAGAGCTAAAGCTGACCAGGGCTTTAGTTGCTGAACACACAGAAATGCTGGCATTCTCAGCTGCACAACGTCATTCTCTTCAAGCATAATATCAGCTATGGAGGAAATATAGCATCATCTGAATTTCTGAGACCATTTTCTGCAGCAGTGTGGGACTCTCGCAGAGGAGTCCAGTCTAAGTGTTAAACTTTTCAGACTCATGACTTGTCAAGTAAAATCAAATAAAATATCCAAAGAGATGCTACAGCTTCAGAAAGATGCCATACTTTCCCAGTTTGAGTTATTCATAACTGTAGTGGTAAAATACTTCTTACACGTTATTTAGACAATGTGTGTCATGAACAGGCAGCAGGTGAACATTCACTGGGGAACCTAAGGTTCAGGAAACTATATGTCTGTTACATCCAGAGGGAGCCTTAACTTTGCATGACAAATTGGATACTTACTTGGCCCTCAGGTATAAGGATGCAAAATTGGCAAATTCAGTTCAAATAACATGTGAGTCAACAGGCTATTGAATGAGCTGCATGTGTCACAAAAGTCATGAAATCCCTGAACTAGTAATAGGCAAGGTTTTATCATGATGGAAAAATTAACGAAGGAACATATTGTGAAAAGTTAGTAGACATGGAAATGACTCACTGTGAAACTTATTCCTTATCTTCTTTTTAAAAATCAGCCAGAGCTATAAGTGTATTTTATACAGGGAGGTATTTCCAAGGTTGATTTTGAATAATTTATTCAGAGGGATGGACTTCTTTTTTTTTCAAAGTCATTGAAGGCAGAACACTTGGCTCTGAAGAATTATGAGCAAAGATTAAAAGGACTATGGGCCCAATCCTGCTCTCATTGAAACCAGCAGGAAACTTTCCATTGATTTTAGGGGGTGGATCAAGCTCTTTATCCTTTGTATATGTGACCTTTCCCATAATGCTATCCCATCAATTTGAATATCTGCAATGGGAACAAATGAAGGGAAATCCCCAGTGTTGACTAGAGAAAAAACAAGTGCTGCTTTTGCTTTTCAGTTGAGAAGCAATACATTTTTCGTGTTACACCTGTCTGACCATAAACACTACCATGCACATTACAAACCAAAGTTTACTGATATCAGAAAATTACTCGCTTTGACTTCAGTTGACTTTGAAACAATTGCGTGAGACAATTCATTAAAGGATGTAAAAAGGGTTAAACTACATTTCTACCACATCTTCTGGTCATTTTTACTCAAAGACGACTCCTACTAAAACCAGTAAGAGTGGTTTTATTGGGAGTGAAGGGAGTTTAGGGGGAGTTTTAAACCTGACTTAAGGATAAATAATAAGAATAAACTTCTGGATAAAAGGAAGCCAGGAAAGTTAAAGAAGGCTAGACAAAGGCTGGACTGCTGCTCCAGTCCAGCCTTTGTGTCTGAGTTGTGACCTAGACTTTGGATGTCAGCCATAGCAAGTTGCTTATGTAAGCTACTTGTGAATATCATGAGTGAGGGCTTCCACCCACTGTCTTCTCCATTTTTCCCCACTGTGATAATTTTGATTCTATTTAAGCAGAGTCTTTTCCATTGTTGTATATGACACTATAAGTCACTCTGGTACTTAAACTACTAAAATTGTACAACTATACAAGTCCTTGAAAATGAATGCTACATTATGTGTAGGGGTTGTCTTATCACTTACTGTACAGTTTAGAGATAATAAATCTAATTGATTCTCCCTTCTGTTATCTTAACTCCAGAGTTCAACGCAAACTGTACAGCAATATTTAAATGACCACAACACAAAGTCAACGTGATGCTGTGGAAAAGAATAGAGCAATATTCTTAATTCTGAAAACCTGTATTGGTAATCAATTGAAATGCAGGAGCAATTGAAGACCTGTCCAATTTTCAATTGCAGTATAAGTTGGGAAACAATTTGAAAATAATGGCTCATACAAAGAGTTTTTGAAACAGTCAATATGGTCTTCATGTGAAGGACAAATAAGAATTTGGCAGTCTACCCATTGTTCAGTCTTTGTGCATTAGACATTATCTGCAAGACTCACTGCGGTGGCCCAACTGAGATCAGGGTTTGCAATCTTTCCGTGTGACTCCAATGAAAATGTACTTAGTGGGATATTTATTCTGGAGGCATATTCAATGAACGTGTACCAGCATTACTTTGAGCATTACTACCAATATACGTTCACTGAAAACTTGCTTTAGTGAACTGATTCACATTTGAAATGTTTACTACGTGTGATATGTTTTTATTACGTCACTGTGTTGCGTACTATTAAAAGGAAGGGTTTTCACAGAGTGCCGTTCACTGATGTCAAAATAAATTTCCTTGCACACTAAACGTTATGATTTTGAGACAATATTTATAAGCTTTCCTTTGATAGAAATTAGCATTTCCAAAGCTTGGCTCTTAACCTGAATTAAGACACAAATCTGCCTTTCTGTCTTCTGATTGTCTTATAAAAATGATTGAGATTTAGACAAGCAGTATTGTAGCCTGGGTTAATTTCCATGGGAACCTCTGACTGCCAGCTAAATATTTTTTGCATGACATCCTACAGATGGTTCTCTCTGGTGTGACTGAGGACTCATTTCACACCTTCAGCTTCTTATCCTTCTCTGAGATAGTCGTTGTCCATCACCACAAGAAGCGTGCCTAGACAGAGAGATGCCAAAGGGGAGGACCAATGTGGCAAGGCAGAGCAGGACTGAAGATTCAGTAAAGGAGTATTACGCTCATTAATCCCTCTTAGTGTTTTATTGAGGTTGTCCTATGAAAAGGCAATTTCAAATACATAATGAAGATGAGGATCCAAGCTTTGGCAGCCAACATTCTGGTAGTCAGGTGTTTCTCTAATTTTCACTACATGGTAGTGAAGGAAAACTCTAGGAATACCGCCCTATGTTGTTTCCATTGAAAAGAAGAATTTAAAACAAAATAATTTAAAATAAAAAAGCTATTGAATTCCAAAGAAGGCAAACAATTATGTTCTGGACCTCAGAAAAACACTGGAATTACTTTGGATTTGGAAGAATACTGGTGTAACTAAGACCTTTAAAATTTGTTTTTATGGGGGTGTTGCATGGATGTATAAATACAAATTGCTGTGTGCCTACATATAGAAAGTGTGTGTGTTTTTACAGCAATAGAATAGATAAGAGCTAGTTAAATTTTTTTCATATTCACTATATGCAATTTTCTAAGTGTGTATCTGTGAATTTTCTTCATTTATGATTGTACTATTTTACAAATTTCAGTTTAAAAGTGGTGCCCTGGCAAATTCTACCTTCTGGTATTTACATTTACCCTATGGCATTAGCTGAGTACTTTTCTTCCTGTTCGATGCGAAGTTGTTGTGCAGTGCTGCCTGAATCTGAAATAAGTGGGTTTACTTCTGTAACATGGAAATAAGAGAAGGAGAATTGAGTTTTCAATTCTCTTATGACACATTTTTACATCAAAGATTGTTGTCTGCTCTCTAACAAGGAAAGGTTTTGGCTGAAGGAAATAAAAATACATTTTTGGTATTCAGAAAGGCAAAGGAGAAAGGTAGGTCTTCTTGCAGGGATGTCTGTCAGCGTGTTCATGGATCCCCCAAAAGCAGTGTGGTACTACTCACATAAGGAAAAAAAAGCAGATTAATGTTCTGAATTTAACACTGATGGGATCTTCTCCAGGCTTTCAACTCCCAACTGCAATGGCAAACAGATGATAAAACCTGACAGTCAGGTAGAAGAAATCTTGACAGTAGAATCTCTGGACCAAACAAAGCCTTTGCTCTTTCAGTGTCAAAGCACCATACTCAAATTTAATGAAAAAAAACCCAGTTTATCTCTGTAACCTCATTTTATAAGACACTAAAACATGTGGTCTGTAATTAGTGGCATAGGCTCTGCGAGATTGTTCACACTCTTAAAGTCAGGATGCATTTAAAAGCTTTGCTAGATTGACTTTTACTTACCCACCTATTACGGATATTCTTCAAACCATATTTACTGTGGCTACTGCACCTTTGGATTCAACATGTTTATGTTGTAAAGCTCTCTTACTTGCTCTGGTTCTGAAAGAGAAAAAGTTATTTTATCTTAGGTTAGCTTTAAAACCATATTAATTTTCCATGGGAGGCCTGGATGGACTTTCTTAGCTGATTGATTGCTTATGACATAATTAGCTGGCAATCTGGCATCAAGATAGGATATGCAAGTGTTACAATAATATAGCAAATTGTAGAAAAGTTAACCAAATGAGATTTGTACCTCTGAAATCTTTCCAATTATGACAATAAGCCTCAAAAAAAAAAAAAAAAGAAAAAAAAAATCATACTGTAATGTTAATTTTTTAAGCTAGATCAGTTTAATTCATTCCACACACTAGGGAATTATTAACAATTTAATTGCTGTCTAGCTAAAAAGAATGTCCTGCATGAAGTACAAAACCAGCAGCAGTTGGACACATACAGCATGTCTTTTGTTGTACGAGCAGAAGAGAAACCTACAGGATCATAAGCCAGTGACGTGTAAAATTAAAACGGGTCAGTATTTAAAATTCTTTGCACAGATAATTACATCATGTCTAAATGAGTAAAGCAACATCCAAGAACCTTTTAAGGTATTTTTAGCCCTAATTATTTTACCTTCATGCTAGTCCAAAGCAGTGCAATGAGATCAGATCAATATTAACACTGAGGGGAAGCGAGGGGAGGGATGCTGGGGGTGATCCAGCACCAGGGCACGGTGCTGTCCTGGGAGAAACACCTTCCTCGCCATCCCCAGGGGTGATGCCTTTTGCGAGCCAGCCCTGGCGCTGCAAGTGGAGTTGCAGCCTTTTATTTTTTAAGGACTAAATCCCCTGCTCGATTGCTGCCCTCTCATGTCCTATGCAGCAGTTCATTTTTCTCTCCCCTCTCGTCCTTTTTTATTTGCCTGTACCAATTTCTAAGGCGAGCCGGAGGGAGCAAGGCGGAAGAACATGTTAGTCCACAGCTGCCTATCAGTGGAGGACGGTGGGTTTGATTAAAGGGGAGCTCCCTCCTGGATTTCACACATCACATCAATCACATTGATCAGCCCCCAGAAAGGCAACATATTGTCTGGGAATAAGCCAAGGAGGGATATCAATTTCACAATAGCACTTATGTCTTTCAGCCAAGAACTGGTTTATTTTTGGCTACTGAAGGCTGAGACTCACTTTGGAGCTCCATTTATGTCCAAAGCTTTTCACTGCTCACTTGCTATTTCACTAGCAAGTTATTACTAAGTTTTGCCTGAAATTTGTAGTCCTATGTGTGATTTCTAAGTAGAAAAATAAGCTTCTGCTTGCTGCCTGTATCTGGTGATGGGACTTCCCAGCTGTGCATCTATGTTATTTCTTTCTTCCACTGCTACTTGAAAATATAGAGTCTTCACGAGTGCTCACATTTTTTATGCCTTTCCCTATAATCTTCAAGGAAGTGTTCAAGTCCTTAGGAAAAATTATATCTAAAAAAATCTCTGTGTTATTGCTTCATCTACATGATGTGGTAAAATATGTCCATTGTTTTGATACACCATTTATTAATACCATTTGCAGAAGAACTCTATGAAAGGTATCCTATTTTGCAGTAATTGTATCTACACTTCCTGGTCCCAAATATTCCAGTTGTATGGATACGTTGCTTTGTCAGATAGAGTTTTGATTGATTATCTCTGCCTGTCACTTTAAAGAAATCATTCTTACATATTGTTTTATATCACACTCCCAAGGAGGTTTCATCTAGTTTGTTGACATAATGAATCCTACACCCCATGATTAATTACTTGTATTATATTATTATATCCACCTACATTTACCCTGGCTACTTTCTCAATAATTGCTGCTCTGTAAATGTATTTGAGAGTGCCTCTGTCTGTGTGTGAGAGAGAGAGAACTGGGGCTCAGTTAAGCTGGAAACTGCTGTAGTGAATGAGTACAGGAATTAACAAAATGACCCCTTCATCATTAAAAATAAGAACTTGAAATAGAAAGAAAATTGCCAGTATGGCATTCCTCTCACGTAAAATCTTGATGACTTCACTGGTTTTCTAAAATAACGTGTATCTCATAAAATATCTTTTAAGGCTAGTTATCATTTAGTTCTCAAATTGTTATTCTCCCCTCACTATCACTACTTACTGAATTATTTAGCTAATGACAGGGTGACCACAACAATCTTTAAAAAGGAAGGTACAGCCTGGCTGCCCCTGTGATATGCTGGAAAACAATATTTTTAAAAAAGCTATTTTAACTTTTGCAGTGATGTAAACCCTACCAGCTCCACAGCACACCACAGATATGCTCCCTCCTTTCATGTTTGTTAAAGAGTCAGAGAGAGATTACCTCCATCATTTAATAGAGCCATTTAGCTAATTTTATTTTTCAGTAAGGGGGTGAAAGATAAACTATGTAGTTAGCTAACGTATATTCTGGAAGTTCACAAAATATCTTGTTATGTTTCTTACAGCCGCTTCTACATAATCCAATCTCAATGTGCTATTTTCATAATATCTCTAAACACATGATACAGAAAATTAGGATACATGCAAGTTTTAATTATGTTTTGTACCAGAGGAGCTCAGACTACCTTCTTAAAGCTTTCCATAGTAAAGACTCAAAGTTTACCCTAAGTGCTGTGGTTAAAAAATATCATCAGAACACTATTTTTTCTTTAGAGTAATCAGGAGGACATAACCCTGTTTCCAATTATTTGAGCAGACAGTCAGCTATGAAAAGTTGTTATTACCTTGCATTCTTGAAATTGGTATAGCTATATATGCTTTTTCTCTGTCAGTACTACTATACTACAGACACAATGAGAGGCAGTGCTTGTGGCAATCTTATTTTTTAATTAGTTAACATGGGTCCTAAAGTAACAAAGACACTGGCCAACTTTCCAGTGCTGTGATTCTTAATTACTTGTAGGTATTTTAGGAAGATTTGTCTTTCTCTTTTCATCTCTAAGCTTACCAAATAAACATATAATCTTGATGCTTACATTATCAAATTATTTAATGCTTATGGAGATTTGGGACCAGGTCTTTTCCATGTTAGAATTTTAACAATATAATTTTTATAAAAAGTGACACAATTGCATGCACATAGTATATCATCTCATTATTCTTATTAATTCTGTTAAGCAACCTGGAGGATTGCATTTTCATCAGCTTTGAGAGTAAAATCTATGACACTTTATTGCTAAACTTCAGGCTTTAAAATTTAATTTTTCTTTCTTTTTGTGTGACCAACATTATCTCTTGAAAATTCCTATGTACATTGCAGGATATGTATTTATTTTAAAATTTTAACATTATTAAACATACTTGTGAATACATCATCTGTGAAGTGTTAGCAGGGTTTTCAGAAAATAGTTATAGTAAAAAACAAGAAATGGTTCAGATAAAGGAATAGGAATCAACTACCTCTGCAGAACGAGAACATGCCTATGCTGCATACAGTAAACTCTCAACGTCTTTTTTTTTTCCTCCCATCTACATCATATAAATAATCTTAAAAACCAAACCTAAACAAACAAAAAAAACCAACAAAAAGCCAGCCCTGTGGTATCAGGAAGTGTGAAGTAAAGCTATTATTTGCTTAAATGAGTTTCAGAACCTTCGATAATTTGTCATCAATTTCTCTGAGTTCCTTGACTTTCTTCATCTTGATCTCTCCCGTTATATATATCCACTGTTTCAATATGTAGCCAATATTATCATACTCCGAACCAAGTCAGCAGTTTTGACGTCTTCATTTCAATGTCCTTTTCTGTACCTTCAGCAATGTTAATGTTACAAATTACGGGAGGGTGTATTAATAGCCATACCCAAGAAGCAGAAAGAAAAGTGCATTTTTTTAGACTAAGTACTAACTTGGGATTTCCCGGGCCCATTGTGGAGCCTGCGGAGCCCCTGCTCCTCCGTTGTGATGATAATGGATTCCGTGTTGTTGGCTCAAAGGTCGACGGGTCACCGTAAGCTCCTTAATGGACTGTGAAATAACTTTAACTGCATTAACCTCTCCGGATCACATGGGTGGCACCAACATCCACTCCTGAAATTCTCATTCGCTTATAGAGACAATACCATTAGATTATTATATTTTCCTTTTGGAATAGCAATAGGCTCAAAGCAATTATGCAGCTAAGCGTTTCCATTAAGCGAATAGGGCCTTAAAGAAGATTAACTGGAGCTTCTCCGGCGTTCAGTATAAAGGTGGAATAAGTCTAAAGATTTCGACAGAATTCAAATCTGCTAAAACCCCTATCTGTGATATCATGGTGCTCTAAATTATGAAGTCATTAGCCGAAATAGAAATGTTTTGGCTGTGCTTGTGGAGGCAGGTGCGGTTGGGTGGCTGCCCAAACTGAGCACTTGTCTTTACACTGCATTTTCCGAGTGTTTGCTCTCAAGAAGGTTACCAAAAAATTGGCACTGAAAAGAGCAGGAGGAAGACTGGCTTCCCACAACTACCAGTGACTTATTTTAACCTCATATCTGGGCCCCATATTTTATGAGGGTCAAAAATCACACCCACCAAGCGAGGCGAGCAGATGCAATGCCCATCTTCAGCCCCATTTCAGGACCATTGCTGCTAGAGTTGGGCTGAGGCATGGATGCGCACCAAGGCTACATGCTCATGGGAAGGGGATCCCAAAGCCCAACAGACCCAGGGCTGTTTTCTGGGTCCCTGGAAAGCCTGGGCAGAGCCTCATCTCCAGATTTTCCCCTTCAGTTATGTTGCTTGGTAGTCTCCAGGCTGAGAAAACCATGGCTCAATTCATCACAGCACTATTCAGCAAGGTTATGTTTAAACCTCCAAGTCAATTACACTTGAGTGCATGTAAAAGAGCTAAGGGTTTGCTTAAGTGATGTGCTGAAGTGGGGTCTTTCATCCCCCAAATTACCCACAAAACAGATCTGCTGATGGTAATGTCAGCCTTTCCTTGTGCCAAGTACAATAAAAAGCATATAGGAACAATACCATGAGCACAGCTTCCAGGTCATAACAATTATATGCATTATTGTAACAGTTTGTTTACTTTGTTTTACATAAAAAAGCACCTAAGTACCCATCCCAAGTTCTAGGCACTTTAACAGATTAAAAAACCAAACACAGCATCATCTCCTCAACCACACAGCAGAAATCCATCAAAAGTGACTGTGGAAGGTATCATTCTTTGAATTTTGTGAGGATGCCTCTAATTAAAAAAAAAAAAAAAAAAAAAAAAAAGAGAGATACTGGTAGGATCTGGGAAAACTGGAGTTTAATGACTGACCACTAAAACCTCTAGTTATCTCTTCATTTTGAAGTTGAAAGGTTAGGCTGTGATCATGAGTTATTACACCAAATACTTGGAAAACTTTAAAAACTTGAGATAGTGTAAGAACTTATTGTCAGATTATTTTCTATTAAAGCTGGTTTTGCAGAGAAAATGGAGCTTCAGTTAAACCTTTTTTTTTTTAAAAAAGATACTTAAAAACACTGCAATACTTCAAAACTGAAAATAACTCTAGTACATTTTCTTTCATCACCAGGAAACTATTGATAATATGGCTTAAAGAGTTATTTCAGCATTAAGATATGAAAAAGTATTTCTGTTTCTGATTTAAATATTTTTGCTTTCAATTTCTGTTTCCTTGAAATGTAATTTATTTTCTGTGGAAAAACAAAACAAACAACCGATTTCTCCATTCAGCAGTTCTGGTTATCTGTAAAGATAATTTTCTGATTTTTGTAGACTTCATATTTTGATTTCCTTGCTCAAGCTTCATATTAATAATATGAATAACAATAGTAATAGCAAAACTGAGATTATGCATTTTAAATTTTATTTCTGTTTTGTCTTTCGTCTCAGCAGCACCCAGTATGTTGAGCCATTACGCTGCATACAGGGTCACTATAATGAAGCCATTATTCAGTTGTAGGGAAGGGTCAGGTGATCAATCAGAGTTTAGCACAGGGCTAGATAATGGACAGAGAAGAAATTTTGACATCAGTGTTTATGGGAAAGCTTTATGGTAAAGGAAAACTCCTTTAAAAGTTAAGCGATAATCTGTGCATGCAGATGCCTGCAATTGCTATGACCACATGCACAAATGCACCTAAAATATGTGTTTATCTCTATTTTTAATAAATTATATCAGCAGAAGGAAGAGAAGAGGTAGATACAGTCTGTCAGATATTAGCAAAATAAGGAACGTGATGGGTAACAGATTTTATAAAAGAGGAAAACAGAAGGGAGGCTGAGGTACTGCTGTTTTCTCCCAGCTCAGTAGAAGAAAGGCAGCTCTCCGCAACAGAGGTGACTGCACCCGTTTTCACTGGCAGTGGTGCCTGAGCAGATGAAACCTTTAATGGCTCTGCCTTTGCTTCCTCCTCTCTTCTGCCTCCCAACTGGCAGTTCAGACTCCTGCTCAAAGGCTGGGTTTTTCCCCTTCTCTACATTTTTTTCTGTCCCACAGCCTTCAAGGGCGCCTCATTTTAAGCACTGTTTGAGCATTTCTTTCAGCCCAGTCTTCTTCATCTATTTCATTCCACTTCTTCCTCCACCTATATTACTTATGGTTTGTTAAATCTGGTATTAAGTCTTACAAGGTACTGCCTATGGAAAGGAGGGTCTCTCATTTCATTTTAACTCTCTTGGTAATTGAGTTTTGGTCTTTCCCAATTCTGTGAGCCCAGAGTTGAGCCCAAAGCAATTTGGACTTTAACAAGCCAAGAGATATATCTATTGCCCTGCCCTGTCTCTGTTTCTCTCCCATTTCTCAGTACCACAGCACTGTCTGTATTTTCCTGCGATCCCAGCAGCCCCTGTGACCAGGCACCTGCCAGCAAACTTGTCAACTCTTACATGCTATGTGTGAAACTCAATATTTTTTTGCACCTCTAACATACCTGCTGTGCTTTTTTTCTCCCCTCGTGGGTACAAATCACACCACTCTCATTTAATTCAACTGTCATTTTAACCAATACTAAGCTTTTTTCCTGCCTTTTTTTTCATTTTTATTTTGAGGGAGGGTGGATGACTTTAAGCATTTGTCAGGCTGAGATAGAGATGTCATCCAAAATCTAATGCACATCTTCACATATTTGGCAGATGCAGACTGTAGACTGGTTTGCTGGATGGGACCTTATTCTGAGCACCTACAAGCCTCATGGAAGTTGAAGAAAATGTAGGAACAGGTCTAGAGAGAGGAAGCTAGGAGATTGTTGTACTTAATTTACCCCGGCACCTTTTGCCCACAGCAAGCTTAAAGCAATGACATTTAATAATAACCTGAAAACTTGGACCTGTCAAGAAATTGCAGTGGCCCAGTTATACTGCATTTTGGCACTCATTGCTTACAAAACATGGTACAAGTGCAACAGTAATAAGTCCTCAGAACTACTCTATGATTTTGTACTTTTAAGGGAAATGGATCATTCCTGTTTTAAATAATATTAATAAAAAAAGACACCACCACTGTGAACTGGATTGGAAAACTTACATGATTTTTAAAAAGCCATTTGTTTTTGCTGGGTTCCTGAATTCCATTTACCTTGCGTCCCCCAGTATGTTACACCAGCATGACAAAATGACTGTGAGCAGGTTGGGAAGGGGGTGCAGAGGAGAAGCATCTTGCTGCCAAAAGCAATACTCCAGCAACAACAGCTTAAGGCTGGAGACAGCTGAAGTTACAGCTGAATGTCTCTTCATTACTAAAATGTAAATGCTTTCCTTGACTCTGAGTCTCAGATAAAACAGAGATTTTAGAAGCAGAACAAAATCATGAGAAAGGCAGATCCTCCATGGCTTGTTATAAACCATGGGGATTGTCAAGACTCAGCAAGTAATCTTCTCACTTGTGGTTGCCAAAAAGCACAAGAGATACAAGAGGAAGAAGGAGGACAAATTTTAAATGGAATTTTGAAGTCACCTCCATAGGAAGTCTCTTCCCTGAGAGAAATTATCATGTGTGGTGAAACTCAAGACAGGTATGCTTTCCAAAATCTACAGGACATCTCTGATCCACCAAGGAGTGCCATATAAAGTGGGCTTCCATAGGATTGTTTTTAGTAACAGCAGGGGGATTTGGAGGACGGAGGTCAATGTTCTCAATACTTTGTTCATAGGAAATATTGGTATCATAAAAGCATCTCTGAAAAATAACTTTGTTGACTATAAATATTGTTATGAATATAGATTTTATGAATAAATATAAAATAAATAATGTTTATCTTTAACTGAGGTCTGAAGCAAGAACCATATTTCAGAACTTTTCTGAGAGCAAATCAGTAGCAATACTACACCATGATGCTCATTTTGTGAACATATTTCAGTGAAAGATGCTCAGCAAAAGTCCTAATTCAGCAGGGACTACTCACAAAGAATTCCTGTTGTCAGCAGAGTCTCTTTGACCCAGAACAAAATCTTCAAACCATTGCTTGTGGCTTTCTCGCTTATGGCAAGAATGCTAAAGTTCCAGAAAAATGTCAGGATTTTAGGAATGCCATTTGACATACAAATGAACAAGCACAAAGAAAAAACAAAAGATCAGAAAATGCATTAGATTCTATAGACCAACCTAATCTTTTGTAGATCCATTCAACTGAAGGTTAGTCACTGTATTCTAAAAGAGGGAGGGCAAAATAGCATTATTAAATAAATAAATTTAAAAAGCACTAATACAAAATAAAGAAGAACACAGTAATTAACAATGAGTTATAAATCTCTTCCTCAGTGGGCTAAGTTGCCACTTATCACAAAAAGAAATAATTTCTTCAAAGACAGTTTCAATTTGGCAGTTCTGTGAAGTGCTATTGGACTAAAGAACATTTTACTTATCCAAAATTTGCTCAAATCTGGCTTGTCTCTATTGTGAGAGAGTTTCTACTGTAACTATATGAAAAGAGTTTGTGAATTTAGTCCCGTATCTAGAAGGCAAATAACTACATCACAAAACCGCCACATTGTTACCATGACCCCTTGACTGTCAACTTTGCCCAAAACAGGGGACTGAATGAGTGCAGTCACCCTCAGAGGTGTTTCCCGTTCATGTCAGAAGGATATTTGTATTGCAATATTAGAAAACTAACACTGCTGTATATCGCTAAAGTCAATGGAGCCTTAAACTCCTTTTGGTGTCATAAGAAGGGATAAATTGTGGAAAACGAGTAAATACTTTCTTGAAGTAAGGCCCACATATAGCTGTTTTCACTTCAGCAGAGCATATTGCAAACAAAAAGGCTGGGCTTTCTAAAATACTTCATGTGCGAGATGTATCAATGCCAGAGCTCCAACATGAGTTGTATATTGTATATTACATTACAGAAATGGGACAAGAGAAGGACGATATTGTCTGTCACTTGCTGACACTAGAATGTGGCAATTGACAAATATTTATGGTATCTATATCTTACTTTGTTCATGACTGGCTTTGAAATATGAACTATAACAATATTCGAATATATCAGTATTTAACACTTCAACTAAACTTGGCATATCTAATTCAGGACATCTGCACCTGTAATTGTGTGTTTGATGGGAGAAAAGAAAGTTGAGAAATGGTTTTCCCTGATAGAAATCTAGCCAAAATTTGTCTTCTTCCCTTCAATTATTTGGTATATTGACTATATAGTGGTGCAGGTCTCATTTCTGGCAATTAATTTGGTTGAACTAGTTATTTACCTTTCTTACCTATTTATTCCTCTTTGTAGCACATTTATGGAAACACACATTGAACAGAAAGGTCTCTTATGTTATCAAGCATGTTTACCTGAATCGTCTTTTAAGGCAATGTCTGTTGGGCACCATGAATCCAGTCTAGGCATCCACTGACAATGTTTGCATTCGTGGCTCATTTTTTACATGTTGGCTTCAGTGCACAAGGCTGACATAAATTAGCATGACAATGCAAGTTCTTCTTGCCTTCAAAATTTGTATTTTGTTCTCTTCTACCTTAATACCATGTTACAGTGATGGATATGTTAGTTCTACAGACAGGCTCTCTAAACTTACAGGCATCATGTTACTTAAGCTATGAGTCTCTTCAGAACAAAAATATCTCTTGAATTCATCTGTACTCAATGTATATTTAAAGACAGTTCCTCAGTTTCTGGAGCTTTTGTTGCATAGAAATGTTTTGCCAAGTCCTGAGAATTAAGTTATCTTTCTACTGTCATGTGTCTTTCTGCCACGGAGAGCTTCTTCATAAGCAAAGTGGTTATGACCATGCATGTTACCATCAAAGTCACGCTGCGCTTGCTGCAGCTTGGGTTTCCCAGGTGGAGCACAACACCCAGGTTCTCTCATCAGATGCACCAGGGAGGGAACTCATGAAAAGATAGCACTTGCTTTATTTAAAGAAAAGGCACCTTACAAAAAGCCGATTCATAAACTCTCACCAAAGTACACATACACAAACACCTGAGTGTGAACTGAGTCATGACCCTCCACATTTCACATGAAAGTTGTTAGCAGTGCTTATATGCATTTATTTTAAGCCTACATGTCTACAGTACCTACTGAAAGTTTTATACATACATGTGTCTGTCAGAGTATGAAGTGAAAACCAAAAATCAAAAAAAAAGGTAATCCTCATAATCTTTTCAGGCTAATATTTTTTTTTTCCCTTGAACCCCAAATACATTTAGTTCCATTTAGATAAGCCCAGTTTAAATAGCCACTGAGAGTTTATGATGAACTTACATTTTAGAAATTTTAGAAGAACCTAAAGCCAGAGTGCTGATTAAAAAGGTAATGTCTATTTCCTCACCCAACATAGTGTAGACAATTTCCTCACTAGAGAAATTGCCCCTGGCTAAAGTGACACATCTGAGTAAAATGCCAAATGCAAAGGACATGTGAATCTGGACTGAGACTTTTGAGATCCTATCTATTTTCAGCCTTCAACTAAAATCAGCTGTTTCATAATCTCAGTGTAAATCTTCCAGTAGCTGTGTGAACATCAGAGTATGTACCATGATAAAATAATTGAATAAAATTATATTTTTGACAGAATGTCTAAGATTTTTTTTCTATGTGACTAAACGTATTTTATGAAATTTTAAAATAACAAATTTATTCATTGAAACCTTTTATTTGCTAGTATACATAGCCATGTCAAGATGAAGTGATAAGCTGGACAGTCTGCCAACTGTCTGTTTGGTTGTGATTTTTATTTTTCACATATAAGTCTTAATGATGAAAAATGTAGTCTGGCAAGAGGTTCCCCTGGATCCAGGAAATCCACATGAGATACAAAAGCATCACTGTCAAAGGAAAAAAAAAGAGTAGCAATATAACTTTAGTTTCTTCGGAGCTGCTAATCTTTGAGCTGTGGGAACATTTGCCATCCTTTATCAGGTGCAATTAATGTTACTAGTCTGAGACACTGTTCCTTCATCCTATGTATTGTACGAATTTCTAGTCCCATTGTCTTAAAAAGTTCACTCACAGAGCTCAAAAATGTACAAAGAACGGAAGCAAGGCTGGGCAAAGCATATCGTGTGTTTTGTAATAGGAATGACTGAACCAAGCAGGACTCCTCAGGCTGGAAGGAAGGTTACTGAGGGAGCTACAACAGAGATCTGCAGCCTTATGGGCTGTAATGGGCAAGTGCTTAGAGAGCTGTTACCAGTGTTTCACATCATACCGGAATAAGATGACACCATATGAAGATATCAGGTACCTAGTACAAAATAAATTAAGATTTTTTTCAAATGTGCAGGTAGGCTGTGAAGTCACTAATTTGATTCAGAAGAGACTGGATAAATTATTTGGCAGAGGTTTTATCATTTTTACCTAACAACTCACAGTTTAGCTTTCAGAATGACCAGTGTTATCATTCCTGTTTGTGTCCTGCCTCCTGTCGTCTTTTCAAAGCAGTAGGAAGCTGTGTTTATGCTTGAGAAGAGCCTTAATTTAAACTCACTTAAATCAGGTATATCTCCACTGAACACTGTGGCCCAGATCACAATATCTGCTACAACTCTTGGTGTTGTTTTAGTTACAAAGGATGTAGATGCATGGAAAAAAGGCTGAGATGTTTTTTTCAGCCAGCACTGGAACAGACAGGACCAGAAAGGGGGGCACATTGAAGTATAGCCTTGTATAGCAGCATGGCAAGACAGCTCTTGGCTGTGTCTGCTGGCGTGGAGGCTGGGCTCCACTCAGAGGTGGGACCTCAAAAAATCATAGCCATTTAAAGGCCCTTCCCAAAAAAACAGGCCTACCAAAGCTTGGCAGATGTACACTGTGCGTAAGGGGGTCAGAAATACTCCCACCCTGGGGCCAGTGAGAGGTGGTGCAGGAGGATGGTCACCCCACAGCTTTGTCCAGTCTTCTGCAAACGCCGGGTGCGGTGTAGTCCTCTCACAAGGATGTGACAGAACACAAGACACCTGCTGAAAGCTTGTCTCAGATGCCTGTTCATAAGAAATCAGACAAGATGCATGGATATCTGATCCTGGCACTTCTCAGTACCTGACAGCAGAAAAATTTCTCAAATCAGTAATGCTTTTTCCACTTCTTCCTTCCCTCATCTCCTCCAGACACAATATAGCCTCGGCTGTACTGTACAAATCTGCACCCAGATGTCAAATTCATACAGAAGATACGGATGAATGGCTCCATTCAGGAGTCTGGTTTGGCCCCATGTAGAACTATGAATCACTTGTAACCTTCAGATCTGTATTTTCTTTTCAACATCAACAGATATGTGAAGCTGCAATTTAATTTTTGATCCAGAATTCCTTTATTTCTTAAAGACAAACCATCCTGCTAACTGGACAGCAGGCTTCTGCCTCCCTGGAAAGGGAGAGCTGCAGAGGAGGTCCACGGAAAGCAGCTGGGTGTTGCTAACCCCCGTACCATCTCAGAGAGGACAGAGATGGGAAGGGTGGGCAGTGAGCAGGCAATTCCCCGCAGCAGCAGCCCTGAACCTCCCCATTGCAAGGGAGAGATCTGTCCAAGCAGCGTGCCCTGTCTTAGACAAAGGGTGCCAAGAAAAACGTTACACTGAGGCTGGCTATATTTCAATAAGACCAATTAGGGTAGCTTTACCTTCAGAAACCAGGATGGTAGAAATATGTGAAAGTTTAATTGGTTGCCTTTCTCCCTAATGCCCTCGCTGTGTTAATGGAAGAAGGAGGGTTCAGCTTGAGTTCATTAGCTTGGGATAAACAGTTCACAAAATCCTAGCAAAGTCAAGACAGTTTGTTATTCTCAAATGACTCAGCAACTGAGCTGAAAGGCAAGGCTTTCCCCACACTCCTGTGAGGAAAATATTATTACATTTGCTTTGAAGAGTAGGGAACTGAAATGAAATGATTTCACCATCAAGTACATCTGAAGTATTATTTTTTCCCATTACTGTGGACTGTACATCTATTTCTCCAGTGCAAAGTGAGATTAAAAAGCTGCCAAATCAGAACGTAGGGCCACCATCTCTGGTGGTATAAACTGATACATCTACACTGAAGTAAATGTCAAAATGGAGCCTGTAGTGGTTTGCATTCGTTTTGTATAGGTTGAATGACAGTACAAGGTGCGAGGCAACAGAGGATCAGTCCTCAGATTCCTAAATGAGCCAGAAACGATAATTGGGACTTGAATCCACTGCGAGGGTAAAAGAGAGCCTGGGGAGTTTCCCAGATCATAGCTACACAAATGTCAGCGGATCTGTTGGGACATAATACTCATTCATATTTAAGCCCTGTTTGGTTGCTCTGGAGCTAGGCTATGATACACTTCTCTGAGTGTGCTTATCTTACACCCCCTTGAGAGAATGAAACTATATCCCAAATTGTATAATCACTTCCAGCTAAACAGATATGGGTGAGTTACACACACAGGTATATTCTCTATATATGCAAATTTCAGCAATCTAAAGCAGGAGCTCCCAGTCAAAGCATCAATAAGGGGTAGCCACTGGACGTACAGCAATGCTTTACTTTCCCAAGGTAGCTTTCCATATGAATACCTTGCATTGTTCTAGAAAGACCTTTTTCTGCTGAGAATATATTTTGGTATGAGCTCTTCCACACAGGATTTTGTACGATCGGGTTATATACCCTAAATACTTATTACCTCTGCAGAGTATAAAAAAAATAAAATAGAACACAATTCCAGATCCCTTCAAGGGTCTTGTATCTCCCAAGAGCTGTGACATCTGAGTGTATACAGTATCAATTATGAAATTTAGGTGGAAAGCACTATGGTCAGCAAGGCCAAAGAGGATTCAATTATTGGTACAGCTGCATTAAAGGCCCACCCATAAATTACTTAAGTGGACTCTAACAATTATGAAAACTAATGAGAATAATCTTAAATGGATAGGAACAATCTTATATCATTTAAACATTTTAATCATAAAAAATAATATAAAAAAAGCTTTTTACCACTGAAAAAATTCTGGGTCCTCAGCTAACTTCAACTTTGTTGAATTTAATGACATAGCTGAAAAGCTGTCGAAGTCAAAATAAAGTTAAACAGATCTGTTGTTTGCCACGTCTTTTGTCTTAAAGCCACAGTACTTGGGACGACAGAGTAGAAAAGCACATTACTGCAATGGCAAGAATGATTATTAGCAGACAAGAACTCACCTTGGCACTGAGGACTAGTCTTAGGTCCACTGGATAGAGAAAGATCAGCCCTTCCTTTTCACTGAAGTTCTCCATGCATGCTGAGCTCCCTGACAGCACAAAACAAACAAGCAGCATTGCTAAAAAAATAAAAAGGTAGACTTACTCTTTGTTATTAAAGACAACTGGGGTGCAATAACTAGGAATGAATCTGCCTCTGGAAATACACAGCTTTGTGGTATGATAATTTTCTGATGTAGAAATAGTCTTTAGCTTCAAAAAGTTGAGCTAGGTTCTAAATGTAGAAACATCTTTCCAAGTTTTCTCAGGAGCTTGGACTCAATTTATAGCTGAAATAAGACATGTAAACCTGCATTTGAGGCAGAAAGCATGGGCTCAGCACACACATTGTATGTATTGACTTTTACTGCATGGTCAATATCTCTGAAATTCAGACTTTCACTGGGGTTTTTACGTGCAGAATTATGTGTCCCATTTTGGCAATCAAGTTCAGGCATTTGGACCAAAGTATAATCAGAATTTAGCTCCAGAACTCACGCTTGTCTTTAATTAGAAAAAAAAGGAGGGGTGTTCCAATACACACAGCCACAGTCAAATTAATGGCTAAACTCCCACTGAATTAACTGGAAGTAGGATCAAGGCCATAGCTTAGATAAGCAACAAAATGTAAAAACCTTCTCATTTGTGCCAGTGAGAGTACAGCACTCAGATGGAGCATTTCCAAAGTTGCATTTGTGAACTGTTATTTTCTTCTCTTGGTACATGTGAATATGAACATCAAGCGGTCGGTAATGAAGAATAAGTCTACGCACAACTATGTTTTCTCTCCTTTTGGTTCCTTCTATGTTTGGGCAATTATACATTATTATGTAATAAAATACCATACACCAAGCATCTGTGTGATTGGCAGCAACACTTTGCACTTTACTCCTGGAGAGGAAGTGAGGGGCTTCAATCTACCTCTTTCTTCATTTCTCATCACCAACTGAATTGGTGCTGCCCATGCAACATGTGCCAAGAGATCACTGCTGGAGGATAGCCTTGCCCTACCACGCATCACACTAAGGATGCTTTCCCAGTTGGAAGAATGAAGGCTGAACCAGGACAATCGGGTCCTGAGGGAATAACTCAGGCCAAGAGGATAGGTGGCCCCTAGGAGGAGGGAGCATCAGGCTTAGAAGGTGTGATATAAACTTATAAATACTATTTCCCTTCCACATCAGAGTTTGCACAAACACTTTGCTTTTCCTGTATTGTTAAACCTGTTGCAGAATCAATATTCTCAGCCTGCCTGGGGTTATGCAGTTATATGTGCACAGGTAATTTCAGCTGGATCCCATCCAAAAGTATGGGAAGCCCTTCCTTGTTTGTTATATAGAAGCATAATTTAAAAATATTTACTTTTTTTTTTTTTTTTTTTTTACTGGAAAGTTAGGCTGGTATTCCCTTAAGGTTTCTAACTATGTATTGATGAAGGCATAAATGTTCATCTGTAAATTAATTCACTCTTTAACTAAAATATTTTTATTGCTCTTGATACCAATACCAGAGTTTCACACACATGTAGCAGATTCCTGCCCTTGCTCTAAGAAGTGAGCTGAACATAAGTCATGTCTGGAAATTCATTACTGGGTTTACAAATCTGAGACAAATTCACTACTTCTGCCTTTTCTAAAATGGTAGTGTACAGATCTTGGAGCAGATCCAAAATGCAGGTAAATCAGGGAAAACTGTCTATTGACTTTCAATGTAATTTTAGATCAGGCCCATGGCAAATATGAGAGAATGTGTCCAGTGATCTCCCTCATAACATTAATGAAGAAAGACAACATGAATATATCTTATTACATAACAGATTGCTAAAGCCTAAGCTGCAGCATACATTGCTTTACTTAAAACACACTCAATTTTACTTCATTGTTAGGTCCCATGAAGGGAGGAGCAGGATAGTTTTTGAACATCAATATATTTAAGTGCTTGTATGGTCCTGAGCAGTGGTGTTCAGAAGCAATGTTCAGCAGAAGCGTATTTCTCATCCATTGCTGCTTTTGCTGGTCTTAAATCTTTTAAAACTCATGCTTCAGGGTTTCAGCCTGTCTTGAACAATTAGAAATGAAGCTGGCCCTTAGTCGAAGGCAGCAAACAAGCCCGCTTCGCACCTTCTTATTTATTCCCTCCTCTGGCCACTGTCATAGACACAGCAGTGGACTAGACACACCTTAAGCTTGAACCAGCAGGACAGTTCCTACGGTGTCTGCTTAATAATCCATTTTTCATTCTATTACAATGTAAATTGTATTTGCTTATTGCTGATATTTTCAAGGGAGCAGCTGCTGCTGCTACTGCTACTGAAATCAAACGTCTCATTTCCAAGGGCATTCTGGGGCTGGAAAAAAAAGCAAGGGAAAGGCAAGCATTCGACTCTCCTCCTGGCTATGTGGAAAGGAGAACTGGGTGATGCTTTGCACCATCTCAAAAAAGAAGCACGAAAGGACTTCTGCCTGAAGTGCATGTTGCCAGCACCAGTTGGCCCCTTAGGCAGAATTAGATAAGATGCAGCTGTAGCTGTCCCAGCTGCATAGTTCCCTTTTGGCATTAAATGCATGGGCAGCCGGTACAGTGAACTTACCAGGCTGGAAGGTGGATACAATGAAGATAAAACATAAGGAGGAAAGGATAAATAAAAAAACTGTTCAGCGGCAAAGCATTGCAATTGCACTACACACTCCATAACAGGGGACTTCTTCTTAAGGGGATCAAAGAGTCACCTATCACGTTATTCAGTTCTCGAGGAGCTGGTCTATTTGAGGAAATGTCAGACTTCTCTCTGTCTTCTCTTTCAACCCTGTCCACTTTTATGAATAGTCTTTTATTTTTTCTCTACAGAAAAAGAAGTTTACATGCTGCAGAAAAGAAAGTGTGGGCCTTTGTTATTAATGTTGTAGAAATACAAATATGTCCACCTAAGAAAGGAGTCTTCATTAACTCCCACAGCCCAGAAAATTAAGGCACGGCTCATCAGGATTTGCGCTTGCTGTTGGCTAAATTGCAAGGGACTAGTTGAGTTGCTGGGGTTCATAATGCTGATAGAGCGGTTTCCACGTGAATGAAGGATAAACAGCGATTAATTTCAGCCAATAAATAATGGTTTGAGGCCCACATTGAAAGAGGAACAATTACTTTTCCATTTTTCCTGCCAAATGAGCTGATAAGAGAAAACAGGGGAGTTGGCCACGTAAATCAGTCTTAATTTTATCTTCCCCATTAAAAAGCAGCCATTAAGACCATCTTCGGCTCATTTCATCCTCTTCTTGTTTCACTTTTTCAATTTGCACAAAAGGGGGGAGTTTGCTCGTCATAAAATTTCACTTTGGCCAACCTATCATTTGCATCTGAGCCAATAAATAGCAATTAGCATAAACATTTAAATCAGGAACTGGAACAAATTCTTGTTCCCCTAGCAAGCTGTTAAACTACTGTATTTCACTATATATAAGAAGCATTAGAAACAAGATCTGCTGGGCACAATTATCCCTTTCAAACAAGACATGCTTGAAATAAAAAAAAAAAAAAAAAAAGAGATAGCTTGCTGGGCAACCTTCTTGCTCATAGCCAATGAGCTTAATCAATGTAGAGAGAAGCTGTACCATTAATGATGTTCAACAAACCCCTGTTTCAAGCTTTCTATCTAAAGGGATTGATTTGATCTTTATCCAAAATATTTCCCCAGAAATTAATTTAATTTGCACTGATGTTAAATCATCAAACTTAATTTTTTCTTGTACATTTTTCTCACTTTGTTAAAGTGTGCATATCTTTACATGCTGGTGAGCCTGAACTTTGCAAGTCTTGCTTTCTTGCAGCATGTTAATTATGTCAATACACATTCAGTGAGAATGAGTCTGACTGGCTTATGATGTGGTAAATCAGGAATAACACTGTAAATGCCAAAATAACTCCTGTGGGTGCAAACCACTCAAAATAAGGTAAGAAGGTGGCTCAAGCAGGCTCCTTTTCTTTTACATACATTCTTTTTGACTTGCAAGAATATTTTTAACTCTCATGCAACACTTTTCAGCCTCATAGACTACAACAGAAAGTAAGTGGAGTTATTTCCATTTTGCAGTTGGGGAACCTAGAGCACAGACATTAAACGACTTGCCGAAGGTCATACAGCAACTCTGAAACGCAGCCACAGTTAGTACTTGGGCCTGAAATATGCAAGTAGCTCTAGGTTTAACTCTTTCTAGTGCATGTACTGAGAAAATTGATGACATATAAATCAATTCTTCCTTAAGGTTAGGTAGGCTCCTTCTGAATGTGACCCATATGCATTAGTCTCTAAAAGGGGAGATGTTTTGAAGACAGATGACAAAATGGTAAACTTTTTGCACACAGAACTGTACAAGTAAGGTAGCACCTCAGAGTAATTCAGTGTAATTCTCTAAAATACACTAATTTTAGTGACTGTAAGCTACTGATGAAGATGGCTTTGATTGTGGTTTGTGGTTTGTTTGGTTTTTTTAGATTGGAGTGTTGGATGGGAATCAGTACAGTGAAAAGAAGAAGAAACAGGAGAATCAATACAAAAGGAGCAGCAAAACAGAGCTTTTGTTCAGGTGTTCAAGAATTCTGAAGTGCTGGCTGGGGACAAGTGCTGAATCTCCACTAGCATGCTGCTGCAGTCGCTGTCTGTCCTTTACCTTTTACCCAAAGCTCCTCACTCATAAGGAGAAACTGCATCTAAATGTCTATGGGAGAGCTCTCCTTCCAATGCAGCACAAGGTAATTTTTTCTGCTGTTAAGTTTTCTAAAACAACAAGAAAAATTATAATTAAAAAAAGTTATTATACTATGGATAATTTCTGGGTCACTGCACAAAGACATAGGAAAAGCTTCCAAGACTTTACTTGTGCCTTATCCCATCAAATGCCAATCCTTGTTCTTGGGTCTAGTCTTCATCCAAACTCACATTCAGATAACAGACAGGATTCTATCTTTTACCTCCAGTGAAATTTTGATTGAAAGTCTCTCAGAGGACAATCTTGTTTTGGATTGAGGGCCTTGTTTGAGGTTTATAGTAAAATAGGTTGAATTCTTTCTGGGTACATTTTTCTTGTAGCCTGCGTGTTAGTACCAAAATACTAACAAGTAAAATGTTTTGCATTTCAACAGCATATTCCACCCAAGGATCTGAGAAGTGAATAAGTATTATTATCCCCGCCTTATGAATGTAAAAACTGAGGGCTGATTTATAGACAGAAGTGCATTATTTAAACTGACAGTGTTAGTTAAACCAGTTTAGTAAAACTAATACAAAAAATCTCTTCAGAATCTTATTATGGTTTGGAAAAGGTTACATTGTCATAAAAGTCACTTGAAAAATAATATACTAACATCCGTGTGTGGCATTATACCACGTTGACTAAATTATTTTTGAAGCAGAGATGACACTATTTCTGGGTGTAAACAGAATCTGAAAATCATGATAGGTTCAGTGATACGATGGAAGGCTGTAGAGTAGCAGATTCGTATCCAAGACCTGAGTCCACAAGGTTTGTTAATATGTTAATTTTCTACCTTATGGAGCAGTTTATGAATAGGTACATGGTATTACCCTGAAACTATTCTCTTTCCATTTCCATAAAACAATTATCATGACCATCTCTTAGTAATGTGTCTATCTTTAATGCAGCAGGATAATAAACGTGGATGAAAAGAAACATGGAAGTATTCCTAAGATATTAATAATAAACATTAGGTTTATTTTAGATAAAGTTTATCAGCAACCTGAGTTTTAGTTATAAAATTCAGAGGTGCAGTTTTGTGAAATGGATAGGTTAATATTTGTGTAAATAAATAGATAGCAGTTCTGGATATTCTTTGAGGTATCACTCAGAACACCTCTGAAGAATGCAGTTTTCAGAAATGCCTCAGTTTGGCCACTTGAAAATGTTATTTCTTGGCATATACGTACTTAAGCATTTCAGTTTCTCATCCTTGCAATTGGGAAGGACCCTTTCTGTACCAGGGAAAATCTTGATGATGACAATAGTTAAAATTAGGACAACCTTCAGTATGTAGTCCTATACTTGTTACTAATTGTGCTGAATAATTAACAGCTCTTTGCTTTGCAGCTTCTTGGAGAATTTCTGAGAGTTTTTTTTTCCTGGTGAAGCTGAATAAAATTAAGCGTGGATATAATACAAAAGTGGAAGTCTCACATACACTTGGTTGAAGAGAAGCAAATAAAAAAGGAGAGAAGATAAGTGAGGGACTTTTGTACTCTGAAGCTGTGTATCCCAAAGAGAAAATAAACAAAAGGAATAAGATAGAGAAGAAGTAATCTACCAGTATGCCCAGTATTTTAAATTGAATCAGTCCTGTGCTACTGTAATAATTGTAATATCATGATTTTGCATGCCAGCAAACTCAGAAGCACAGATGCCGGAAACAGGAGTGGTACTGGGACTTGAGGGGCAATGTGAGATGTCTGAGAAGTCTTGCTCAGAATGTTGCTCTATGTTTAACCGGACTTAGGAGTGTGAAATAAAGAGTGCAAGTCATATATACTAACAACATTTAGCAAAAATTGCAAGGGATATTTTTTGAGAGTAAATAAATGACCATCACCATGAATCAATTCAAACAGAAGAAATGTCATCCAGTTTTATGAAACTGTTTAAGTTCTTTCACAGGTTTCAAGAAATATAGACTGGGAAGGCTTTTACCAAAGTCACAGACTCACTACCAGCTTCATGGTGTCTGAATTACAATTCAACCATTAGTCATGAAATTGACATTTTATTTCAGATCTATCCTTTTTTTAAAATTATGTTAATTGATTTATAATTTCATAATGCAGAGATTAGTAATTTGATGGAACAGCTTAAGCTTTAGTCTGTGCTGACTGTCACAGTTTTCTTGCAAAAAAGATTCAAAAGTGAAATAAATCTTTTCCACAAAATATGGTTTGACAGAGAGAGATTAATCCATTGTTTCCCTGTATATTTAATAACCTTTCATGTGCAAATTAAATGTAAAGTACATAAAAAATGCTAAAATTTTGAAAAACAAATATCCCAATGATCCCAAGAAGCTGGCCTTTCTTTTATTTGAACTAATTTTGTAGTGCAAATAAACCACATATTTTTGTAAGAAAGTGGGGGAAAACTAAAATTAGAATTCTTCACCTATTTCTCCCAGTCTGAGATATTATTTAGGACAGGGGGAGAATTTGGACAATGAAATATAAAGTTGACGTGGTGAGTTTTCAAATTGTTCTCAAAATCTATCCTAGCGCATGACAAACTGAATATTTCATCAACATAGCATAAATAATAACTATCACAACTCAGGGAATATTCAGACTATGATATGAAAACTTTGGTAATAAATTGCATGTTTGAAACCATAAAGGTTGTCAAACTGTTAATCCAATGTGAAAAATTACCAAAATGAATAAAATCCCCTTAAGTCTTGTTGGTTTTCTGCACTGGAGAATGCTTGGAACAGTTGAAATGAAAATAGAAGCCATAGGCTTTGAATATGCATTGCCTTATCCTGCCAGGCTGCGGGTGCCCGGTTGTCACCAGACCTACGTCTTTCCTTCTGCAGATGTTCCTGACATTCTGGGTCATAAGGAAGCAGACTGTACTGGAATGGTAGGTAAAATAGGTTTAAAGGAGCATATCACAGGGAAGTTTAGCTTTTTTAATTTGGGAACTGAAGCAGTCTGTTTTCCACTGTGATAACTGTGTCTGAACAACAGCTTTTTGATGAAAACTAAATATTCATGCAGAATAACAGAATGGTTATCAGAGTTGTCCTATCATGGCAGTCAGACACAGTGTTTCTTTTATCTGACATGGAATTACTTTGATTCTTTTTTGGGGGTCTTTAATCCCTTTTCATAAAAATACTTTAAAATTAAATGTCTGTTTCATGATGATATCTGTTCTCTCAAAGAAGAAAACAAAATGTTACAGATTTTTTTTAATTTTTGAATTATTTTTTGTTTATTTTTCCAGTTGTAACAATTTAATGAATTTGACATGAATTTTAAAGAATTTGACTGACCATCTTTTGAAAATGTTTAGGTGATTGAAGATTGAACTTCATGGCTTTATGCAGTTATGAAAAATCTAATTTTGTGTGTGTGTGTCTGCACAGAATATGAAGTGGCATAGAGGAAATACCAAGGACTGGCATGTAAATAACCACATATATATATATGTGTGTGTGTGTGTCTATATATAGAGAGACTGACATGTCTTTGTGCACATGTGATTCAGACTTCAGGTGAGTACTGTAATGCAAAGGTATTATAACAATTTATTGTACATCTTTTCTCTGTGAGTAAAAGGAAGGCAAGGCAAGGTAGGGTATAATTTGAAAAGTCCCTTAGTAATCCCTATGTTTTATATCTTCTTTTCAAAGGCATTTGGAAACTTTGGAGTCTCCTACAACAATATGGAAAAGTAGGCAGAGGTTTTTAAATCTTATAGGCATTTTTTGAAATATTGTCAGGGACAAATTTCCTTGGAAAATTAAGACAGTACCTCATTTGCACTGCTGAATGTGACAGTTAAGGTGGATTTACACCAGCGTAAAAGGAATTTGACTTTTCCCTCATTCTATGCTGTAACTACTTGATGGCACAGCACATTATGGAAAGGCATTTTCACACATTATATCTGTTTGTGGACTTTAATTCATTGAAGGATTGTCTAAACTCACAGCATTAAGTTTTTATTCAGCTCGTCCTCTATTCTGCACAAAAGCAATAAGGGGAAAATTTTGGTCATCCAACCTATTCCTTCCCATCACAGACAAAAGTAGTTTTTACGAAAGAACTGTCACACATACAGCATGAAAGCAAGTTTCAGAAAGCAATGATCCAGAAGTGGTCTGGACCTGTCAGGAGACTTAGTCCTTGTGTGAGCAGCAACTGATCTAGGAACAACTGCAACAATTAGAGGGGCGACACAAAAATGAGAGGAACAACATCCACACAGTGTTTGCCACACTTAAAGGAGGTATGAGTTCCTCCATTATGGGAGGAGAGCATACTGATTAATTTTTGTTAGCCATTCTGCTTGGGGTGGAAAAGATGCGCTTAAACCCCTCTAGTGGAGCTGGGGCAGCTGACTTGCACAAGAGGAAAAGACACTGTGAGCAGCATGAGTACGATTTAACAACTGATTGATTATCAATTAAGGCACTCTTCTGAGTATGAAGAGTCCTAGATCTGCCAAGTGGCTGGAGAGGTCAAATATCATCATGAACCCTCCTGCGTCTTAAGGAAGTAGCATTTTTTAAATTAACATATATACTAACTTGTTAGTATAGAACAAAATGAAATCATAGTCAACGTATTTTTTTCTGTGTTTAGGAGAACGGAACACATCCT